>NC_140941.1:105991030-106591030 GCF_014529385.1 Adiantum capillus-veneris
AACATAAGCATAAAAAGAGGGCTTCTCTTGCCGGTAAACACTTCTCTCCTCCATTTTCAAGATGCAAATTAGAGAGTAAATTGTAGAGAAATCTTGGGAAAGAAATAGCTAATCCTCTTTCACATACACCTCTTACACACACCCTCTCCAAGAGAAGCCATGACCAGAACCATAATCAAGCTTGCCATAACTTGATCTTTTTCTTCTCATTACACTCTCCCTCTCTCTCTCCTAACCCTCAAGCTTTCCATATCTTGAATCTCCATTGTGTCATTCCATTCTCCCATTCCAAGTAGCATAATTGGTGGTCTTCAAGTGAAGGTGAAGAGGGAGAGAGCCAACTACGTTAACAAGATTCTTCAATTATCCTCCAAAGCAAGGAGAAGACTCTACCATACATACACCAAGGTAATGCTTTCTTGTCATTTTCATGCTATTGCACATCTAAAAATTGGGTTACTTTCCATTCTAAGTTAATTCATGCTTAAGCTCTCATGTTTCCATAAACAAGCTTTTCTCTTACTTAGAAGAATGAATTATTAATTTTTCTTAACTAACAGCGTTACTAACCACTAACTACAATGTTATTGTCAAGTTCTATTATTTCAAGTTATTTAGAGTACCATGCTAATATGACCTAGAGAGAGTAGAAAGCACTCTCTTTATCCATAGGTTCTTGGAGGTCATACTTATCCAAATATCTATATTTATCCCCTAAATCTTTGCAAAAATTCCTTATCGACTTTTAAGTTACTCTTATTCTCTTACCTAAATTACTTAATAAAGATAAATGCAAAAATTAAAGGCAATTAAGTATTGAAAGTTTTTGGAACTAACCTTATTTTTCCAAAGAGGCATTATAATTTCTTTAAAATGAAACTCTCTCATGAAAGGCTCACAAATTTTTCTTTGATTATGCATTTAATTAAATGAAGAAATTGAATATTTTTTCCTCTCTATAGAGTATCTGTGTAAGATTTTTAGTGTCATAATTAAGTTAATATCTAATTCTCTCAAGAGGAAGTTGAGTTTTGAAGGGTAATTTTATTATAATCAAAGGAGTTTTTTTTTTGAAAGAGGGTTTGCATTCCAAGTAAGGTTATCCGTCTCCATCTTGTCAATTGGAAAATCCCAAATCTTTAAGCGTCTCCTATCTACATGATTAATCCTCTCGATTGTAGGAGAGGTAAGCCTAAATCCATCTAGAACAAGAATTTATCAATCATTCATACTCCATTGCATTAGCATTTCTTACTACACTAGCATGTCCACTCTTAGGAATTTTGCATTCCACTGTAAAGCTACCATTCATTGAAGGATTCTATCCTTGCATAAAAAATAATCTCTCTTGCATAAGGTACCTACTAGGTCTATGTTATATTTATTTAGAAAATCTTTGTGAGATTCTAAAAATAACATGCGTAACTTGCCTTACTCCTCTTTGTTGCCCCCGTCTCTCCCCACCAAAAAGTCCACATCAACCTCTCCCCCCCCCCAATTTTGCCTACGTTTTTCCTGCTCCCATCACACTCGCCTGTGCCGATGATACAAGTTCATTCTATTCACTTGTTCCTCTATTTATATCCCTTTGCACCTGTTGCTCTTTGATCACTATAGGCACTATCAGACATACACACCTACAGTAGCAGCAAAGACACATGCTTGTTGGCAAGAAGTTGGTGATGGCAAGAGGCATAGTGTAAGCTCTACTCTGCCACAACAAGCTCAACATGACCCCTCCATGGGTCATTTTGTCCCTCATGTCATTGCAATAGAATATAGATAAGAGGAAGCAAAAGAGAGACCATTTCTCAGGGGAAGACAAGGCATATTAGGTCGGCCACTGGCAACTAGCACTCCATCTTGTCGCTCAACACATGCACCCCGCTGCTCACTCTAGCCAAGAAAAATAAAGAGTGACATACAGTGCTGGTCCCCACCTTTTTTGCATTGCAACCAATCCCTCCCATACCTCAGCCCTTGCCCCCACCCTTTACTCTAGATCCCTCCACAACCCCTGCACATAAAGTGAAATATCTTTGCATCACACACAAAGATAGTCACCTATATGTGCATCTTTGAATGAGGTTCTTGCAAGAGGGAGACCAAAAGATGAAATGAGAGATGGAGGCATAGGTAGGAGAATTGTGCAGAGAGAGATATCTCAGTGACAATGGGAGACATTGCGAGAGAGGCAAGAAGGGGAAAAGTAGAACAACGTGATTAACTCCCATGGATTTGAGGGCAATGGTAAGGTGGTTATCCCCATCTGTAGCATGACAGACACATATACTACCTTTGTACTCCTTCCTTCAAGATTCCTCTACATAATGAGCCACAAAATCTCTGCCTGCTATCCACTCTTGCACCTGCACTAAGGGCCCACCCTGCAAATCAAACACACACACACACACACACACACAGATCCATGAAAATTGCACCAACCTATTGGTCAATATGTATCACTCGCCTCACACACCTGCATTGCATGATTGATTCCCCACTATCTACTCACATTCATGCTTGATGCCACCTGCCTCCTCTTGTCGCGACCCTTCACCACCTGTCATCCACCCTTCACTTCCCCGCTCAACTTTCTTTTGATTTTTAAGTGAGAAAGCATTTTCAAGGGGAATCTGTTAGTGATTCCTCCTAATGAAGCACCTCAAAAAATCCTTGATACACCTACTCAATCAAAGGAAGTTTAAGATTACTTGCCTTAAGATTACAAGTTGATGATTCTAAATTTTTGCGTTTACAACTCATGGTTCACATCAAAGCAAAGGTCATTGTAGAGAGCATATGCATTGTTCATTTCAAGTTTGTCTACTTTCAAGTTTGATTTGCAACTACAAAGGGGGAAGTAAGGG
The DNA here is from genome assembly GCF_014529385.1 of Adiantum capillus-veneris. Lineage (NCBI taxonomy): Eukaryota > Viridiplantae > Streptophyta > Polypodiopsida > Polypodiales > Pteridaceae > Adiantum > Adiantum capillus-veneris. Next base: position 105,993,901 of record NC_140941.1, read on the forward strand.
AATAGCTTCATGAAAGTGACTACCGTGTTGCTTGAGCATAAAACTCCCATCGCTTCCATGGAGATGCCCCATGGATGGAAAATGATGCAAAAGAAATAGATGGGCTTAGCTTGAAACTTACGTTGAGACAAAACTTTAACGCCCAAGAGACTTGTTGTTTTCTTACGGTCTTATTTGAATAGATATTAAAAAAAATAGTGACTAAGGGATTATAACTCAATGAACCTAATCTAAATCTCAATTAGATTTAAAACTTTACTAAGAAGATTTGATGCGGATAGTCCTAGCATACGATAGAAGTTTTACGCATGAAATTTGTCTTAAGTATTTGAGAACAAAAAGAAAAAAAAGGCAGACACAAGTGTTTACCTGTGGGATACAACAAGGGATGGTTCTTTCTGGCTTAAATTGATAACCGTTGGTCTATATTTTGAGCTTGGGTTCATTTAGTTCCCTGGAATTGGGGTTGGATGAGAGTGAGTCCCGATCGGTTGGGAGGATGCGCGGATGCGTCTAGAAATCGGCCTAGTCCGGGTAGGCCTAATGCCAATGGGAATGGAGGAATGAGGTTGGATCCTAGAAGGGATCAAATAAGAGAGAAAGTTGTGATTTAATTAAGAAAATCTTCCAATTGTTTGGTAAAAAGGAACGTTGGTGGAAAGGGTAGGAACCTGAATGGGCTATCCCGTAAGTGTCCTCATCAGCTAGACCTTTGCTCTGCTTCTTGGAGTATTTATCTAAAAATAACTTAAGGTAGATTAATTTAGTAAGCATTTTTGAAACAAGATAAAGAAAAATAAGAATTGGAAATTGTGTAAAGGTGCTACCTCCTCACATGGTAGAGGAGACAGGATACCCGAGTCTTGGGACAAGGTTGTGGATATGCCTGGAGAACTGTATGTGATTGTTAGAAAGCTAACTAGAGAACTTTAATAATACTAAAGAAAAAAATGAATTAAAATGTTCTTTTAGAATAATGGAAATGACCTGATAAATGCACACTTGCAAGGGTATGCAACAATTTGCATGTTGCTTTCAAATGCTTGAAATGTATTTTGGGATCGACATGATTGAAATACTATTTTCTAGTATCATAGTGCTATCTTGGAAAGGTGCAGTTATCAAATGGTTCAGTGGAAGGGTGGATTTTGGAGGGTTAACTTGCTAGCCAAAAAGTTGAACCCAATTTTATATTTTCCATTAGGTTAAGTTAAGAACACCAAAAGGGATTCCGATCTATGGAGTGGGGACCAAAGCTAGGAGTGAGGGATTCATGTAGTTAGTAAATACATTCATCTTAGGGGAATGCATTGACGATTGTATTGGGTCATATCCTAGGAAACAACATCAGTGACCTTAAACCAAGGGTGAATTAGAGATTCGGATGATGAATGCTCTATAACCCAAGAAACCAAGAAGAAACCATAATGTATGTTAGGTTTTATGACTTTCCAAATCAAAAACCTAGGCAAAAACAATGCTACACGAAGAAAACAGCCTTAAACTTGACCAGAGAGAATCCAATGTCAAAAGTAAAAGGTAAAACACAATTCCTGATGCTTTTAAAGACAAAAGATTGTGTAAACGACAAAATCTCAAGTCAATTCACAAAAACACAAGACACGAAAACAAAAGAGGGCACTAAAAGCTTGAGAAAGCAATCTCAAAATACTGAAAAAGAAACAAAACAAAAGAATCCAAAGAACCAGGGATGGATGGGTTCAGAGAACCAGAATGGACCAAGGTTGATTGTAAAAAGAAATACTAAGAACTCAAGAAAACATTGAAAAAACTATGGACAACAAAGATAGAGAGTGAGGAAGGAGAGAGCACCAAAAAGAAAAATTTGGATGTTCCTTCCCACTATGAAAAATTCACTATCTAGGATAGGAAAATAGTGATGACTCAATCGATAAGGGAGAAAAAAGGAAATTAATCTTACGATTTCCCAGAAAATGCAAAACGAATAGACCTAGCGAAATCGGAGAGGCTGCAAGACTAATCTACATAGCATCGGATTTGATCACAGAAGAAGAGGATTTTCTCATCCAACTCCTCAAAGAATATAGAAATGTATTTGCATGGTCATATAAATACCTCAAGGGGGTGGATCCATTAATATGTCAACACACGATTCCCATGAAGCTTGATGCTAAACTCTACAAACAATGTCCCTATACCTATAATGACACACTTGACAAACAAATTAAAGAGGAGATTAAGCTTAAGGAGGTGGAATTCATTTATTAGATTGAACACACTCATTGGGTGTCACCCATTGTGGTTGTCTCCAAGAAAAATGGAAAATTACGTGTATGTGTGAATCTCAAAAAAGTGAATGCTACAACAATAAGGGATAACTATCCCTTACCAATCATGAAACATGTGCTCAAATGAGTGGATGGCAAACAAGCCTACTCATTTTTATACAACTATTCTTAGGATATGGACCATACAAAATAACATTCTTCACGGAATGGAAAATCTATGCTTATAGAGTAATGCATTTTGGCCTAACCAATGCACTAGCTGTTAAGTATGGAGCCTGATTTACCCTTGTAATTTTCTGTGGTAAAAGTGCACATTTGTAAGGCCCCCATTATGAGAAGAAGCCATCGTGCGTGAAGGAAAATCACTCACTGGAAACCAAAATTTCCACGGACAAGAATCAGGGGCAACTTTAGAGGCCTCGAGGGCGGAGGCCCCCGAGACTTTTTTTTTCGCCGGAATATTATGGCCGGACGGCGCCCGGAAAGTGGTTGGAAAACAACCGGTCGGTTGGCCAGTGGCCGGTAGTCAATGGCCGGTGGCCGAATTCAAAAGCGGACTTGTCTTCTCAAAGGCGGCCACACATGGGCAGATTGGAGGGTCCGATTTGGACTTATTCGCACAAGGGCGGCTACACATGGCTGCCTCTCATAAGAGAGGGCAGCCCTTTTGGCCTATAAAAGGAGGCCATTTCTACACACATTTCATAGTGTGAAGTTGATGCAACAAGGTGAGTGTGAGGTGGTGAGAGTGAAGCAGGGCGGGAGCTCTATCAAGGGTTTAATCCCTTTGTAAACTACTTCTTCTTTTGAAGTGCTAAAGCCATTGAGTGGCTGCTTTCCCGTGGACGTAGCCCACATTGGGTGAACCACGTATATCGTGTGTACTCTCTCTCTCTCTCTCTACTCTATAATCTCTTGTGTGTGAAATCTATCTCTCTCCATTAAGTAATCTACTCAAAAATCTATTTAGCTACGTCTTATTTCCTAGCAACTGGTATTAGAGCAAGGTTTGCTCGTAGCTAAATTATCTCAAGGAAAGGATTCCTTGAATTGAGTGGGAGTTATGGCGGAGGAAGGGAAGCTCAAGATTGAGAAGTTCAACGGCAAAAACTACCAACATTGGAAGATGCAGATTGAAGACTATCTCTACCAGAAGGACCTCTATTTACCTCTAGGTGGTCTTGCGAAGAAGCCCGCAACAATGGCAGATGAAGCATGGATTGTCCTTGATCGAAAGGCACTGGGAAAAATCCGGTTAAGCTTGGCGTCAACGGTGGCCTTCAATGTTTCGGAGATGAAGACCACGGAGGACTTGATGAAGTCACTTGACGACTTCTACGAGAAACCATCGGCATCCAATAAGGTATTTCTTATGAAGCGCTTGTTCAATCTAAAGATGGCAGAGAATGGTTCAGTTGCAGAACACCTAAATGACTTTAACACAAACATAAGTCAACTTCGATCGGTGAAAATCAATTTCGATGCCGAAGTGCGAGCTCTCCTTATACTATCATCTCTACCGGATAGTTGGGACAGCCTTGTGATGGCTGTAAGTAATTCTATCTCTGGTACAAATACTCTTAAGTTTGATGATGTTGTGGGTGTTCTCCTAAGCGAGGAAATGAGAAGGAGAAGCACAGGAGAATCATCAAGTGTTGCACTATCAGTGGAAACAAGAGGAAGGCCTAAGGAGAGGTTCAAAAACCAAAAGGGTCGTGATCGCTCAAGGCGGAGCAAGTCACGCACAAAGTTAGTTCTTGAATGTTGGAATTGCGGCAAGAAGGGCCACGTCAAGAAGGATTGCTGGTCCAAGAAGAAGAAGGAGACAGAGTCTCAAGACAACAAGCCAACATCGGAGGCCAATGTGGCAGGTAAAGTAGAGCAAGATGCTCTAATTCTCTCATTAGACAATGTGTCTAATTCCTGGATAGTAGATTTTGGGGCTTCATTCCATGCGACACCACACAAGCAACATTTCCAAGACTACACCAAAGGTAATTTTGGGTATGTATACTTGGGAGATGATGAAGCTTGTGAGATTGTCGGCAAAGGTACAATTTCTGTCAAAATTGCTAACGGAAATGAATGGAAGCTTAAAGATGTTAGGCATGTTCCTTCTCTTCACAAAAATTTGATCTCTACAGGACAATTGGACAATGAAGGTCACAACATTGCATTCGGAAACAAACGGTGGAAGATCTCAAAGGGATCTTTGGTGGTTGCCAAGGGAGAAAAAGTCGGTACACTTTACTTGTGTACTGTTAGCACGCAACCTTCAGCTAGTGCAACAACTACAGAAGTTGACAGTGCGGTGTGGCACTACCGACTTGGGCATATGAGTGCCAAAGGAATGCAAATCCTTCAAACAAAGAAGCTTCTACTAGGTTTGAAAGAAGTGGACTTAGAGTTATGTGAAGATTGTGTTTATGGTAAACAAAAGAGGGTAAAATTTCAAAAATCAGGAAATGAAAGAAAAAATAAAAAACTTGAGTTGGTTCATTCTGATGTTTGGGGTCCTGCAAGTACACCATCACTTGGTGGCTCATTGTACTATGTAACATTCATAGACGATGTGACTAGAAAAACATGGGTTTATGTCATGAAGAATAAATCCGATGTATTTTCCATATTTCAAAGGTGGAAAGCCTTTGTGGAGAATGAAACAGGTACCAAGGTTAAATGCCTCAGATCCGACAATGGAGGCGAATATTGCAGCCAAGCTTTTGAAAGCTTTTGTGCTAGCAATGGCATTCGGAGGCAAAGGACAACCCCAAGGACACCTCAACAAAATGGGATTTCGGAAAGGATGAACAGGACAATCATGGAACGAGCACGAAGCATGCGGCTACATGCAGGCCTACCGATTGAGCTTTGAGCGGAAGCTGTAAGTACGTCTGTGTACTTAATCAATCGGTCACCCTCAACGACATTGGATGGGGGAGTTCCAGAAGAGGCATGGACAGGTAAACCGATGAATTATGCATTTCTCAAAGTGTTTGGGTGTGAGGCTTTCATGCACATAGATAGAAGCCTAAGATCAAAGCTAGATGCAAAGTCCAAAAAGTGTTTCTTCATTGGCTATGGAGAAGGAGACTTTGGGTATCGCCTATGGAATCCTGAAGATGGTAAAATCTTAAGGAGTAGGGATGTAATTTTTAACGAACAAAAAATGTACAAAGATTACTTGGAAAGAAAACAAACAAAAGAAACAGCTGATGAGTACATGGAGCTTGAGGACGGTGAAGACTCAAGGACTGCAAACGGTGACAATGTGCAACAACGTCAACCAAATGAGGAGCCTCAACCTATTCCCCGAAGATCTACAAGAGCAAGTAGACCTCCAGAAAGGTTTGTTCCTTCCTTCAACCATCTCTTGATCTCAGATTCTGGAGAGCCGGAATCATACGAAGAAGCTATGCAACATGAATCCAAAGAAGAATGGACGAAGAGCATGCAAGTGGAGATGGACTCACTACATCGCAACCAAACATGGGAGTTGGTTGAGTTGCCTAATGGTAAGCGGGCACTTCAAAACAAATGGGTGTACAAGCTGAAGGAAGAAGAAGGTGGGAAGAAAAGGTACAAGTCTAGGCTTGTGGTAAAAGGGTTTTCTCAAAAGAAAGGCATTGACTTCAATGAAATATTTTCTCCTGTTGTAAAAATGAACTCAATTGGGCTTGTCTTAAGCCTTGTGGCTACTCATGATTTAAATCTCGAGCAAATGGATGTAAATACGGCATTCCCTCACGGTGACTTAGAGGAGGAAATCTACATGCTTCAACAAAAGGGGTATGAAGTAAAAGGTAAGGAGAAAATGGTTTGCAGATTAAAGAAGAGCTTGCATGGTTTAAATCAAGCATTAAGACAATGGTACTTGAAGTTTGATCGATGGATGTTGGATCATGGATTCACAAGATGCAACTCAGATCACTATGTCTACACGAAGAATTTGTGAGATGGGAAGTTCATCATCCTAATGTTGTATGTTGATGACATGCTGATTGCAAGTGCTAACATGCAGGAGATCAAAGACCTAAAAGAGGAGCTGTCTAAATCTTTTTCAATGAAAGATTTAGGTGCTGCAAAGAGGATACTTGGTATGAAAATATCAAGGGACAGGACGAAGAAGACAATAAAGCTATCTCAAGAAGATTACATCAAGAAGGTACTAGAAAGGTTTGCAATGCAAAATGCAAAACCAGTTTCTACACCTTTGGCTGGTCATTTTAAACTAACGAAGGATATGTGTCCAAAGACACAAGAGGAGCTAGCCTATATGTCTAAAGTTCCATATGCTGCAGCGGTAGGTTCTCTAATGTATGCTATGGTCTGGACAAGGCTAGACATTGCACATGCAGTGGGAGTTGTGAGTAGGTTCATGGACAACCCAGGTAAAGAGCATTGGCAAGCTGTGAAGTGGATACTTAGGTATCTAGAAGGGTATGCTGATGCAGATATGGCAGGTGACAAAGATACTCGAAGGAGCACTACTGGCTATGTGTTCATGGTTGGAGGCACAGCAGTAAGCTGGGCTTCAAAGCTACAGAAAGTGGTTTCACTTTCTACCATGGAAGCAGAGTATGTAGCAATGACGGAGGCAAGCAAAGAAATTCTGTGGCTTCACAGATTCTTAAAAGAGATTGGATTCAAACAAGACAATTGTGTCTTGTACAGTGATAGCCAAAGCACTATCCATCTTGTGAAGAACTCAGCCTTTCATTCAAGGACAAAGCACATTGAGGTGAGATATCACTTCATACGCACTCTTTTGGAAGAGGGACAACTAAAGTTAGGAAAGGTGCATACAAGTGAAAATCCTGCAGACATGTTTACAAAGGTGGTCAACAAGGAGAAGTTGAGCTTTTGCTCATCTTCAATCGACATTCAAGGATAAGAAGCCAGAATGGAAACAGTCACAGGTTTGGTTTGGAGATCAGTCTCCAAGTGGGAGATTGTTAAGTATGGAGCCTGAAAATTACCATTGTAATTTTCTGTGGTAAAAGCGCACATTTGTAAGGCCCCCATTATGAGGAGAAGCCATCGTGCGTGAAGGAAAATCACTCACCGGAAACCAAAATTTCCACGGACAAGAATCTGGGGCAACTTTAGAGGCCTCGGGGACAGAGGCCCCCGAGACTTTTTTTTTCGCCGGAATATTATGGCCGGACGGCGGCCGGAAAGTGGTCGGAAAACAACCGGTCGGTTGGCCGGTGGCCGGTAGTCAATGGCCGATAGTCAATGGCCGGTGGCCGAATTCAAAAGCGGACTTGTCTTCTCAAAGGCGGCCACACATGGGCAGATTGGAGGGTCCGATTTGGACTTATTCGCACAAGGGCGGCTACACATGGCTGCCTCTCATAAGAGAGGGCAGCCCTTTTGGCCTATAAAAGGAGGCCATTTCTACACACATTTCATAGTGTGAAGTTGATGCAACAAGGTGAGTGTGAGGTGGTGAGAGTGAAGCAAGGCGGGAGCTCTATCAAGGGTTTAATCCCTTTGTAAACTACTTCTTCTTTTGAAGTGCTAAAGCCATTGAGTGGCTGCTTTCCCGTGGACGTAGCCCACATTGGGTGAACCACGTATATCGTGTGTACTCTCTCTCTCTCTCTCTCTACTCTATAATCTCTTGTGTGTGAAATCTATTTCTCTCCATTAAGTAATCTACTAAAAAATCTATTTAGCTACGTCTTATTTCCTAACACTAGCCACATTCCAAAGGCTAATGATGCACACTTTCAAGGAATACTTGCGGATATTCTTAGAAATTTACATGGAAAACCTTTGTGTTCACTCTATCCTCAGGGAAGAACACATTGAACATCTCAAAAATTTATTAGAAGTATAGGACTTATAGAATCTGCTTAAATTTTGAAAAATGTGTCTTCATGGTAAGACATGGAAAAATCTTAGGACATAATGTCTCTAAGAATGGTAAATGTATGGATCTTGACAAGATCAAGGTGAGTATGGAAATACCAAGTCCAACTACTGCCAAACAGGTACAATCCTTCATGGAACATTGTGGATACTATCGACGATTCATATACATGTATGCAGTCATTGCACAACCCGTGTAGATGTTAATAGTTGTCTTTGATTGGACAAAGGATTGTGAGGAGTCATTCACAAAACTTAAGGATGCACTTATATCAGCACCAATACTAAATGCAATGGATTGGGATCAATTTTCCATGTTCATATTGATGCCTTGACATCTGAAGTAGATTGTATCTTGGCTCAACCAAGAGAAGGAAGAACGGATTTCCTAGTCTGCTATGCTAGTCGATAGCTGAACAATGCAAACAAGAATTACACAACCACGGAACAAGAAGGGTTAGGAATGATATATGCTATAAAGGAATTTAGGTATTATCTTTTGGGTAACAAATTTGTCCTCTTCACAAATCACAAGCCCTCTTGTATCTGGTAAGCAAACCTTGAAATACAGGAAGAATCGTTTGATGGTTCATCATATTGCTTGAGTTTGACTTTATGATTGTGGTAAAGAAGGGAGAAACACACCTTATATTAGATCATCTCTCTATGGCAAAGCATCCAAAGGAGTGGATGATAATATACTCGATGCTTACCTCTTCAACATCGAGATGGTTCCTAAGTGGTCCCAAGAGATAGTCAATCTTTTGACTTACGGTGGCAAGTTTGATAAGATTTAACAAACCCATAAATGATAAACAATCAAGCAAGATAAAAACTTTCAGCTTGTAGGTGGATGCTTGTATCATCTAGGCTTTGAAGGAATACTGTGGCTATGCACAAAAGAATATGAGGGCTATCTCATGGAAGCCCATGTACAGGACATAGCCTTCCATTGTTCTCAAAAGAAGAGACACACCAGCACCTAAAGCAACTAGGAGTGTATTGGCCTAATATGCATATGGATGTACATAGATATGTTCTAAATTGTGCTACATGCAAGAACAATCCACCAGTGGAATATTCCACATTGTTTCAAATAGCAATTGCACATCAATGCGAGTCAATATATGGTTGATTACCTAACAATGAGAACATTCCCTAAAAATGTAATGAGAGCCAGGAAAAGAGCCATTGAATTGGAAGCTCAAGACTTTACATTAATTGAAGATCAGCTCTATAAGAGAGGGAAGGATAACCAACTCAAAATATGTGCAATAGAAAATGAATATTTGCCTATATTAGAGCAAGCACATAGAGGAATTAGCAGAGGCCATCTCTCAGGAGATAAGACAACTAAAATTGTCTTTATTGTGAGAATATATTAGCCTACATTTCACATGGATGTGGATGAATATGTCAAGTGATGTGATGATTGCCAACATACCAAGGTACCTATAAAGAGAGATGAGATGCCACTACGGCCAATGATGGGAGCAAGGGAAATTGCTAAGTGGGTTCTAGATTTTGTGGGACCTATCTCACCACCCTCTTACAATTCCCATGCCCAATATATCATCGTTGCCACGGACTATCTCACAAATTGGGATGAAGCAAAAGCTACACAAAAGGCAGATGCCAAAACCACTACATATTATATGAAAATGCGTTTGTAAGATATGGATTATCCATAGAAATTGTCAATGATAGAGGCACACATTTCATAAATAAAGCTATGGAAAATCTTCTTGACAAGTTTATGATTATTCATAAGAGGTCTGTCCCATACCACACACAAGACAATGGACATGCAAAAGCTACTAATAAAACACTTTGCACAGTATTGACAAAACTTGTGATGCATTCACGAACTGATTGGGACCAAAAGTTACATTCTTCTTTACAGGCATATAGAGTGGCCTATAACACATCCATTGGAAGTACACCCTGCAATATGCTGTTTGGTCTTAATGAAATTCTCCCAAATGAATTCTTAATCCCAACTTTGAGAGTAGTTAAGCAACTAGAGTGGACTTGTCATGAATTGTCATCAAGATTAGATGATTTGGAAAAGCTGTATGAGCTACACCTTCAAGCTGTAGCATCTATCTATGCTCAAAAACGATGCCAAAAAGAGTTCTTCGACAAGCATGTGCGATCAAAAGATTTTAAAACAGGGGATTATGTCTTGGTGTATACCCTAAAACAACATGCTAAAAAACTCAAAAAGCGAGGGATGGGACCCTTTGTGATAAAAAATTTGTCACCAAGTGGGGCCATCAAGCTTGCTACATTTGAAGGAAAAGAAATGCCTAACTGAATTAGTGGATAAAGACTCAAGAAATATCACCTACCACTAACCCATGGGATGCTACAATAGATTCACAGTGAAAAACAACAAACAAAATAAAAGCAAAGAATTGTTAAATAAGCACAAATGGAAGCTAGAGAATAAATGGCTAAACAAAGGCTTCTACGACAACAACAACAACAACAACAACAACATGGGGCGACCATTGCAGATCAACGCTATTTCCATAAAAGATTTCGAAGAAGATAGAGTGAATTGTCATAATAACTAATATCTAGTTCTCTAAATGATTTTCTCATGTTAAACTGATCATTTAATATGGGAAAGTGCCAGGGGAGAAAAAGCTAGAATATTGGTTAAGCTAGCAGACCAGCCACATTAGGGATCCAAAGGAGGGAAAATAGGGATCCAAAAGGTGGGACATCTGCAAAAGAGCAAGGTGCAACAATGGGCAAAAAAGACCCTAAGGTTCAACCCATTAAGACTTCCAAAATGCTAAGGTTCCAAAATTCAAAGGTTGTGTCCAAAGGTCAAAAGGCTAGGAAAATTGGATGCTTTGTGTGTGCTCAAAAAGTCTTCATGCATCCCTACATAGGAGGGGGCGACCCCTAGATGTAGGATATGAGAGAGAAACACACACACACACACACACACACACACACACAATCACAAGCTCCTTTACACAAAGGGAAGAGGGACACATGTCAGCTCCCTAGCCCAGATTCCCACAAGGTGTACATGGCCATAGAGGTGGACCAATGAGAATTAGGCTAGAGTAAATCTAGTTTAATTAATTTAAAAACACTTAATAAAAGAAACAATAAGAATTAAGCTCTCTAGAAGACTATGGACAATCCCTCAAGGGGTCCAATGAGCATTCAACAGCCCAATGTCTTGCCTGATTCCTATTGGCTAGGAGACAAAGGGGGCCAATGAGAGTTTAGTTGCATTAATTAATTACCTAAAGCTCTCACAAAAGGGGAAAGGGGGACACATTTCATAAGGCTATCACTTATGATGCTTAAATTTCATTGGCTAAGCCTCGCATGGGCCAATAGGGTGTGAGCATGAGCAAATAGCAAGAGGGGTCGACCAAGAGAGAGAGGGGGACTGGTTTTTCAAAGGCATTATTGCATACACACTCACAATAGTCCATGTGTGGAGTAAGAAGGCTTTCTCTCTCCTTCTCAAGATTTAATGGAAAGCTTATCACCTACTCCAAGCTTGTGAGAAGGGAGGTCTACGCCAACAACTCTTGGCTTTGTGATGCAAATCCAACCAAGAGCCAAGCTTCAATGCATGCTCATCTTCTCTACCATGTGAGTGATTATGTGAGGAGATGTACATCTTTCTTGTAAGACTACTCCTTCTTCCTCTCAATCTAATCTCATACCCCGCTAGCTCTCACCATCTTTGAAGGTGTGTGAGGTCTTGGGTCTGAGACTGTGAGGGAATTGATGTTGTGTTTAATAAGTGTTTTGCTTAGTGCTTGAAGTTTCCATCTTCATTGCACTAGCTAGTACGGAAGGAACACAAAGAATTGTATTGTAAAATGTCTCTCTTGATGGGAGAAACCATAATACAAAGCGTTTTGGAGGGGGGACTGGGGTCCATGTAAATCCGGTCCTCAACTGTTGTCAATAGCTTTATTTCTCTCTCTTTTGAAGTATTGTCCATGCTATCTAACTAGGTGTTATACTTGTTGTTGCTCTCTCCACCCAAGCACTCTTGTTATTCTCATTAGGAATGCATTCTCATGAAATGCTCACTATGTTCATGCTATTTTTCGCTACACACAACTTACTAGGCCATTAAATGTTACATTGGTATCAAAGCACAATGTTTCTCTTTTCTTGCTCAAGAAGGGAGGTTCTCAAGCTAGCTATAAATGGTTGGTACTATTAATTGTATTTGAGTAAGTAGAATAGGGATTTTTCAGCCTTGTAGTGACCTGCCTTCATGCAGATAACGAGGCATCATCATCGAGAGCTATGGTATTAATAGTGGATTCCTATGGGGCTTGCCTACGGTTTAACCACTATTGATCTATTAGAAGCTTGATAGGAGCCGGTGTTGTTTTGGTGTTCAACAACCCTCTCTTCTATTCCTTGCAATTAATGGTATTAGAGCCACGCCGTACAGTAGCTTGAGTGCTTTTTCTAAAGGGGTAAAGAGGAGTAGCAACTAGGGCTTGAAGTGCCAAAGTACACCTAAAAAGTTTACACCTAAAAGTTGTTAGGATGGATGACAATAGTAAAGAGAGTGAAATTAATGTTGATAATTTTGATTTTGCTAATGAGCAGGCTACTAATGATGCCCCTATGCTTGTTAACTACCTTGTCTCTAGGCTTCAACAAGCCATGGGCAAGCCATCTCTTGAAATTGAAGTGCAATGGCAGCTTCATGCTCATGGGATTCTCCCAGCTCCCCACCCTGACGAGAGAGTACCTAGGAAGCCTCCTTTCAAAAGTCTGCCAGGCAATGGTGGTCTAGCCTACGGGTCAATGGTGAAGATCCACAAACATGGAAAGCTTTAAGAGCTTCCATTATGAAGCAGTTTTTGGCCACCGATGCCAAAGATAAAGTACTCACTGAATGGTGAAGCTTGAAGCTCTCTCCATTCGAATCCATTCACAGATATGTAGACAAGTTTTGGGACTTAAAAGTCAAAGCCACTGTCTTCAAAAAGTTGGATTTTGGAGAGCAAAAGCAACAATTTTGTGCGGGCTTAATTGAAGAAATGGTGGAGTATGTCAACTCCAAAAGGCCACGCACCATATCGGTGGTTATACACCATACTATGGTGGCTTCTCGAATCAAATTCCAAACAGGGGCTAAGAGAAATTCTAAGCCCACGAAAAACAAGGGTTCCAATGAGCCTAAGGGGAAGGACAATGTCCAAAAGTCTCCTAAGGGCAATTCCAACAAAGCTAAGGAGAAGGGAGTTTACAAAGGCAAAAACAAACTCTCTCCTGAAGAGCTTGAGCGTTATCGCAAGGATAACCGTTGTTTCAAGTGCAGCGAGAAAGGGCATGCGTACCGCACTTGTCCCCAAAACAACACCCGCCATGAACCTCCTAGAGAATTCTTGATCGAAATCAAACAGGAGAAAACTCACCACAAAGGATCTCCTCTATGCCATGCTTGGGGAAAGGTAAGAGAACATGATGCTTTTATTCTCTTTGACCCTCGTTCTACTCACAATTTCATATCCACAAAGTTGGCCACCAAGCTAGGCATACAAGCTTACGAGATGGGAGATGTCCTACCCGCATATGGTGCTTTCAATGGGCAAGAAGCTTCAATCACTCCCTTAATCGAGAAATTGAGGCTCCATGTCCAAAGCTATGTGGACAAAGAGGACTTCTATATCTCTCCTCTCAAGCATGAAGATGTAATCCTAGGGGCACCATGGTTTGATCGCATGGCTGCCAATGTTAAATTCCCTGAAAGGAGAATCTACTTTAGGTTCAGGGAAAAGGATATGTACATAGATGCTAAGAAAATGGGTAACACCATACCCATTGTACATACGCAAGTTTTTAACAAGTCAATAAAGAGCTCTATTTCCGCATATATGATTTTTGTTAAAGATTCTCAAATTGAATCTAACGCTTTAACAAAAGAAAATATAAACAATCACAAAGAATTAGAGTTATCCAAATTTTTCAAGGGGTTTCAAGATGTCTTTATTGACGACATCCCTTGTGAGCTACCTCCTAAATGAGGCAATGATGACCATACAATTGAACTTCTTCCAGGAAGTTCACCGCCTAACTTATAGAGTTTCTCAAGCTCAACAAGAGGAGATTATGCGGCAAGTGCATGAGTTAGTTGAGAAGGGAATGGTTAGGCCTAGCTCATCTCCATTTTGTTCTGTTGTGCTATTAGTGCAAAAGAAAGGAGGCACATATCGTATGTGTGTCGACTATAGAGCACTAAATAGGATCACTATCAAGAATAGGTTTCCCGTTCCACGTGTAGAAGACCTATTTGATAAGCTACAAGGGTCCACCTACTTCAATAGGATTGACCTAGAAAGTGGCTATCATCAAATAAGGACAGTGGATCAAGACATTGTAAAGACCGCATTTTGCAATACCTTTGGTCTTTACAAACATATTGTCATGCCTTTTGGCTTGACCAATGCACCAGCCACATTCAACCGCTTAATGGAGAAGCTATTCAGGCCTCATCGAACCTTTACTGGATTGTTCTTTGATGATATCATTATCTACTCTAATTCATTAGAGGAACACAATCAACACCTCCAGGTAATATTTCAAGTTCTAAGAGAGAATAAACTTTATGTTATCGAAAGAAAAGTGATTTTTTCTTGCAAGAGATTCAGTATTTAGGTCACATTATCTCTAAAGATGGCATCCAAATGGATCCATCAAAGCTAGAGGTAGTAAAAGGATGGCCTAAACCAAGGAATCTTCATGAACTAAGAATCTTTATAGGTATGTGTGCATACTATAGACGCTTCATAGAAAAGTTCTCACTAATAGCAAGACCATTACATGACCTAACAATGACAAATGTTAGGTATACATGGTCTGCCAAGGAGAACAATGCTTTCGAAAAGCTTATCTCTCAACCTGTGCTTACATTTTCGGATCTCTCAAAGCCATTTAAGGTCCAATGTGATGCTTGTGGTGATTGCCTTGGAGCCGTTTTGCTCCAAGAAGGGCACACCATAGCCTATGAAATTTGAAGGCTCGACCCTATTGAGCAAGCTCTAGGCATATATGAAAAGGAACCCCTTGCAGTTCTACATGCCTTAGACTCATGGAAGCACTATTTATTGGGGACTCCTTTCATTCAGGGAACGGATCACCAAAGTCTTAAGTACTTCATGATGTAGACCAAGCTCTCCGACAAACAAATGAGGTGGGCAATTTTTTTTTGGCAAGTTCATTTTCATATTGCTCACATTGCTGAAAAGCATAATCAAGTAGCCGATGCACTCTCAAGACAGCCGAGAGTGAATCCGGTTTCCATAGCAACTCACAATGATCTATCTTCAATGATAGATGAGTATGCTATTGATCCGGATTTTAGAGATGTGATTTCAGCCCTTGCATTAGGAAAGAAAGAGGAACCATTTACTTTACAAGATGGTTATCTTCTCTATGGCAATAGACTCTGCGTTACTAACTCACTACGTGAGAAATTAATGTATGAATCTCATGCTCCTCCTTATGCGGGGCATAGAGGGATTCAGTTTACCCAAAAGCGGATTGAAACATATTTCTATTGGCCTACCATGAAAGCAAACATACAAGCATATGTTTCTAAATGTGTGGTATGCCAAAAGACGAAGTTTTATAGAAGGAAGAAACCTGGATTGCTTCAACCTTTGCCAATCCCTAATTCACCATGGGAGAGCATATCCATGGATTTTATCTTTGGATTGCCTAAGTATATCCATGGGAATACGGGAATATGGATGATAGTAGACAGGTTTAGTAAACAAGCTCATTTTATACCTGTGAAAAAGACTATCAAAGCCCATCAAATGGCAACCCTCTTCATATCACAAATCTTCAAGTACCATGCATGGCTTGCCAACGTCCATAGTGTCGGATAGAGATCCTAGAATGACCAGTAATTTTTGGAATGGTCTCTTTGAGAATTTAAAGACAAGGCTAAAATTCTCTTCGGCCTATTGTCTGCGAACGGATGGCCAAAGTGAAATAGCTAACCTAACAATTCTTGATCTACTAAAAGCCTATGTGACGGAAGTAGATCAAAGATCCCAATGGGAGAAGTACTTACCCTTAGTGGAGAATGCCTACAATAACACTGTATATACTTCCACTAGAAAAGCACCTTTTGAGGTAATTGAGGGAAGATCAAAAAGCCCCTGCTACTTTAGGTACACGGGAAGATCTTCGCTGTAGATGAATATAGTCGAGACCTACAAGAATCTTTCCAAAACATTAAGGATGCTATCTCCATCTCACAGCAAAGGAAAAAGGTTGCTGCTAACAAGCACAAAAGAGCCCAAGCCTTTAGAGAAAATGATTGGGTCTTACTCAAATTTCCCAAGGCTCGATAAGGCACACAACGGGCAAGAATCCTACGGGACACCAAAAGTACTATGCTAAATTAGCAAAAAGGTACTATGGTCCCTTCCAGAGTCTTGGGCCAATCAATGAGAAGGCCTATCAACTCAAGTTGCCCAGCCATTGGCTCATACACAATGATTTCCATGTGAGCCTACTAAAGCCTTACAAAGGAGATCCACCTCAAGAACCAACTATTGAAGACCCACCGAAGACCGAGGACCAAGAAGGTGCTACAGGCCAAGTCCATTCTCCGACATGAAGACAAGGTACTAAGAGGCGGTAAGACTATCCGACAATATCTTATTAAGTTTAAGAATTATCCTTTTGAAGATGCTAGATGGATGCAAGGCATACAATTAAAGGATAACCTAAACCTTGTCAATGCTTACAATGCTTCCCTAGAGTAAGCGAACATACAAATGTTTAAAAAGAACAAATTTTTTGTCTTAAAAGACTCTCTTTTTCTTTATTGTGCACAAAAAAATTAAGTAGTATGCATGCTTAGATCAAGTTTGCGGAGACGACGTCTCCTAAACACCAAGTAGAGCTTGTCACTCTACTATGGGGGATTGATAGGACTAATGTGGAGACATGCTTGTGGCAGCTTAGGCTCTCAAGCACCAAATGGACCAGTCATCCATTCTGGAACGATGTCGTAGGGTAACATAGGGATCCTCTACCTGCTAGAAAAAAGGACTAATGGACATGCTTTATCTTCTCTACCCCATAGTTGAGGATGTCTATGATTTCAAGAGAGAGTTAGCGTCATAATAACTAATATCTAATTCTACTAAATGATTTTCTCATGTTAAACTGATCATTTAATATGGGGAAGTGCTAGGGGAGAAAAAGCTAGAATATTGGTTCAGCTGGCAGACCGGCCACAGTAGGGATCCAAAGGAGGGAAAATAGGGATAAAAAAGGGGGGACATCTACAAAAGAGAAAGGTGCAACAATGGGCTTAAAAGAACCTAAGGTTCATCCCATTAAGATTCCAAAATGCTAAGGTTCCAAAATTCAAAGACTATGTCCAAAGGTCAAAAGCCTAGGAAAATTGGATGCTTTGTGTGTGCTCAAAAAGTCTTCATGCATCCCTACATAGGAGGGGGCGAGCCCTAGAAGTAGGAGATGAGAAAGAAACACACACACACACACACACACACACACACACACACACACACACACACACACACACACACACACACACTCTCACAAGCTCCTTTGCACAAAGGGAAAGAGGGACACATGTCAGCTCCCTAGCCCAGATGCCACAAGGTGTACTCAATCCTATTGGATGGCCATAGAGGTGGACCAATGAGAATTAGGCTAGAGTAAATCTAGTTTAATTAATTTAAAAACACTTAATAAAAGAACCAATAAGAATTAAGCTCTCTAGAAGACTATTGGACAGTCTCCCAAGGGGTCCAATGAGCATTCAACAGCCCAATGGCTTGCCTGATTCCTATTGGCCAAGAGACAAAGGGGTCCAATGAGACTTTAGTTGCATTAACTAATTACCTAAAGCTCCCACAAAAGGGGAAAGTGGGACACATTTCAGAAGGCTATCACTTATGCTGCTTAAATTTGATTGGCTAAGCCTCGCATGGGCCAATAGGGTGTGAGCATGAGCAAATAGCAAGAGAGGTCAACCAAGAGAGAGAGGGGGCTGATTTTTCAAAGGCATTATTGCATACACACTCACACTAGTCCATGTGTGGAGTAAGAAGACTCTCTCTCTCTCTCCCTCTCAAGCTTTAATAAAAAGCTTATCAATTACTCCAAGCTTGTGAGAAGGGAGGCCTACACCAACAACTCTTGGCTTTGTGATGCAAATCCAACCAAGAGCCAAGATTCAATGCATGCTCATCTCCTCTACCATGCTAGTTACTAAGCTAAGCTGTGTTAATATGAGTGATTATGTGAGGAGATGTACATCTTTCTCGTAAGACTACTCCTTCTTCCTCTCAATCTACTCTCATACCTCGCTAGCTCTCACCATCTTCGAAGGTGTGTGAGGTCTTGGGTCTGAGACCATGAGGGAATTGATGTTGTCTTCAATAAGTTTTTTTCTTAGTGCTTGAAGTTTCCATCTTCATTGCACTAGCTAGCATTGAAGGAACACAAAGAATTGTATTGTAAAATGTCTCTCTTGATGGGAGAAACAATAATGCAAAGCCTTTTGGAGGGGGGACCGGGTCCATGTAAATCCGGTCCTCAAATGTTGTCAATAGCTTAATTTATCTCTCTTTTGAAGTATTGTTCATGATATCTAACTATGTGTTATACTTGTTATTGCTCTCTCCACCCAAGCATTCTTGTTATTCTCATTAGGAATCTATTCTAATGAAATGCTCACTATGTTCATGCTATTTTCCGCTACACACAAGTTACTAGGCCATTAAATGTTACAGAATCTAGTGATTAAGGTCAAGATTGGCAAAAATCAAGTAGAAACTACCACTCTAGTTGATATAGGAGCCCAAGGAAATGTCATTTCCCTCAACTTATATACACAGCTTGGTTAAGGCACAGAGAGTCAAACAACATCACATGAGATCCAGAGCTATACTGACCACGAAATCAAAGCATTAGGGTTGGTAACCTTATTTGTTCAAATCAATCAATATGTCTACCCAAACTAATTTTATGTGGTAGAAGACCATAAAAACCAACACAAATTATTGCTAGGATAGACATGGCAAAGGAGGTACAATATTCAAATTGATTGGAAGTCCAATTTGTACGCATTCAAAGTGAGATAGAGAGAAATTCATTAAAGCAATAGACACAGGGCTAGCAATAGAAAAGACCAGTGACAAGGGAAAAGATCCCTTGCCTATAGGAAACATGCAATGGATTCCCAAAGAGTCAACACAAAAACCAACACTCCAATTAAAGGTGATAATAGACTCATCCACACCAAAACCGACCCACAATCTGACAAGAGAAACGACAAACAAAAGAAAGATGGATACCAAAGCAACAACTCAAACAAAGCAAGTATGGTTCAATAAAGATGAGATATATGCAAAAGAATCAATAAAAACCCATAAGCCAACATAGACTTCAGTACCATCTCACATTCCCATATGGACCACTCACAGCTGAGGAGCATGCCAAAAAGACACTAAAAGATTTGTTGGACATAGGCTATAGTCTAGAAGAGGCCCAAGATGCGGCATACTTATTAATGTATTTCATAAAAGAGCCTATCCCAGAGTCAAGAACACCAGAATAGGCTACGGGTGAAGAAGATCAATTAGAGGGCTTGCAAAAAATGCAAGAAAACCATGTGACAATTTATCAAGAACAGGAAATAAAAAAAGAACAAGTACGAAAAGGAGTATTTCAACCTAAAGAGTTGCTAAAAATACAAGAAAGGGATGGCTGGTTTACCTATTTTATTAGAAGTTCAACAACAACAAATCATCCATGCATTCACAAAGATACAAGAAATGTGGAGAAAGCACCAGAGGACAGGGCTAAAGTCCTTGCCTAGACACTCTCTAAACTAGTTTGCTTTAATTGCCTCTAGTATGTATATGGTAAGAAGTAAAGAAGTGATAGTAGTGTGGATTTTACCACACGACGTCTGATGGCTCCATAGCATCTCTCCTCAAAGCTATCGCCATAAACTCTTTGACCTTGCATAACAAAGAAGATTTTTCCTGTAATAGTATCTTTACTATTGAGAAGAAGTCTATACAAGCACTTGAATCAGGTGACGTATTACCATGTTCAATCTAGAATAAGGCTTGATGGTTCCTAGAAGCCTCAACTTCCGATTCCTAGGGCAAAACCCTATTCCAAGTAATTTCCATTCCTTATTCTGAATCCTTGAGAACCAAGGTTCTTCTCATAAAGCAACTGTATTCCTCAAAGTTTCCTCTGAACCAATCTTCATTCAAGTGCTTGCTCATCCTTGTGCATAATTCTATCATAGTTCCTTCTAACTATGGACTGCTTTGGTACAAAACCTTCTACTTAGCATAGTCTTTAAGTGAGCTCAGAAAAGAAAGAATCAATTATCTTGCTCTACTTTTTTGCTGATGTCCCACGATTAGAGCATTCCAAGAGATGTCATTTCAAACAGGAAGCAGGTCAAGCACTTTTTGTGCTTTATGAAGTACACCGTACTTACTTGGCATACATGTCGAGCAAGGCAGTGACAACCACAATGTTTTATGTCAACGGCCTGTCACTAACAAGACCATCATGAACTCTTTTGCCCATAACAACATCTTGCATGATGGGAGATGCATTCAAGCTGCATGTGTAGGTGATTACATCGGAGCTCAAGGTCCTATCTTTGCATCTGCTGTGGAAACATTCCAAAGATTCATGGCCTTGATCCTGTTGGGCATATCCCACAATCAATGCACTCCAAGAGACAAGATTTGGAATAGGAAGCTAGTTCAACTGTTGTTGATTCTCTCTCTATTTCTCTTTCTCTCTATCTCCCTTGTTGCAGCAGAAAACAGTCCAAAGCTTCTTGGCCCTGCCCTTGTTGGGTATATCCTGCAATTAATGCACTCCAAGAGACAAGATTTTGAACAAGAATATGCCCTTGTTGGGCATATCCTGCAATCAATGCACTCCAAGAGACAAGATTTTGAACAAGAATCTTTGTTGATTCTCTCTCTCTCTCTCTCTCTCTCTCTCTCTCACACACACACACACACACACACACACACACACACACACACACACACACACACACACACACACACACACACACACACACACACACACACACACACACACACACACACACACACCATCGTTCCCATTCTCCCATGGGCATAGGCTGCTAGTAATGCAGTCTAGGGGATACTACTTGTCATATATACGTGTACTTTCTGAATCTCTACACACTTGGCATAGATAGTACCAAAAGCATGCAAGTACTTTGGCTCCACAAACCCCCGTCTGTGAAGGCGATTACCAAGATGATCATGGTGGATGATAAGGAACATAAATAGTGTGCCAAATGAAGCCCCCAACAAAGATGGCTAGATAACGAGACATCTAAATGGGGCACTTGTCATGGCATCATATTGAAAAACACAAGCACTCTTCCATGCATATTGTGATAAGTTATTGCTCTGCCATGCATTCTGCAATATGCTAGTGCTCACTTCCATGCCTTTGCTTCCCTTCTCACTCAAGTAGGCAGAACCTTTTACAGTCAAACAAGAAAAAGCAATTCATATTTAACAATACAGTGCGTGCCTATGAATGTCATTGCACTTCTAGTTCAAATAAAATTTGCACTAACAATCAGATTTGTTGCAGTAGCTCCACCATGCATTCTGCAATAGGTTATTGCCTTCTCTTCCATGCATTCTCTTCCCCTATTGCTTCTAGACATGTAAAGGTAGGTTTGAAGTAGGCTAAAAATAGAAGCATGTCACAAAGCCTGAATGACAGTTGAGTCCATGATCCATGCTCCACATCATAGAGAAGGAGAGCACTATAAATTCCTTCCTTATACTCATCTAGATAATCAACATCCATCATACATATATGCCTTCCATCAGTAGCAAAGGACATGTCACAAACACTAAGAAAATATGCATCGTATGGTTCAGTAGGCTCTCTAGCACACCACCATCTTGCTGCCAATTGCACCGAGCATGCTTTAGAACAGTCATTCTAAATCTGATGCTTACATACAAGCATTCCCTCTACTAGGGGTGACCCAACACTAAATGCTAGAATAACATCTCCTCTCAACTTCTCAAGAAAAAAGGGCATCTAAGCACTAATGTGTTTTAGAGAATTTAGAGAAGACACAAGTTTACGACTCCATGTATCTAACTTTGTGTGATAGCCATAGAGCATACACCTACCTTCAGCACTTCCCTGGAAGGGATAAAAAACAATTCAGCATTGATGATGTCATTTCCTATGATGAATATGGGTTTAATAATCTTCCAATACCCGCTCTTAGAATCATAAACATGTGCTTCTGCAGGCCTTGATTGTAACACAAAAGGAGACAACACCACTATGTAGGACTTGTCAGCTTGTTCATAACCCATGGACAAGAGAAAGTGCAAGGGCACAATGTCACACAGGCATGTTGGCAATGCCAACCTTCCTATATTTCTCCAATTGCTCCTTGTGGAAATGTCACCTTTGTGTGTCCTATGACTAGATGCACAGTCCCTCTGTGCAAAGACGATGATCACTGTTCAGCCTCACCTTTTCCTTGAGCCTGTTAGGAATTTAGACCCACCACATAGAGTCAATTCTCCTTGTTTGCAACAAGGTATTGAACTTCCAAGTTGGCTAGTAGGAAGTTGAGGAGATAGAAGGCTCTCCAAATCCACGAATTCCTCCATGATGAGACAACACACAATTGCAATCTAAATGTAGCCCTTACTAGACCATCCTTTGCAAGATTTGAATGTTGCATCTTACCCAAAATATAGCCTTCACAAACATGCTTCACGGGTCCTTCAAGAGGCAACAAAGAAGCAACCATATCAAATCTATGCAAATACAAAAAACTAGAAATGTTGGGAGAGGGTGGAGACTAGTTGCTTAAACAATTTAACGATTCATCACAGATTTCACCATCAACATGTCACCTTTTCTCCCAAATCCAAGTACACACACACCTAGACTATGACAACACACACACACGCACACACGCACACACACACACAAGAGAGAATAGAATGACAAGGATAGCGTGTAAGAGATGTAGACACAATTAGGGAGTACACAAAATAACAGAGCATAGCATAAGAGAGAGGGAAGGGAAATTTGAGATCATCTACACAAGAAAGGCCTAGAATCATAGCCCCAAACTCCATGACACCCTTCTTGTTGAGTTTGGTATTTAATTTATTATTTGAATTAGGTGCCAAATTTTGGAGGCCCCTCTTTTACAACTAGTCCACTTTAGTACTGGAGTGGAGCACATCACTAGTATTGCATGTCCCCTAAGGGTGAGTTCTCATTAGAGTTATTTACAAGCAGCCATAGTGGCTTATTGAATAAAAGTTTAAAATATTGTGCAAAGGTAAAATGATAGAGAGGGTTATTATTTTCGTGCACCTCTTTTTCAACTCCGAGAATTCCAATTTACAAACCATCATTCACTCACTATTAGTAAAATCAAATAGACATCACATAATTAACCATTATGCTAGTTATCCCAATTGCAGTTAACCACATACAACAGGATGGTGCCCAGTCTTGTAACATCCCTCCCACCAAGGATAGCAATTGTCCTCAATTTCTCAGTAGAGAATCAACTGGACCGTGAGTGATGGAAAGTGTGGAGAAGGTCTGGGAAGTTGCGGAAAAACTTTTCAGGCATCCATTTGGCATCCTCTCTAGGGTGGCCTTTGAAAGTCAAAAGATAACTTTTGATCCTTTTTTTTAATTGTGAAGCATAACATAATCACCTTCCTTAAATTGGTGTGCCTTGCGGTGCTTATTAGCATGCTTAGTGTAAAGAACATGTAAGTGTTTAATGGAAGAATGCACACTTGCATAAACATCATAAAAAGTACTAGTAAAATCATCAGTGGGGCAGGCACAACATTAGAAAGACGTAAAGCAAGAGTAGGTAGAGAATGACCATACACAATTTCAAATGGAGATTTACATGTGGCAGTGTGAGTGGTGTTGTTATATGCAAATTGTAGAAAATATGCAGGTAATCATCCCATTTCTTGGGTTTAGAAGAAACATAAGCTTTTAGCAATTCAATGATAGTGCGATTAGTGACTTCAATTTGACCATTAGATTGAGAATAAAATGTAGGAGTAAAATCAAGTGCAGTTCGAAGATTTTCAAAAACAATAGTCCAAAAAGCACTACAAAATTTTGAATCTCAATCAGATATTATGACTTTAGGCAAACCATGATGTGGAAAGACAGCTTTAAGAAATAGAAGTACAACTTCATGTGCTGTAAGTGTTTTCTTACAAGGAATGAAGTATGCTTGTTTAGAAAAATGGTCAATTACAATCCAAATCATATCATGCTTCTTAACAATGAGTAGAAATCCAGTAACAAAATCCATTGAAATATGTTCCCAAGGTTTTTTAGGAATAGAGAGAGGGTGTAAAAGTCTCAATTGCTTACATGCTACTTCTTTGATCTTTTGACAAATTAGATAAGATGAAACATACTGTTTAACATCACTTTTCATAGCAAGCCAATAGAAATCACGACATAAGTTTTGAAAAGTAGCAATAAATCCTCTATGTCCATCATAGGGTGGTTTGTGCAACTCTTCAATGATCAATGTACAAAAAGGTTTAGTTACACACAGTTTAAGTTTTCTTGAATAGTGTATTTAAAAAATGTATGCACAAAATTGTCAATCATATGGAACCATGTGGTTTTGAAATCCGCATCTTATGCATAAGTGTCATGCATTGAATCAAATGAAGTACCCGTAATGGTTGATAGATTATTAAGAGAGGGTCTTCAACTCAACGCATCAACTACAACATTTTCCTTACCATGTTGGTATTGAATAATGGGTTGAAAACTTTGAATGAAAGTAGCCCACTTAATATGTCTATCATCTATTAAGGGTTGAGACAGTAATTAATACTTTGTTGATCAATTTTGATGATTAAATCAGCACACATTAAATTGTGTTTCCAGATTTTCAAGGCATATACAATAGTTGTGAATTCTTTATCATGCGTACTGAACTTTTGATTCAGAAGGACTGCACTGGTACCTTTTCCACCAAGTGGATGGTTATCTTGCATAAGGACTGCACTAATACCTTTTCCACTAGCATCAGTGACTACAACAAAGAATGGTCTATAACAATTAAGCCAGTGCAGTACTGGTGCATTTATCAAAGCATTCTTGAGTGCATTAAAGTAACTTTCTTGCAAATCAGACCAAGCATAAGAATAATTTTTCTTTAACAGGAGAGTGAGGGAATGAGATTTGTAATCAAAGTTATGTACAAACTTCATGTAATAATTGCATAGGCCAATAAATGAATGAAGTTCATGCAAATTTTTGGGTCTACGCCATGACTGAATGGCTTCAATTTTCTTAGGATCTACATGTATTCCCTTGCTCGAGACAATGTGTCCCAAAAATTCAATTTCAGATTGGAAAAAAGAACTCTTTTCAAGATTCAAATACAAGTGGTTGTGTGCAAGCAGATCAAATGCACATGTTAAGTGCTCTTTATGCTCTTGTTCCAATTTATTGAGTACAGCAATGTCATCAAAGAATACAATCACAAAATCTTGATGGTCAATGAAAATTTTGTTCATCGTGCGTGTGAAAGTGGCTGGTGCATTTGCTGGACCAAATGGCAATGACAAGAAATTCATATCCCGTTTGTGTTTTGAAAGTAGTTTTGTAGACATCTTGTTCAAACATTTTGACTTGATGATACCCTAATTTGAGGTCAATTTTGCTAAAGATCATCCACTTTATGTATAGGGAACCTATTCTTAACGGTGATCTTGTTTAAAGTCCTATAGTCAATACACATACAAAAAGTTTCATTTTTCTTCTTAACGAGAAGTACTGGAGCTCAGTATGGTGAACTACTAGGTCTTATAAGTCCTCAATCAAGCAAGTCAATGATTTGACTTTGTATCTTCTGTGTGCAGTTGAATTTACACTGTAAGGTGCTCTACAAGGAGGTTCACTACCCGGTATAATATCTATTTTGTGGTCTTCTGGGCATGAAGGTGGAATTCCAGGTGGTAGATCATGCATGAATCAATTCTTAAATTGTGAGGGAAAATCATAGTGTGAGGAGCTATGTGAAGTTTCAGTTTAAGTGGAGCTTTGATTTACCAACACCAATTATGTTTTTTCTTGTTTTTGAATTGCTCTTTGTCTTGAGTGTGAGAGAGAAGTGGAATGTTTTTGATGTGCTAGTGTTGCTCGGATGGATAAATTTTGATTGTTATGAATGAGAGACGTGGTACATGTTTTATAATTAATCAATGGATCAAATTCATGACAGAATGGCATTCCCAAAATCATATCAAGACCATGCAATGGTGCTACTAGAAATGTACGTGCTTGTGTAAATTCACCAATGCAAACTTCTACAATGACTTAGGTTTTGCAATTAAAACCCTGATTATTAAAAATAGTTTTGACTTTGTGAGGTGTAGAAATTTGAAAGAGAGAGTTGTTGTGCCAATCATGCAAAAATAAAATCATGGCTACTGCCATCATCTAAAATAATAGTGACACTTTCACCCTTGACTGTGCCTTGAACTTTAAACAAAGTGTGAGGAGATATAGGAGTATCTGGAGATGGGTTGTCATTGTGATCATACTCAAGATCATATCTCTCACCGTAATTAGCTCCACTTCTGCACATATGTCGCACATGTCCAATACACTGTGTGCGAGCCACAAATGGCTCCAAGCATGCAACTAGCCTAAACTAGTAAGCTCAAAGATGACGATGGTGTGTCACTCACCGCTCTATGCTTGCTGTCGTGGAGGATTCCTTGCCGCGAAGAAGAAGGAGCCACCCCTGCTTTGTGCTCAATCGCTTCGCCGCCGTCAACGCAATGCTTGATCACACTCTCTCTCTCTCTCTCTCTCTCACACACACACACACACATACACACATACACACACACACACAAAAAGAGGTGAAGAAGAAGAAGATGGAGATGGAGCAAGAGCACTCTTCAATTGCACAAATGAAAGAATGAGTGAATTTTAGGTTTAGTTGACTTTTATATGAGCTTGCCCCATTCACACTTGGGCGCCCATGCTTAGCCAACTAATCCCTTGAATGTTCCAGTTAGAGTGCACCTCTCATCGGCGATCACTCTTACCCTTTTCCTATTGGATCGACAAGCCCGGTACCTAACTCTACCAAATAAATAATAGGACGTTCATGTTAGATGATAGGAATGTGCGTGAGGGTTAACATGCCCCCTTCCTGATGTAGATTCCGTCCTCGAAAGCTATTGAGTTGAAGCTCGTTCGTCAAGGTGGAAAAGCATTTGAGATGAATGTCCTTATCCTTCTTCAGTCACTGCAAAATCAAACAACATTGGCACATTAATTGCATTCTCATATACAATTAAAAAGCATAGGCAGTTGTAGGCAGACAATTTGATTGGTAACAAAATTTTAAATGATTTGTCAGCAATAAACATTAAATTGCAATATAATCAAACGCATAAATAGTTGTAAAGATAAAAAATTAAACAAGTATGGGGTCGCTAATTTAACGATCGAAACGCACTAAAGATCGAGTATTAATACTCTGGGTAAGCTTCTCAATTTTCTCTGGTCAATTAAGTTGTTTAATCATGAGAGCCAAGTATTTCATGTCTGAGGGCTGACTAGAGGCTTTACCTAGAAGACCTTGTAGTTAAGCTACCATAAAAGGAATTGCTCATAAAATCATCGCTGACTTATTTCCTTTTCTTTGACCCCCCAAAGTCTTTTCACATTGTTTCAATTTTGATGTGTGTGCTTATTTTGTATGCCTTGGGTTTTTTGCTTTTCAAGGAAAAGCGCCCACATTGGGAACCTCTAGGGCTCTAGTACCATATGCGATACATGTGAGTGGAGTACCAAATCAAGCTGAGGTTTCTCTTCCAGCTTAGGATTTTACATTGTGGCACTTTGATTTTTTGTTTGTTCATTTTCAGCATTTTAATTTTGTAACTTTGGGGGGTCATATAACACTGTTACCCTCCCCAGGCTCATCACACTAGTAAACTTGTAACATTTAATGGCCTAATAACTTATGTGTAGCGGAAATTAGCATGAACATAGTGAGCATTTCATTAGAATAGACTCCTAATGAGAATTACAAGAGTGCTTGGGTGGAGAGAGCAACAAAAAGCATAACACCTAGTTAGATAGCATCGACAATACTTTCAAAAGAGAGAGCAATTAAGCTATTGGCAACAGTTGAGGACCGGATTTTCATGGAGCCGGTCCCCCCTCCAAAAGGCTTTGTATTATGGTTTCTCCCATCAAGAGAGACATTGTACAATACAATTCTTTGTGTTCCTTCAAGACTAGCTAGTGCAATGAAGATGGAAACTTCATGCACTAAGCAAAACACTTAACAAACACAACTTGAATTATCCCCGTTCTCAGACCCAAGACCTCACACACCTTCGAAGATGGTGAGAGCTAGCAGGGTATGAGAGTAGATTGAGAGGAAGAAGGAGTATCTTACGAGAAAGATGTACATCTCCTCACATAATCACTCATATTAGCATAGCTTAGCTTAGTAATTAGCTTGGTAGAGAAGATGAGCATGCATTGAAGCTTGTCTCTTGGTTGGATTTGCATCCACATGCCAAGAGAGTGTTGATGTAGGCTTCTATCTCACAAGCTTGGAGTAGGTGATGAGCTCTCCATTAAAGCTTGGGAGGAGATAGAGTATTCTTCCTTCACACATGGTCAAGTGTGAGTGTGTGTGTCAATGCCAAGCAAAAATCAGCCCCCTCTCTCTCTTGGGCGAGCCCTTGTTGCTAATTTGGTCTGGCTTTTGCCTCATTGGACCTCCCCAAGTCAAGCCAATAGGTATTAAGCAGCATAAGTGATAGCCTTCTGACATGTGTCCCCCTTTCCCCTTTTGTGAGAGCTTTAGGTAATTAAATAATTAAACTAAACTCTCATTGGACCCCTTTGCCTCTTGGCCAATAGGAATCAGGCAAGCCATGGGGCTTCTGAATGCTCATTGGACCCTTTGGGAGACTGCCCAATAGTCTTCTAGGAGACTTAATTCTCATTGGTTTCTTTTATTAAATGTTTTTAAATTAATTAAACTACATTTACTCTAGCTTAATTCTCATTGGTCCACTTCAAGGGTCTTCCAATAGGAATTGGGCACACCTTGTGGGCATCTGGCCTAGGGAGCTGACATGTGTCCCTCATTCCCTTTGTGTAAAGGGAGCCTGTGTGTGTGTGTGTGTGGCTTTCTCTCTCATCCCCTACCTTTAGGGCTCGCCCCCTCCCATGTAGGGATGTGCAAAGACTTTTAGGGCACACACAAAGCATCCAATTTTCCCTAGGATTGACCTTTGGACACAACCTTTGAATTTTGGAACCTTAGCATTTTGGAAGTCTTAATGGGCTGAACCTTAGGGTCTTTTTAGCCCATTATTGCACATGGCTCTTTTGCAGATGGCCCCCCCTTTGGATCCCTATTTTTCCTCCTTTGGATCCCTACTGTGGCCGGTCTGCTAGCTTAACCAATATTCTAGCTTTTTCTCCCCTGGCCTTCCCCACATTAAATGATCAGTTTAATATGAGAAAATCATTTAGGAGAATTAGATATTGATTATTATGACATTACCTCTCTCTTGAAATCATAGTCGTCCTCGACTATGGTGTAGAGAAGATAAAGCATGTTCATGAGTCCTTTTCTTAGTGGGTAGAGGATCCCTATGTTACCCTACGACATCATTCCACAATGGATGACTAGTCCATTTGGCGCTTGAGAGCCTGAGGCTGCCGTAAGCATGTCTGCACATTAGTGCTATCAGTCTTCCATAGTAGAGTGACAAGCTCTACTTGGTGTCTGGGAGACGTCGTCTCCGCAAACTTGATCTAAGCATGCATACTACTTCATTTTTGTGCACAAATAAAGAAAAAGAGAGTCTTATAAGACAAAAATTTTGTTCATTTTTAACATTTTGTACATTTGCTTACTCTTGGGAAGCATTGTAAGCATTGACAAGGTTTAGGTTATCCTTTAATTGTATGCCTTGCATCCATCTAGCATCTTCAAAAGGATAATTCTTAAACTTAATAAGATATCATCGGATAGTCTTACTGCCTCTTAGTACCTTGTCTTCATGTCGGAGAATGGACTCGGGCTGCAGCACCTCTTCTTGGTCCTCGATCTCCGGTGGATCTTCAATAGTTGGTTCTTGAGGTGGCTCTCCTTTGTAAGGCTTTAATAGGCTCACATGAAAATCATTGTGTATGAGCCAATGATTGGGAAACTTGAGTTGATAGGCCATCTCATTGATTGTCCTAAGAATCTGAAAGGGACCATAGTACCTTTTTGCTAGTTTAGCATAGTACTTTTGGTGACCCATAGGATTCTTGCCCGTTGTGTGCCTTAATCGAGCCTTGGGAAACTTTAACAAGACCCAATCGTTTTCTTTAAAGGCTTGGGATCTTTTGTGCTTGTCAGCAGCAGCCTTTTGCCTTTGCTGTGAGATAGAGATAGCATCCTTAATCTTTTGGAAATATTCTTGTAGGTCTCGGCTATACTCATCTGCAGCGAAGATCTTCCCATGTACCTTAAGTAGCAAGGGACTTTTTGATCTTCCCTGAATTACCTCGAAAGGTGCTTTTCCCGTGGAAGTATGTACAATGTTATTGTAAGCATACTCCACTAAGGGTAAGTACTTCTCCCATTGGGATCTTTGATCTACTTCCGTTACATAGGCTTTTAGTAGATCGAGAATGGTTAGGTTAGCTATTTCACTTTGGCCATCAGTTTGTGGATGATAGGCCGAAGAGAAGTTTAGCCTTGTTCCTAAATTCTCAAAGAGACCCTTCCAGAAATTACTGGTCATTCTAGGATCTCTATCCGACACTATGGACATGGGCAAGCCATGGTACTTGAAAATTTGTGAAATAAAGAGGGTTGCCATTTGATGGGCTTTCATAGTCTTTTTGACAGGTATAAAATGAGCTTGGTTACTAAACCTGTCTACTATCGTCCATATTCCCGTATTCCCATGGATAGACTTAGGCAATCCAAAGATAAAATCCATGGATATGCTCTCCCATGGTGAATTAGGGATTCAAGTTGCTTCCCTCTATCAAATTTTGTCTTTTGGCATACCACACATTTGGAAACATACTCTTGTATGCTCACTTTCATGGTAGGCCAATAGAAATATGTTTCAATTCCCTTTAAGGTAGACTGAATCCCTCTATGCCCCGCATAAGGTGGAGCATGAGATTCATACATTACTTTCTCACGTAGTGAGTTAGTAACGCATAGTCTATTGCCATATAGAAGATAACCATCTTGTAAAGTAAATGGTTCTTCTTTCTTCCCTAATGCAAGGGCTGAAATCACATCTCTAAAATCGGGATCAATAGCATACTCATCTATCATTGAAGATAGATCATTGTGAGTTGCTATGGAAACCGCATTCACTCTCGGCCGTCTTGAGAGTGCATCAGCTACTTGATTATTCTTGCCAGCAATGTGAGCAATATGAAAATGAAATTGCGAAAGGAAATTTGCCCACCTCATTTGTTTGTTGGAGAGCTTGGTCTGCGTCATGAAGTACTTAAGACTTTGGTGATCCGTTCGCAGAATGAAAGGAGTCCCCAATAAATAGTGCTTCCATGAGTCTAAGGCATGTAGAACTGCAAGGAGTTCCTTTTCGTATATGCCTAGAGCTTGCTCAACAGGGTCGAGCCTTCGACTCTCATAGCCTATGGCGTGCCCTTCTTGGAGCAAAACAGCTCCAAGGCAATCACCACAAGCATCGCATTGGACCTCAAATGGTTTTGAGAGATCCGGTAGTGTAAGCACAGGTTGAGAGATAAGCTTTTCTTTAAGCTTTTCGAAAGCATTGTTCTCCTTAGCAGACCATGTATACCTAACGCTTTTTTTTGTTAGGTCATGTAATGGTCCCGCAATTTGTGAGAACTTTTCTATGAAGCGTCTATAGTATGCACACATACCTATGAAGCTTCTTAGTTCATGAAGATTCCTTGGTTTGGGCCATCCTTTTATTACCTCTAACTTGGATGGATCCATTTGGATGCCATCTTGAGAGATAATGTGACCTAAATACTGAATCTCTTGCAAGAAAAATTCACTTTTCTTTCGATTAACATAAAGTTTATTATCTCTTAAAACTTGAAATATTACCTGGAGGTGTTGCTTGTGTTCCTCCAATGAATTAGAGTAGATGATAATATCATCAAAGAACACTCCAATGAAGGTTCGATGAGGCCTGAACAGCTTCTCCATCAAGCGGTTGAATGTGGCTGGTGCATTGGTCAAGCCAAAAGGCATGACAATGTATTCGTAAAGACCAAATGTAGTACGAAATGTGGTCTTTACAATGTCTTGAACAACTATCCTTATTTGATGATAGCCACTTTTTAGGTCAACCCTACTGAAGTAGGTCGATCCTTGTAGCTTATCAAATAGGTCTTCTACCCGTGGAACAGGAAACCTATTCTTGATAGTGATCGTATTTAGTGCTCTATAGTCGACACACATACGATATGTGCCGTCTTTCTTTTGCACTAATAGCACAGGTGAGCAAAATGGAGATGAGCTTGGCCTAAGCATACCCTTCTCAACTAACTTATGCACTTGCCGCATAATCTCCTGTTGTTGAGCTTGAGAAATTCTATAAGGAGGTTTATTAGGCGGTGAACTTCCTGGAAGAAGTTCAATTGCATGGTCATCATTACCTCGTTTAGGAGGTAGCTCACAAGGGATGTCGTCAATAAAAACATCTTGAAACCCCTTGAGAAAATTGGATAACTCTAATTCCTTTTGGTTGCTTTTATTTTCTTTTGCTAAAGCATTAGGTTCATTTTGAGAGTCTTTAACAAAAATCATGTACACGGAAATAGAGCTCTTTATTGACTTGTTGAAAGCTGGTGTATGTACAATGGGGATGGTGTTACCCATTTCCTTAGCATCTATATACATGTCTTTTTCCCTGAACTTAAAGGAGATTCTCCTTTCAGGAAATTTAACATCGGCAGCCAGGCGGTCAAACCATGGTGCCCCTAGGATTACATCCTCATGCTTGAGAGGAGAGAAAAAGAAGTCCTCTTTGTCCACATAGCCTTGGACATGAAGCCTCAACTTCCTGATTAAGGGAGTGACTGAAGCTTCTTGCCCCTTGAAGGCAATGTCTGCGGGTAGGACATCTCCCATCTCGTAGGATTGTATTCCTAGCTTGGTGGCCAACTCTATAGATATAAAATTGTGAGTAGAACCAGGGTCAAAGAGAATAAAAGCATCATGTTCTCTTACCTTTCCCCAAGCATGGCATAGAGGAGATCCTTTGTGATGAGTTTGGTGAGTCTCCTCCTCTTGGATTTCAACCAAGGAAGCTCTAGGAGGATCTTGGCGGTTGTTCTTTTGGGGACAAGCACGGTACGCATGCCCTTGTTCGCCGCACTTGAAACACCGGTTATCCTTACGATAACGCTCAAGCTCTTCAAGAGAGAGTTTATTCTTACCTTTGTAAACTCCCTTCTCTTTAGCTTTGTTGGAGTTGCCCTTAGGAGACTTTTGGACATTGTCCTTCCCCTTAGGTTCATTGGAACCCTTGTTTTCCGGGGGCTTATTATTTCTTTTTGCCCCCATTTGGAAATTGATTCGAGAGGCGACCATAGTGTGGTGTATTATCGCCGATATGGTACGGGGTCTTTGGGAGTTGACATACTCCGCCATTTCTTCGGTTAAGCCCGCACAAAATTGTTGCTTTTGCTCTCCAAAATCCAACTTTTTGAAGACAGTGGCTTTGAGTTGTAGGTCCCAAAACTTGTCTACATATTTGTGGATAGATTCATTGGGAGAGAGCTTTAAGCTTCGCCATTCGGTGAGTACTTTGTCTTTGGCATCGGTGGCCAAAAACTGCTTCATAATGGAAGCTCTTAAAGCTTTCCATGTTCGTGGAGCTTCACCGTTGGCTCGTAGGCTAGACCACCATTGTCTGGCGAACTTTTGAAAGTGCATAGCTACATGGCGTAGCTTAGAGGACTCCGTGAAGCCCTCATCTCCAAACGCCGCATCGAATTGTTGGATAAAGGCCAAGACTTTGTCCGTAGCACCAAAGGTACCATCATAGGTAAGGAAAGAGATGCTCTTCCCTCCCTCTTTGAATTTCTTCAACTTGGACGACCTCTTCCATGCGGCATAGGATTTCCTATGGCCTCTTGTTTTTGATGGTTCAAAGGTTGCACCATCACTTTCTTCAGAAGATGAAGAATTTGAAGAAGGTGGAGAAGAGGGTGACCTCTTTCGCGCCTTTTTCTTGTCTTGATCTTTGTCGTCTTCACCATAGCTTTCATAAGAGGAAGAGGATGAAGAAGATGGAGAAGAGGGTGTCCTCTTTCTCGCCTTTTTCTTCTCTTGCTTTTTATCATCCGTCTTTGAATTATGGCGTGGAGAAGAGTGTGATGGTCTTCTCCGCTTTGATGGTGATGGAGAGCGTTTAGCCCGCCGTCTTCGTGGAGCCATGTCCGTCGAGGTGGCGGGAGACTCGCTTCTTGCTCGTTCCTTCGGTGGAGGCTCTTGAGTTCTCCTTTGGGAAGGAGATGCATCATCAAGAAGTAAATTCTTGAGCCCTTCATATGGATTCTCTTCTTCTTCCCGAATCGGAGAGAGACCTCTTTTGGTAGTCTCACAAGGAGGCTTCCTAGGTGTTCTCTCATCATGGTGATGAGCTTGGAGAATCCCGTAAACACGGAGCTGCCATTGCACTTCACTTTGGAGAGATGGATTGCCCATGGCTTGTTGAAGCCTAGAAACAAGATAGTTAACAAGCATTGAAGCATCATTAGTAGCTTGCTCATGAGCAAAATCAAAGTTATCAACATTAATTTCACTCTCTTTACTATTGTCAGCCATTCTAACAATTTTTAGGTGTACTTTGGCACTTCAAGCCCTAGTTGCTACTCCTCTTTACCCCTATAGAAAAAGCACTCAAGCTACTGTACCCGCGGCTCGAATACCATTAATTGCAAGGAATAGAAGAGAGGGTCTTTCGACACAAAAATAACACCGGCTCCTGTCAAGCTTCTAATAGCTCAATAGTGGTTAAGCCGTAGGCAAGCCCCGTAGGACTCCACTATTAAGACCATAGCTCTCGACGGTGATGCCCCGTTAACTGCACGAAGGCAGGGGCACTGCAAGGTTGAAAAATCCCTATTCTACTTACTCACAGGCAATTAATAATAACAACCATTTGTAGCTAGCTTGAGGAACTCCCTTCTTGAGCAAGAAAAGAGAAACCTTGAGCTCTGATACCAATGTAACATTTAATGGCCTAATAACTTATGTGTAGCGGAAATTAGCATGAACATAGTGGGCATTTTATTAGAATAGACTCCTAATGAGAATTACAAGAGTGCTTGGGTGGAGAGAGCAACAAAAAGCATAACACCTAGTTAGATAGCATCGACAATACTTTCAAAAGAGAGAGCAATTAAGCTATTGGCAACAGTTGAGGACCGGATTTTCATGGAGCCGGTCCCCCCTCCAAAAGGCTTTGTATTATGGTTTCTCCCATCAAGAGAGACATTGTACAATACAATTCTTTGTGTTCCTTCAAGACTAGCTAGTGCAATGAAGATGGAAAATTCATGCACTAAGCAAAACACTTAACAAACACAACTTGAATTATCCCCGTTCTCAGACCCAAGACCTCACACACCTTCGAAGATGGTGAGAGCTAGCAGGGTATGAGAGTAGATTGAGAGGAAGAAGGAGTATCTTACGAGAAAGATGTACATCTCCTCACATAATCACTCATATTAGCATAGCTTAGCTTAGTAATTAGCTTGGTAGAGAAGATGAGCATGCATTGAAGCTTGTCTCTTGGTTGGATTTGCATCCACATGCCAAGAGAGTGTTGATGTAGGCTTCTATCTCACAAGCTTGGAGTAGGTGATGAGCTCTCCATTAAAGCTTGGGAGGAGATAGATTATTCTTCCTTCACACATGGTCAAGTGTGAGTGTGTGTGTCAATGCCAAGCAAAAATCAGCCCCCTCTCTCTCTTGGGCGAGCCCTTGTTGCTAATTTGGTCTGGCTTTTGCCTCATTGGACCTCCCCAAGTCAAGCCAATAGGTATTAAGCAGCATAAGTGATAGCCTTCTGACATGTGTCCCCCTTTCCCCTTTTGTGAGAGCTTTAGGTAATTAAATAATTAAACTAAACTCTCATTGGACCCCTTTGCCTCTTGGCCAATAGGAATCAGGCAAGCCATGGGGCTTCTGAATGCTCATTGGACCCTTTGGGAGACTGCCCAATAGTCTTCTAGGAGACTTAATTCTCATTGGTTTCTTTTATTAAATGTTTTTAAATTAATTAAACTACATTTACTCTAGCTTAATTCTCATTGGTCCACTTCAAGGGTCTTCCAATAGGAATTGGGCACACCTTGTGGGCATCTGGCCTAGGGAGCTGACATGTGTCCCTCATTCCCTTTGTGTAAAGGGAGCCTGTGTGTGTGTGTGTGTGGCTTTCTCTCTCATCCCCTACCTTTAGGGCTCGCCCCCTCCCATGTAGGGATGTGCAAAGACTTTTAGGGCACACACAAAGCATCCAATTTTCCCTAGGGTTGACCTTTGGACACAACCTTTGAATTTTCGAACCTTAGCATTTTGGAAGTCTTAATGGGCTGAACCTTAGGGTCTTTTTAGCCCATTATTGCACATGGCTCTTTTGCAGATGGCCCCCCCTTTGGATCCCTATTTTCCCTCCTTTGGATCCCTACTGTGGCCGGTCTGCTAGCTTAACCAATATTCTAGCTTTTTCTCCCTTGGCCTTTCCCACATTAAATGATCAGTTTAATATGAGAAAATCATTTAGGAGAATTAGATATTGATTAATATGACAAAACTCCCTCTGTAATACTTAAGCTAAAGGTCAATAGGGACTAAGCCCA
Source organism: Adiantum capillus-veneris (assembly GCF_014529385.1). Taxonomy (NCBI): domain Eukaryota; kingdom Viridiplantae; phylum Streptophyta; class Polypodiopsida; order Polypodiales; family Pteridaceae; genus Adiantum; species Adiantum capillus-veneris. Next base: position 106,031,058 of record NC_140941.1, read on the forward strand.
CTAGAAATCCCTAGTACATTTCACACAATGCTGCCTAAATTGGATTAAGAACCTAAGTAACCATTGATAATTAGGAAAGAATTCCCCATGGTATTAAGATAAGATCTCTAACGTCTAGCTTGGTCAAACTAGCTTAGTCGGACTGCTTGATTTTTAAACCTAGACAACTGATTATGACAAAAAATTACATTGAATTTAATGTTTGATACTAAGAAAATGTGATGGATATTATGCTACTAATCACAATTAAAGCATACAAACATGGATGCAAAAAGATAAGGGGCAATGCTAATGGACAAGAAACACCTGTTTGTGTTGATAGTCGTGCTTGATTTGAAGTGTGAACGAGAGAAAGATTCCATGAAGGTCCAAATCCTAACAACAGCAACACGTTCCTGTACACACTAGGAAACACAAAGAATACCTCTAGGAGGCACATCAGTGGGAAAAGGTACCAACACTTATTGAACATAATCAAAAAACATAAGGAACCCTAACCTAATTATTTGCATTCCCCCTAGAGAGTCAAGGGAATAGGATATTGTAGAGATTGGGGGGAAACCCTAAGGCTAAACCCCTATCCTCGTCGTCGAGAAAAACAAAGTCATCATCCGTGAGACCATATGTGCCATCCGTATAACCATGTAAATATTCATCATCATCAGAGGCACCAATGTTTACTAAGAAGGTCACTAGACCCCTATAGTCATGTTGGTCAAAAGGATAGGCTTGTGCAATGGGAGATACACGTTCTACTAAGTATGGATCAGTCGTGGTCAAGAAACGTATCAGCCATTCTAACTCCTCAAAATTCCTCTCACATGCTAGCGTACCTACCAAATCCCATTCACACAGGCAAGCACCGGAAAGACCATGTGAAACATCTGTGGAAAGTAACAAGAGTATCTCTCACCCAAGGCAGGAGTGGATGACTCTAGCGTACTAGCCATATATGTACATGCAAATAGATGATGGTTAGAGTGCAAATATTACAAGGATCGTGTTCTTGTGCATAATGTGTTTTTATGATTTTTGTGTTATGGCTCTTGCTCTTTTACTTTTTTATCTTGTTTTTGTGAGTATAAGGCTTTATATATACATTCCCTAAGATTGGAGATTGAGAAGTTAGGGAGGAAGGTTGAGAGGGAAGCAAGTGAATGATGGATGTCAGCAAACACTCCCCCCTTCCTTGGGTAGATCATACCTTTTGGAATGATGTCGTCACCTTTTGAAACCAATTGTTCCACGTTGTTATGGGTGAAGGCTTTAACCAATAGTTTTCGACCGCCCTATGCGTTTCATCTAGTTGCAAGGGTGGTAAGGTACTCTCCCATGATTTTATTTGCAATATTGTTGTAGGTGGTGAACTTACAACGGGAGGTGCAAACTCTTTCTTGCTTGTATGGGTATGTACAATGGTAGGTGGAGGTTGTGTCGAAGCTTCTATTTTCGTATAGGAACTACACGAAGATCAAGAAGCTTCATTTGATTTCCATGTTTCTAAGCTAGGTGGAACAAATTGTTCTTTCTTCGGTACCCAAACTAGCTCTAGAGCAGGTGTGTAGCATTCCGTGATTTTTTTCCTTTCCGCGATCTTCAATTTGTTTTGGAGCTACGGGATTGGGCTCACATGGGTCAGGTGACAAGTAAGAACACAATCTACGTTTTGGCACCCAGATTTGACCATTTCCTTGATAGTAGCCTTGGGCTTCCAATAGTCGTTTAAGAATCCACCGCCACATTTTCTTACATTTTTTGGGGCGAGTGGGACGTTTCTTACAAGGCTTCTGTCTTTTAGCACTAGCTATGGCCGCTAAAGAAGCTTTAGGGACCCACTTGTATATTTTCTTTGTTATATTAGGATGAGTCTTGTCAGAATCTATATGCATTGCTTGTAGTATATTTAAGGGTACGGGCATTTCATCCCCCTCAGCTCCCAAGTGTCTCTTGTTGCTGCTAGGTGGACCCAATCCACATTGTCCGACTCAGTCATCCCAGGTAGTACATCCCAGGTCCGACTCAGTCATCCCAGGTAGTACATCCATATAAGGAGAATCTTCTCCAACATCAGTGTCCACTTTACACGTGTAATAATACTGCAATGGGGCCAAGTGAACTGTGGTGTCAGATCTATGATCAATTATAAATCTGTTTCCTAGAGGATGTGCTCGGCCAGTTACAAGATCTACTCGAATAACAGAATCTCGGAACTGCAAGTATACATGGTTTTTAGACCAGTCATGCACCATTTTTGCTTCCCTCATGAAAGGACGTCCTAAGATCATCTCCGATGCAATAGTGTGCTTGGAGAATCCATAACAATGAAGGTAATCCTTATTTTATGTCCAAAGACCTTGATCTTGAGATCTTCTAGCATCCCAATAGGTTTAGCAATAGACCCATTTGCCATCTTCACTACTATGGTTGTGGTCGCAAGGTGAGATATTCCCATAGTTTCCCAATAATTTTTAGTCACAATGCTAACCCCAACGCCACCATCAAGGATTCCCTTCACAATTAATCCCTTAGTAGTGATTGGTATGGTCGCATTGGATTCATCACCCTCAAAGTATTGTCCCAACTTGTTAACAGGTATTTCTATAACAAGTTTCTCATCTAGGTTGGGTTTTGGACCTAAGTGTTCCTCCTCTATTGGCATCTCCCCACCTCCATTCATCTATGCAAATTGTGGTAGCCCAAAATTTAGTTCTCCATTGAGGAACGCTCGAAGAGCTGAGACTAGCTCAGGGTCTTTATATAGTTTGGACATGATGGTGGTTCTAACTTTTGAAGACATGAAATCCATCAATTTGGCAATGTTTAACGACACCTTTTGGGCTTCAGTCCCTTGACGTGGGGAAGATGGAATCTCCATTTCTTCTATAGGATCAGGTAGTCCCTCTATAAACAATTTTTCCATCAAGAAGTGAGTATGCCCACTTTCCCATGGCTTGAAGTCACTTTCTTCTTGGATGACACTAGGTATGGCTAAGGGTCTATGGACTTGGTGAGGTTGTTGTTATGTAGGACGGTGTCTGTAATCTGGATCTGCCTAAGTGTTGGTTCTAGATCCCTTTGGGTATCTTCTACCAAACTCCTTAATTGCTTGACTCACTCAATCTCCTCTGTAGGGTTTGGATCAGTTCCTATCTTCTTCTTGGATCCTGGCAATTGTGGCTCATGAAGATCTTCCTTGTTGGTTTCTATCTTAGTGGTTGCTTTGGTCTCCATGGTTTCACCTGAATCAGAATCCTCTTCAATGTCGTTCATATATACGGGGTCGTCACCAATCCCTATGTTGGTCTTTGAAATGGGGTCTAACTTCGCTCCTTTTTGCGATCTCTTCCTTCGTGTTTTCTTCTTTTTTTGAGATTGAGCAATTGATGTCGTGTCTCTTTCCTCAAGAATATAATTTTGTTTTTGGAGCATCGATCGTGTGAGTACGTTTACTGGTACCATAGGTGTACTTTGTGATGGCTCCTCGATAATGTCAATCAAGTTTAATGGTGTGATCTTTGGTGCATTTGGATTATTTGGACAGTGGGCAATCAAATGATCTATGCCACATCGATTACACATGAGTATCGGCATTGTAGACGTGCTCGCTTGATTGGTTTGCATTAGTGTGGCGTTCTTTTGTAGCCTAATAGGACACTCGGCTACACGATGTGGACCTCCACACTCATAGCATTGAAGAGGTGGTCTCTTAGCAGTGTAATTGATATTTTGGCCTCTTTCCGCAAGAGCACCTACTTGATATACAGGTTTGACTTGTCCCCAATAGTCCTCCATGTAGTATTGTGGACTTTCTTCAAGCACATCCATCCCATAGGCAATATTAGGGTCCATATCTTCCTCACAGCCTTCCAAACAAGCAATAGATGACTCACAACCCACTTGATTCACAGAAGTGATTTTCGGATGTGGTGGTTGCAGTCCTAGCACTGGAGGTGGTAAAGGTGTTGTTTGAACAACATTTTGGGCCCTAAGGACCAAAATGTGTTGTGCTGTTTGTTCAAGAGGTGGGGCCGACATCAATGCAGGCACTCAAGGTTTGTCTGTCCATGCTAAGGTTGGTCTACTGGCCATCGCATGCTTAAATACTATGCAATCCTTAGCTTGATGAACAGGCATTGCAATTCCCATTGAATTTTACTCTAAAAGTAGGGAATTCACTGGTACTATGCGGTCCATAGCATACTGAGCACCATTTTTGCTCCCTTCTTGGATACATATGATTGTTTTGCAGAGCACAATTGTCTCTAAGACTCTCTTGACTAGCCTTGGTTCCTTAGCAATAGGCTTTAGGGTCATTGGCTGATGCCCTGATGCTTGCGAGCTAATAGACTTAGGCTCAACAAACACTCTTTCTCCTTGAATCATTAAATTATCCTCCAATTGGATCGCATTGGTGGTGACTGCTTCCCAAGTGGTGATACCTCTAATGACTAGGCCATTGTAGATATCCTCATTTCGTAATCCCCTAATGAATCTATCAAGCAAATGATTATTTTTGAAGTGCTCATTTGGATTACAATGAGAATTCAAATGCTTCAAGCGACTAATAAAGTCTTTCACCGACTCTCCTTCCTCTCGTTGGGCTTGCTGGAGCTGAGGGGTGTAGTTCCTCTCGTTGGGCTTGCTGGAGCTGAGAGGCTACACCCCAAAGCACTCCCTCTCTTATGTATTCTTTTAAGAACAGTCTCCTAAGAGTAGGGTAAATCGTTTTTTCTTCCACCCTTAGGGTTCTATACCAATCCCCTGCCTTCCCACTTAAGGTTAGGCTTAAAGCATTACTCTTATGCAGGTCATTGTGTTCTCCTAGAGAATCGCATATTTGTTCAAACACTTCGATATGCTTTCTCACATCCCCGTCTCGACTCTCCACTAAATTTTTGTGTGAGCTTGGCTATTTGTACTGCCTTACTTCTAGGCTCTCTATCAGGCGTGTACGCATATTCTTAGCAATAGATTGACCGATAGCTTGAGCAAATGTTTCCAAATCACCTAAGTGAGCAGGTACCATGGGTGAAGGTGCTCCAAAGACTACATGTGGAGTAGGTATTGGCATTGGGCTTGGCGCATAGGAAGCCCTTGGGTACCACGTTGGGTACGATGTTGTGCCATGTGGTGGCCCAAGGTTCATATGGGTGGCCCTAAGCATAGCAGATGTCGGATGTGACATGCTAATGCTAGCCGGTATAGTCCCATGGAAATAAGAGCTTGGGTGTTGTGGTTGTGGAGCATAGGTAGTTGAAACAATGGGAGGGGTAGGGACTACATGAGTGCGATGATCCCATAGGTGCTTGGTACACACTTGTAGGTACTGTTGCAAGCATTGAGTACCATGTAGTGGTGCTTTACTAACAAATGAGGTCCGTGGCGCGTTTCTTGGCATGCCCATCATTGGGGTAGGCATGGTAGACATGGTGTTATCAAGGGAAAGATGAGCTAGACTTGGAAAGGTAAAGCTATCACTTGTGGGCTCATATTGCACCGAGGCCCCTGGCGAAACAACATTTGGGGGATCCATCGAACTTACCGAGGGAGTCTCCATTTGAGATAAGGTTGGTTGTTTAGCCTTTCCTGTATCCAAGAAGCTCATGAGACCCGTTGAAGGCATGTTGATCCCTTGTTCTGTCTCTCTAACTCAATGATCCTATGGATGACCTCACAAACTCTTTGTTGTTGATCCTCCACACTAGTAGCACCCATTGTGGATTGTAGGACATCTAACCAACCCACGTGATAGGTGTGACCTGTGTGTAGGTCGGTTAGAGATTTCGTCTGTAGTTCATACTCCGAGTTCTCATTTAGGAATGCTCCATCTAAGCTTGAGGTGTTAGGGGTGTCCTTTGAACTAGATGCAATGTTGCTTTCTAGGGGTTGGCCCTTAGCGGTTGCTAAGTCAGGAGCACTCGATTGCTCTCCTAGCAAGGATATTGACATAGGGGCTTTTGCTTTTAAATCTCTTCGTTGCTCCGCCTTGCGTAAGCTCTCGATTTCCTTTTCCCTTGCTGCAAGGATATAGCGCTCAACCTCTTGTACTTCGGCAAGGCTTCTACCATGAGGTAATATAACCTCAGAGGGAAATAGTTCTGAAGAGTCAGGGAGTGCAGTGAATGGAGTATTCACGTGCACATTCTCTAAGGGCATAGGGTCTATGTTGGTCATGAATGGAGAATTTACTTCCCCACCCCCCTCATTTACATCATTAGCTCCATGTTTGGAGCGAGTGGCTCTGCTAAAGGTTTCCTTCAAGCGGCTAAGCACGCTCGGCCCGGAGGACCGCGGGCCCATGGCATGCATGTCTTGGCTTGAGCTATCGGGATTAGTCATTAGGAAACCCTCCATGATGTCGTCATCAGAGGAAGAGTCACTAGCCGCTATGTTCGGGTCTTGGTTTGTACTACCTTGGGTCCTCGCCAAGGGCTCGGAACCTAAGGTAGGTGGATATTGAGAACTCGCGTAAGTCAAAATTCTCTCTAGTTGCTCCGTCTCTAGAACACGACCAGAGCGCAGATGCATGTGCCTTTGGCACCCTACAAGCGTCGACAAATAAGCTCGAAGGTTAAACACTTACTTTTTTAGGCGTCCGTTTTCACTCGTCTTTTATGCTTTTTAATATTTTTTAATGATCGGTTTTTGGATTAAAGTGTGTGATAGCTCAAAACGAGCGTTTCACTTAGAGGGTCGTGGTGTGACTTACAGCACAACGTTCGGTCACCTAAAGCTCCGTTGGTTCTCAAAAAAGTCGATTTTTAGCTACGTGTGAAGCTAAAATACGTAATTTTAAAGGGCAACTGAGGCCTGAGCCTGAGCGTGAACTTGGGATTGGTCTGGGAGATATTCCCGATCTCGGTCCTATCTTTATTTTTTAATTTTTTTTTTGGGGGATAACGTCGCCGCGGCCTGCGCGCAAGCACACACACACTCTACCTACCTACTTACAACTAATACACCTACTGTTACACTCTAACACACTTCATTACCTCTAACAGATCTACTTCCTACTTACTGTACTTTACATTACACAGAACTAACAACCTTAATACTACCACCTTATCACAGAGAAAACACGGTACCTTTCAAAACTTCATTAACAAAGAAATACACAGTAGCAAAACAAAATCCTTCTTCTCAACACACACACCTTTCTTCCTTCCCTACCTTTCCTACAATTGAAATTGCACCACAAAGAAGCACAGAGTGCCATTCAAGCTTAGTGTATGGCATTTCCCGGCAACAACGCCAAAAATGTGCACATATGTTGCACGTGTCAATGCAAGGAACTTGCCAATACACTGTGTGCGAGCCACAATTGGCTCCAAGCATGCAACTAGCCTAAACTAGTAAGCTCAAAGATGAGGATGGTGTGTCACTCACCGCTCTACGCTTGCTGCCGCGAAGAAGAAGGAGCCGCCGCTGCACCGCGCTCAACCGCTTCGCCGCCGCCGTGCCGTCGTCACAATGCTCGATCGCACTCTCTCTCTTTCACGCATACACACACACACACACACACAAAGAGGTGAAGAAGAAGAAGATGGAGATGGAGCAAGAGCACTCTTCAATTGCAGAAATGAAAGAATGAGTGAATTTTAGGTTTAGTTGACTTTTATATGAGCTCGACCAATTCACACTTGGGCACCCATGCTTAGCCAACTAATCCCTTGAATGTTCTAGTTAGAGTGCGCCTCTCATCGGCGATCACTCTTATCCTTTTTCTATTGAACCAACAAGCCCGGTACCTGACTCTTCCAAATAAATAATGCAACGTCTGTCTGAAGTGATAGGAATGTGCGTTAGGTTTACAACTTCATTGTCGTTGGGATTAACATCTTCGATGAGGTTGACAGTAGCATGCTTGGGGCGGTTGTTGTTGAAGGGTCTTTGGTTTACATTTTAGATGACTCCATTAGATTGGCCATTGGGTTGGCCATTACTCTTAGCAGGACCATTTGGGCACTTATATGCATAGTGGCCATACTGGAAACATTTAAAACACTTCACCTTTTTATTACCGTTAGAGTTTTGAGTAAGACGCTGGTTGGAAGAATTTTGGTTTCCTCGCTCCTGTGTGTTGTTTTTGTGGTTTTCATAGGATTGAGAAGTTATAGCAGAGTTATCAAATCTACATCTCTCGAAAAAGCTACCACTTTGATGTTTGTTCCTGTCAAAGTTATGACATAAAGAATCTCTCTTGTTATGGTTAGTGTTAGTAGTTTGTTCTCGGTGTGAGAAGGTTGTCCACCTTTCTTCTTCTCCACATTAAGAGCCAAATTAATAGCCTTTGCAGTGAATCCGATTCAAACATATCTACCTCAGAACCAATTTGTAGTGCTAAGCCAGATATATACTATTTCCTACGACTAACATGTTCAATAGCTTGCAATTGACATAAAAATTTCCAAAAACGATTAGAGTAGCCGTGTACATCTTCATTTTGACTCTGTCAAATTAAATCCCATTGGCATCGTGCTTTAGCCTTATACTGTGTGGATAAAAATGGAGGTAAAAAAAACTTCTTGAATGCATGCTAGGTACGTGGTCTTTTTCCATGTTTCTTGGTGGCTTTCCAACACAATGCAGCGCTACTCGTGAGGTGATTTGATGCACACTTCACCATTTCACGTTCAGGAAAGTCTTCATCATGAAAATAGTCATCTAATTGACTAACCCATGCTAGAACCATGCTAGCATCTTTTGTGCCATCAAAATCCATGAAAGTGAAGGCTTTTCTGTTAATTTATCTTTCTTTGGTGTCGGTGTAGATTCTATGCATGTAGAATGTAGTAGTTAATCTTCAAGTTCTTGCCTTTGCATGCGTTCATAAGTGAGAGATTGTTGCAAATTAGCAAGCTCCTTAGCAATCGTGGATGGTTGTGGAAGATGTGTCATGATTGTGTGCTTTTCTTTCTTTCTTTCTCTCTTTTAAAAAAAAAGTTTTTCTCTTCTTTTTTCAAATAAAAAAATTTATTTATTTATTTATTTATGTATAAAGGGCTATGAGTGTATATGTATTTGATGATATACAAGATAATACTAAAAAATAAGCATAAAGAAATAAGCAAAAATAAATGGATACTTAGCTTGACGATCGGTGGTGGCGTCCAGTCCAAAATATGGTGCACCAAGTTTGGTTGAGAACGATGAGCAATTGAGAGGTTAGTCTGCAAATCAGCTGAACTTTCACCGGCGTCTAATCTCCTGTGTCTCGAAGATAATGGCAATAACGTTCGAGTATAATGTTGAGAAACTAAGCTCATGGTGGTTGAAAATGTTGTAGCTTGAGGGATCTTGAGCAATTTGAGGTTGATGGAGCTCCAATTGGAGGGACATATATATATATATATATATATATATATATATATATATGCTTATGTTCATATATCTTGAATTACATCTCCCCAATCTTAGAAAAATAAAAAATCTTCAAAACATATTAAGTGCATAAGTGAAGGGTGAATCTAGGAAACGAAAAGACAAATGAAGTTGGAAAGTCAAAAGACAAATCAAGATGGAGATTCAAAAGACCTTTTGTGTCCATATAAGTAGGTGTTTCTCTGCTCTTTTATCTTTCCTTTAGCGTTTTCTTCTAAGTGTTTCTCTGCTCTTTTATCTTTCCTTTAGCGTTTTCTACTAAGGTCTCTTTAGCGTTCTCTCTCTCTCTCTCTCTCTCTCTCTCTCTCTCTCTCTCAATGTTGTATTCATCTTTCTTAGGTAATATTGTTGCAATTCTATGTGCTTCGTCATTGCCTGTCGTTACGTGGCTATAGATTAACGCATCATTTTTCTTTTTTTGAGTGGAATCTTTGAATTAGGAGCACCTTTTAATTTTTTTGAAGCCATCAAGAATACCTTTTAATTTTGTATTATGTTTATATATCTTCAATTAATGGATTGCCTTTGAGATTTTAATGGTAGTAGCCGAATGGAAAATGAAGAGTAGTCAATCGAGAGATTTCAAAGGTGAGTTGCGAGGACTGTTAGTGATAGCGGTCAAGGTTTTTAGTGGTTGTGTTCGTGGTGATCAAAGAGTTTAAAGGAGGGATATGTACTATCCCTTGTTCATATGTCGAATAAGGAATTTAGAGGGGTATGAACAACCCTTTAAATGGGTGCCCCTTAAACTTTTGGTGGGCGGCCGACCAAGGGTAGCCTCACCTTTTTAATTAAAGGTGTGGATGTTTCAGTTTTAGAATCCGACAGCGACCGCCTGCTGATAACGATAGCGTGAGGGAGAAAATGGACGACAATAGCGAGCAAAAGTAGTTTCAGACCGCATGACAACAATGAGAATTTCTCCATAGCTCAAGGCACCCTTGTTGATACCAATCTTGCAGGCTTTAGATGAGGTTGACAACAGTGACTGCATGTGTGTAGGCGGTGAGTCTCACAAAAATTTTCCGACGAGCGAGTTTTGCCTCCTTTAAGTAATTAAAATTTGCCTAAATTTTCTTCGTAATGTCCTTGTCGACTCCTCCAACGTTTCTTCTGGAAATTGTTCTCCTTCCTTTAATGCCACCTCTTCTTCTTCAACCCAATTGAGATTTTTGCTCTCATCCTTATCTTCTAAAACCCAAATCAACCTTTTGAGTTCTTTGAAATTTGCTTCGTCTCTTGTCTCTCCTCAAAACCTGACCTCTTCAAGGCAGAATCACCAAATCTCTCAAAACTCTTTAGAATCACCTTCTTCTCAACTGCTTGCCTGCATGTCTTCACAAATTCATCAGATTTAGAAATTATCTTGAATTAAATATTTCACATACCCGATTATGTTGCCAATAAGCAAAAAATGTAGAATAAATTGCCAATTTGAGAATACCTTCAAAAATTTAAAATCTTCTACCGAGTAACTCAAACCAAAGCTCCAATACCACTGCTGGGAGAAGGTGGAAATCGGTTGCTTGGACAATTCAACAATTCATCACACATTTCACCATTAACATGTCACCTTCTCTCCCAAATCCAAGTACACACACACACACACACACACACACACACACACACACACACACACACCTAGAGTATGACAACGCACACGGGCACACACACACAAGAGAATAGATTGACAAGGACAGAGTGTAAGAGAGTGTAAGAGATGTAGACACAATTAGGGAGTACACATAATAACACAGCATAGCATAAGAGAGAGGGAAGGGAAAATTGAGAGCATCTACACAAGAAAAGCCTAAAATCATAGCCCCAAACTCCACGGCACCCTTCTTGTGGAGTTTGGTATTAAATTTATTGTTTGAGTTATGGGTGCCAAAATTGGAGGCCCCTCTTTTACAACTAGTCCACTTTAGTTCTTGAGTGAAGCACATCACTTATTGCGTGTCCCCTAAGGGTGAGTTCTCACTAGAGCTATTTACATAAAGCCATAGTGGCTTATTGAATAAAAGTCTAAAATACTGTGTAAAGTAGAAGAATACCTTTTAATTTTTAATTATGTTTTTATATTTTCAATTATTGGATTGTCTTTGAAATTTTAATGGTAGCCGAATGGAAAATGAAAAGTAGTCAATCGAGAGATTTCAAAGGTGAGTTGTGAGGATTGTTAGGTGATAGCGGTCAAGGTTTTTAGTGCTTGTGTCCGCGGCCGATCAAAGAGTTGAAAGGAGGGATATGTACTATCCCTTGTTCATATGTCAAATAAGGAACTTAGAGGGGTATGAACGACCCCTTAAATGGGTGCCCCTTAAACTTTTGGTGGGCGGCCGACCAAGGGTAGCCTCAACTTTTTAGTTAAAGGTGTGGATGCTTCAATTTTAGAAACCGACAGTGGCCGCCTGCTCATAACGATAGCGTGAGGGAGAAAGTGGACGACAGTAGCGAGCAAAAGTAGTTTCAGACCGCATGACAACAACAAAAATTTCTCCACAACTCAGGGCACCCTTGTTGATACCAATCTTGCAGGTTTTAGATGAGGTTGACAACAATGACTGCATGTGTGTAGGCCGCGAGTCTCACAAAAATTTGCCGATGAGCGAGTTTTGCCTCCTTTAAGTAATTAAAATTTGCTTGAATTTTCTTGGTAATGTCGTTGTCGACTCCTCCAAAGTTTCTTCTAAAAACTGTTCTCCTTCCTTTAATACCACCTCTTCTTCTTCAACCCAATTGAGATTTTTGCTCTCATCCTTCTCTTCTAAAGCCCAAACCAACCTTTTGAGTTCTTTGAAATCTGCTTCGTCTCCTGTCTCCCTTCAATTCCCGACCTCTTCGAGGCGGAATCACCAAATCTCTCAAAACTCTTTAGAATCACCTTCTTCCCGATTACTTGCCTGCGTGTCTTCACAATCCGTCAGATTTAGCAATTATCTTGAATTAAATAATTCACATACCCGATTATGTTGCCGATAAGAAAAAATTGTAGAATAAAATGCCGATTAATTTGCCAATTTGAGAGTTCCTTCAAAAATTTCAAATCTTGTGCCGAGTAACTCAAACCAAAGCTCTGATACCACTGTTGGGAGAAGGTGGAGACCGATTGCTTGGACAATTCAACAATTCATCACACATTTCACCATTAACATGTCACCTTCTCTCCCAAATCCAAGTGCGCGCACACACACACACACACACCTAGACTATGACGGTGCACGCACACACACACACACACACACACACACACACACACACACACACACACACACACATACACAGGCACACAGGCACACACACAAGAGAATAGATTGACAAGGACAGAGTGTAAGAGAGGTAGACACAATTAGGGAGTACACAGAATAACACATCATAGCATAAGAGAGAGGGAAGGGAAAATTGAGAGCATCTACACAAGAAAGGCCAAAAATCATAGCCCCAAACTCCACGGCACCCTTCTTGTGGAGTTTGGTATTAAAATTTATTATTTGAGTTATGGGTGCCAAAATTGGAGGCCCCTCTTTTACAACTAGTCCACTATAGTACTTGAGTGGAGCACATCACTTATTGTGTGTCCCCTAAGGGTGAGTTCTCACTAGAGCTATTTACATAAATCCATAGTGGCTTTTTGAATAGAAGTCTAAAATAATGTGCGAAGGTAAAATTATTGAGAGAGTTACTATTTTCCGGTGCCTCTTTTTCCAACTTGCAGAATTGCAATCTACAAATCATCATCCAGTCACTATTAGTAAAATCAAATAGACATCACATAACCAACCTTTAAGCCAACTATCCCAATTGCAATTAACCACATACAACAGGAGGGTGCCCAGTCTCGTAACAAGAAAAATTCAGATATTTGAAATGTGGATGCCAAAGTTTTGCATCTAAACAAGACTTTGAATTCATAACTGCATCTACAAAATTTTGCCCAAACTTGTCATACAAAGAGAGCTTATACAACCCATGGCACAAAATTCTAGATGCAACAATTTCATCACCAAAACTGAGATCATGAATTGTACATGTGTCATCCACAAATTTGACAACCAAACCAAGTCTAGTGTAAGGGTGCATGCCACATAGTGGCCGGGCATCGAGCACTGTAAATATAACCTTATTCTTTATAATTAAAAGCAATAAGGAGCATTGGATTTTATCCACTCAAGCTCCACCCCAAACCCAAGCGTATTGTATCCTGCACAGTACACCGCACTCATGCACTTGCATAGGCGCATCCACTCACCTACAAGTGATATCAAAGCAAGTCGACAATCTTGGGTCTGACAGGCACGTGTGCGAGTTTTGCTTAGATCTAAGGCTCAAGTCCTTATAGCAGTTATATAGCTTTACATAGATCTGGAAAGATCTCGACTACTAAGAAGGAAAAGCTATGGTGAACCTTTGTAGTTTGAAGCAAGAAGCATTAAGGAAAATTTGAAGGTAGCGCAACACAGTCATTGAGGATTTTTTTGACACTCTGGAGGAAAGGGGCTTGAAGCATTAGCTTCAATTCTCTCTGAAGACTCACAATGCTACATGATTTGCATTAAATTTTTTAACGCTAAGGCTTTGAAGCAAGTGTAGTGATACGCAAAAAAACGGCATAATTGTTAGATTACAAATAGTGAAAAAGGAACAAAAAAGAAATTGTTGGCCTCTGTTAGCGCTACAAGCTGGAGACAATAAAGAGCAAAGCGCACACACACACACACACACACACACACACAGAGAGAGAGAGAGAGAGAGAGAGAGAGAGAGAGAGAGAGAGAGAGAGAGAGAGAGAGAGAGAGAGAGAACTACAGTGTAGCTACAAGACAAAATAGAGATAGCAAAAATGGAAAATATGCCATACTCTTCGGCTGTAGGCAATCTTATGTATACTATGGTAGCTACGAGGCTAGATGTTGCATTTGCAATGGGAGTGGTTACTCAGTACATGGATAATCTTGGTAACCAACATTGGATAGTAGTGAAACATATCCTCAAATACTTGAAGGGTACATCAAAAAGGTGTTTATGCTTCGGCAACAATGATGCATCTATTGTTGGTTACATGGATGTAAATTATGCCGATTGTAGAGATAGTAGGAGATCTACGTCTGGCTACATTTTCATATTTGCATGAGGAGCCATTTCTTGGAGATCATCTCTCCAAGATTGTATGTCTTCTTCCATTACAGAGACTGAGTATGTTGTTGCAATGTCAGATGCCATCACAGAAGCTATATGGTTGGCACACTTAGTGGGAGATCTAGACAGTCAGAGTGCCATTGCTTTGGCAAGGAATCCCGTGTTTCATTCCAAGTCAAAACACATTGAGGTGAGGTGTCATCTCATTTGGGATGCATTGATGGAGTTCTTGACGCTTGTCAAGGTTCACACTGCGCAGCAGATGCTCTTAAAAAGAGCCTAGCTACGGAGCGGTTTGCACACTGCATTGAGTGACATTGTATGCATACTCTACAGGAGGTAAGTACTTTTTCCCTTGTAAGCGTTTATCTACTTCTGTAACATAAGTCTTTAGTAAATCGAGTATCTACTAAAAACTGGCTACAAGAGGTAAGTACTTTCCCCATTGTGAGCGTTGATCTACTTTTGTAACATAAGTCTTTAGTAGATTGAGTATCGTAAGATTGGATATCTCACTTTGGTCATCCATTTGTGGGTGATAGGCCGAAGAGAAATTCAACCTTGTACCTAGATTTTCAAAGAAACCTTTCCAAAAAAATACTGGTCATTCTAAGATCTCTATCTAACACGATGGATGTTGGAAATCCATGGTGTTTGAAAATCTGAAGAAGAGAGTTGCCATTTGGTGTGCCTTAATAGTCTTTTGGACAAGAATAAATTGTGCTTTCTTGGGCTAAACCTGTCAACTATTGTCCATATTCCCGTACTCTCATGGATAGACTTGGGTAATCCAAAGATAAAATCCATGGATATACTCTCCCATGGTGAATTAGGGATTGGCAATGGGTGGAGTAATCCAAGTTCCTTCCCTCTATTATACTTAGTCTTTTGGCATACTACACATTTTGAAAAATACTCTTCTATGTCCACTTTCATGATAGGCCAATAGAAGTACGTCTCTACTCCTCGAAGAGTGGGTTGAATGCCTCTATGCCCCGCATAGAGAGGAGCATGGGATTCATACGTGACTTTCTCACGAAGGGAATGGGTGACACATAGCCTATTGCCATGGAGAAGATAATCATCCTGCAAGGTGAATGTTTCCTCTTTCTTCCCCAAAGCAAGGGCTGACATTATGTCTTTAAAGTCAGGGTCAATAGCATACTCATCTATCATAGAAGATAGATCATTGTGAGTTTCTATAGACATTGCATTAACTTTTGTTTGTCATGAGAGTGAGATGAGAGTGCATCAGCCACTTGATTATGCTTACCAACAATGTGAGCAATATGAAAATAAAATTGCAAAAGAAAATTTGCCCACCTCATTTGTTTGTCAAAAATCTTGGTTTGCGTCATGAAGTACTTGAGACTTTGATGGTCTGTTCGTAAAATAAATGGAGTCCCCAATAGATAGCGCTTCCATGTGTCTAGGGCATGTAGAACAACTAAAAGCTCTTCTTCGTATATGCCCAAGACTTGCTCATCGGTATTGAGCCTTCAGCTCTCACATGCTATGCATGCCCTTTTCAGTTATGTAAGTAAGCAGTGGTGTGCCTCTTTGCAAAGGTTTATCCCAATTGTTTACATTACTTCTTTGTAAAATTCTTTCAAAAACATCTTTTTATATTTTTGAGACATCAAGCTCAACATGTGCTATTACTAAATGAATATCACCTATAGTCATCATCATTGGCGTGCCTTGAAAAATACACATGTCTTTGCTAGTGATACTATAGATGGACTATGTCGACTTGGTCCACCTATCAGAGTGATAGCACACTTATCCAACCACCTCACTCACTAGTAGTTTACACTAAACCATTGTATTAATTTTACCCTTATGCTGTATTATCTTTTTGATGCATTGTAGACTTCTTATTTTTTATTAGTAAAGAAGAAGAAGAAAAAGGTTTGGCCTCCATGTGTTGTGCTTGCAAGAGCTCAAGCTCTCTCCTTCTCTACCTCTTAACATGGTTTCAGAGTGCATGGTTGTGTCTGAGGAGCTTGGAGTAACAAGTAGGAGCAACAAAAGAAGCAATCTGGGGATTCCTAGGAGCCATAGCCAAACAACCTCCAATTGACGTGCTTCTTTGGAGCTTGTGCGTCTTGGGTTTGTGTACACTACAAAGGTTTTAATACTGCCATCCACGAGTTTGGATGTTTCCAAGCTCAGCTTCTAGCAAATTTCTGTCTTTAGTACTCTATGAAGAAACCCAAAAATGCTCTCTTGATTCTTGGCTTTGAAGTAGGGTTGAATAAAGACTCAAGAGACCTAGCTGAAGGTCAAATCCACACTTAGAAAGACACTTGATCTTCTCAAAGAGCGGTGCTCTAATGTTAAAATAGAGCTAAAAAGTTTTGATAGCATGCTAAAACTATTGCCTATAAGCTACTCTTCTCCTATCAAGCTGCAACCTATGTTTGATGGTGCAGCTATGCTTTAGGATCAATGAGCAACAAGTTCTTGTAGACAAGCCTCTTCTATGTAAGCACACATGGTGCTACTCTCTCTTTCCATTAGGCTCTTGTTGCCCACCTTTATGAAGACGTTGATGGTCCTCTTAGGCTATTACTTGCTATGATATGAGTATGATGACTATAGCATAGAGGCTCAATACTCACTCTCTCTCTCTCTCTCTCTCTCTCTCTCTCTCTCTCTCAAGTGCCTCCACTCCCCCTTCTCATGGTTCATTGTTGCCTCCATCTTGCATGGGCAAAATCCTCAAACTACCAACACGTGGCTTATTTGATGATCTTGACCTTTTAGACTCTAAGAGGAAGTTCCCACTCAAAAGCCATGACCCCTTGCCCAAATTATAGGATACTTCACAAGCCTACTAAATTGATTCCCTACCACCACTACAGGTGGCCCACAAGCACCAAGCACCTTTACATGCTACTTGACAAATCCCAAACCTTTTGAGTGAGCTACTTTCTTCATCCTCTTATTTTGTGGTGCTTGGTGGTGTAATAGAGGCCACCTTGCGAATCCTTCACAATGTTACACCTAGCATGCCATACAACGTGTCAAAGCAGTTGATGATCTAGAGTTACACTATTACTATAGGGGCCTAATCAATTTCTTGGATGACTTGGTTTAATTAAATGGAGGGCTAGCAAGACGGTTCACACCATAGCATTCAACAACTTATTTGGTTTATGAGTTGGTAGTGAGCTTAGGGGTGTAAACTCATATTGCTCGGTGAGCCTTATTTCACTCTTTAGTCCTTATAGCATTGCCTTGAGTTGTTTGCATAGCCTATCTCATATTTGGGTAGCATATTTGACCAATGGTAAGCCTTGACACATGACACACATGGAGCTTAGAGTGACGCTTGAAAAGGCTATCTAACATGGTAAATAAGAGCTTAATAGGAGTATGCCAAATGTTGATTGCATAAACACATGTTGGTGAAGCCTTCACTACCAATTGCCACTCACCCAGTTGTCATGTCTTCTACACACACCCCTGCAAACGACCACATAATGGTGCACTTCTTCTTGAGGCTCATACAGCATACATGTTCTACCTTATAGATTTGGCAATTTGGTTAAGTGAGAAACCAAACTCTCCAAGTGTCCTACATTCCTACACGTGGCTCTCTAGGCGATAACTCCCATCTCCCATGCCCGTGTTAGATATAGCTGAGGGTAGGCCATCGTGTAACGATGAGGACAAAGGGACAAATGCTTGGCCTCGCAACAAAAAGCTCAAAACGAGAAAACTGAAAATTTGATGGAAGCGTCTCCTAAAATTGAACCACAGCCTTTATTGTGTGCACATATCCGACGAGGCATTCGATGCACTTAAACTTTTGTAACCTTCCATAACCCTCAAGCTGTTGTTTCCACCACTTGTCATATGCTTCCACTAGACATCGTTGTCCACTGCCACCCCGACACCCAACAACAGTAGCCATGGGCAAGCAGAGCTTGGCCTTCTTAAGCTTCCTCTTGTGGGTGATGGCAAAGAGCGCATGAGCACTCTCCTCCTGCATGTCAAAGAAAGGCAAAGTGCGCTAGTTCCCATACCAACGTCGTCGCCATGGCCAACAAGCAGAGAGAGAGAGAGAGAGAGAGAGAGAGAGAGAGAGAGAGAGAGAGAGAGACTACTACTCCTTGACACATAATACAACCCATGTGCTTGCTTCTGTATTATGTGTCAAGGAGTAGTAGTTAGTCTCTCTCTCTCTCTCTCTCATGTACCTCTCTCCCCGTGCTGACAGATGTTGATTCTCAAGATACCCCTCAAATTTCAAAAATTCCCAAACCACCCCCAATGTTTTGTCGTAAAAAATACCCCCAATGTTTTGTTATGAGATTAAATAGAAAGAATTGTAGCTTTCCATTAGGTGACTGATTGTGTATCAATACAAGATGATAAATTAGAATTTGAGTTGGTTATTAGCCTTCATTAATTTTAGACATACGTGCCATTTGTGCGAGACAATCAAGCACTCGAAAACGGATCTCAATTGTCAAAAACAAATAAAGATCAGAAATTTTTGAACAATCCAACCAAAATAGATACAATGGTATTTTAAGAATTTTTGAACTTTTAGAGGTATTTTGGGAATTTCACAACTCAGCGGGGTATTTTGATATTATAGCCCAACTTAAGAGGGGGAAGGTGAGACCATTGTGTAACCCGCCATGTCCATGTTTCCTTTTCCTTTTGCATTTCCTTAAAGTTTTCACTCCTTCAAGACCCAGGAGATACCCCCTAAAACAAATCAGAGAAGTGACAAAATCAAGAGGCCTGCAAATTAGATTTATGCACAAAACAAAACATAAACAAAAAAGATGAGGTTAGCCAAACATAGAGTATTTGCAAAACAATTTCAATGGTCTACAATTGCATAAGACCTCCAGCATGCATCTCATAATAGAAACAAGTGAAAGGGTCACGGTGGCTTTCTAAAACAATAAAAAAGTGATAAAATCGTTAGGTTGAGTTCAACTAAAAATTTAGTGTTCGAGAAAGAAATGCCTCAATGCCTCAGCATAGCCTTCAGTCAATTGAAATTCGAGACTAGCCGGTTGCAAACCATGGTGAAGGGAAGAAAATCAGATGAAATATGTGAGGAAATAGTTCAACAATCATGCAAATCTTAAATTTTTGTTAGTATTTCTAGTTTGCTTCTCTGTGAGGAGGAAACTTGGCCATCGGCAACTTAATAAAAGAGACTTTCCCAAATATTGACTAAACTTAAGTTATAGATTGAAAGAAAAGTCAAACCATGTGAGGTTGTGAAATGAAATGTGAAATAAAAGACTCATCAATATATATGTGTATGTGTGTGTGTGTTTGTTTGTGTGTGTGAATATAGATTAAGTGTGTTACCCGCGCGTTGTTGCGGCCAAAAAAAGCATGGTCATCAGGTCACACACATACATCTATATTTGTAGGTGTGTGTGAGTGTGCGTATGTACACAAGTGAAGAGGGTGGAACGTAGAATACGACAATTCTCTCTCTCTCTCTCTCTCTCTCTCTCTCCCCATAACTTGAGATCAAGATTTGTCAAGTAGATCTTTGATATCTATTTGGATCAATGAAAATTATCTTCTTCTCCCCCTCCCCACCTTCCCCCCTTCTCTCTCTCTCTCTCTCTCTCTCTCTCTCTCTTATAGGGAATTATAATTGGAAGCATGTCATACAAATCTTCTCTACAAAATGCAAAATGTACATGTAATACAATTCTGGTAGTTGATCCTTCTTGGACAATAATAGAATATCTTCTTCAGTAAAGATATGGTCAGTTGCATGCCTTCATCTCTTTATGTGGAATAAATTTTCCAAATAAACAATCCTTCAAGAAATTGATGCCTCTATATGGAAGAAATTTTCAAGAGTTCTTTGTCAAAAAGTAATGTCTTATGTAGCACAAATGCAAGAGCCTCTGCCCAAGAAAGTTGAAATCATTATCTAGATATCCAAATTCTCATGGTAATATAATTCTCCACACATCACCTAAGCTCATGAGTCCAAAGATACATTATGAAATAACACTCCTCATTTCCCTCTAATTCTCCATCCTTTGCTTTATTTTGAACCCCAAAAGTATGACCTCAATAGCTAGTAGGCAGCCAAAACGACTTCTTCACAAATGCATTAATTAGTTTGGGGAGGGGGAAGAAAGGAAAAGGGAAGGGTGGGGAAAAAAAGGGAAAGGAGAGGGGGGGGGGGGGGGGGGGGGGGGTGTATCCTTTTTTTTATGGCTCAAAGGGAGCTCAAGGACCAACGTAGGCATATAGCCTAGTGGTTTACGTTGAGTTTCATACTATGTAGGTGATGAGTTCAAGTGCTACTCATTAATATTGGTTTTAAGTGGTGACATGCATGGACATGCTAATTAGAGATGCTAAAGGATCTTGGGGAGATTCTATCTAATGAAAAACAAAAGTGGGGCGAGTAGGAGACAATGCAATAAATTTTGGTAACCATCTCAATCCACCACAAGAGTTTCAACCTCTTTTGGTGTTCACAACCTCAGGTCCTTGAGTTGTAATCAAAACTTTATCAATGTATGTTAGGATACTTCATCTTTGGATTTCCATAATCTTTCCCTCGCAAGGTTGTCATGTCTACAAACGCTAACACGGACAATCTATTATTTTATTCACTATTTGAAAGCCAATATTGCGAGTGCTAGTTAGATAAAGCATTTCTCATTGAAGAATCCCTAACTCTCATTTTCCTTGAAATGGTATGTAGTTGCTTTTGGAAGGCTACCAAGTTGCCACGGAATAAATCAATCTCTCTCTCTCTCTCTCTCTCTCTCTCTCTCTCTCTCTCTCTCTCTCGCGGTGTCCTACGTGAGGGTGCAATTTTTTTTTGATAGGTGCACCTCTCCTCTTTGTGCCTAGCTTGTGCTGTGATTGTGGATATATTAAGCATCAAACTTTTTAGCACCTCTCGTGTCCTTCCATTTTGGGTCTATTGAAGACGTGTGTTCGCAAAAAAAGGGAGTTTAGTGTATTTTTAACAACTAAAATTGTAAAAAATGTGGACTACATTCCAAGATTTCCTTGAAGAAAATCGATAAATTTTGCAAGTTTTGACAATTCTTCATATGTTGCAAGTTTTACTGTAAATATCGACAATTGTTTATAATTCAATGTAGATTGAAAGAGTTTTATTTGTGCCCTTATTTCCTAAATCACTTCGATTAGAAAAAATAGTATAAATATATAAAGCATTTCTTATCGTAGAATTGACTCCTTTTTTTTGAAACAATATGTAATTGCTTTTGGAGGAATTGCCAAGTTGTTGGGGGAACTCTCTCTCTCTCTCTCTCTCTCTCTCTCTCTCTCATATGCCTGTCCCATGCGAGGGTGTAATAGATTTTTGATAGATGCACCTCCTCTTTGTGTATAGCTTGTGAAAGAGAGTGACCGTGGATATACTGAACATCTAACTTTTTAGGGCCTCTCATGCCCTTCCATTTTGGGTCTATTGGAGACCCGTGTTTACAAAAGAAAATAGGGTTTATTGTATATTTATTCGTCTAAAATCGTAAAATCCGGGCTACATTCAAAGCTTGACTTAAAGAAAATTGATAAAACTTAGCAAGTTTTAGTGTAAATATGACAATTTTTTTAAGTAGATGAAGAATTTTATCGTAGAATTGATTCCATTTTTCTTGAAACAATATATAATTGCTTTTGGATGGCTGTCAGGTTGTTGGGGACTCTCTCTCTCTCTCTCTCTCTCTCTCTCTCTCTCTCTCTCCCCATTCCAGTTTGGGGCTATTTAAAACCTGTGTTTGCAAAAAACCAAGGCTTGTATTTTTAACCATCTAAATTTATAAAATCCCAAATTGCAAAACCAAGGTTTATTATATTTTTGACCAGCTAAAATTATAAAATCCTAGATATATTTCAAGCTTACCTTGAAGAAAACTAGTGGAATTTTGCATGTTATAGTATAAATACCATCAATTCTTCAAATTTGAGTTAAA
Source organism: Adiantum capillus-veneris (assembly GCF_014529385.1). Taxonomy (NCBI): domain Eukaryota; kingdom Viridiplantae; phylum Streptophyta; class Polypodiopsida; order Polypodiales; family Pteridaceae; genus Adiantum; species Adiantum capillus-veneris. The sequence continues at coordinate 106,053,539 of NC_140941.1, forward strand.
AACAGAAAAAGTTTTAGTGTGCCCCTTATTTACTTCAAGATTGTTTCGATTAGGAAAAAAGATCTGGAACTCTCTTTGAGCCTCTTTCCCCCCCTCTCTCTCTCTCTCTCTCTCTCTCTCTCTCTCTCTCGCGCACGCACGCACACACACACACACACAAAACACACATGTCCTTCCATTTTGTATTTGAGATCAGCGTTTGATACACACTTGGATTTAGTGTATTTTTAAGAGGCTAAAATTGCAAGAACCTAGCTAGATTCTAAGTTTTCCTTGAAGTAAACCGATAAAATTTTGCTAGTGTCAATAAGAATAATTTTTTAAAGTTTGCCTATATAGATGAACAACTCCTTAAATTTTTAACTTTTATGGCTAATTGGCCCTCAAAAAGAAAAGCTTGACCTCCTTTCAATTGGCATTCAAAGGTAAAATTGCAAGAACATAGCTAGATTCCAAGTTTTCCTTGAAGTTTTCCTTGAAGTAAACCGATAAAATTTTGCTAGTGTATAATTTTTTAAAGTTTACCTATATAGATGAACAACTCCTTAAATTTTTAACTTTTATGGCTAATTGGCCCTCAAAAAGAAAAGCTTGACCTCCTTTCAATTGGCATTCAAAGGAAAGGTAATGCCTGCTTTCAAAAGCAAAAGTGCAGTCAATCTTTTTTATTAAATTCAAAGGTTGAAAGTTGCAAATGCTCATAGCTTTCAAGCTTCACCAAAATAAGACACCTGGAGGGCTTTTTTGGCCTTGAAATTTTTAAGCTGCATTATAAAGAGTGTATATATATATATATATATATATATATATATATATATATATATATATATATGTGTGTGTGTGTGTGTGTATATGTATACATGTGTGTGTGTACGCGTATATATATATATATATATATATATATATATATATATATATATATATATATATATATATATATATATATATATGTATATATGTATATATGTATATGTATACATGTATATATGTATATGTATACATGTGTGTGTGTGCGCGTACGTATATATATTCTTATATCAAAGATTTGTCACATAGGTCTTGAAGCCTTTTGTTGTTGTTATAGTGTGTGTGTGTGTGTGAGAGAGAGAGAGAGAGAGAGAGAGAGAGAGAGAGTTGGAAGATGAAACAAAAATAACTTTATTCTCACCCAAGTTGCCATATGTATCTTCTGGGATTGTTCCTATGGGATTTAAAAATTTATTATTATTATTATTATTCTCTCTCTCTCTCTCTCTCTCTCTCCTTCTCCTTTTCATAGATATTCAAGTGTTAAAAGATTTGTTGTGTAACTTTAGCATCTTTCTTAATTTGTTGTTACACCCTTAAACATTTTATTTTCTCTTTCTCCTCTTTTCCCTTCTACTTGCTGCCTCATTCGTTCGACGGGCTAAAACATTTTTCTGTGTGTGTGTGTGTGTGTGTGTGTGTGTGTGTGTGTGTGTGGGGGGGGGGGGGGGGGGGGGGGTTTGATTTTTGATAGACACCTTTGCTTATCAAAATTTAGAGAATTTATTGATTTTTAAGAATTTTCCACGGTTTAACTCTTAAAAACAAAAAGGACAAATACATCCAAGAATTGGTAAAAGGTACCATAACTGGACAATCTCTCTCCCTGTTTGGGGTGCCAATGAGAGGGTTGATTTTTGTTGGCATTTTATTTATTTTCTATGGGTGAAATATGTTAGCTACCCTTTTGAAAATACACTACTACTCTAAGAAAACCATATTATCTTGGAAATTTGATTTGGTGTGTCAGTAAATATAAATTTTGTATATCACGTACCTTCAAAGACTATTTTAAACTCCTTCTCTGTAAATTTTTGACAAACAATTGAATCTACATTTAAAAAAATTCAATTACATTTTATGGTATCTTTTTGAATCTAAAAATGTGAGAAAAAAATAACCCTTCTGGAGTACTCACGTGATAGTCGCATAAATATTAAGTGACCCCCCGAGAAATTTAAAGGGCTTGAAGGGTGTCCTTGGTGAGACGGAGCCCTATGAGCTCGAAAGAAAAATCTCTCTCTCTCTCTCTCTCTCTCTCTCTCTCTAAGGTCTTGAACTTGAGACCATCGAATAGATCTTTGAGATCTCATTGGATCGCTCCTACAACATTTTAGATTCTTTCTTTTTCAAGACATGTGCGTGTGTGCACGTGTGTGTGTGTGTGTGTGTGTGTGTGAGAGAGAGAGAGAGAGAGAGAGAGAGAGAGAGAGAGAGAGAGAGAGAAGATGAAACAAAAATAACTTTATTCTCACCCAAGTTGCCATATATATCTTTTGGGATTGTTCCTATGGGATTAAAAAATTTATGATGATTATTATTATTATTCTCTCTCTCTCTCTCTCTCTCTCTCTCTTCTTCTTCTTTTCCATAGATATTCAAGTGTTAAAGACTTGTTGTGTACTTTAGCGTCTTTTTTAGATTGTCCTTACAGCCTTAAACATTTTATTCTCTCTTTCTCCTCTTCTCCCTTCTACTTGCTATATCGTTTGCTCGACGCTAAAACATTTTTCTCTATGTGTGCGTGCGTGTGTGGGGTTGATTATTGATAGGCACCTTTGCCTATCAATTAAGAGGATTTATTGATTTTTAAGCATTTTCCACGGTTTAACTCTTAAAAACAAAAAAGGACAAAATATCCAAGCGCTCGTAAAAGGTACGTAACTGGGCAATATATCTCCCTATTTGAGACACCAATGAGAGGGTTGATTTTGGTTGGGCATTTTACTTATTTTCTATGGGTGAAAAATGTTAGCTACCCTTTTGAAAATACATTATACACAATTACTCTAAGAAAACCATATTATCTTGAAAATTTGACTTGGTGTGTCACTTAATATAAATTTTGTATATCATGTGCGCTCAAGGACTATTTTAAACTCCTTATTTGTGAACTTTTGACAAATAGTTCAGTCTATATAAAAAAGTTTCAATTATGTTTTATGGTATGTTTTTGTATGTGAAAATGTGAGGGAAAAAAAACCCTTCTGCTGTACTTACGTGAAATATGTCGCATAAATATTAAGTGACCCCCTCCACCACCCCCCCCCCCCCCCCCCCCCCCCCCCCCGAGAAATTTGAAGGGCTTAAAGGGTGTCCTTGGTGAGACGGAGCCCTATGAGCTCGAAAGAAAAATCTCTCTCTCCCTCTCTCTCTCTCTCTCTCTCTCTCTCTCTCTCTCTCGTGTGCACGTACACGGACACACATGCAATGCGACTCTCTCTCTCTCTCTCTCTCTCTCTCTCTCTCTCTCAATAACATGGATAACTACTCCTTCATTTGCACGTATTTTTTCAAAGTGAAACTACCCCAACTCGACACCACACGAGTTGTTTACTTTCTTCTTCAATCTCTTTAAAGGAATAAAAAGTTTTAAAAAAATAAGGTCAATATTGGTCTTGAAAAAAACCTCTTGAAAAGAAAAAACCAAATAAATCTTCAAAAATTAATCTCTCTTTAAATAATAAAATATCCACTAAATTTATCTCCTTTTTGTTATGTGCATTTTAACCAATAGAGTTATTCTTTGTAGAGGAGAAAGTATTTGACTTTCTATGACTAAAACACTTTCAACTACCAAAGAAAAAGAAATTCTTTTGATTTTACATTTGACAAAAGCTTAAAAGCTTCTTACAATCTTACTCTCCTTTTTGCAATTTAAAGAGGTTTTCTCTTAAGTGAAGCAATGAGTGACACATGGAGGGTCTCTCCTTCGTTGAAAAATTTAAGCTGCATTATAAAGAGTATAGAAGTATAGATGTGTGTGTGTGTGTGCGCGCGCGTGTGTGTGTGTATGTATCTATAGAATTTACTAGAATTATGCAAGATGAAGCTTTCGCTTTAACATTCTAAAAAACCAATTAAACAAGTTTCCATGATTCAATTGTCTTTGTAATCAGTATATTCTGTTCAAATGTCTTTGAAATGAGTATGTTCTGTCTTGTTCTTTTGGCAACCAACCAATTAAAAAAATGTACATTTTTTTAAAATGACCTCTCCTTTTTCATTAGGAAAAAAGGAACACATCACCAATAATGTGTGTAAAAGTCCTTTGACCTTAGGTAAGCTAGGGCTGAGCTTGAGACGCGGGAACCCGACCCAACTCGAGGTGCTTGTCATGCTTGATGACTAAGGTGCTTGAGGTGCTTGATGATTGAGGTGCTTGAGATGCTTGAGGTGCTTAATGATTGAGATGCTTGAGATGCTAGGGTTGCACTTAAGGTGAGAACCCAGCCCAAGCTTAAAGGCTTAAGAGCCAAGCTTGTGGTGGAAACTGGGCCTATGCATGAGGGGCTTGACGTGTCAAAAAGTCAAATATTCAATCCCTACAAATAGGGGGCGAGCTCTACATGAGGGGGGATGAGAGAGAACACCCACACATTCACACAAGGCATGCATGGTACAAAGAAAGAAAAAGGGACACTTGTCAAGTTCCTCCTCATGTTGCCCTTGTGGTGGGCCTGAAGCCTATTGGTTGGCCACCCAAGGGGTCCAATAATAATTTAGAAGATTTAATTAATTGATTTAGCATTTATCTAGCCCTCTCTCTCAAAGGAGAAAGGGAGACACTTGTCTCAAGGCTACCCTTGCTGCTTGTAATGCTTCCTGTTTATGATTGGCTAGGCCTGGAGGGGTCCAATGAGCTTCAAGCATGAGATACAAGGGAGGTGGACCCAAGCAAGCTAGGGGGTATACTCACCCACACACACTCACAAACACTCTCATTGTGTGCTATGCAAAGTGCAAGAGCTCCCTCTCCTTCTCCAAGCAAGTAGAGGTTGAGAGCCTACACCAACACTCTTGGATATGGAGTGCAAATCCAACCAAGAGCCATGCTTCAATGCTTAAGCTTGACATCTCCTTCTTCTTCATTACTATGCTATTATGTATGCTAGCAACAAGAGATAAGTGAGGAACTAATTCTCTCTCCTACGAAATGTTTCTTCTTCCTCTTCCCTACCCTTCTTCCCTGCTAGCTCTCTCCACCTTCGAAGGTGTTTGAGGTCTTGGAACTGAGGCTTGGGATAGTTAAAGATTTCTTCAAATTTATGTTATGTTTGTGATGCATGAAGCTTTCCATCTTCATTGCATCACCTAGGTCACAAGGAACACAAAGATTGTATTGTAACAAGTCTCTATTAATGGGACAAATCATAATACAAATGCCTATTGGAGGGGAGACCGGCTCCACATAAATCCGGTCCTCAACTGTTGTCATGTTCTCTAAATTCTCTCTCTTGCAAAATTATTGTTCATGCCAAGTAAACTAATTGCTATGATTATGTTGATATCTTCAATTATCTTCACCCGCTATGCTCACAAAGTCATTTCTCAAAAGTACTCTCCTTAATTTCCACTACTCTCAAATTAAATAGGCCAATTCCATTACATTGGTATCAGAGCATTTGGTTTCTTTTTTCTTGCTTAAGAAGAGAGGTCCTTAAGTAGCCTATAAATGGTTGATGTTGTTAATTATATTAGGGTAAGTGGAACTGGGATCTATTATCGGTTTTGTTGAGCCCACTATGTGGGGGATAGTGCACACCTCGGGAGCTTTGGACTTAATAATGGAGTCTTTTTAGACTTGCCTACGGCTTTATCATTATTGAGCCATAAGAATTGCAAAAGGAGCTAGCCCTCGGCAACTCTGCTATGTTAGACCTACTCCTCTACTCTTTATAATTAACCACTCGAGCCGTGGGTGTAGATACTTAAGAGCCGATTTTCAAAGGCTAAGAGGAGTGGCAACTAAGGTTTTGAACAGCCAAAGCATACACTAAGTACATAAATAAATTTTGTTAACATGGCTGAAAATAATCAAGAGAGTAGAATGAACATTGATAGCTTTGATTTTGCACATGAAGGTGCTAATGATGATGCTCCCATGTTTGTGAATTATCTCGTCACTAGGCTGCAGCAAGCTATGGGCAACCTTGCTTTGCAAGCCGAAGTTACTCAACAACTTCGTGCTTATGGAATTCCCCTTCCTCTCCAAGAGGAGAGAGAGCTTAGGAGGCCTCTTGAAGAGACCCCCAAAAGAGGACTCTCTCCCGTTCAGGAGGAGGAATCCAAAGAGCAAGAAAGCAATGAAAGTTTAAGTTCCTCTGAAGATGTGGCTCCACGAAGACGGCGGTCTAGACGATCGCCCACTCCTCCCAAGAGGAAAAGATCAACACATAGTCCTTCTCCTCATCACTCTGAAAGGCAAGAGAGGAAACAAAGGAAGAAAAGGGCTTGGAAGAAGTCACCCTCTTCTCCTTCTTCTTCACCTTCCTCCTCTTCCGACGAAAGTTATGGCTATTCTCCTAGAGAATACAAGAGGGGACGACATCGCAAATCATTTCCTGCATGGCGAAGGTCACAAAAGCTAAAAATGTTCAAGGAGGGAGGAAAGAGCATCTCTTTTCTCACCTATGATGGCACCTTTGGTGCTACCGACAAAGTGTTGGCCTTCATCCAGCAATTTGATGCGTCCTTCGGAGACGAGGGCTTCACAGAGTCCTCCAAGCTACGCCATGTAGCTATGCACTTCCAAAAATTAGCTCGTCAATGGTGGACTAGCCTTCGTGGCAATGGTGAAGCCCCAAAGACATGGAAAACTCTACGAGTTTCCATCATGAAGCAATTCCTTGCAAGCGATGCAAAAGACAAAGTGCTTACTGAATGGCGCAGCTTGAAGCTTCTCTCTCATGAGTCTATCCACAAGTACGTAGACAAGTTTTGGGATTTACATCTCAAGGCTACTGTCTTTCAAAAGATAGTCATTTTTGAGCAAAGGCAGCAATTTTGTGCGGGATTACCTGAAGAGATGGCCGAATACATCAACTCTCAATGGCCTGGTACTATTAGCGAAGTAATCCATCACGCCATGGTTGCTTCACGCATCAATTTCCATCAAGGGGCTAGACGTAATGTCAGGCCCATGGAAAACAAAGACAAAAATGATGCAAAGTGGAAAACCAATGTTCAAAATACTTCCCAAGTCACTTCCAACAACGACAACAATCGGTCCAAGGAGAAGGAGTTTACAAAGGTAAAAACAAACTCTCTCCTGAAGAGCTTGAAGCTTTTCGCAATGACCATAAGTGTTTCAAGTGTGGGGAGCAAGGACATGGCTATCATTCTTGCCCCAAGAAGAATACTCGCAATGAGACTCCTAGGGCTTCCACCATCGAAGCTCCAAAAGAGGATGCTCATTGCAAAGGATCATCACTTTCCTATCCTTGGGGAAAGTTAAGAGAGCATGATGCCTTCATCTTGTTTGACCCTGGCTCTACTCTGAACTTCATATCAATGGATTTGCCCACCAAGTTGGGCATTCAAGCTTTTGAGATGGGAGATATGGTAATGGCTGATGCAGCTTTCAAGGGACAGCAAGCCTCTATTACTCCCGTGATTGGGAAGTTGAGGCTTCATGTCCAAAGCTATGTCGACAAAGAAGACTTCTTCATCTCTCCTCTCCAGCATGAGGATGCTATCCTAGGGGCACCATGGTTTGATCGCATGGCTGCCAACATGAAGTTCCCTGAAAGGAGAATCTACTTCACCTACAGGGGAAAGAACATGTATATAGATGTTAGTGAGCGTGGTCGTACTATTCCACTTGTAAATCCTCTTGCTTTTGATAAGTCAATGAAGAGCTCAGTTTCTGTGTACATGATTTTTTTCAAAGAGTCTCTAAAAGATACTAATGTTTCATCAAATGTAAATGGTAGGAATCAAGAAGAGTTAGACTTGTCTAATTTTCTAAAAGGATTCCAAGATGTGTTCATTGATGATATCCCTATGGACTTACCTCCAACGCGAGGGGATGATGACCATCGCATTGAGCTCCTTCCAAGAAGCTCACCGCCTAACAAACCTCCTTATCGAGTCTCACAAGCTCAACAAGAGGAGATCAGGAGGCAAGTACAGGAATTGGTAGACAAAGGGATGGTGAGGTCTAGTTCCTCTCCCTTTTGTTCTCCAGTCCTTTTAGTGCAAAAGAAAGATGGTACATATCGTATGTGTGTGGACTATCGAGCACTAAACCATATCACTATCAAAAACAGATTTCCCGTGCCTCGGGTAGAAGATCTATTTGATAAGCTACAAGGCTCTACCTACTTCAGTAGGATTGACCTTAAGAGTGGCTATCATCAAATAAGGATAGTGGATGAAGATATCTTAAAGACCGTGTTTTGCACAACGTTTGGTCTTTATGAATATATAGTCATGCCTTTTGGCTTGACTAATGCACCAGCTACGTTCAATCGTTTGATGGAGAAAAGTTTTAGACCATACCGCAAATTCACCGGAGTGTTCTTTGATGATATCATCATCGACTCCAAGTCTTTGGAGGAACATAAGCAACATCTCCAAGTGATTTTTCAAGCATTGAGGGAGAACAAGCTTTTTCTCAACCAAAAGAAAAGCGAATTCTTCCTTCAAGAGATTCAATACCTAGGTCATATTATCTCTCACGATGGTATCCGTATGGATCCATCAAAGTTAGAGGTAATAAAATCATGGCCTAACCCAAGAAATCTACATGAGCTAAGAAGCTTTATTGGTATGTGCGCATATTATAGACGCTTTATAGCAAAATTCTCTCAAGTAGCAGGACCACTACACGACTTAACTAAGAAGAACGTTAAGTATGTATAGACTGCTAAGGAGACAAATGCTTTTGATAAGCTCAAAGAGAAGCTTACTTCCCAACCAGTCCTCGTGCTTCTGGATCTCTCAGATCCATTTGAGTTCCAATCTGATGCTTGTGGTGATTGCCTTGGAGCAGTTTCGCTTCAAGAAGGGCATGCCATAGCATATGGAGCCGAAGGCTCAATACTGATGAACAAGTCTTGGGCATTTATGAGAAAGAGCTTTTAGCTGTTCTACATTCCCTAGACACATGGAAGCACTACCTATTGGGGACTCCATTTATCCTACGAACCGACCACCAAAGTCTCAAGTATTTCATGACGCAAACCAAGCTTTCCGACAAACAAATGAGGTGGGAAAATTTTCTTTCGCAATTTAATTTCCATATTTCTCACATAGCTGGTAAGCACAATCAAGTGGCCGATGCACTTTCACGACGACCAAAAGTTAATGCGGTGTCTATAGCTACTCACAATGATCTATCCTCTATGATAGATGAGTATGCTACTGACCCTGACTTTAGAGACATAATGTCAGCCCTGGCTTTGGGGAAGAAAGAGGAACCATTCACCTTTCAGGATGGTTATCTTCTCCACGACAATAGGAGTAGAGACGTACTTGTATTGGCCTACCATGAAAGTGGACATTCAAGAATATGTTTCAAAATGTGTAGTATGCCAAAAGACCAAGTATGATAGAGGGAAGCAACCCGGATTACTCCAGCCATTGCCTATCCCAAATTCACCATGGGAGAGTATATCCATGGATTTCATCTTTGGATTACCCAAGTCTATCCATGGGAATAGAGGAATATGGACAATAGTCGACAGGTTTAGCAAGCAAGTCAAAAAGACTATTAAGGCACATCAAATGGCAACTCTCTTCATATCTCAGATTTTCAAGCACCATGGATTACCCACATCCATCGTGTCAGATAAAGATCCTAGAATGACCAGTAATTTTTGGAAAGGTCTCTTTGAAAATCTAGGAACAAGATTGAATTTCTCTTCGGCCTGTCACCCACAAACGGATGACCAAAGTGAGATAGCCAATCTTACGATACTCGATCTACTCAAGACTTATGTTACCGAAGTAGATCAACACTCACAATGGGAAAAGTACTTACCTCTTGTAGAGTACGCCTACAATAATACTGTGCATACTTCTACGGGAAAAGAACCTTTTGAGATCATTGAGGGAAGACCTAAAAGTCCCTTGCTACTCAAAGTACATGGGAAGATCTTCGCCGCCGATGAGTATAGCCGTGACCTACAAGAATATTTTCAAAAGATTAAGGAGGCTATATCGATCTCTCAACAAAGGGCAAAAGGTGTTGTTGATAAGCACAGAAGAGCCTTAATGTTCAAAGGAAATGATTGGGTCTTACTCAAGTTTCCCAAGGCTCGATTAAGAAAACGACGGGCAAAAATCCTACGGGCCATCAAAAGTATTATGCTAAACTAGCAAAAAGATACTATGGTCCTTTCCAAATCTTGAAGCCCATCAATGAGACGGCTTATCAACTCAAGTTGCCCAACCATTGGCTCATACACAATGCCTTTCATGTAAGCCTACTTAAGCCCTACAAAGAAGAGCCACCAACTGAACCAATTATTGAAGACCCTCCCGAAGTTGAAGACCAAGAAGAGGTGCTACAACCCGAAGCTATTCTTCGGCATGAAGACAAGGTACTACGACATGGTAAGATTATCCGACGATATCTTATTAAGTTCAAAAATTATCCTTTTGAAGATGCTAGATGGATACAAGGAATACAACTTAAGGATAGTATGAACCTTGTCAATGCTTACAATGCTACATTAGAGTAAGCAAATGTATAAATTTCTTTTAAATGACTCATGTTTTTGTCTTATAAGACTAGTCCTCTTTTTAATTGTGCACAAATTTAACTAGTATGCATGCTTAGAATCATGTTTGTGATGACGACGTCTCTCAAACACCAAGTAGAATTTGTCATTCTACTTTGGGAGAATGAAATGGACTAAAGAGCAGACATGCTTGCGGCAGCTATGTCTCCCAAGCACCAAATGGATTAGTCATCCATCTTGGAAAGATGTCGTAGGGGAAAAAGGGATACTCTACCCGCTAAGTAAAATTGACTAATGACTAAGGCTTTATCTCTTCTACCTCATAGTCGAGGACGACTATGATTTCAAGAGAGAGGTAATGTCATAAAATCTAATATCTAATATCTAACCAACCCAAATGATTTTCTCATATTAAATTGATCACTTAATGTGGGAGAATAAATGGGAACAAGTGTTAAGATATAGACATGTCTTATAGAACACGAGGCCAATGGTAAAGGGGCCCAAATGAGAGATGGTCTATCAAAGAGCAAGGCAAACAAATGGAGCATAAGACCTTAGGGTTAGCTTCATTGAAGACCTCCAATAATGTGTGTAAAAGTCCTTTGACCTTAGGTAAGCTAGGACTGAGCTTGAGGCGCGGGAACCCGACCCAACTCGAGGTGCTTGTCCTGCTTGATGACTAAGGTGCTTGAGGTGCTTGATGATTGAGGTGCTTGAGATGCTTGAGGTGCTTAATGATTGAGATGCTTGACATGCTTGAGATGCTAGGGTTGCACTTGAGGTGAGAACCCAGTCCAAGCTTAAAGTGCTTAAGAGCCAAGCTTGTGGTAGGAACTGGGCCTATGTATGAGGGGCTTGAAGTGTCAAAAAGTCAAATATTCAATCCCTACAAGGAGGGGGTGATCCCTACATGAGGGGGGATGAGAGAGAACACCCACACACTCACACAAGGCTTGCATGGTACAAAGAAAGCAAAAGGGACACTTGTCAATTTCCTCCTCATGTTGCCCTCATGGTGTACCTGAAGTCTATTGGTTGGCCACCCAAGGGGTCCAATAATAATTTAGGAGATTTAATTAATTGATTTAGCATTTATCTAGCCCTCTCTCTCAAAGGGGAAAGGGGGACACTTGTCTCAAGGCTACCCTTGCTGCTTGTAATGCCTCCTCTTTATGATTGGCTAGGCCTGGAGGGGTCCAATGAGCTTCAAGCATGAGCTACAAGGGGGGGTCGACCCAAGAAAGCTAGGGGGTATACTCACCCACACACACTCACAAACACTCTCGTTGTGTGCTATGCAAAGTGCAAGAGCTCCCTCTCCTTCTCCAAGCAAGTAGAGGTTGAGAGCCTACACCAACACTCTTGGATATGGAGTGCAAATCCAACCAAGAGCCATGCTTCAATGCTTAAGCTTGACATCTCCTTCTTCTTCATTACTATGCTATTATGTATGCTAGCAACAAGAGTTATGATAAGTGAGAAACTAATTCTTTCTCCTACGAAATGTTTCTTCTTCCTCTTCCCTACCCTCATTCCCTGCTAGGTCTCTCCACCTTCGAAGGTGTTTGAGGTCTTGGGACTGAGGTTTGGGATAGTTAAATCTTTCTTCAAGTTTATGTTATGTTTGTGATGCATGAAGCTTTCCATCTTCATTGCATCACCTAGGTCACAAGGAACACAAAGATTGTATTGTAACAAGTCTCTCTTAATGGGAGAAATCATAATACAAATGCCTATTGGAGGGGGGACCGGCTCCACATAAATCAGGTCCTCAATTGTTGTCATGTTCTCTAAAATCTCTCTCTTGCAATAGTATTGTTCATGCCAAGTAAACTAATTGCAATGATTATGTTGCTATCTTCAATTATCTTCACCCGCTATGCTCACAAAGTCATTTCTCAAAAGTACTCTCATTAATTTCCGCTACTCTCAAATTAAATAGGCCTATTCCATTACAAGAAGCTTGGAGAAGATTTCGGAAGAATCTAGAAGTTTCTGGAAAGATCTAGAAAGTTGAAGAAGGATCAGAAGGTTCTAGAAGATTCTAACCTCCTCAAGAAGAACCTAGAAAGTCCTAACCTCCTCAAGTAACCTCCTCAAGCACTAGTATAAATAGGGGTCTTGGGCCACAAGCCCCTCAGTCTTGCCAACACCAGTTGTGAGGCTCCTATGAGGAAATCCCTCTTCTAGTTCTTATGTTCAAGTCTTGTCCTTGCAATCAAGCCTTGCCTTGTACTCGAGTTATGTAATCCAAGTTTTGTATCAAGCTTTCTTAATAAAGTATTAAGCCTTGTAATCAAGATTAAGCTTATCATCAAGTCCCAAGTTTCTTGTACATTGTGAGCGCCTCCTCTTGCTCTCTTCTTGGTCCATATGTGTTCATAACAGTTTGGCAAGACTACCATCTCTTAATCTTCTCAAGCCATCATGGAGCCGACGATGGAAGGTGTCATCAACGCATTGCAAAGCATTCAAGCTTAGTTACAAGAACTTCGCGAGAGTAACACTCAACTTCAAGCAGGAAAACCCCTAATCTTGGTACCGGTGTTGCAAAATCTTCAACGTCAAATTCAAGAGCTTCAAGAGACAAGCACACATCAAGCACAAGCTGCAAGATCTAGCTATTCTCAACAACATAAGAAGGAGCCGAAGGTCAGCATGGCTGAAAAATTTGATGGGATTAGATCAAAGTTTAGAGGTTTTCTCCAACAAGTGCGTCTCTTCATTCGAATGCAACGAGAGCGTTATCCAGATGATGCCTCTCAAGTAGGCCTTATTGGGACCCTCCTCTCGGGTACGGCTCTCTCTTGGTTTTCTCCCTTACTTGAAGAAGAATCTCCTCTTATTCATGACTTTGAAGCTTTTGTGCGGGAGTTCTCTGCAACCTTTGGGGATACTGATAGAGCAAGCGTTGCTGAAACCAAACTTAGAAATCTCCGCCAAGGATCAAGACCTGCATCCGTCTATGCATCCGAATTTCAACAGCTCACTTGTGATCTGACTTGGCATGAGGAATATTTCATTAGCCAATTTCGGTGGGGATTAAAGGATGACGTAAAAGATCTTTTATTGACTATGCCAAAGGTTCACACACTAAGCGAGTTCATCTCTCAAGCAATAGAATGTGATAATCGACTATTTGAGAGGAGACAAGAGAGGCGTCTTGGGGCACCATTGCGACCCCAAACATAAGTGACACATAATGGCTACACACCTCAACAGGGCCATGAATCAAGCATTGAGCCCATGCAAATTGATTCAGCATGGTTTCAACCTCTTCCAAGAGAAGCAAAGGCGACACATTAATGGTTTATGTATGTATGTGGAGAGCAGGGGCACATAGTTCAACAGTGTCCAAGGAAGAGAAGGATGAAGGTTCATGGTGCGATGGCCTCAACGTGTTCGGAAAACATGGACATCCAACCCCAATAGAGACCGACCGGTTGGACAAAAGACAAGCAAAAAAGGGTCTCTTTCTTCCCGCTGATTCCACTTCAAGTTTTATGCTACCAGTCAAGATCCATATGCTGGGTAGGCACATGGATTGTAAAGCATTACTAGATTCAGGCGCAATGGCGTGCTTCATGGACAAAGAATTTGCAAAAGAAAAAGGCATACCACTTGTGGAGAAGTCTAATCCAACAACTGTAGAAGTCATTGATGGTCGTCCCCTCGCTTCAGGGGATGTCAGGTATGAAACTCGCCCATAGAAGTAACATTGCAGGAGCATGTTTCAAGAATAGCGTTCAATATTATACAAAGCCCAAGCAGTCCAATTGTTATTGGGCTACTGTGGCTTGAATTACATAATCTTGACATCGATTAGAGGGCTCAGAGAATTGAATCACAAAAAATACAAAAGAAGAAAGGAAGGCATAATAGGCCTATATATCTTGGAGCCAAGGTCTTCATGCATGCAACCAAAAAGCATCCAACTTTCCTCATATTTGCAACACCAACCGACACGTCGACAACAAAAATCATGGAGGCATTGCCACGTCAATATCAAGATTACAATGATGTTTTTGCGAAGAAGAATGTAGACCTCTTACCGGAGCATCGGCCCTATGATTGTGCTATAGAGCTTCAGGAGGGAACCCAACCCCCTTTTGGCCCAATATACAAGCTATCTCAAGATGAATTGGTAGAATTGCGGAAAAATATTGATGAGAATCTTGCTAAGGGATTCATATGGCATTCAAAGTCCCCAGCAGGAGCTTCGATACTCTTTGTGAAAAAGAAGAACGGAACTCTCTGGATGTGCGTGGATTATAGAGGCCTAAACAAGATCACCGTCAAGAATCGCTATCCCCTTCCCTTGATCCCAGAGCTTCTTGAGCGCCTTGGCAAGGCAAGAATATTTACAAAAATAGATCTTCGTGGTGTTTACAACCTAGTCAGAATCAAAGAAGGTGATGAATGGAAGACAACCTTTCGGATAAGATATGGCCACTTTGAATATACCATCATGCCATTTGGTCTCACAAATGCCCCAGCTGTTTTTCAACATTTAATGAACGATATCTTTCGGGAGTATTTGGATTATTTTGTGGTAATATATTTGGATGATATCTTGATATTTTCCAAGGATCAAGAAGAGCATGAGCACCATGTACGATTAGTGCTTGAAAAGCTTCGTGCATCAGGGTTAGATTCAAAGTTGGAGAAGTGCTCTTTTCATCAGTCTAAGGTGGAATTTCTTGGTTATGTAATTTCTGAAAAGGGAATCTCCATGGATCCAAAGAAGGTTCAAACCATCCTTGATTGGGAGACACTCACCTCGGTAAGAGATGTTCAATGTTTCCTCGGATTTGCAAATTTTTATCGTATCTTTATACAGGGATACTCCAAGGTGGTTACAACACTCCAAGGTCTTTACAACACTCACAAGGTTGACAGGCCATAATAAGTTTGTATGGGACTCAGAGGCCGCGAAAGCATTTCAGACTCTCAAGCAAGCTTTTACGAACGCACCCATTCTAATTCACGCAGATCCTACAAAGCCTTTCATCCTAGAAACAGACGCTTCAGATTTTGCCCTTGGTGCTATTCTATCCCAAGTAGGAGAGGATGGTCGAGTACATCCAGTGCCTTTTCATTCCCACAAGTTCTCAGCTACAGAAATCAATTATGAAATCCATGACAAAGAGCTCTTAACAATCATCGACTCCTTCGACACTTGGCGTCACCTACTTGAAGGAGCTCCTCATAAGATCGTTGTCTATACAGATCACAAGAATTTGGAATACTTCATAGCATCCTGCGTCTTGAATCGTCGCCACGCCAGGTGGAGTGGTATCCTATCAAGGTTTGATTTTCTTATCTCTTATAGACTTGGCCGTCAACAAGCTAAGCCAGATGCCTTATCAAGAAGATCCTACCTTGCACCTAGAGAAGGCGACGCAGCAGTTGATCAACAAGAGTCAGTGATGAACCTGAGCAGCTTAAGCTAAACTCCACCATGAGCCAAGCTCCTGAAGATTCTACTTTTCTTTCTAGGATGAAGACGCAAATTGCCAAAGACCCACTTGCTCAGAATATTAGACAACAACTCCAAGGACAAGAGGTTAATGAGGACTTTCAAGAAATTGATGGACTAATTTACTATAAGGGTCTTCTCTATATTCCGCCAGGACCAACGCGCTTGGAGGTACTTTGACAATGACACGATCTTCCATCAGCAGGGCATTTTGGGGTTAATAAGACAATTGAGCTTCTCTCCCGTGACTTTTGGTGGCCTCAAATGTGGAAGCTTGTCAAGGAGTATGTAGGCACTTGTGACACTTGCAATAGATCAAAGGCCCCTCATCATCGTCCTCATGGGTTACTCCATCCCTTGCCCATTCCAACCAAAGCATGGTCATCCATCTCCATGGATTTCATTGTAGAGCTACCCTTGTCACAAGGATTTGACTCCATTTTAGTAGTCGTGGATCGGTTTACAAAAATGGCACACTTCATTCCAACCACTAAAACCATCACCAGCGAAGGTATGGCCAAACTCTTTCTACAACATATCTATTGTTATCACGGATTACCGGATGACATAGTTTCTGATCGAGGCCCACAACTCATCTCTAGCTTTTGGAAAAGCTTGTTCAAGCTACTCGGAGTACAAATCAACCTCTCCTCAGCCAATCACCCACAAAGTGATGGACAAACAGAGAGAGTAAATCAAGTTTTGGAACAATATCTCTGCCGTACTATCAATTATCACCAGGATAATTGGATCGAGCTCCTACCGCTAGCAGAATTCTCCTATAATAACAGTTTTCATGCCTCCACCCGTCACACTCCATTCTTTGCTAATTATGGTCAACATCCCAAACAGGATATCCACAGACACTATCAAGTCCAAAATCCAGCTGCTATTCATCTTACACAACAATTATCTGCAGTTCACAAAGAACTTACAATTCATATCAAAGAAGCTCAATCCAAGTATAAGGAAAGGCAGATCTCCATCGCATGCAGCATCCAGAATACAAAGAAGGGGATAAAGTGTGGCTCCTCCGACGTATCTGCGTTCATCTCGTCCCTGTCAAAAGCTTGTCCCGTTTAAAATTATCCGTCAAGTCAATCCAATCAGCTATTGACTCCGATTGCCCTCATCCATGAAAATCCATCCGGTCTTTCATGTCTCAGTCCTAGAACCTTGTCACACATCTATGATCCCAGGCAGATCCCTACAACCACCTCCTCTGGTTGAGATTCAAGGACATGCCGAATATGAGGTCGAGAAAGTCCTAGATTCTAGTGTTTCACGTGGCAGGTTACAGTACTTGGTGCATTGGAAAGGCTATGATGTTAGTGAACGAACCCAGGAACCAGCACACAATCTACAACATGCATCTCTCAAAGTCCAAGAGTTCCATCAACAAAATCCATGGAAGCCCAACTCAAGGAACACCACTGCTCCTTGTGGAACTCGAAGCTAGAGGAGGGGGTAATGTCATGGATGCTTGAGAGTCAGTCGTCGCTACCTGCATCATTGCCTATGTCATCGCCTACATCATCGCTAGAAGGCTCTAGAAGAATCTAGAAGGATCTAGAAGATTCTAGAAGTATCAAGGAGATTCTAGAAGTTTCTAGAAGCATGATACATCATCGCTAGAAGGCTCTAGAAGAATCTAGAAGTATCTAGAAGTATCAAGGAGATTCTAGAAGTTTCTAGAAGCTTGGAGAAGATTCCGGAAGAATCTAGAAGTTTCTGGAAAGCTCTAGAAAGTTGAAGAAGGATCCAGAAGGTTCTAGAAGAACTAGAAGGATCAAGAAGGTTCTAAAAGATTCTAATCTCCTCAAGAAGAACCTAGAAAGTCCTAACCTCCTCAAGTAACCTCCTCAAGCACTAGTATAAATAGGGGTCTTGGGCCACAAGCCCCTCAGTCTTGCCAACACCCCTATGAGAAAATCCCTCTTCTAGTTCTTATGTTCAAGTCTTGTCCTTGCAATCAAGCCTTGCCATGTACTCGAGTTATGTAATCCAAGTCTTGTATCAATCTTTCTTAATAAAGTATTAAGCCTTGTAATCAAGATTAAGCTTATCATAAAGTCCCAAGTTTCTTGTACATTGTGATCGCCTCCTCTTGCTCTCTTCTAGCTCCATATGCGCTCATAACACCTCTCTCAACTAACTAATGAATTTAACTTTTGTGTTTGTTCACCTCTAACTAATGAATTTAACTTTTGTGTTTGCTTAGCTCTAATGGGAGGATCCCCCCCCCCCCCCCCCCCCCCCCCCGCGCCCCGCCACGTGGCGCATTCTCTTTGATCCGGCTGGTACACTGCAGCTCCGGCCACACTGTGCGAAGAGAGAGAGAGAGAGAGAGAGAGAGAGAGAGAGAGAGCGAGACGTTCCTGTTTCGAGAGCAGGGTATCGAGCAGGTACAGCTCCGACTACATAGAGACACACCGTGGTACATGCGAACTGAGAATGAGAGAGAGAGAGAGAGAGAGAGAGAGAGAGAGAGAGAGAGAGGTGGTACGAATTCTGAGCCCACAAGAGCGCTGTGACCTGTCTCTCCAACCTGGAAACGGTGACGACTCGCACAACATGCCATTACTCTCTCACGCTCGCTCTTCAATACACGACGTATCCGACATGTTCGCTACTTTGAACCTCTCGAGTCTCATCCACGCTCATGGCCAGGTTCTTTCTCTCACACTCTCTCTCTCTGAGGCTTGGAGCAGTGGATCTCTTTTGAACTATGAACCTCTCCCTCCACAGCGCCATGCCAACGCCTCTGCTGCTCCATGTAACTCCCTTGCCCACTCGCAATCGGATTTCGTTGCACTCAGCTTCCCCACAGCTTGGCGTCCTTCGCTGTAGCCGTCTGCCACCCATCGTCCCTGCCCTGCTTCGACCACAAGCTAAGTATGAAGGAGTTCGTTATCTAGAGTAAAACTCATGCTTGGTATGTAAGTGGTGATGAGCATTTGCTACAAGTCGCAGACATATAATCTGAGCGTGCAAGGCGGCTTGACCGTATGTGCATGTGCATGTGCATGGGAAGCGACAAGTAGCAAGCAATGAGGCGGGGTCGACCAGCCAACCGCTTGGCACAGACTGACTCAAGCAAAATGTCCATAGCTACTGCCACACACAGCAGAAGCTCTAAGACGTACGTAAGCGTCTATGCGAGCAAAGTGGTTGTGGTCATATATAGCTGCCGCATACTATAAATGTATGAGCATGCATATTGTGACCATCGCTGCAAGAGTGACATACGCCATCCTTGCCAAAGCGCCTAATCCCTTACGAGGGAGTTGTTTTGCACCCACCCTCGCTGCCCACGCCGTCAATGGTAGGCCTTGGAACTTGCCTCACTGCGCACAGTGCGGACACACTAACTCTGGATGCCTTGGGGCCAGCACAGACTCTCCCTCTCTGTCTCTGTCTATCCCACATGGGCCCTGCCTAGCGCGACAGCTCAGACAACCACAATCCCTCACACTTCGTTTGAGCCACACACACACACACAGTACACACACACGATTTCTCCAACTCTTCATGCACAGCTGACCATGTCTGTCGTTGCTCCCACTTTCAAATTTAAAGTTTAGATGTAAATCCCATGCATTGAGCCTCGAGCAAAAAACGAGAAGCCAAAAAACCTATGCCTCGGCCCTCAAGTGAGTTTGGAGCTGCGGAGTAAGTCAACAAAGACCAATGTTTTCCCAAACATAAAAAATTCCTTTCCTTGAATTTGCCAGGAGAAGATTTCAAAAAATTGGGTTGTTTTTTCGATGTTTTACGTTATTGTTTGCCATTTTGGAGCGAAATTTTTCCTTGCCCTCTGCCGCCATTTTTGAAATTGAAAAGGCATGATATTAAGTTGAGACACATTTTTCCCGAACATTGGTCCAAGACCGGCATTGCAAGGGGAGCGAAAATGAGACAAAATCTTGAAATTTAATTTGATGTTGAATTCATCCTTAGACAATCAGTTTTGGATTTAAACAAAAAGCAAACCTACCTTTCCTTGAGCCCCCTAGAGCCAATCGGAATCTTCTCGAGTTGAATTGGAAAAAATCCTAGAGTGTACTTAGTGAAACAAATTGAAAACCCCGAGGCCCCAATAAAGCTCCTCGAGCCACCAGACCTTGATGAAACCTTTCAAAATCCATTGAGCCTAATTCAATACAAAACCCCCGAAAACATCCTCAAAACCCATCGAGTGAGTCAAAATTAATCAAAAATAGTTGAAATCCATCGTGTCCACCAAAACCCTTAGAAGCTGACATTGGATCCATCTTCCAGAGAAAAGATGGCCTTGATTGCCATTTGTGACGTGCAAAAATAGCCATATTTTGAGTTTTCCTTGAAGAAAATTAGTAGTGTAAATATTCGCAAAAGCTTCAATTATTTACCTAAAAGCTAGGAGGCTTTCAAGTTGGCCCTTATATTCTTAGATTAGGAAAAATGTTTTTTCCCTGGCCGTATTCTAAACAAGTTGGCCCATAGCTTAGCCCATAGTCGATTAGATTGAGAGTTGGAATAAAGGATTCTCCCACACATTCCACTATCCGCACTTGCTACAAAGAACCTACAAATCAGCCAATCAAAAATTGGGAAGGGGTCATTGAAGGGAATTGAAGAGGCATGGAGAAGAAGCTAGAAGCACCACTAGTTACAAATAGAGAAGTGGACTAGCAATAGCATGAGTTCAACATTTTTTCTCCTCCACATCCCATCATGCCTTTCCTTCAAACCTCTTTTGCTCATACCATCCTCCTCTTGCACGGACGCACACAACATTTACACAACAAAGGGATAAATTACAGGTTGTGATGTAAAATGAGCTCGATTGTGCAAATTTGAAAATTTTAAGGGTTATATATTTCAAATCCTTTTGTGGATCTCTACATAGCACTATTGGAGGCAGTGTCGCCGTCGAAGGCGGCGCTGTTTTACTAGTTGATTCACTAGATTTCCACTGGATCTCAAAATTCAAAGGTAAAATGCTATAAGTTGTCGTTATGATGCACCCTGTGCAACATCTTGCAGTCACTCCTCAGCCCTATGCTCCAGTTCTCTGCCTCTCCATCTGTCTTGCGCGTAGACTTGCAATCGATGTAGAGAAAACCTCTCTCTACCAACACGCCTCGACTCATCTCCCCATCAACAGTTATAGCATGCAGATATGCTTACACCCCTCCTCTCCTCATTAGCTCCATCAACCTGCACTTTCGGAGCTTGCAAAAGGAGAGAGAGAGAGAGAGAGCCATGTGCTTTGCGTATCACCAAGAAATGGCACTTACAGTAACTGACCTCATCTCTCTCTTCCATTTGTATCCCTACGATTTTTCATCAAAAAAATCCTCACATCGTTAATGTTGTCTGCCTTTGAGCCCCCTGTGCATTAACATTGATGGCTCGTACCTGTGTGCAACATTGCTCCCACCACGCCGTCACATCTCCATCCCTCTTTTGGTGTCTCTGTCTTGCAAGGCACCGCCACATGCCCCCCATGCAAAGCTCTGTACTGCATACCTGCCCATTGCCCCCCTCTGCAAAGCTATGAGCACATTCTCTCTCTTCCCTTCCCTTCCACTCCCACGATGACAAACTCCCTGCACCCTCCTCCCTTGGATTTATCGCAGGGTAATGATGACCCCAATCCAAAATCGTAGCAATTCAGCCCCCTACTCTTGCATTATCCTACCCGTATTACATCGAAAAGCAACACTCCCCCTTTTGTAATACTCTCCATTTTGTCTGTTGTAGCTACTCTAGACTTTCTCACCTCCATCTCCCCCACACTCAAACCCCGCCCGTACTTCGCACAAAACCATCTGCCTTCAATGTGCGACACACTAAAATGATCAGACAACCGCTTGCCTACACAAAATATATTCACCCTTTTGTTTTGGGTTTGAATCCTCAAAGGGAATCTTGCTTTGTCTCTAGCCTTTTCCATTCACCTGCGTTTGTTTCACTCAAGGCATGTCCAGCTCGTCGTCTGCGTTATGTCTCCTACGAGACAAAGAGATACACCGTTTGCTCGCACGCGCGCGCACGCGTGTGTGTGTGTGTGTGTGTGAGAGAGAGAGAGAGAGAGAGAGAGAGAGAGAGAGAGAGAGAGAGAGACTCTTGGCAAATCTCCACTTGCATGCCCTCCTCTCCTGTGCCGTCGCCTGGCCATGCCTTGTTCTACTGTCGCACAAAAAAGGCATGTTCACTTTGCTCTACGAGCAGTCCTCGGCTGTTGCCACCTATTCACAACTTGTTGCATTAAAAAACACAATTCTGTGGCCCCTCCCCCATCGTCCAACACCTGCCACCTCCTCCCTTGTGTTTGGATTCCTTTGTCGCCATTCTCTCCACCGTAGGATCTACACACATCCCTTTCACTTTTCAATTCCTTTCCAAGGAAAGAATCTTCACTGATTCTTACAAAAAGAAATGAAAAAATCGTTTGACAGACATATTTTTTCTTCATGTTAAACAAGGGGTCCCAACGTCCTCTCTAGATTGACTTTTATGATCAGGTTTAATCCCTTGACGTGTAGATGATGGATTTGGGATCTATTTAATAGTTTTGCGCACCCACTATTTGGCACGGGGGTTTCAAAAATAGGTCCAAAAATAGGTTTTGAGTGAATGTGTCGTGAGGGGAAAGTAATCTCATCGGAGATTACTTTAATCTTGTCGGAGATTACTTTCTTACAAGATCTACAACAACAGTTAC
This sequence comes from Adiantum capillus-veneris, assembly GCF_014529385.1. Taxonomy (NCBI): domain Eukaryota; kingdom Viridiplantae; phylum Streptophyta; class Polypodiopsida; order Polypodiales; family Pteridaceae; genus Adiantum; species Adiantum capillus-veneris. The sequence goes on from NC_140941.1 coordinate 106,076,229, forward strand.
ACCTGTAGCAATGAGGGGACGCGAACTTTGAAAAGAGGAAGAGGAAGAGGAAGAGGAACATGGGGTCTTGAATGATGTCCGAGAGGTGGGATCGATGATGGTGAACATGGGCACAATTTTTGTGACAAGCGGCATCCGTTGGATAACATTCGAGTTTATTTTTTATGGTCGAGTCTATTTTTACGTGTGCATGTTCACTTTATGACGTTGCAAAGTAGAGTGTTGGACAACCAAACCCATGCGAGAGCGTGGTTAGCCTCTTCACTATCTTACATGGGCATGAGCAGTATAGGATCAATGGTGGATGGCAAAGATGGGGGTGCATCAATCGTGGGCCATTGGATCTGACGGCGCGAGGGCGGTCCAAATTTACAAATTAGTCTTGAATTTACCACCCCCTCCCCCCCCTTCCCGCATTTACTATATGACAAACTCAAATCTCCTTTATTTCAATGACCGCAAGGGGACGCAGTGGTTAGTGCACATGGCTTGCAATGGGGAGGTCGTGGGTTCAAGACATGGGGCGTGGCCTGCCCCGAATCTACACGCCTACTCGAATTTACTTTTCTCCTCGAACTAACGAAACCTTCCGTATTTACAAACCCGCGTCGACGGCCCGAATCACTTCAACCGTCGATCCCCTCCCACCGCGCCCATGTGAAATAGTGTTGATGCATGATTGGCACATCAACCTACCAACGAGGAGGTCAAGAGTTCGAAACTTAGCTGGGAAATGAGGAAGTCTACGTCGTTGACATTTTGTGGATTGTTTATCTCCCTCGAGATTCGTGCAAATCCCTCCACATGATATAGTGTTGTGGAAAGAGCCTCGACACTATATGGCATGAGCACCTTCAAATGGGATCAAGGGTGGAGGTGAGAATGGAAAGGCGCGCACATTGTGGGCCGTGCGATCGGGCGGCCCTAATCTACAAATTTCGTGCGATCCTAATTTGCACGGCCTGAATTTTCAAAACTGTCCTGAATTTACAAATCGGTCCGCATTTACATATGTGGCATTGAAATGCCATGCATGTCCAAAATTTCAAATCGGCCCCAATTTACAAAAACACATCCGACGGCTCGAATGACCCTCACCGTTGATCCCATTTGAAAACTCCCCTGCGGCACTGGGGAGGTGGGAAGAGGAAGGGCTAGAAGTTCCACTGTTAGAAAAAAACCAGGGTATAGTGTATTTCAACCGGCTAAAATCGTAAAATCCCGGTTAGATTTTGAGTTTGCCTTGAAGAAACCAGCAAATTTACACAAGGGTTAATGTAACTACTGGCAAAAGCTAAAAACCTGTAGAATTTCAAGTTTGCTCTTATTTTCTTCGGTTAGGAAAAATGTATTTTTCTAGCCTTGGCGAGAACTTTATGGAAGGCGAGTGAGATATTTGATGCCTTCTGGGGTGGAGGCAACTTGGGATTGTTAGCATAGGCTAGGCTAGGCCCACCAAGGTTTAAACTTTGCATTCGAGGGAGCCCACGTGCAGCCATGGTGATTTGAACACAAGGGCACCTCGAAGACTCGAGCTACACCTGTGCCCCCGTATCGTGGAAGACCCAAATCTCGGTCGCTCTCGCGCTCTCTCTCTCTCTCTCTCTCTCTCTCTCTCACACACACACACACACACACACACACACACACACACACACGCAGAGCTCGCCAGATCTGTTCTGCTTCCCCTCAGCAAAAACCCTTATGCAAGAATGCCCGCCAGGAATGTGCGTAAACTGCATGACGCTTTTGTTGTTGTTGAGAGAGAGAGAGAGAGAGAGAGAGAGAGAGAGAGAGAGAGAGAGAGAGAGAGAGAGAGAGAGCCTCCTGATTCAAGACTAACGTGCTTGCTCATGTGTGTATGTGTTCCTGCCCTACAGGATTTCTTCAGGCAAGAAATGGAAGCTCTGTGTGGAAAAGCAGACCATGTCGCCTATGGATGACATGTGGGAGATAGCAAGCAAGTTCTGTGGATTAAAGCTATGGATGCCAGAGCTTCTAGTGTGCGAGTGTGTGGATGGGAACGAAAGCGAGCCGGGGTGCATACGCTTCTGTGCAGGCACCAAAGCAAGCAACAATGACAGAAATTTAGTGTGGGTGAAGGAGCAGCTCTTGGAATGGGACCCTCGTTTAAGAGAGTTCTCTTACTCCATTTTGGACAGTAATTTGGGTTTTAAGAACTACACCGCGTCTTTCTCGTTGTCGGATCCTTGCAACAATGGGCATGCTTTGGTCACATGGAAGGTAGAGCTAAGCCCTGTCCATGGCTATGATGAGGAGGAGTTCTTGGTCTATATGGGAAGACTCTTAGAGAGAAACATCATAAATCTCGAACGTGTCTCCTGCTCGCTATCTTCCCATGAGAGTAAGTGAACGGAGAAATATAGTATAGCTGTGTTTGGATGTGTGTTTTGTATGTGTTTTGTGCATGCTAGTCCTTGTTTGAACTCTTTGTCAAGGCCACCCCCGTGTGCGCGTGCGCGCATGTGTGAGTGTGTGTGCTAGAGTGGTTGCAATCATGGTTTTCTTTATAGGAAGGTGTAACAAAAGAGTGGTAGACTTCTTAGTTTTTAGCCATGAAGATGCTACCCCTTTGTTTGAAATTAATGTTTAAGATTGTAAAAATACAGCTATGTGAATGCTTGCTTTTGTAAATGGGAAGGCCAACATAGCTTTTGCTTGAGCAAAACTATATGTACATTTAGTGTATACTTATACTACTACTATCCAGAGTTGGTAGAAAATGCCCTCTTTTGTAGACCATGACTGTCCTAAGTTCATCAATGGCCTTGAGGGTTGATCATTGACGGGTATGCTTGCCGTTCGTATTTGCAGGATTTTAAGAATTTTTTGTCGTTAGTTTAGTGTGGAAGTTCATCACAAACCCCCCCCCCCCCTTCCCCGGTCATAGAGCATTCAGCGTTTGTATCAAGTTAAAATTACAAAATCACATTGGGGTGATTGATATGCGGGAGTCTCTACAAAATCAGACGTACCCCAAGAGCTTTTGTCAAATTCCTAGAAAACTTTCTTGCAAAATCTCATCGTAAGGAGTTTATTTTCGGTCAGCCCGAATGTTTCTCCTCTGATGGCTTTTGAGGAGTATCTATACACAAGTTGTAGTTGTAAATGAAATCATTTAGGAGTATTATCACATTGCATGTTTTCCTTCAATTTGGCATTGTGTCCAATTATGTATCCATAATTGAGAATGGAGTGCTTAATAAGACAAATTTGCATGCTTGTCATGCAGCCTTCAGGTGATGAAGTATTAACTTGCACTTATGGTACTTTTCTTACCAATTGGAATGTTTCTCACTATGTTAGAAGGTTATCTTTTGTTCTCTGTTCTTGTAGGGTAAATGAGAGAAACTTGTCCACTCTAAATTTACACACAATTTGGACTGTGCTAGATTGCTATCCTAGACACACGATATGGATCTATGGAGATCCATCTTACATAAGGTCTTTCTTTTCACCTAAATCATACTTTTTCATTGAAAACATATCGAGATGGATGAAGATTAAGAAAAAAGTTTCTTATTCTCATAAAACACCTCATTTGGTCATTTTTATGTAATGATTGCACTATCTCATTATGTGCTACATTATAGAGTTTATAATATTTGGTATCTTGAAACTAGAAAAAATTGTTGTATGCTCCAGATCATTGGCCATCCATTTTACAATGCAATGGAAAACCACACTCCTAAACTTGCACTGTAAAATAGTTTTCTTTAAATAAACCAAAAGCCCCTTCCTGGTTCAAATCCACTCTTTTCCTTCACATGTGGGGAAGAAGAATGGTTCTTTGTTCACTCTCTTTTTCCACAAGTGGAGAATGAGACTACAAAACCCCATTTTCCAATAAAAAGAGGTTGTCTTCTTGCCGTTGAGGGCAGGTAGAGAGCTTTCAAGCTAACCCTCCTCCACATGCCACATTTTCACCATTTTTTCACTTGGTCATTGTTTGATTTTGGTTGCTTTGTTGTGAGTGATTTGCAATCTTTACGTTGGCATAATTGGAGCAAAAAGAAATGGATGGTAATCTTTTATTTGGTACAAGGATTTGGTAACAATGATTGTTAAAGGAGTCTCAGTTTAAAGTTGTACTAGCTCAACCATGGGTGCCAAGCAAGTAACTATGGGCTTATCTTCATCATCCCATAGGGTAACCAATGTCAATCGGGTAGCTACTTAGGATTGGGCCCAACTCTTAAGTAGGGAATATGGTTCCTATCTCAAGATGCACATTGGAGCTAGGCGTTCACTAGTGATCTGTGATAGTGCTAGGACGCCTCCCTAAAGCGTGCGCCATGAACTTTGTAGTGAGGATGATGTACTCCTCTACAGAGGAATAACTCGGTGTGAAGGGAAACTCAATTGGGCCTATCAATGGAGGGATTGCGATTTGTATTTATATTTTTTTGAAAATGACTATGGTTTGCTTTGTATATAATTCTATGATGGGAATAAAATCTTTTAAATGTCTACACTACACAAAGGGTAAAGGAATATGTTTTAAGGCATTGTGAAAATTGAGTCACTTAAGGAATTTATTGTCATATTTTACATATGTGCAAACCTATTGTAGTTGAAAAAACTCACAGCTACCTTTTTCTCATTGGAAAGCAGGCGTAGGGTGGGCCCAAGCACGGGGTGCTTTCCTTGAGGGGTTCAAACAATTTCTTTGAGGTAGAATCCTCATATGAGAGAACTAGCTTGTATTCCCTCATGTCTAGGAAAGACCGGGGATAGACATTCCTTGCAATGTATGGGGATGGACTACTAGGTGGGCTTGTGGGGTATGAAGAGGTATCTTATAGGTGGTATCAAAGCCTAAGATTTGAAACAAACAAGTAATACTTACAAAACAAATTTTCACTACTTTTTTTTTGTTTCGTGCTTAGATTGCATCTCACCTCCAAATGACTAAAGAGATGCTCAAACTAGCATTTGAGCACTTTGCTACTAGGCCGATCGAGATTTGTAGGAGTGTAGCTCAAAAACTAATTAAACCCTACCTATCATTGGTTTCCAAAGGCATCCATTTGAGATTTGTAAGAATGGAGCTACAAAACTAATCAAACCCTACCTATCATTGGCTTCCAAAGGCATCCGTTTCTTTTGGTCTCCCTCCGGTCAACAATATATATTTGCAAACTAGCTTGTCATAGCTAGCAAGTTACAAATGAATGATATATATAGAAAAGCTTAACAATCTAGAAGAGGAACCCAAGGATCATGACCCGACTTGGTTAAAGGAATACCAAGATCTATTTCCAACGGAATTGACCCAAGTGCCACCAAGGAGAGAAGTAGACCACAAAATTGAGCTCATACTAGGGGCCAGCCTAGTAGCCAAAATCCCTTATAAGATGTCAGTCCTAGAAGCTACACAACTCAAAGAAAAACTTTGGTTGTTCTAGGAACAAGGGTTAATCCAACCTTGTGTTTCACCATGGGGTGCCCCAATGCTCTTCCAAAAGAAAAGAATGGCACTCTTCGGTTGTGCATTGATTACTATGGGTTGAATCAACTCACTACAAACAAGTACCTTATGTTGGGATGCGGGCTTTCGTTGCATTACTATTGTGTATGCGTAGTCTGTCATTAGGCCATTCCGTTGAGCCTTTGATTGCTTGGCTTGCATGTTGTTCGATCCATCAATTTGTTGTCCAAAATCTAGCAATTTTTTTAATTTTTCAGCTTTGTTACATCATTAATTTTAAGCATCATTTGAACTCCCATTCTTTAATGTGTGTATGTGTGTGTGAGAGAGAGAGAGAGAGAGAGAGAGAGAGCCTAGGTCATTGTGAGCCTTTCTTGAGTGGTGGGATCCCACTCTTGAGAAGACAAAAAAAAAGTATCTCATTTTGTAAAATTGGATTATACTGTTGCACGTGCTTGCATTTTCGCTCATCATCGTCTTCAACCACCCTCAGGACTAAGTGGCACGGGCATGGGAGGGTGGGATCTACGACGGGGGCATTGTGGGCCGTAGATCCCAGTGGCGGCGTCGAAAGTAAATTAGGGTACCGTAGATTTCCTTTTATTATAAAAAGTAATATAGGGTACTCTAATTTACTTTCGACACCCGCCCTTAATTTTACATGTTTTAAGTAAATTAGGATCCCCATGTTTCACAACACACGTATGACGTAGTGGTTAGGGTAGGCGCCTCTCATACGTGAGGTCTCGAGTTCAAACCCGACGTCGCAAAATGAGAGGACCTAAATTACTTCTGAAATGCAGGTACTTTAGATTACTTTTTATCCTATATGACAAAAGTAATCTAGGGTACCCGCATTTGGGATCTATGGCTCACAATGCCCCCGTCGTAGATCCCACCCTCCCATGCCCGTGCCACTTAGTACTGAGGTTGAACCACCATCTGTCGCCCTTGCAACGCGGCCCCACCTATCGTCCGTGGAACGTAGGCCCGCCTGCTCGTACTGCCTACAACACACAATTTGCACACGCAATTGCTTGGCTCCTCACTGCAGCCCCCTTCGCCTACAGGTTCTCAGCCAAGCGACTATCAAAACCCGCATGGAATCAGCTAATTCGGAGCACCCTCGTAGCCTACAATCGGCCACTGGAGGCTTGCACTGGAAATTCCCCATAGTCTCGTGCAGCCCGCCATTTGCTGGTAATTGAGTGCCGCTCAACCCGCTACAACAATTCACCACCTCCATGCCTTAGCCTCGCCACCTGCAGAACATTGAAGCCAGCTTGCCATGCAAACCTCATGCTCACCTCGTATGCATTGCCCTCAAGCTACCTGTTGCCGACATTTTTTGGCCTTACTACAGCTTGCCTTCATGCTGTCTGTTGGCCCTGCTCCTCTCAATCTGCAGCCTCACGTCACTCTCAAATCACACGCTTGCTCCCGCTCCGCTGCTAGCTAGCCCACATCACCCTATCCAGCTCGCATATCTGCCTCGCCCTTGGCGGCTACCTGCTCGCCCATCTCTGTCAGTCACGTTTCTCAAATCGACGTCAAACAAAAGGTTCTACCACTTATGCTTATTTTATTTGGCTTACAACGTAAAAAATTGTTCCTCTGCACCTCGGCCCGGCAGAAAGTTCCCATAGCCCACATCTTTGCCTCTTCTCTCATACAGACGGAGAAACCTCTAAGTTCCTGCAAACCCATCGGCAAGCCAATCAAAACTCGTTCTAAAGGTGGATTTTTTCAGCTAGCCCATCTCAAACGCCTCGGCTACTCTTCCCACGGCGCCCAAAATTATCTCCATGAATTGTGCTTATAGGTGGTAACAACATGAGCCATTTCTTGCATGTAATTTTTCATTGTACGCTATCTTTTAGCGCATAGCTATATCTAATACACACATTCAAAAATCGACAGCGCACTCCAAAGGCATTTAATTTCAATGTTATTATTGAAAAGTGACTTCACAAATAATTTTGTAAAATCTTTTGAGGTTGAGTGTACACGAGGATTAGACACTATCCTATCACCCGAGTAAGACCTTCCTTTTATCGTACACGAGATTCCACCATCATAGGGGAAAAGGGAATCGAAAAATTCAACGATCATCATTATGAAAATCTCTAATTGTTTATCGCGGCTTTTTTTTTTGCGTTTTGTAGAGAGAAGGTCCAAACTCAGTTGGAGAGGGAAGAGAGAAGAGGACAAGGGAGGGGTTGTATTTAAACTATTATCGTGCCTATTTTTGGGATTACTATCACGTTTATTTTCTTCATTATTTTCACCGCGCTTATTTATGAGAAAAATTTAGCGCATAAACTTTCAAATTCTGGCTCAAATATTTCCTCCCTCTCACCCTAAATTTTGGTATTTCCTTCCTCTCAATAAAAATTAAACAATATTGTATGAAATTTTCAAATTCAAAAAAGAAAAGAGAAAGAAAGAGAAAGAGGGAGAGATGGAGAGAAAGAGAGAGAGAGAGGAGGGAGGGAGGGAGGAGAGGGAGGGGGGAATAATAAGATTACACTTGGTTACATCTAAAATAATCACTGTCACTTGATTAACATAATTGAGAAAGTTCACAAAATTAGAGAGGAAGAGGGAGAGAGAGATGAATGGATTACACGATCAAAAATTTGCATAACTTAAAGTATGCAAAATGTTTATGAATCATCTTCCAAAAGATCCCTACATGAAGGATCATCCAATTCTAAGCCCATGGCTCCTAAATCGATAAAGAGAGAAACGGAATTATCATTTGTGGATGCGTTGGCTTCATCATCTTCGAATTCATCATCCTCCATCTCATCATTTTCATCATCACGACAATCATCTTCGCTAAGACTTACCGTCGCTGGACTTGATTCATCGACCTCTTCTCCTCTGTCTCCACCTCATCCAAAGTTGGAGGTGGAAGAGAGTCGAAGATGGTCTCCACTTCATTACTGGAAAAAATGGTTCTTCCCTGAGGTGTCACGAGAATTAGGAACCAAAGTTTTGGTTGGTGGATTGTTGGGATAAAGATGACCTATAAAAGAGAAGCTCAAAGTAAGTAACATCGATATAATTAATGCTACAAGCAGATAATAATAAAAAAGATAGTTGTCACACATCTGCTCACAATTACACGGTAAAACTAAATTGTCATACCTCACTGTGTGATGCACACTAGAGTCCACTCTGTAGATGCCATTCTCATGTCGTCTACACATTTATAAATTACCACTTGTACTCGAGCATGAAGATATGAAAGGTTCTAAAATTAACCTTTAGTATCCTTTCAATAATTCCACAGTTGGCTTCATCACCGTTTGTGTCAAAGTTTTCCATGATGACACAATCCATGGTGGTTCTACGCTCGTCAATGTGGTGCGTACGAAAGTGATGACCCTTTGACCACATAGAGTTAAAGGAAAGGCACTACAAAATAGGAAAATATATTTTTTCAAATACAAAGATAAAATCAAGAAAAAAAATTACAATATGGTTTAGATGTATGAGTACTCTACCTTTGGTACGCAGCCTCGCGCATACTTCCATTGTTTGTTGGTGATGTCTTCTCCGCTCGCTTTTTCTTTGGTCATTCTCTCATAAATCCACTCCGCACTAATGAGATCTAAGAAACATGCGAGGTGTTTAGGCACTGGGGGTGCCCTTCTTCCCCCACGTGCTTGTTTCCATGCTTCTCTCTCTTGCAAACGCCTTGCCTTTGCCATTGTCCACAAGTCCACCCACTTGGTCATAATCTTTGCATTGAGAATACAAAAGTTATTGACCACTCGGGATAGATTCATATCTATGTTAAGTAGTTTTCCCTTTTCACTTGGCAAGTGTAAAGTCATCCCTGCATCTTCCTCGTCTGACCACATGCGAAGCATTGAAGGATCAACTTGTGCCAAATACTCTGAGATGTAAACAAATGCCTCTTGCATGATCCATCCTTCAGCCATAAATACCTCTAGTTGAGACCGTAGCCGCACAAAATCTTTGAGAGTCTTTAAAAACCTTTCTAAGAAGAACATCCATCGTGCGTGCACTACTCCACATATAGCAATCTCCTCAACCACGTGAACCAAGAGGTGGATTTGGCTAAGAAGGACCGATCGAGGAAATGCATCCTCAATGGCACACAGTTTCTGTTGCAAGTGTTTGAGCATCAGGGATAGCATCTATTTCAATTTTCTTGGAGCTCACAAATCTGCAAGAAAACACAGAAGGATACACTAAGTGCTAGTTGAGATTATTGTGTACATAAAAACAGTGTAGTTGAGTGGAGTCTTGTGGTGTACCTTACTAGCTCTCCAAGTTTGAAAATAGCATCCCTGACTTTCTTGTCCCGACATATAGACATACTTATCGACATAATGAACTACAATGTAAATTAGGGAGACGAAAAGTGAGAGAAATTCATACACACAAACTATATATAGAATAGGGAGAGGGACATTACCTGAAGCATCTTGCACCAATCATCGGACTTCAACCCATACAATTGAACGCTTTCACCTTTCTTCGCTTTTGTCAAAGCTCCCTTTAACGAACTCATGTATCCTGTTGGTGTGCAAATAGAAGAAATGGTACCCTTCACTTTGTCTGATTCTTCTTTGGCAAGCATCCATGGTGCTTTAGGAAGCACAATCTTTCCATCGGGGACACGGTGTGGAGTAGCAGAGGCGGGGAGAATTTTCAAAAGCCTCAAATCCTCCCTCGCACCCAAAGAGTTTTTCTTGCCAATAATGTGGTCCCATAGTGTTTGGGATACATTCTTGAATATGTGCATGGGATCCGAGAGGTGTTGTATTTTTAAGTTCTTCCAATATGGAAGCCTTAAAAATATGGAATACCTTGACATACCTTTTGGTGGAGGGCACAGAGTCCAATTGTTGTTGTAGTAGTGCTCTTCCCAAATGGTTGCCCAATCTGCCATCATGAGATTTAGAGCGGTCTTTTCGTTTGTTGGAGCCTTGTGCTTGTTATGCCTTTCGGTTAAGAAATGGTGGTTGTTTTGGATAGATTACCTTGCGTAAGGCATCGGGCCTCTCTATCACCAATGATGGCCCACAAGTAGAACATGCATTGTGACCCGATGTGGACAATACTGCATACATATCATATCGTTAGAGAGAGAGACAATACTAAAGGGAGAGAGAGATAGAGGGAGAGACAAAGAAAGAGAGATACCAGAAATCTCTCCAAGGCCAGGATAGTCGTGCATAGTCCACATAAGGATTCCCCTCACAATGGCTTCTCTTCCCCCCTTTGCAAGTGAGACAACTGCACCAACAGGAATGCCTCTCCATAACTCCTCCAACTCCTCGATGAGGGGCTCGAGGTAGACGTCAATATTTGACACTTTGTACTTCCCTGGCACAAGCAAGGAAAGAAGTATATTGCACTTCTTGGTTGTCTCCCATGGTGGAATATTGTAGTTGACGATCACCACAGGCCAAGTGCTCCATGAAGTAGACTTAGTGTGCCAAAGGGGTTGACACCATCACTTGCTAACCCAAGCCTCAAGTGTTGAGGCTCCAACCCAAACTCTGGCCATTGAGTTTCGATGTGCCTCCATGTAGGTGAATCGGTAGGGACACGCATCATTCCATCATCTGAGTGGTGGTTGGCGTACCACGCAAGAAGCTCCACGATAGACCTGCTTTTAAATCTGTATTGAATGCGGGGAATTGATGGAAAATTTCTCAATACCTTGCGTGGCAGGTGCGTCCCGCTCACTCCGGTCTTGTATCATGCTTCCCCGCACACGGGACATGAGGTAGCATGTGTCGTCCTCATTACGGTATAGCATGCAATCGTTGATGCACGCATGGATGCGCTCATACTCCATTCCAAGTGCAGGGAGATACGATCTATCTCGTCGACGATCTAGAGGCATGTGGTGATCTTTTGGAAACATTTTGCCCATCAAACTACAACAAAAAAGCGTATTAGTACAATTGCAAGGAGGCGACACCATAACGCGACTCGAGGGTATATAATTAAGGAGCCATATTTCAAACTTACCCAAGGAGTGCATCGACACTTGCATTGCTCCAATCGAATTTTTCTTGCAAGTTGAGAACTTCCAACGATGCCGTAGCATCGAGTATTGTGCATCATAGAGAGGTGTTCGGGCACTCGCCATCAATCTATCCTCCGTTGCCGCTGCCCATTGAGTGCATGGCTAGCAATCCTCCTCGCACACGCCATGCTCATGAGCCAGTAACTTATCACACATGTCAAACATGTGCTCATACTCTGCCTCAAAGTGCAACTGAGACAACAGAGGAGCTATCGAAGTAGAGCTAATGGGAGGATAACCATGCTGTGCACTCAAATCGTCAAATCGCTCTTGCCTCTGCCGTTCAGCCTTGCGTGCCAGTGCACCACCCTCGAACACAGACCAATGGGACACCTCCTCAAGCGATGGGTGAGTGACGCTCTCATCTCTCCGAGCGTTTTTTCGAGGATGCCAAAGCCCTTCGTTCTCCACGTGCTCCAATGCAATGCGCCTCAAGTGAGGGATTGCTCTTTTGCACTTGGCGCAAGGACAAGAGATTTTTCTTTGAGCCAACGATCGCGCTCAAGGCTTCCAGAGGGGCCACGATCATCCTAGTCGATGTCCTGCACACGTGATAAATAAACAATTAATTAGAAAAAGTTCTATATATTAATAAAAAAGAAATAACGTTAAATTTAAAGAGAATAAAGTGCAATGAGAGCTACAAATATTTTTAAATATGAGTGGACTTAAAAAATGCAATGAAAAAATATGTAAAAGTACTACAAAAAAATTAAAAATCTTTATAAAAAAACTCAAGCTAGGAAATGAAATAATTGATATCTAAGGGTAGAGGGGGTGGTTTGTATCCCCCTCCCCCCCCTCCCTACAACCTCGGATACTCTAGTATCCGTTTGAAATGACTAGTCGCGAAAATATACGCGGTAATACCTGCGGTGATGGTTGCAATAATAGTCGCAATAATAATCGTGGTAAAGTCTGGCGCCTAAAAAAGGAAGGAGGGCAAAGTATGCCGTGTTTTTCTACATACTCTATCCTCCTTCCTCTCCGCCATCGCCAGTTCTTCAAGCTCCTTCCCCCCCTCTCCATCTCCCACACTCTCACTCCCTCTCTCCCTAGTCCATCTCTCTCCACCTTCTCCCAGCTCCCACAAACACAAGAACAACCACAATAACAACACCATCACACACCCACACACACACACATGCACGTTCGAGTCGAGGAGAAGCTTCGAGAGAGGGAGAGAGGGAAAGAGACAGAGATAGATAGAGGGATTGAGAGAGAGAGAGAGAGATAGATAGATAGAGGAGATAGAGAGAAAGAGAGAGGCGTAGACCCCCAAATAGATAGATGCAGAGAGAGAGAGAGAGAGAGAGAGAGAGAGAGAGAGAGAGAGAGAGAGAGAGTAGATAGAGGAGAAAGAGAGCACGGGAAAGAGAGAGATAAATAGAGAAAGAGGGAGAGAGACAGAGAAAGAGAGGGAAAGAGGAAAAGAGAGAGAGAGAGAGAGAGAGAGAGAGAGAGAGAGAGAGGGAGAGAGAGAGAGAGGGAAAGAGAAAGATAAATAGAGAAAGAGGGAGAGAGATAGAGAAATAAAGGGAAAGAGGGGAAGAGAGAGAGAAAGAGAGAGATAAATAGAGAGAGAGAAACATATATAAATAGATCGAGAGAGAGAGAGAGAGAGAGAGAGAGAGAGAGAGAGAGAGAGAGAGAGAGAGAGAGAGAGAGAGATATGAAATAGATAGATAGGTTAGCCGTGTCAAGTGCTCAGTATGTTCCTCTCTAAAGAGAGAGTGTACACATAAGTCATCCATGTAAATTTCTAAGAAAATTCTCAAGTACTCCCTAAAGGCATGTACCATCAATCGCTAGAATGTATCCGTGGCATCGGTCAAGCCAAAAGGCATCACCCTCTATGTGTATATACCCCATTCAATGGCAAATGCTATCTTGTATTGATCCTCAGAGGGAAATGCGAGTTGGTTGTAACTTGAGAACCCATCTAAGAAGGAGTATGCATATCTACCTTCTACTCATTCTAGGATATGGTCTGTAAGAGGCAAGGGATAGCTATCCCTTATCGTGGCTGCATTAACCTTCTTTAGATTCACACACACTCATAATTTACCATTATTTTTAGGTACCACCAACAACGGGAGATACTCAGTTGGTGTGTTCTATCTCATAGATGAACTCATCATCTTTTAATTTATCAATCTCCTCTTTGATGCGCTTAGCGAATGTATCATTGTATTTGCAAGTATCTGTGATGCAAACTTAAGTTCTATTGCACATTGAGATAGTGTAAATGTGTTTGTGCTAGGTATGGATGAGCGTGAGAAATCTAAAAAAGCATACAATAGCTTGCGTGCACTTGTAGATGCAACTGGCCTAAATGACCAAGCCAGAGTTATGCAAGGACCTGTGAGTGGGTGTCGACAAAAGTCAAGCAATGAAAAGACATCAACACAAACGTCACCACAGAGATGGTCAAGGAAGCATGGCCAAATGTGTCTGAATTCTCTATCTGCAAGGAAAGATGAAAGATGGATAAGTGTGTTGTGCCAAACATTTGCACGCATACTGAAGCTATATGACTTGCATGCACGGGGAGTACACTAAACCACACAGATTATCCCTTGTGGTTTGCAAAGATGCTATACGTCCAATTTGTTCAAAATGAGCCAGTGGACTTCAGCAGTAGAGTCCCCCAATAAGAGCATAGTGGATATCCGAAGTGAGACAATTACAATATCATGAGAGGAGCTAAGATATGCATTGGCTGGCTCCGCTATGCAAACACATGACACTCTAGAGGAATTGCAAACATAGCTTTGTACCTCCATACAGATGACGGGGGAAGGAGACTCAAGCAATGACAAAGAGTTACAAAGAGATATCAAGCTGCTCAGGCATGAACTCCGTGAAATGGAGGAATGGGTTCAACAACAATCGATCATGACAACGATCAATCATCTTAAAACACATTGCAACCACCTCCAACTTACACTTTGGATGTAGTGGACCCTTGCCCGATTTGCAGATATTTTTCCTGTAGTTGGAGTGGACACTACAGAATAGCTTGTGGCCACATGTATCATTTTCCATGTCTCATGCAAAACATGGTAAATAAAAAAGAGTGTAACATTTGCAAGGCTTCGATTGACCAGCTTATGTATTCCATGTTCAAAATGGAGAAAGACTATCAACGTTTATTGGCAGCAATTGCAAGGGAGAGAGACTCTATTTTGGATAATTTGAATTTATCTTTGTAAAGCACCAAGTATGTGTCCCCAACATCAGACCAAAAGTGTCTATCGCATCAATAAGCACTTTCATGGATCGAACCTTTGTTTTTACTCGTTTTGGTTGCTCTACTTCCCACTCATAGAAGCCAACACAAACAAATGTCTTCAAAATAGCATTTTTATTTTGCAAAAGACTCTCCACAGTGTCGAAGTTAGTGCAAAATCTGGTTTCACATGGAAGCTTCAATAATGTGGACATACTTTGTCGATACATGTCTAGCACACATTGTCTCTTCAAAATAAACTTCACCACCTTCCTTGCTTTATCTATAATAATTTTGAACCAATTAGTGTCGTCTTTCTTATACCAATATTGCAACACAAGATTCAAGCTTTGTGCATTGCAACCAAGCATGTACACGCTAGGAAATTTCTCTTCCAAGAGATGACCCACTGCTCTGCAATTTTTGGCATTGTCCATTATCACTTGAACTACATTTTAGACACCAACTTGATGAATTGTTTCTGTGATTATATCGGCTATATAGCTCCCTAACTTTATCTCACCCGAGCTGTCAACCGATTTAATGACGACTGAATAGCATCACATTAATCAACGGCCTATGTTGGACATTTGACCATCCATCACTGACTATAGTGCATCTGATTTGATCAATTGATTTCAAGATCAATCTATTAACTTCTTTTTGGGTGTCTACAAAGCATTTATCTAGGAATGTTGTGCGCATTTGATGATATGATGGAGGGGAAAAACCAGCTCCATACTCACCAATCTTCTTCCATGCATGCTTCCATGACTCTCGTGTGACCATCAACATAGACCACCTGTAAAATAGATAGCTTTTGCAAGAGAAGATTGTGCCTCTTCAAGAGCAATTGATCAAAAGCTTTTCTCTAAACTTACTTGCCTCATTCTATGCATTTCAAACTGGTACTTGGGCGATCCAGCTTGAGTGCTATCTCTTTGTGTGTGTGTTGGCCGGCATGGAAGGGGCACCACTATTTTGTCCATCTTGTGTTGAGGCAACACTGCCTTGGTGCTCTGAAGCATAACGGCTTCGAGTCGGTATTCTAGGTCACCTTGCATTGGCTATAGCTCCTAACAACTCTCTCAAGAATTTTGTAGCACTCTCATGACCTACACCATTACATATGCTTCCGTTAGACCTAATAGTTGTTCCATTCCCTGATCCAAGGAAGTGTTCCCTAATACGAGGTGCATCTCTTGATTTTTCCTTGCCACATAATTTGCAATTCCAATCTATAAATGATCTTACGTTCTTAGTAAATCGCCATTCAGGCCCTATCACCTAACCACCGACAGCCTTGTGCTTCCCTTTATTGAAAGCTCCATTCTTTGATACTTCACCACCAGTCGATGGGAAACTAGAAGTAGCTACATTGATGTTTTGAGAGCAAGCATTGGCTTCCATGACAAGTTCACAAGCCACCTATACATTCATACAATTGTAAAAATATTAGGTTTTTGAAAAACAATATTTAATTGAAAAATTGTATAATAAAGTAAAATAATATACAGATAAACATAAGGCAAAAAGAAGTGAATTTGATATCGGCAATAGAAATGGGAAAACAAGTATGCCAGTGTAGTGATCAAGAGCACTCCATTCCAACCATAGAAATGATCCCCAGGAGCTTACACCATCTAACCCTTTACAAGGATGCTCCCTATCC
The DNA here is from genome assembly GCF_014529385.1 of Adiantum capillus-veneris. Classification (NCBI taxonomy): domain Eukaryota; kingdom Viridiplantae; phylum Streptophyta; class Polypodiopsida; order Polypodiales; family Pteridaceae; genus Adiantum; species Adiantum capillus-veneris. Next base: position 106,092,664 of record NC_140941.1, read on the forward strand.
AAACCTGTTTCTAGACAGATAGACACCCAGAGAAGGCAACTAAATGTAGCAAACAACTATATCAGTGCAGTGATAAGAAGTGTTCCATTCCAACCATAGAAATGAGCTCCAAACACCATCTAAACCCTTCACAAAGATGCTCACTACCCAAACCTATTTTCAGGCGGATAGACACACACGAGAAGTAACTAAACGTGAAAAACAAGTACATCGGTGTAGTGATAAGGAGCACTCCATTCCAGCTATAGAAATGAGCTCCAAGCACTAGCACCACCTAACCCCTTCACGAGGATGCTTCCTATCCAAACCTGTTTCTAGGAGGATAGATACCCAAGGGAGGTAACTATACGTAACAAAACAATACGTAGGTGTAGTGATAAGGAGCACTCCATTCCAGCCATAGGAATGAGCCCCAAGCACTTGCAACACCTAAACCCTCCGCAAGGATGCTCCCTATCCAAACTTGTTTCCAGGTGGCGGATAGACACCCAAGGGGAAGTAAGTTGTGAGTGTTCGTGATGTTAAAAAATTTAGGAATCAAAGATACCTGAATGAAAATCAATGCCTCAACTAAGCCAACAAGTGTGCCAAGAGGAGGATATAGCCAAGCCCGCTGGGCATGATAGCTTGCCCGTCAACCCCCGCCAGGCTAGACAGAATGCCTGTCGGGCTAACAAGAAGGGCCAGTTCTAGCAAGTGTTTGTGAATTTGATGTTATTAACACTCTCATGGAGTGTTAATAACATGAGTTATTACCACTTCGCACTTCACGTGAAGACGTGAATGAAATCCCTGTTTACAAAAATTGGATTTTATTCCTTTACTAGCTTCCTTATACTTTGTAGTAAAACTACCATTATAAGCTTCCACCCAAAAAAAAAAACAAATGAACTTTCACATTATTACACTTCAAATATTTAAATAATACGCATCCAAATATTTAAAATAATATGCATGCTCACTCCTCGAAAAAACAAGCACTACACTTGAAAGAAGACATTTTTCTTGTATGATACAAAAGCAAGACCATTCATGTTCATGAGATTATCATGGAGATTCAACAAGAATTGCAACCGATTTTCCTCAATTTTTTACTAGACTAAAAGCAATTGGAAAGAGAGCACACATTGCATCCATCCATGTGAGTGTAACAAAGCTCCAAGATATTTACTAGTCAAGAATGTCCCAGTTGCACTACACCACTAAAGTGAGTGCCACTGCATAAACTATGGTGCATTTCACATGAGCACTTGGTTTTCAAAACGTTGGCAATAATTTCCCAACTTTTTGTGTTCACGAAAAGTGTTTGCACCAATTTTTTTGGGAATACGTTGCCAACAAGTTGCAACTTGGATCTATGCCAAGGGGGTAGAGCAGGATGGAAGCCACATATGATGACAATGAGGAAAATTATATCGTCATTCAATTTGGGACAAACCTGACCTCACCAACGCTCTCTCGTTTCTCTCTCACTTACTTTCCCTCTCAAATCTCTTGAAATGGAAATTTCTCCATTCTCTCACATGTCTTGCAACCCCTTCAACATACTTCCATATGAAATTTATTAAGAAAGTTGGTGGTTGGCAAGTGGTTGCTACCAATCCCACTACCATGTGAACTAGCTCTACTAATGGCTTTTAGACCCACACATTTTTGATTAGCTTGAGCTACAACCTACAAGTGGATGGTATATTTCAGATGAGGGTGTTTGAATCTTTGACAAATCTTAGTGCTAGTTTCTAGGTCGAACTTGTGTCACTGTGTCAGCGATGTGGCCATTGCTTCATGTGGACTCTAAGCATACGAAAAAAAGACTAGCTTTAGATGACACCTAAGAGGCAAGGCTCAAGGCTCAATGCATTGTAGAATCTAGCTTGTCTCTTTGTCTCCCTTGCTACTGAACAATTAGCACGATGTTGTTCACACCTTTGGTTGCAAGCGGACTATGGAGATGTGGCTAAGAGAAGAATTGCATGTTCTTGGGAGAAGAAGGTAGGAAATATTTGAAGGTTCTAGTGGAGGGCTGCCTAGCATGCAGAGACGTAGTGTGGCAAGCTAGGATCAACTTCTCAATCAACTTCAGTAGTACACGCACATTACTACCTTCACTCGAAGGACTTGTGAAACCTTCTCTATATATTTTTAAAGAAGAGAGTTTTTAACATCCTTTTGTAGATTCACACAAACATAAATAGACAAAGTGCCACGTGGAAAAAATGGAATGATTTTTAGGTAGTTTATCTAGGAAGTTAAATGAGCATTCAATAAATTTTAATTAGGTGAACGTCCATAAAATTTTATACATAGGAAATTAGAGGGATGTCCAACAAAATTTATATATAGAAAATTAGATGGACATCTTAAATTTTTTTATAAGAAAAAATAAATCAATAAATCAATAAATTCATATATCAATATTATCAAAATTTTAGCTTTCAAACCAATCAATGAATCATCTTTATGTTTCTTATGCATCATCCATTATAGTACACATTACATTAATCAAAATAGAATCAACAACCTTGTTGAAAGAAACATTTATTCTTTTTAACATGCAATCAATAATAAGACTAATCAAAATATAATCAACAACCTTGTTGAAAGAAACATTTTAATCTTTTTCATGATTTGTATCACATGCAATCAACAATAAGACTAATCCTACTCAAGTAAGTTTCTCTTTAAAATTACTCACAAAACCTCATGCTTTAAAGTAACTTCCTTAATGCCATCGTCTCAAAAGAGATTATAGAGCAATTGATTTCAAAACAATTAAATGTTCAATCATTGAGAAAAGAACAAATAACATAAAATAAGGTTTAATGCGATCTCTTTGACACTTGAGCTCTTACAAAGTAACATCTTCCATTTTGTTGAAAGTCAACTCATGATTAATTTGGCTTTCAATGATAACCATATTGCCATCAACCAACCACCTCACCAAATGTACTCTCATTGTTGGGATCTTAGGCGAACTAGGACAAACACACACTAACCGATCATTAGCATAATTCGCTTATTGGTATAATAGAACAATAAGGAGTGGATGAGGGTTCTTCTCATCCAACACTCCACCACATGTTGTGTGTGTCTTCTTCTTCCCGCCCTTCTCCTGCACTCATTGAATGCACGCTCTGCACACTCACATGTGGTATCAGAGCTTAGAGTAGAGGGCTTGTAGAGAGCTTAGAGCAGAGCGAAATTGAGAGAGAGATCTAAACTCTCATCCGCATCAGGGTATATATAGATGCCTCTCTATAGCTCAGGGTACTCACAACACCCCTGTCCACAAGAAATCACCATCCAAACTATACACTTTTTCTACCAAAACACCATTTGCATGCATACCAATGCACACATGCTTCACACAATTGGTAGACAACAATCACTCCAGGTTTGCCCGCTTCCAACAACAATTCCACAACACAACCTCTCTCTCTCTCTTTCTCTCTCACTCACACAAATGGCCCGGAGGGCACCCACTGCTCACACACTGGCACCATACACTTTGGTGTAGAGCAAAGACGAGAAGGGGGGAAAGGGGAAAGAAACGACACAAAAAACGGCAATGAACTGCTCCTTCTTTGACTTACAACACCATGTGCAATTTGCTACAATCCGGCTCCGTCAGCACGGCCTTGACAAGCAAAAAAATTTGTCTTGGAAACCCTCGATGGTGCCTTCTCTATGCAAAGCTTCTTCCTTGTTGAAGAGATCTTAAAAAACCTCCTTCCTTGAATCTCTCCTTGCTCCAGAAAGACCTCTCAAATTGCAAAACGTCGGGCCCCCTTATGGGCATGTAGGATCACCTGCTATTTTTGTTGATTTTCTATTTTTAGCCCCCACTTTGCATGAGAGCCACCCTCTATTCTATCTTGGACTGCCTTAGAGGGCAAGGCGTGTGAGGCACCTCCATATCGGATGTCATGCTGCCGTGACATTAGCTTGTGGGAGTCTTGCCTTCATATGGGCCTTCAGAGGCACCATGGAAACTCCTCCGTCCCAAAATGCCATGTCAGTACTTACTCTGCCATTCCATAAACAGCCAACGGCCACCACCACGATGTTGCCTAGATGCACACGCAACGTTCATGCATGGGACACCATAGCCAAGGGAGCTCAAGCTCTCCCTCTCTCTCTCTCTCTCTCTCTCTCTCTCTCTCTCTCTCTCTCTCTCTCTCTCTCTCTCTCTCTCTCTCTCTCTCTCTCGTTGTACCCCCACAATGGGCCACGCTACCAACTAAATACCCCACTTGGTAGGTTGATGGCCCTGCATATGGGACAATGCCTGCCACCACATGGAAATCACAGGGCGCCCCACCCCCAAGGGTTCCCCAAGTTTATCAAGAAAAGCTTAAAAGAACCTTTTTTCCCTCATATTTCCTCCTCTTGCCATTTTGTGCCCGGTGCTCTGATTCCCAAATTGCAAAGCCGAGTCAAAAACTCACTTTTCCAACTTCAAATCATGCAAATCCTGTTGCATTATGAGATTTTGAGGCCCATAGACCAAGACCGTCAAAATAGGAAAAAAACATTCGACAACACCCTATTGCCAACTGCACTTTTGGCATATTTTACTGCTTGTGGCTCCAATAGTTAAATCGTCGATTCTTGGTAACTCCATAGGCTATACTTCACCTTCTAGAACCCTGTCAAGGCCCAAAAAGCAATAGATGGCATATCTTACTGCTTGTGGCCCCAATCATCAAACCGTTGATTCTTGGTAACTCCATAGGATATACTTCACCTTCTAGAACTTTGTCAGGGCCCGAAAAGCACTAGATGGTATATGTTACTACTTGTGGACCCAATCATCAAACCGTTGATTTTTGGTAACTCCATAGGCTATACTTCACCTTCTAGAATGCTGTCAAGGCCCGAAAAACACTAGATGACATATCTACCAATGGATTCAATTGGGGCACATAACTAGTCCCCTTGAAATCTTCAATTGGCCATATCTTTCACAATCAAGGTCCTATCAATGATCTAGAGAGACCGGTATGCTTGAAACATGAACACTTCACAACCATCACCTCAAACGAGATCTGATCATCTCTCTACATATGACCTATCGGTCGGGGATTTGCAAAAACTTCCAAACTCAAGCTGCCATAACCCCTACTCCGTAGCTCTATTTGAGGAGCCATCTAGACAAGCTTGTAGACCATATTGAGGGCCACCTTTGGCACTCCCATTTATTCACTTTGTACACTTTGACCACCCACCTGTGATAGGCATCATAGTAGAGAATTTTGGCCCTGAAAACAACATAAAGCATACATACCCGCTACTCCTTGCCTGATCTTGACCCCCCCAGCTGCTCCATCACTTTGGCATGCCCTTGAGAGCCCACATAATCCTGCTTTTCACTCTTTTTAGCAATGACCAAATTTAGCTGCACCATCATTGCCCAACCCCCTTGTTGAACATTCATGTTTAACAAAAAACATGACTACTTGAACTAGGAAACTGCAAAACTAGCAAAAATTGTGCGTTAATTGAAAACATCTATCATATGTACAATGTCTTATTCTTGCTTCTACCACCAATCCTCAAGTGGGTTGCCCCATTCCCTACTTAGTCTCACCTCCTGGATCAAACACTTGGCTTTGCTCTCTTCCATCCACGTGCATCAACCTCCAATAGTACCGTAGCCAAGCACATAACCATCCAGGTACACAATAAGTCCATAGAATCTTTACACCCTCTCCAAACATCAGCTTGTCTCCCTCATGCTTCAAAAATAACATCATTGTGCACACCATCTGCTCCAAAAAACACATCTAACTCTGCAAACACATCGCCTAACCCTGCCTCCCAACCATGTAAGCTGGAGATCTCATCAAGAGAACCCCGTATTTGACGGATACTATATTGCACTACTACACTCACAAGCATGCCTTTCAACCAAGATTCACGTACCTCATTTGAGCTTGGATGAAACTCCAACCTAGGATCCTTCTTCCTACATAATTGAGCTTATCTATTGCATTGAAAGCTCTTGTACCATAGGCTCCTCTACCACCATCATTTGTGGAACTGTCTCCATGTTCGTAGCACCTGCAAACCTAGCATCATCAGCCCCTTCTTCTTCAAATGGCCCTTCAAGGTCAACCATCACATCTGCCTTGTCAACTTCACTTGCATGCCCTTTAATCACCTGCTCTTTCACTTCATCGCCAACCAAGACCGCTCTATCTTTCATAGTAGAACTCTGTACCTATTGCACCACTGTGGCACATTCCACTGCAACCTTCACAAGCACAACCATCAACATGGCACCACACACCATCTTTACCTGCATGTTTACTCTTGTAGACCTGGATTCCCCCACTTGGTTTTCATCTAGTACATTGGTTTGCACATATTCTTGCTCCTCTAACACATCTTTATTCACATGCAAGAGATCAAATTCTTCATACCGTGAGTAGGATGAATTGGTTTCCCAAGTTGCATTGGAATCTATAGAACTGCTATCATCTACTCCCACCTCTTCTTTCTTCCCAAGATCCGGGATATACACTATCTTCACTGATTTAACATTGTCTGTGAACCTGACCTTCTGATCCCTAGCACACATCAATGGAGCTTGACCAACCATACTTGGATCCGCCTGTGCATCGTCTACCCGATCTGGAACTGCTTGCTCTTCTTCCACCACTGGAGCTTTCCTAATTGGAAACTTTGGCATAGAAACCACTCCAACTCTTTGCAACCATAGAACCCTTGGTTCCTCTTGCATCGGCACATCCCTTTGCATCAACTTTGGCTTCACTTCAACCACGTTGACTTGCATAGGCATCAATGTATTTGACAAACCCTACCTAGCTTGCTACTTTTTTAGAAATTTCTTGGTCCGACCTCTTGCCAAATTAACCGCTTCAACATACGTCACAGGTCCATCCGCCCCAACTTTATCTCAAAACTCCTCATGCGGGCAATCCATGGATTTGCTCAAATTAAAAAAAATCAACATTTTGCGCAGAAATTACCTCCATAAGCGGTCTTCAAATGGCCTCAAATTCCCATTCAAAAAATCTCCATCCAGGCTTTGCTTTAGAGCTTCTTCTTTACCTCATGCAACTGCACATCCAACATGAATTGCCTTCAAAAAGCTGACTCTTTGCAAGAGGGAACTTATGGAATTTGGCATACAAATGCACCAAAGATTTATAATTGGCATTTATTTTACTTCCTTTTATGGAAATTATGGATTAAATTAGTTTAGACAGGCTAAAAGATTGAGCATGGAGCTCAACTTTGCTAGTTGTTCTCTGAGTGCAAGTACTATACGAAGACACTATGAGTGTACAATTCTACTTATAGCATTCATCATTATGAATGTAATTGTCAATCTAAGTATGTCTGTGGACTGAGAACAACTATGTGTGCTTCTAGTTTTTCTTTTTAGCAATTCTAAAACATCATGTCTACAAGATGGTATGGGTGTTGAGTGTATCTTGGGCACACTACAAACCAAGCTTGATTTCTACTCCATAGAGACACTACATCTCTATAGTAGATGCATTTCAATTTTAGTTTTTCACATCACTATTTTTCTTTTGAAATATTATATATATATATATAGCTACGTGTAAGCTATGTTGCTAATTTTAAGTTTTCTATTTAACATTACAATTTTAGATGACTAAGAGCATGTCAATTGATCATAGCTTTGGTCATATCTTAGGACACCTTTGGCTCTTCAAACTAGGGACAATGTGTAGCTGCATAAGTGTAATGCATTGAAAGAGGTGAAAAGCAAGATCCATCTTCACTCTCTCATGACACTACGAGTGTGAAGTTTAACGTTATCCTTGATCACATCTAGGATCATATTTGGCTATTTTTTTGTAGAAAGATGTATATATGGCTATGAGCAGGTACAACTATGTTGCTAATTTTGAGTTTTCTATTTAGCATTACTATTTTAGAGGACTAAGAGCAAATCGGTCGATGATAGCTTTGATCACATCTTAGGTCACCTTTGACTCTTCAAACTAGAGACAATGTGAAACTAGATAAGTGCAATGCCTTGGAAGATGCAAAAACCAAGATCCATCTTCACTCTCTCACAACACTACACATGTGAAGTTTGAAGTCAGCCTTGATCATACCTAGGATCATATTTGGCTACTCAAGTTAGTAGCAATGTGTGGGTGTAAGAGCACACTAATTTAACCAAAGAGATATAGGTGCATTTTTTAATGCAACCATGACTGAACATAGTGAAACATCCATCAGATTATGGAGTTAAGAAGGACCGCGGACCCCACTACAGTCAACATAGATACTCCACAAAATTCCCTTCTTCTTTTACAAAGAAAAACACCAATTTTGGGATTTACTCCACATGTGGAGAATAAATGTACCCATGGACTTAGACACAAGGCTCCAACCTTTTGTTAAGTGTCATAGGTGGTTCCAAATTCTCTTGCTTGATTTATTTTCATAAATAAGGAACATTCCACTTTTTGAAAGGAACTGGTTGAGAAGAGTAGGAGCAATAAGTTTGCTTGATTCCAACATCTCTCTTGAGATAGCATCCAATACCAATATGAGAAATTTTTACACATTCCTTTTGGCCCTAGGCATAGTCTCTTAAGAAGATAATGATTGCAATCATTTAGTTTAGTTTGTTCTATGAGCAGATACTCCTATCTATGAGTGCCAAATTTGGTAATTAGCACGTGGACTAGTTGTCCTCATGTAGGTTTAGATCAGAAATACAATGATGTTCATAAGACGAGTTGTTTTGTTGATGTTTTCAAGGATGAAAAATCTCCTTCAAGGGGAAGTAATGTCAGGACAATGGTAGCACATGCCTCCAAGCTCTAGACGGATTGCCGATCCACGAATTGGTAATTTTGTTGGTCTTGGGTTGCGATTAGGTGATGCTACGATGAGCCCCAATATTTGGCGCCGCTGCCGAGGATCAATAACCTAAGCTAGTGAGTAGAGGATGTTTAGAATAGAGTAATTATCACTACTAATTTCATCGATTTTTGAGTGTGTAACTCAAATTAGTGTGATTTGATGATGTTTGTGCAAGTAATTGAAGCTAATTTTTGAGTTATGAATATCCCAAACCCCCCAATTTCACTAATTTCTCATTGACCATTACTAATCTCGCTTCATTTTTATGCTAATTGTACTAATTCCATGCTAATTTTTACTATTTTTTGACTAACTTTTCTAACCTAACCGCTAACATCTGATGTGTAATGTATGTTAAATCCCCTTATAAGAGGTGTAATCAACACTTTTATCATGTTCTGTTGTGCTAATCCATGTCTATTCTATTGCTTTGAGTGGTTGGGTTTTGGCCCACAATGGTCAATTTTTGGGCCAAAATTGGAAGAGCCACACATTTGTGTGCATGGTTGTATGCAATCGATTGTCAGTGCATTGGCCTACTCCATTCAATTTTTGGGTGATTAATTTGATTCCAATGTGTTCCTAATTTATTGCTAAAATTAGGTGTGTAAATCAATTGACATACTTTGAGAGCCTAATTTGATTGTTTTGGAATGGAATTGATGGTCAATTTTGACTAGTGAATGATGTGTGTGCCAAGATTAAGCCTGATTTTGCAACAAGAATTCATGTGTGTGTAAAAATCACATTGTGTGTGTAATGCACCAAAGAGGGAAAAAACTGCCATAAAATTGAAGTGTGTGTGCACGTAATCTTGAGTGTGTTCATGCATAGAAATTGAGGGATTGATGATATGTGAGTGTACAATCATGTACTTGATGTTTATGTTAGAAACTTCTTATCATTGGATATGCCTATTTGCCAAAAAATTGGGTAAAATTTAAGTGTGTGTGCTCATTCAAGGCCATTTGATTTTCAATGATTGATGGTCAATTGGGACACCCAAATGCTTCTTGATTGTGGAATGTGCATTAATAATATGTGCAATCATTAGGAGTAAGCCTATTTGCATTGTTTATTAAGAAAAAAATAAACTTTTGTGCTTAATTTTTGAGTTGTGCATTGCTTGATTATGTTAAATCATGGTTAATTTTTTAGAAAATTGAGCATGCATACATTCACTTATGCTTGATCGAGTGTGCAATTTTATGTAAGATCCCCAAATTTTGGGTCTCTTCTAAAAATAAGAAAAATAGCTTTCAATATCTATTTTGGAAAATTTTGACTTAAGATGCTTGATTGATAGTGGGGAAGGTCATAAAGTAAAAAGCAAAGTCGTTTCCATATTCCAGTAGGTTAGACGGACGTTTGTTGCAGTTTTGAAAAAAACCACTATTTTTAGCTTTTTTATGCTTTTTAAGTGCTTTTTCGCAAAAAACAAGGTCAAATCCTTGGTCTACGTGTTCCAGGGAAGCTATGGTCCAATTTTGTAAAAATCTCCTTTTTGAGTGCTTTTCATGAAAAGTGAGTCCGCTTTCTTATTCTAGTGGACGAGGGGAACCCGTGGTTCAACTTTAGATTTTTTTCTGTTTTTTACACTATTTTTAGCTTTTTGTGCTTTTCGACGTTTTAAAAAAGCAATGTGCTTTTTATGATGACCTAAACATAAAAAATATTAAGTTTAGTCTCCGTCGAATTTAAAAATGATTACTCAAAGCAAAAACGGGACCAGACGGAATTTTTACGGGACTTCTTTTTATAAAAAGCGGTACCGTAAATACGTCGGGACAGTACGAAAAAGTCATAACTATGCTAGAACATTACGGTGCGGCATATTAGCTATGGTTTCCATTAGTTGGCTAGATACTGCTCAGATCGATGGCCAATTTTGATGTAAAAATTGAATGGTAAGTGGGAGAGTTGACCACCAAAAGCAAAGGCTTGTTTTTAGCAAAGTCCCCAAAAGCTTGCAATTCTTGGCTCAAAACTAGCACTAGATTTCTGCTTGGGACTCACTCCAGCCAGCTGCAGAGCTTATAAAATCATCTACAAGCCTCAGTTTTCAGTGCCGTCTGTTGCATCTACTACTGCAAGGCTATACATATCTATTATACGGAGTGGTGTAAGCTCTTCATCACCATATTCATAAGATCTTCTCTCTTGTGAAGAAGAAGAAGAAGAAGGATACTCTCTCTCTACTTGCTTATTATCTTCTCTCTCGTTTCACAGTGTACGCGCTCTCCGAAAGCTTTCATGGCAGATACCTCTATGTAGCTTTCATCACCGCTCTCTTGTGGCAAAGCAAGATGCCTTTTGACAGCCCTAATCAATTCTAAAGCACGGTGAGAAGCTCTAAACTCCATATCCACCATCTCTCTCTCTCTCTCTCTCTCTCTCTCTCTCTCTCTCTCTCTCTCTCTCTCTCTCTCTGTCGTTTTTTGAGTAGTCGCCCTCTCTATGATTGTTTTTTCATATACGAGTGCATGTATGGATTAACTGAGTACATACAAAGTTTCCCATGATTATTTCATCATGTTTAACACGTTGATTTATTCACATGATGAGTTTATGATCACATGCGTGCATAAAAAGCGCTTTTTGTTTCATGTCATAGAGGCGATAGGAACACTGTTTTGGTCATAAATCACAAACCGTTATGAATCAGCCCGAACCCTTTATAACAGAGATAAAACACATCATTTAGAACATTTTCTCTCTTTGATGTCATGTGAAAAATACACACGAGCTAAGAGATATGGTCAAAACAGCTTGCTGCCCATTGCACAACCAATTGTTTTGACTCCAGGCTCCTTGGAGAACCACTAGATAGATTCTCCGAATTGGCAAACCCACTTAACCAATTAAAATCTTGATGAAACTTGATGATAAATGAATTTAGGTATCCGTTATCACTTCGGGAATGCGAGTTATTAATCGTACTATAACCGGTTTTACCTACATATATAGCGGTGCTACCATATGAGGTCGTGAGTTAATCAAGTTGTTTTTATATGTTTTATGGTTTGTTTTGGTGAGTTTATTTCAATTATTAGATGACCATAAACTTATGTGAGAGTATATTGTTAAACATCCTCAACCGCATAGGTAGATATGATTAAAGCGGGTTTCTTTTGGGGTTACTGTTTGTTGTGTGAGTACCATATGGGCGAAGCGATGTGATAGAGTGATAGTCATATTATGGAGCTGAACTTGATGCATTGGTTTGAGGTCAAATACTTTCATTTGCATGTTTTGCATGCTCCCAAAAATGTCAAAAAATTGTTTTTTGCATATGTGTGAAGTTATGGTTTATGGTTGACCTAAAGGTTGGAGCTGTTTTGCATCATGTTTATGGTGTTGGAATGTTATCATATTATGTACATGGGAACTCATGGATTGATGTGGATGCCTCATATGCATGGTTATGATTGATTTCCACCTTTTTAGGTCAAAACTAGCTCTATGTGCTAGAGAGGTGAAGTGCATATGTGATGCATCAACGTTGCATGGTTGGATGTTGTAAAAAATGGATTTTTATATCATGATTAGTTTTTGGACGGACTCTTTTTATGCATGAAAGAATCACGTGTTAAGAGTCACATGTGTGTGGACTCCGATTGGTTGTAGGGGATATGTCAAACTCCAAGTGTGGGAGTTGGTTCAGTGTGATTATGATTTATGGTTAAGGGCTGAGATTATGATTCAGTGTGATTATGATTTATGGTTAAGGGCTGAGATTCCCTCATGGATTATGATTGAAATTTTATGGTGGAAGCCGGTGTGGCTTATGGTTTTTTTTCTAGATTTGGTTATGGTGCCGAAATTATTGTAGCCATGTTATGTTCTAAAGTGGTTATGCAAGATTGGTCGTGCCTCACCCAAGTAGGGTGGAGTGCTCACCCATGTGATGTGATTGGATTATGGTTTATGGTTTTGGATTTGGACCATGAAATGATCAAGGTGGTTTATGGTAAACGTGTAAGGGTAGAGACCCTGTACAGTCGAGCTGCTTGGAAAAGATTGTTTGTGCATATAGAAAGTGCTATTGTGATTGGACTCATGTGTTATGTTTCTCATGGCAACGTCGCTACAAGACTAGGATCACCTACATCACTTAGCCTTAGGCTAAAGGGTCATTGACCTGGGGCTTTGCTGGATCGAGGGTGTTACCTAGGTCTTCTTCTTTTTTATTAGGCTCATCTACACGGTTAGTGCGTCGGGGGTTGAATGACCTACACGGCTAACTCGTCGGGGATTTTGCCTTGGCTTTGCCTAGTGCTAGGCATCGAAGCGGCATGGCGCCTAAACTGGCATGGTTGGTATTGATACCCTACCACAACCTGTTGGTACTTGGGATCCTTTCACAGCTTGGGTTCATGGAGGGAGGCAAAGCGACCTCAGCCTATGTCTTGCTCAGGTAGGTTAAATGTGTTCTGGCTCGCTCCCGGACGAAGTGAAACTCTCTCTGATCGTAGTAGAGTGGAAGTGGATGGGTGGACCGATCGATCCCTACATAGGGTTTGGTGCTCTGCTAGTTATTTTGTCATAAACTTTTTGTTGTTATGGTATACCCAGATTTTGTCATTGCATTAATACATGGTTGCCTGTTTTGTTTAGACGGGGCATTTAAAGATTCTCTATTGTCATTCTCTCATGTATCTATGCACTCTATTTCACCCTCCACTACCCCCCCCCCTCTCTCTCTCTTCCCGCAACACGGTGTACACATCTCCAAAATGTTATATTTTTCTTGAGTATGCCTTAACTCATAACACCCATTCAGGGGTAGCACTAGTCGCTAGGTACCTCTGGATGCAATCCAGCTCATGGACTAAACTCCATGCTTGGTCGGGTGCTGAGAACTCCTCCCCTATGCAAATGCTTCCACAACTCTGATGTATATTGAAAATTATAAAAAGGTGTAAATTGTATATTTTGTGCATAGACCCCTGGGAACGGGTATCTCTCACCTCGTATCAGAGCCTATGCTTAAGGTTATGGGGATAGCATAAATACTGATACTAGTCAGGTTAGTTATGCACTGTGCACGCATTCATACATGCTGTTTGAGAAAGGATATTGTATTCATGATGCATCTATAAGTGACATTGGTTGGTGGTACTCGTTTGATTTGTCTTCTTGAGTGGAAGTGTTTTGTTTGAGTTATGGTAAAGTGGTTAAAGTGTTCAACAAAGGAAATGTAATTTTATTTGAATGTTTGTTTTGTAGCAACAAATGGCTCCCAGAGTGACGTCTGAATGCTTTAGCCAGAAGAATGAGGTTTTGGCCATAGTGTTCAACAATATGGAGACACGGTTATCAAGGGATGAACGATAACTCTTTTACTTAGAAATTGGGACCAAAGTCTTTGGCATACCAGGAAGCACAACTTGTTGGAAGAGTGTTGACCGTAGTTACCTTACCCGTCACCAAGAACCCTTCCGTCAATTCTTCATCTATATTGACGACATTCCAAGAGATTGGTTTGCCAACCTCAGCCTATTTCAACTCAGAATATGGTTAGGCCTAGAAGACATGTTCTACTACTTGGTGATGCATTCCCAAATGTTAAGGATTACCAAAGTCGCTAAGAAGTTTGAAGCTCTTGAAGCTGTCATAGAAAAAGAGAAGCTGGAAGATAATTACAGACCACGCTGTCGCGTGGGAGGTCTGAGAGAATAACCTATTATGAGTGTCAAAAGAATATTTACAGAACTAGCTCCAAGACACCCATAATATTGTAATGACATCATAAAAATCAAATTTTGATGAATAAAAGAAGCGTAGACTTAGTTTTGGTTCACAGGTGTACTAAGTTTTCTCTCTCTCATTGTCTTGTTTTAGATGGATCTTTTTAATTGTTTTGATGAACTCCTGAGTGATTTTGCACAAAGAATCTTTTTTAATTATGCGGTTGGATTCAGTCTCCATTGGGGAATTGAAGTGGTCGAGTTTCAAAGCGGACTAGGGATTACCTTGTAACTAACACTTACGTAGCATGGGAGTTATATGTTGAAGCTCAGCCTGAACATTGAGCACAAGTGCCTGATAGGTTTATGACCAACCCACAGCCTTGGGTGAAGGAAAAGATCCAAGAAGGCGATGTTAAAGTGCAAGGATATGTTCTTTATCTTAACTTGTGCTCTCTTTCGGACATACCGAGTCGTGAACTCATACTTAGTAAGAAGGCCCTTATGCTAAACCAAAGATACGGCTTTTGTGAGAAGGTCATAATTAGAGTATAGAAGAAGTCAAATGGAGGCAACCAATTCTATTATGTACCCCAGGATTGGTTCAATCGAGTCTATGGACCTATTCTCAAACACAACCCTCACAATGTTACTGTTACCTTTGATGACTACAAGAAACCAAGGTGCATTGGTGACTTTGCCCAAGCATAACCAATGGCAATGAAATTGAGTAGATATTTCTAGAGAAATGATGCAAATGAACGACATGCTCATGTAAACTGCTTTAATGGATTATCACCCAAGGATGTATCACGGGGAGAAGAATGGTACAAAAAGAAAGACGTGACTTTTAGTGCACATGTTGAAGTGCTAAACTTTGACACCCGAGGTGTGAACAAGTATAAGGATAGAACCACAATAGTAAGAACCAATAATTGGTTCATAGGACCCTTTTGTATTTATGTATCTCCCTAAAAACACTAAGTATCTTTTTGGTCTTTTGCGGTTATAAAAATTTGATTTTGATATAGCACATATTGTTTTGAGGATATAATATTTGAGTTTGAATCTTGGTTTTCATCATTCTAGAGTGATGGGGTGTGTGTGTAGATGACTGACCATTTACCTCGAGATATATGGGTGGATATACTCTCTCGTCTTATGGTGGAAGAGCATTTCCAAACTGGAGTGGAAGTGCAAAGGCTTGTCACTACCATGCATAACGGGGGAGAGAAGAAAAGGTTGATGTCTACGGATTTCATTGTACCAAATACCTTCCAAGCTTGGTATCATTATGTTGTAGGGAACCTCGAGTTTAGACCCCCTGAGAATAAACCCTCGCATGTTGGGAGTATCGAGTGGATACAATCTAAGTTGGGAAACGGAGATTGTTGTCACTAATTAGATATTGTACATAAATGCTTATGAACTTAACATAAGACTGACAAAAGAAACGTGGATGGCCAAAAACATACTTCCTTTAGTAATGGCTAGGGATGCTTTGACATTGTTATGTTTAATGTATGGGCCCGACAATGTGAAAACAACGACCGACATTCCTTTAGCCCGGTATGTTGGAAGTTATTCTTCGACTTGTTTGGGAAGTCACTAATCTACAATGTGTAAAAATTTTATACAATGCCTACAATATACCTCAGTTCCTTGCATATTGTGCAAACATTCATAGCTTAGTGGAATGGGACACACCGGATGTGTTTTCAAAAGAATCTCCTTTTTCAATGACTACTTTGGGTATAGGAAGGTGATTGTCCATACCGAAATTGGGGTACCTATATAACAAAAAATCTCTTAAGAATGGTATGATTCACACACCAACGAAGAGATGTTCCAGCCAAAGATCATAAAGGATTATTGGAATCAACCATCAGACATACTCAAGGAATGGGAAAACTATACTCCATTGGTGGAAGGATGTTACAATGGATATTATCGAGTGCATTATGTTAGAGCCATTATGATTTATTGGAAAATTTTGAGATACCTTGTAGAATTTTGGAAACCCAAAGTTTTCTGATATAGAAATTGGATTAATATATTCATTATTCTTTCTCCTATTTTCTTCTCATCTTATCTTTAAACGTCTATTCTATTTGATTTAAGAACTTTGAGCGGAATAGAATATTTTACTAAGTGTGACCTATATGGCGCAGTAAGTTACCATGCCTTGTAGAGGAAATGCGGCTGCTAAATACACCTATTGTTCCTCAACACACCATCATCGATAGAGAGATTGATGCTATGCTTCGCAAGTCTCAACCTGGGAATTTTAGCGGGGAAGGCAAAGATGTAGGCAAAGTTCTTGAAGATTGGATTGAGTGCATGGATGACTACTTTGGCTCATTCGTCAGTACACCAATACCGGTATAACGGTATAGCAGTATAGAACTCATGCATACTCTTGACTATGACTGTTATGGGAATGATTGGCTACTTCTTCTAACCGTTAGGTAAACACGACATTAATCTCTTTCAAGTTCAATTATAACTGTCAATATTTACCTACTAAACGCAGGGATGTGTATGGGTAGTAAAATACATTCTCAATGCAGGTTAATGGTTACCTTGTGACTGATGGTTTCTCTTACAAATTGGTAGATGACCCTATTTTATGGTAGGTACTGGCTTACCTTGGGGTTTAAGTCAAGCGGCCTAGTAATGTTTTTTTTTTGGGGAGACAACTATTGCGGTTATATTTCTTTGATGTGGTGCCTCTAGGGTTTGGTATTAAGCTTACCTATCTTACTTAAGTACGGTCTATTCTTGTTGATCGTTATGTGACAGATCATGGGCAAAGCTGCTCGTGTAGCCGAATATAGTTGTGAATGATTGGTTGAGAATATGGTTAAAAATGGTTGTGATCGAATATGATTATGATTTTGGTAGGTGAAGGGTGTGAAATGTGGCCGAATATGGTTGTGCATGGAACCTTAAGGCTGCCCATGTGGTTGAATATGGTTGCTACATCTAGATATGACTGCTCATATGGCCAAGTGGGTGTGAATATGGTTAAGGAGGGTTGTGGCTGAATATGGTTGGCAAGTATGGTTGTGCATGGTACCTTATGGTTGCTCATATGGCCGAATATGGTGGCTTATTGCATCATTTTCATATTATGTAATGGGCATTGATACACTCCCTTGGCTTATGGAACAACTAAGGGATTCTGGAATGTCTCACCATTATGGGTTTATGGTAAAGGGGATTGAGCATTCATACTTTCTATCTTTCATATGGTTTTTCTTTACTCCATCTAGGTAGGAGTAGTACACAATTACTAACATTTCTTTGTGTTACAGGTGACTCCAAAGTATAATTTGACTGCACATATGAGCACTATTATTGAATCAAAAAAAAAAGTGGCAATTAATGCCAAACTTTCTACAGCTAAAAAACATGTATATGTGGCCCACTTCGGGGCTATAAAACCTCATAAAACTAGTCTCCGACCTTATCTCATGAGAACTTGCAAAGCAAAAAGGGCTCCATTTGGTTTCCCTGCAACCCCTTGTAAATGAAACCATCTCTATATATATGTTATGGTATTTACTATTTGTCTTTGAAAGCAATCTAGTTGGATGACATCTATAACACGTGGGATACCCATGCATCACCTGCATATGGTGCCAATGTTAACTATATGTTGTGTTGTTTCCATGGGTGCAGATTAGGGTTACCTTCTCAACTATGGTTTCAATTTTCCTTGGCTTGAAGATGGCAGACTATTATATCTTTTGGCCCTTGATTTGAGCACTTATGTATAAAGATTGTTATATACTATGAATGGGAATTATACCACCTTTTTATTGACATAATTTCTAGTGTCTTTTTTAATTTGAAAGGATTCTTTGGTGTATATGCTATATTCACACACACCTAACACCAAGAATAGTCTTGATACTATTCAAAGACCTAGTTACTATATTTTACTAGTTAGAGATTCCTACAGAGCCTCTTTCTAAAGCCTTGCTTCAGGTACTTAGATGCATTCATGACCCTATGGCATCTGAACTGATAGTAGGGGCTTCAGCTGATCCAACCAACTCTTTGGTTCAAACCATGTCATTTGATAAATGTGTCCATACCCTTGCCCAACTTGACAACTCTAAGGAAGGGGTGGCGAGTTATCTGAATTCATTGAAAACATTCCCGCCTTGACACTTGCTCACAAAGGAGAGTTAGCCAAGTTCTCTTTTGAAGGTGTTGAACTAATCAATTATTTACACAAATTATGTGGTCTCACCCCTGGGTTTGTTTTAGCTCCACCCTTCCCGTTACAAACTATATCCAACAGTTTATTTTGCAGGGATCCCCTGGCCATAGATGCGGTCAAGGCCTTTCAGAAAGAGATGTGCTCCCTTAGTGAGACCTCTCTTATGGAAATGGTACCTAAAGTTTCTCGGATTTTCCCCTTCTTGGCTTCCAAACAAGTTGAAATCAAATCCCTTGTTGTGGACCATCACCTGTGGGCCCTTCCCAACAAAGGCTTTCTAACTCCTATCTCTATTGAAACGTGGGTTTTTTTAGCCAATCTACCAGCATCTTCAATAGAAGAAGCATGACTAAAAGTATTAAGAGGCATCTAGTTTCTTGATAAAGGTGACCTTATTAAAGCCCCCTTCACTATGCAGTTTCTTGATTCAAAGAAATGTGGCTCCAACACTAGTTTGTATGTGCTTACAAAGGGATTGATGGAATTCTCCAAAAGTAACTCTGAATACTACACTGAGTCCATTTGGAATTTTTACAGGCCATATGTCAAATGCGCTTGTCGATTTCTTGACCCTAAGGCCTCTTGTGAATCAAGTATTATCTTGTTTGATCATGCTATATGATATGCCCTCAACAACTTGGATCTCATGTTTCCCAACAGTCCTTCAGCTCACAACCTCTCCCTGCTTTGCTCTTGGCTAGGAGGCCAGGCCAAAGAACTTGTGTTAGCTCAAATGGATTTCATTCATTTTTAATCCCTTATGCTCTCTCTTCTCAAAGAGCTGGCTGCAGAAAAAACCGGGCTACTTTTGACTACTTATGGTAACTATATCGGTATTAAAACTCTCCTTGGCCTGTTAAAAGTTAATACTGATAGTGAGGATTCCCCTACTCTTAAAAGACCCAATTCTTTGATCTCCACCACTTCTTCTTACACATCCTTTTTCACCCGGCCTCCTCGTCTGCTGAGTCTTATGGAGGGAGGGGGAGAGGTAGAGGCTATCTTGTCAAACATGTGTTGGATTTGTAAATGCAGGTACTATGTAATGGGGTTGGCAAAATACATCTTGTATCTCAGAAGGAAAGTATGCAAGGAATTTTCGTTCATTGTGTCTTTGCCAACAAAATTTTGGAATTCTTTTTACCTCGTTTTATATTTAACAAATTCTTTATGACTATCTTTGGTAGTTTAGATTTACTAAACCAGGTTATGATAGGATGGAGATTTACTGAATCTATACTGCATCTGGTATACTCTAATGAGTTTTTTAGGAAGGAAAAACCCTTGTCACGTGATTGTCATTTATGGGATGGATTTACGAAGGAATTTGGAATTCTTGAAATGCACGTATGCACCATGGATCTCTCTATTAAAGAGAATATCTCTGTAAGATGCCTCCTTTTCAAAGGCCTTAATCACTTACCCCCTCACCCACTTAATCCTCATATTTCTTCACTTACTGAATGTCTGGCCGACTTGGTTAGTAAACTCCAATTGGAGTTGTCAATTTGACATGAATTGAACATAAATTTAGAGGCTATCTTTGCCTTGCTGGTTTCACAACTCCCACATGATTGTTTACATACTGAGTCTACATGGCTAACCAATAATCTTTCCTTAGCCGTTCGCAAGCTTAAATCAAAATGGTTCATTGTGGGTTTAGATAAAGCGTCTAATACGGCATTCGTCATCTGCAAAAAGCTTGCTTTTGAAGCAATTGAAAACCGACTTAAAGGTAATGAGTTCTATTACATTGAAGTAAACTTGGATATCATTATAGAGAGAACATGTAAGAGTATGACTAAATTAGGATTTCAGGTAGAAACCACCAAATTCCCCATCGTGTTTCCAACTTTTAAAAGTCATAAGAGTAAAATTTGATGGATCTCAGATGCTTCCAATTACCTTTTTTCCGGTATTACAAAATGTTATTGAAGGGATTAATTTGGTAGCTCAAAAACATATGTGCTAGTAAAAGAGAAGATGTAAGGTGCTTCTTAGGAATGGACATCCAACCCTTTTGGCTGGTTGGTAACTCCACCAAATTCCTCTTGAACCTTCCATCTGCCATTTAATCAGTATATACAGCTAATATTACCCAATGCTATGATACTATCCCTCTACTAGGCGAATATGGTCTCATGAATGTATTAAATTATCTCATCGACTTGGCCTTCTAAAATAAAGCCAAGGAAGGGCTCTCTAGCTTCTCCTTTGTTAAGTCAGCCAGGTGGATTAAAAAAGTGAGCAAGTCTTTCCCTCTTCATATGAATTGTATCTAGTTTCAAATAATCATTTAGTGGGTTCTAAACCACTGTTATATCTTAATTGGTAATAACTACTTTTGTCAAACATGTGGCATTCTTATGGGATTCTCTTGTCCTCCGGCTGTGTGTAACCTTTATTTACTATTTTGAATATAAATGGATTATTAGCCAAACTTCCCAAGCAGAAGGGCTATCTTTGCTTATACAATGTAATCACACCTTTAGATTTATGGATGAAATATTAAGTATCAATAACTCTAACTTTTCCCAACAGGTGTTGGTGGATATCTATCCTCCTTGTCTAGCAATTAATCTCACCTTTTTAGAACAAGAAACTATCAACGGTATCGCTTTCACTAAACGCTCTAACTATTTGTCAATTGAACAAAATATTGATACTTCTTCTGAGATAACTTCTCTACTAGGTTTTTTCTAAAAAGGGGATCACCTTAAGTTGACTGCCGCTGCGTTTGTAATAAAAAAGAGCAACAAACCTTTCAAAACTGCTCTACATACTTGTTTGAGTTTTGTACATTTAATTATTTACTCCTCTGCTAATGTATTTTCAGCCCTAGAAGAAACTGGGGTTCTTATTAGGAAGTTTCAAGCTAATGGCTTCCATAGAAGAATTTTAATTTCTACCATAACAGCTACCCTGGGTAAAAAAGAATGGCATGGTGCAAAGTTTGATGTTGCGTTACTTATTCTTTTACTGAGAAAGTAGGCCCATATCTAATGGGCCTACTATACTCATTAGTTATGGTTCTTGGGTAAGGGAGGGCACACACACACACACACACACACACACACACACACACACACACACACACACACACACACACACACACACACACACACACACACACACACACACACACACACACACACACATGCTGCTGCTAATACAAGGATTAAACTCCTTCTAGATATAGGAGTGGCTTGTTGCCACGGCCTCGGTATAAGTAAATGGGGATTGACCTCATTATCTTGTATTGACCTAGGAAATCTCTTGTAAAAAAAAGGGGTGGTTGCATAATATATTGT
The DNA here is from genome assembly GCF_014529385.1 of Adiantum capillus-veneris. Classification (NCBI taxonomy): domain Eukaryota; kingdom Viridiplantae; phylum Streptophyta; class Polypodiopsida; order Polypodiales; family Pteridaceae; genus Adiantum; species Adiantum capillus-veneris. The sequence goes on from NC_140941.1 coordinate 106,114,776, forward strand.
ACCTAACACCTAGTGAGTTAAGAAAGTTAATGGGTTTTTAAGAGCTTGCTTGACTCTGTACAATGTGTCTTCATATGCTTGATGACGTGGTGGCTCCCTCCTACGGCATCGGCTCTACAATGCATCTCTAGCGCTCTCTCTCTCTCTCTCTCTCTCTCTCTCTACGCGACGGCACTATTGATTCTTGAAGACGGACCCGCCTTGCCCTCTTGAAGAGGGACCCACCTTGCTGCTATGAATGGAATGTGGCTACCGGAAACAAAGCCTATAAAAGGTGAGCTTCCATTTTCACTTAGCATTGGTATAGGTGTTCGTCTTTGGTGGTGTGTGTACTAGTGAAAGGTTGTATGGACCTTAAGATCATGAATATTTTACTCGAAAGGGGGTGTGTGTTGTTGGCTCTATGGCAAAAGGAAAAGACAAGAAGCTATTGTGGAGCTAGCTGCTCCGACTCAATCTCAAGTGACTTTGTCTCCAATATGAACTATTGTCTGAACGCTTGGTTGTGTTGTGATTCACGTTTGATATGGTAGTAGAACTCATGCATGTTCTTAACTATACTAAGTTGATGTATTATTGTTATGGGAATAGTTGTCTACTTCTTTTGACTCTTTGGTGAGGGTTAGCTTCTCAACTATGATTTTCTGTTAGCCCACGGGGGACTGGACCATGCTCATCACCACCCAGCCATGCCCTATATAGGCCCTTGGCCTTCTAAATGTAGGGACCTCCTTGGCTGCATGTCCGTCTTGGCCCTTGGCCGTGCCTGGTCCTACCCTTGGCATGACATTACTCCCCCCTTGGAGAAGCGTTTTCGTCCTCGAAAACAAGAGTGATGATACACTAATGTTTTCTATAGTGGCATCCTTCATGGATCCAACTGTTTGGTTGACCGGAACACGGTTCAACAGGAGGTTCAATGAAACCAATAGTAACATCTTGAGTTTTCACATTGTTGTCCATTTGCAACCGTCTTGTGTTGCCAATTCCTATCCAATGATAGTGTGTAGACTCCATTTAGAACACACATGAGTATGCAAAATGAGTTATCAATCAAAGATGTACCCCAAAGAGTACCTCTTTTCACTTTCCATGAAAGTAATTTGCTAACATAATTCATCAACCAAGTTTAAGTCTTTGATTTGTTTTCCAATTCCAGCAGTAAACAACCCCACCATAACTAGTGTTCAAGGTTGAGAACTTGATTTATACATGAAGAGACTACACCTAGTCACAAACATGCTTTGACTTATGGTAAGCAAACTCCAAGTAGAGCAATAAATGCTTACTGATTGGATTTGGTGCTAACGTACGCACTTTGCATATCCTTCAGCACAAGATTACACTTTGTAATCTGCCTATCCCCTTGGATAACTGACAGTATTGAGGTGTGTTTTTCCTCACGGTTTATAAACAGTCTTCCCAAATGACTGGTAAATGGGAATCACGATATTGTGTAACATTTTTGAGGAATCAACAATGTCCGGAATAACCATCGTGGTTAACTTGAAAAATCTACAAACACCCAAACCGAGCCATGACCTCTATTGGTGATTAGTAGACCAAAAAGTAATCTCATAGAGATACTGCACATAGAGTGCAAAATGCTTCATAAGAAACAACTTGAGGAATATTGCATGCCGTTCCAAATTAGTCTTTGCTAAACACTAGGGCCCATAACACCTAATGTGCATGCATTTAACAAAAAACAGACCCGAACCTGTATATCCATGGTGATCCTTGCCAATACGTATGACAAATGTGATGCGCCTAGCACAATTTAAAAAGGAACGTGAATAGTTCCGAAAAGAAACTAAATACCTTCAGTTGCAATCTTTTGCAAGCCTTGCTAAAACGTCTGAACCATAATAAAAGGTGAAACATTGATCACTTCTAGGTACAAACAATGAAACTTTTTCATTAACAACTTAGAGCCTTGCTATATGTATAAACAACCATCTGTAATGTTGTCTAGCAGTACTTGTACCTGAACAAATCATTCTAAGTATTCGACAATTTTTGGCCATGAAATTGCTCCTGATATGACGTGCTAAAAATGGTCTAGAAAACAGATGTGACCAACACCTAGGGACTTTGTCATGACACATATTTGAAATAGTGGGCGCCAGTGTCATTCCTAGAGACTTATATTCGCCACATGTGGAATATGTCTCAACTAAGGATGTCTGAAAAAAGAACATCCTACAAGTACAATATGTACTTGTGTGTGGATGTAACTCTAAACACTCTGCAACAAGAGTGAGAGGGACCCTCATTCATTGCTCCACACTGCCTAAACCGAACTCCTTGAGTCCCTAGACCATGTTGTATCCCATGTGACAACATGTGCCAAATCGAATCCTACAAGTGTATTCATAACAACATAATGTACATTGGACACTACGGCCCAAAATACTTGTTTCGACATGCCCTTAGCATGGCCTTGGGGATTGAACTGAAAGTTCAGTTACCCGTATTCAAATGCATAGGAGCACGTCTCCCACCTGTGAAAAGACCAAGCAACATTGCACTAGAAATCCTGGGTGTTGCCTTCACAATCCAAACCCGTTGGGTAGAATCTACGTAGTCAACCCCTTGGTAAGACCCTTTGTAGAAACTGCTCAACTAGCAGGTAATGGTAACCAACATAGTTAACCGTGTACAAAATGATGATAATTAACTTGAAAATTTGAATTTTTCCGCTATCGTGTGGTAGGTTGCAAAATTTGTTCCGTGAAAGTATAACGGAAATAGATCAAATTGTGATCCTCAATGCCTATGGGTTGATTTAGTAAGCACCCGCTGGGTCGTACCCCAAAATTGTGATACCATAGACACTCGTAGTTCTATAGAGAGAGAAAGAAATCCACACAAGTGAGATGCCTAGCTCGTATCAACAATCGTGCTGTCACAACTATTTGCTACCTCTAGATTCCGTGGTATAGATCAACTGATGTGAGTTTCAAATTTAAACTCAACTTGAGCGTCACACTAAAAGAATGTAGTGCAAAAATGACACCCTAAACATCCGTAATGACAAGACTCTTGCTTGTCCATTAACGTCAAGGTGTTCGATGTGTACTCCACCGGGCAGTTCTGTTCGATCTTAAGAACAAACACCCCAGGAATGCCAATAGTTGGGTCTTACCCAAGATCTGACAATGGCTCTTAGACAGCCTAAGTGTGGCTCATAGCCCTTATGGCAATTAGTGTTCAATCGATGAACTGATCAAGACTAATGTGAAGGGCATCCTGGCTTAGTTCTAGCTGAGCATTAGAGCACCTTGGCTCAAACTGACTCACAAGAAAAACATGTATCAAAGAGATTCTTAGAAAGTTTTCCTTAGTTTTCGAAAGAGAGAGAGAAAGAGAGAGAAGAAGAGAATGCTGGGTTCAGGAACTTTCCGTAAATTTCTAGAGTGGGTGCCCAATCTGTGTGCTCTTACACATCTAATGTCTGCCTTGCAGCTTATCCTATAAGCATGTAACAATTTGCCTGTATAATGCTCTCATCGAGAGAGGTAATAGAAACCACAAGCCACAACTTACCTACTTACCAGGTATGGGGTCGTGACTTTACAAAAATGACTTAAAAATGACACTTTGCCTGTGAAAGAAGTCTGAGATTTAGGTTTCTTTTAATTTTGGTGTGTGACGATAGCAACCAAAAATCATGTTAAACAATCCCAAACTTATCTTGTCCTTGACAGAGTTGCGAGTGGGATAGCGAAAGCGTATTTCATGAGGCGGTAGAATTGAATCTACCTGGCTAGCATGCCGTGCATGCAGAAATTTAAGCCCTTGGCAAAAGTGATGGCCTCAAACGTGAGAGCCAAAACCATATGTGCCTTGCACAGGTGTACTGGTAGGGAGTGATATTCCCTATTTTCCCAGTTTCCCAAACTTGTGTGCCACTGCCCGTGATGGCAAGTCATTGGGCAATACCTTGGCACAAGGGAGAAGCCTTGCTACATGTAAAATTGTCAAAGAACTTTGCTTTGCACAAAAACATGAGTTTGCAATGTAAATGTATAAACATGGAAAAGTAAACAATATTGAACATGATCTAACCTGGGCAGTCAGCTGTAACCAGTTGTCTGGAGATGTCGGAAGAAAAGCTCGTTCCATGTAGATCATAATTAGCTTTGTTGCGTGGGAGAAAGTCGGCGTATGTATCATATACACGCCCTAAAATATCATGCTGGCATATGAAGAAATTCCCCAAGGTGTGTGATCATAGCATACCCCGAACATGAAAAAAAATCTATGCAAGATTCCGGAATTGAAGCCTTGCTCACAGATGGCTCATAGCCATATCTGCTGTGCGAGGGGGAATGGTTGTATACACAACTCACCCTCTTGCTCCATATGTGCCCGTCATTCACAAAATAAAATAATTAGCAAGCCCATTGGCTAATCCCTCCCAAATCCGTATGCTCATAGCATATGCCAAACGGGAGAAGCCGCAATTGAAGATCCCTAACTTAAAGCCTTGCTTCACCAAAATCTGTTAGTTCTAATAGCCAACTGATGCGGCTCTTGATATACAGAGAGCATGAGACAAAGAATCGACCTTGTCGAGCAATTTCAACTAGAATGAACTAATACTTTGTGGCAAGCATCCTCTGGAAGCTGCTAGAAATAGTGATAAGGAGTCGGCCATGCCGAGAACTTGCCCCCTGCATCAAGTCGAGCAACAGGATGTGCCAATTGCCTTGAGAGCCCAAAAACATTGCAAATTGTCTATGCATTTGCATCAAATTGAAGTGTTGTCAAAATGTGCTTCAATACAAGGCGGTATAGACTCAAGCCATGCGTGAGGCTAATTGACATTGTTCCTATGCCAACAATGTATGCCAATAACACCTTAGTAGATGCATACATTCAACAAATACTTATCATTTTCAAAGTCAATACAAGTTGTGCTTGTCTGCAATCTTCAAAATTTTAATGTGGCATGTCATGCATCAAACAAATTGTGCAAATGATAAGAATATCGCGGACGCATAAACCGTATGCATGTGCAAAGCTGTAAAGGAATGATCAATCATACTTGACAAACCATGCCGAGAACCGGAATTGGCTAGCTCCAATAATAGCCTTGCTGTAAAAACCTTCAAGCCATGCTTGAAAATCCAATACACCCCTTGGGTGGCAATCACAACACAAATTGGCATCCGCAAACCCAACAAAGTGCAGATGATTTCATAACCAAATCAACAGTAAAGTGTAAACAGACAAACGAGTACCTGAAAGTTTGTCAGATTTCCAGTATGCTTCGTAGTATGCCGAAAGACCTTCAACAAGTATCAATTCCGCATGAATTCTTGACTGCGCTATCCCTTGGATAACCATAACTGGAAATTCCGAAAGCGTTAAGGATGTTTGTCGATTTCAAAGAGAACTCGATTCTCTGCTTGTAGCTCCACGACCTTGTCAACCACATAATTGTGCGTGCGAGTTTCCTTGAATTGCCCACATAATTGTACGTGCGATTTTCCTTGAATTTTTATCCTCTGTGGACAGAACATGCAAACATTCATAGTAATCAAAAACTGTTGTGTACTTCTGCTGCCCACACGACCTCATCGGCAAATTGTTTGTCGGAACCCTGTCCGGCTTCACGGGGTGTGCATGCAAACTCTGTTCGGCTTCACCGGATGTGCATGCACCCCAAGCCTAAAGTAGATTATCAATTTGGACTTTGGCCACTGGACAGTGTGAATAAAACCTTCACAGTTGGTCATGGCGGGCAAACAAGTTGCGTAGACGACAGGGGAGGAACCAGGGCGACTTGAAGAGCTCGAACGGGGTTGCGCCGGAGATGAAAATTTGGCCTTGCTGCAGCGCAAACTCAACCATGTCAATTGTACGCAAATCCGAGCAGGTTGATCGGCCCTTCTTCTCTATGCAAGCCTTGCTTCACGCGTAGAAAAATTGATTATTCTCTGCTTAGCAGAGGTGGTTTCCTGCACGGCCTTGACCATCCTCCTCGTTTGCATGCCTTCATGCACTCCTCAAATTCGCCATGAGAGAGACTTCATGCATGCTTTCATGTAGCCCTTGGGGCCTTCTTCCTTCCTTAAGAGAGAGAGAGAGAGAGAGAGAGAGAGAGAGAGAGAGAGAGAGAGAGAGAGAGAGAGAGAGAGAGAGAGAGAGAGAGAGAGAGAGAGAGAGGAACCATGCCGAGCCTTACCTTTCTCGCTTTGCACGCTCCTCCATGCCTCCTTCTTCCTTCTCCTTCCTCCATCTCCTTGGCTCTGATACCAATGTTAGACCACGGGGGACTGGACCATGCTCATCACCACCCAGCCATGCCCTATATAGGCCCTTGGCCTTCTAAATATAGGGACCCCCTTGACTACATGTCTGTCCTGGCCCTTGGCCATGCCTGGTCCTACCCTTGGCATGAAATTTTCAATGTTCCTTGACTTGAAGAGGGTGGACTTTTATATCTTCAGGCTCTCAATCATAATACTTGTGCCAATACTAGTACTACCACTAATAAATTAAGACCATTACTAGTATACCCGTATGCAAATACCAATATTGCAGTATAGAAATACCAGTACACTAGTACCGATATAACAGTGAAGTAGTATACAACTCATGCATGCTCTTGACTATGATAGTTATGGAATGGTTGGCTACTTCTTTTGACCCTTAGATAACCACGGCACTGTTTTTTTTATCTCTTTCGAGTTTAATTATAATTGTCAATATTTACCTACCAAACTATCATAGGGATGTGTATGGGAAGGAAAATACATTGAAAGGTCTTTCTCAATGTAGTTAATGGCTAACTTGTGACTGATGGTTTCTCTTACAAATTGGTAGATGACCCTATTTTATGGTAGGTACTGGCTTACCTTGGGGTTTAAGTCAAGTGGCCTGGTAATATTTTTCTTTTTGGGAGACAGCTATTGCGGTTATATTTCTCTAATGTGGTGCCTCTAGGGTTTGGTATTAAGCTTACCTATCTTACTTAAGTACGGTCTATACTTGTTGATCATTATGTTACAGATCATGGGCAAAGCTTCTCATGTAGCCGAATATAGTTGTGAATGATTGGTTGAAAATATGGAAAAAAATGGTTGTGGCCAAATATGGTTATGATTATGGTAGGTGAAGGGTGTGAAATGTGGCCAAATATGGTTGTGCATGGTACCTCAAGGCCCCCTTAAGGCTACCCATGTGGCTGAATATGGTTGCTACATATGGATATGGCTGCTTGTATGGCCAAATGGGTGTGAATATGGTTAAGAAGGATTGTGGTTGAATATGGTTGGCAAGTATGGTTGTGCATGGTACCTTATGGCTACTCATATGGACGAATATGGTGGCTTATTGCGCATTGATGATACACTCCCTTGGCTTATGGAACAACTAAGGGATTTTGGAATGTCTCACCGCCGTTATGTGTTTATGGTAAAGTGGATTGAGCATTCATACTCTCTATCTTTCATATGGTTTTTTTTAACTCCATTTAGGTAGGAGTAGTACACAATTAGTAACATTTCTTTGCGTTACAGGTGACTCCAAAAGTATAGTTTGACTGTACGTATGAGCACTATTACTGAACCAAACAAAATAGTGGCAATTAATGCCAAACTTTCTAAAGTTAAGAAACATGTATATTTGGCCCACTTCGGGGCTATAGAACCTCATAAAACTCTTCTCCGACCTTATCTCATGAGAACTTGCAAAGAAAAAAAACGGCTCCATTAGGTTTCCCTGCAACCCCTTGTAAATGAAACCATCTCTAAATCTATGTTATGGTTTTTGCTATTTGTCTTTGAAAGCAATCTAGTTGGGTGACATCTATAACACGTGGGATACCCATGCATCACCTGCATATGGTGCCAATGCTAACTATATGTTGTTTGTTTCAATGGGTGCATGTGAGGGTTACCTTCTCAACTATGGTTGTCAAAGTTCCTTGTTTTGAAGATGGCGGACTATTATATCTTTTGGCCCTTGATTTCAACACTTGTGTATAAAGATTGTTCTCTACTATGAATGGGAATTATACCACCTGTTCAATGACATAGTTTCTAATGTCTTTTGTAATTTGAAAGGATTCTTTGGTGTATATTTTATATTGTTATTAGAACACACACACAACCTTAAATTTTTGGCAACCCTCCTGAGTTCTCAACCACTTGCTCGCCAAATCCAAGCAGCTCCAGTTGTCCTCTTGAGTGTTACTCGGTGCTACAAGACTCGTCCCACTTGGAGCTAGTTCACATGGAGTTCTCCACTTGCATTGTGTAGTCAAACTCTTGTAGCCTTGTGAGCCATTTGGAAATCCTAGAAGAAACATCCATGTGATGCATTACAAGTGGTAAGGTGGTGTTTCCTTTGTCTCCTTCACAGTAGTCACCCACCTCATTTACTGGTACTGGCTTTCCCTTTGGCATATGTGGGTATTTGAGACCCTAGCATTAGGATTTCAATAATGTTTTTTGTGCTTTTTTCTTGGTTGTTCTTGCAAATAAAACAAATCAAGAGGCTTCTTCAAAAGAGTGGATGCTTTGCTGAAGGATGCTCAAAAGAGCATGCATAGGTAAATTCGTTCCATGCTTTGCTATTTCTTATCTTTACATCTCTTTGCTTGCTTGGATTAAGTGATTTTGCTCCTGAGCTATAATTCCTTTCATCTTCAAAAGCTAGAGAAACATGAAAGTTTCAACACTTTACTTTGTGAATATTAAACTCATTAGAAATTTGGTTTTTTGTGTGCTAATCATGGATAAATGGCCTTGACCTTGGGTTAATGTAGGATCATTGCTCATTAGTCCTAGACTCTTAGTGATTGACTTAATACTCCCCTCATTTCTAAACATGACCTAGGGCTATGATTAGGTTTTTAGTCTCTTAGTCTATTTGCCTTAAGTACTCTCATTATGAAAGAAATAAACAATGAAAAAAATGAATGAATGAAGAAAAAAAAGGGTCCAAAAAGAGTAGCACAAATGCTACTAGACACATGAAAATGAAATTTATATGTTATTTGTGTCTATGTGAGGCCTAGCGCCTTATTGGCACTTGGTAGATGAGGGGAATCACCTTGGCTTGCTTGGTCAAGGCCCTAAACCGATGTCCTAGGCTGATAGGGGTTAGCCATTGTCTTGGTAGGCTAGTAGGTTCTTGGAACACCTTCTTAAGGATTCAAGGAGCCAAGAGTCGTAGCTAGACTTGCCTTGGGATGATAGCCTTGTGATGTGCTTTACTTTTTTCTATGAAATGTTAAGACCTTCCATGAGCTTCAAAAAGCTAAAGTGACAGTGTAATAACAGATTAGGAGCTTCTTTGTGGCCATAGACATGATAGACTTGGATGCATTATTAAGATTGATCATATGGTTTTTAGGCTAGTAGGTGTATAAACTTGCATTAGCCTAGGGTCATAATTGATTGCTTGTATTTCATGCATAAGTCTGAAATTTCAAGTGGTTTAATCTTCACAATAGTTTAGGTGTTTTTTTGCTTTATGTTGTTTAGTTTTTGGCTATAATTGATCCATCTTTTACAAGAAAAAATTCACTTTGCATGATTGTTCATTGCGCTTCATGTTTTATTCATACTTGTTGGCCCTTTGATACTCATGACTTGTTTTATGTTTTGCAGCTCAACATTCCTCCATGGACGTGCTTTCTACCATGTCTCCGTGTTTTGCTTCAGCAGCATACAAGGATGTGCTCCAAATTAGGAGGGGGGGAATGTTAGCAACGGATAACACATGCTACATCAATTATGCACCAAGCTAGCAATGTGCTATCGATGTGCACAATATTTCCTATTCACCTTGTATAAGATCTTGCGCTCATTTGGGAGTTCCAAATCGTATGTGCTAGAGGGCTCAACTTAATCCCATAGGTGCATGCCTTTATAAGAAGCCTTTCTATGCAAAGAGGACTCAATTCTTGAGTATCCAGGATTAGAATGGAAGGCTACCCCATGAGTCACTCTAAGACTCACGCATGCATTCACTCTTCATATTCATTCATTCGATCTCTATATTCCCTTGTTCTCATCCCCATGCATGCATTCATAAGGCTTGAATCCCCTAACAATACAATCCACAAGGATACTGCCATGTGGGATGACGGCTTGATTCTTATGCTTAGTTACTCCTATGACTCTTCAAACATTCTATTGATGACTATATGAGGCTTCACACCTCATTTTAGGGAGCCCAATGTTTGATACTTGTTGATACCTCATGATTACTTTCAATCTCCTCCAACTGCTCCACTCACTTTGGAATCTAGACTTTCTTAATCTTGGGGCCCTTGGCATCTTTTCCCTCAACGAGTCTTTCATATTTTCTTTTTCAATTCCAAGGCGTCTAGAGTGCAACTACTCAGCAGGGCTGCAATCGTCAATAGCCTCTAATGCTGGTACCACAAGCAAGCCACCTAGGTGGCTTGCCACCACTGCCACCAAACATACTACGAGGCCGCTGCACAAGATCTTGCTTTTATGCATCTTTTGTGCTTTATTCTTGCTTTTCATGCAGTTGTAGGAAGTTGATGTGAGAGGGAGGGAGAGAAAAAAAGAGATACATTATACAAAGAGAGAGGTAGAGAGAAAAGGGGGAGAGAAACAGAGATAGAGAGAGAAGGGGAGAGAAATAGAGAGAATGGGAGAGAGAGAGAAAGAGAGAGAGAGAGAGAAAAAGATAGATGAGAGATATGAAGGAAGAGAGAGAGAGAGAGAGGGAACAAAAAAATCTCGCTCCAAAAGCTCACTTTAGAAGCTTTTGGATCGGGCTATGAAACATAAGCAAAAAGAGGAAAAAAGCTCATTGTAAAGCTTGCTTCGTATCCATCCCCTATTATTCTATTTCTCTTGCCTCCCCATGGATGAAATTCATTCAAAAGCTAGGTTATTAGAGCAGTGGTGTTTAGTGCATGAGAGAGAGAGAGAGAGAGAGAGGTAGATCTGAAGTTGAGCTTCTTCTTCATGCTACTAGAAGTGGAATGTATGTGTGACAATGGGTGTGTGACAATGGGTGGGTTAAAATATAAGAAGAAAAGGGGGATTTTTTGGAGCGTATATGTATATTCTATGAGCCTTGGGAGGCTCAGTTAAGCCACTAGTATTATGATAACACTAGTATATTCTATGAGCTCTTTTTTTAATGTGAGTGAGGCAAGATAGAGAAAAGTTTGATCTTAGGATAGAGATAAATTAAAAAATGAGCTTTTGATTTAAAAGCAAGTGGAGAGATGATTTGAAAGATTACATGCCCCAATTTTCTATGTATCTTTATACACATCTTCACCACACTTTGCCTAGGGGAACCAACTTGCCATCTCCCTTTGCACATGATTTTACAAATACCGAAATTCTTTTTGTCATAAGAAAAAAATACAAAGCAAACACATTATATCCTTAGGCAATTGAAGTTTCCCTATTTTTAATTGAGAGTGGACATGTCCTCTAAACTACTTCTAACGCTCCTTGCACTACCTTGTGTCATGTGGTGCAAGGCAATGGAAGGAGCACTAGAGAAGCTACTAGCAAGGATTCAAGGAGAGATTGCAAGACAAGGCACAACTAATCATGGGGAGGGGGGGGGGGGGGAGACTAATTCCTCTTTCTCCCTTCTCTCTCTCTCTCTCTCTCACACACACACACACACACACACACACACACACACAAGTTCTTCTACTTGGTCTTTGGAGGATTTTTTCACCCACATTTGACACCTTTCTGACAATATGGACACATAAGCCTTAAATTAGGATTTTTTCATCATCATGTCTATTATTCATAATTGGGAAAACTGCACCATTAGTTGATACTTAAACCCCACATGGGACTATGCCCTTGTGGGTTTATAGCCTTGATAATGGACTATGGTCGAATACGTGGAACCGGTCCCTTACATAAACATTTGCCTTACCACTTATCATCCCTCAATTTGGGAAAGGACTCATTAAGGAGCATCATAGTCTGCGCTACTGACTCTCTCTCTTCCTCTTGCGCTTCCTCTGTATTCACATGCATACTCACTAATACTCCACCTCTAACCCCTTCAAAGGGAAGATTGTGGTGGCCGCCGCTCATGCTTCTAGACCTTGGGAGTTGGGCAGATTGTGCTAATCGAACAATTCCTCCATACGGTGCATTCACCTATGAGACCTTCTATATAAAGAGGTGAGTGTTGCTTTGGACCCTGACTTAGCCTTGGATCTGCGCTGTTTGTGTGTGTATGGGATACTAGTGAGAGGGATTTTTTGTCTGTCTGCCTACTGTGGTGCTATGGAGTTGGTTGAATGTGGTGCAACTTCTCAGGTCGGTAAACTGTTGAGCATGCTCTATTCTGCGAAATTAGGTTGTTCTTTTTACTTTACATTGGCCAAAAACATGGGGCCTTGATTAAATTTTTTCATAGTTTACTTAGCATATTAAGGTTGGCCTCTCTAAAACACGCAGTCTTATGGGTTTTGGTCTTCACTGTCGTAGACATTTCATCATTGTGGCCATGGTTGGCATATACTTTGTAAACACTGTTCTAAACCAAGTATTGTGGCCATCTTTTGATACCTGACACTGGGTCGGATCCCATATACTCCACATATGAGCTTGTAAAAATTATGAGGCCTAAATATTGGCTCATGGTTTTTCATACCAACTCACCATTTTAAAGCTACAGACTGTGGTTTACATTGCTAGTGTCACTATGGGGTAGGATGCACCTAACAACGGGGATTAATCTACTTACTCATACTACCTGGTCTGATACACTAGGTAAGAAGAAAAAGGGGGGGAGTTTGATTTACCCCGTGTGTCTTCGGACTATACAATGGATTTTTGCGCAAATTTTTCTTGAGTGAAGATGTACTAATAACATTGTATAAGAGGGTACCCGGTCAGATGGGCTTCAATTGCATTTTGATATCTAGTTTTCGTTGGGCTGTTGGCATAATGATAGTGTCTCTTTTTTGACCCTACGACACAAGTTTACTATTGATTGGATGTTATATTGCAGCCAAGGAATGTTGTGGAATGGATTTAGTATTTTAGAAATGAATGATGTAATTGTTACCTAGACTAGTTATGAGGTAGCACCTTGAAGGTTGGCCCAACCTTGGTTTTTTGATGTTCTCTACAGTATATGGTGATGTGATACAAAAAAAGCGTATGAAATAACTAATAGATTGTCACCCCATCCATTTTATTGGTTTTTTTTAAAAAAAAACTAGGATAGAAGAAATCAAGGCCACATTGGTGATTTTAGAATTTTGGAGAAAAATTGGGAACTAAATTAAAGATTATGAAATTTGGATCGGAAGGGGTGGTGGCCGTCTGATAAGAATGATATGTACTTAAATACCTATTTAAGGTTTTTCTAAAAAAATTGGGTACATATTTACCTTATCTATAATAAAATAACATACTTGGATCTTAAAAGAGTGATGAACTTTTTTATCTCAAGTTACACAATGAACAAAAAATAAAACAAAAACACCTTACATCTGGCATAAATGGATTTCATGATTACTTTGGACAATGGTTTAAGTTAAGAAAGGCTCTAAGATGGACATGGATAACAATTGATATAGTCCCTTGACACTTGTAAAATGCATTCAACACTAACGTATTTGTTGTCTTGTTTGAATGGATGCAGGTGAGGTCTCTAACCTTTCTTGGAATCTTTTTGGCTTTGTTGTTGTCCATCCTTCATATACCAAACTATTCCTACTTTTTGTAGCAGACAGTACAAAAGCTCATTTTTACTTTTACACTAGAAGAGACCTCATTCTTATTACAATGTATAAAAATAATTCTAAGACTGAGTTGTTTTTGTGCTACCCCTGTTCACTTGTCTAAAGACAATTGTCTTTTGAACTGTTTAGTTCTTTTGTGCTGAAGTATTTAAGTAGAGCAACCACACACACACACACACACACACACACACACACACACACACACACACACACACACACACACACACACACACGTACTGATACAATTGTCCCTCTACAGAGATCAAGGACAGCTTACAAACTAACTCTCACTACCTGACAAGATCGGCATTTTTTCTCCCAAGGTGGGGCAATTACTCTGTACAAATAAGTATTCCGGAACCCCTTGGACTTAAATTAAAAATGGTTTTAAAAAAACACCCGCTTAATTTTGGGTGTGATAAACCCCTTCACTAGTTGGGTTTCTTAAACTCTAATACCCATTGGTAAGGCCCTTCATTAGGCGCTTGACCTCCCTTGGTAAGTTCTATGTGTAAAAAAACTTTTCTCCATTTAGGGGGGCTTGGATCATTTATGAGGAAAATCATATTGTCGTGTGCACACTCTGCTCCTCCTTTTCCCTGCCCTTCTCTCTACTATGCATATGCACTGACTAAAGGGCTATGCCTCTCTCCCATAGAGGAAGCCGTGGCAACTGCCGCCTGTATCATGATGCCTTGGGATTTTGGCATGTTGATGGATGAAAGTGGAAAGGATTCTCCTCACTGACGCCTACTGAGTACTACCTTTGAAGGGGCTCCATTATTTAAACAAGGTGAGGGAGGTTCTGTACCCCTCCTTAGCCTTGTCTTTTTGCGTTCTGAGTACGTATGTGAAAGAGAGTTGTTTTTTTGAGAGCTTCCTCTTTTCGACTTATTGTTGTTTAGCTATGGAGTTGGTGGAAAGTGGCGTTCTTTTTAGGTTGGTAACTTACCAGGAACATCTCATTTTTAACTCCCACTAGGGTGGTGACATAAATTAAGTGGGTTGTTTTTTTCCGCTACACTATCTGGTTTTATATGGTATGTGAAAAAGAGTTGTTTTTTTGAGAGCTTCCTCTTTTCGACTTATTGTTGTTTAGCTATGGAGTTGGTGGAAACTGGGGACTTCTTAGGTTGGTAACTTACCAGGAACATCTCATTTTTAGTTCCCACTAGGGTGGTGACATAAACTAAGTGGATTTTTTTTCCGCTACACTATCTGGTTTTATATGGTTTGCAGGAAAAAAAATTAAACTAATTAGGAGGGATTGTTTGGCTTGGGGTTTATTAGCCATGAGCATTAGACCAACTGATACATTTGATGCGTTTTTCTCTGGTCTCTTTAGAGGACGCCGCTATACCAGGCTCTATTAAAACACTATTTTTTGCGACAGACTTTTCCTTGATATGTTTTGACTTGGGCACAAAAGCCATTTGGCATGAGCAGATAAGTGAGGATTGGGTGGTTAGACCCTTGTTGCTGGAAAACTTAAACTTAGTAAAGGAATACCTTTGATAGTGTTGAGTAAAAAAAGGGCACCCATTAATAAGTGCCCATATATCGATTATCAGTTGTGCTGGATTTATTTAACTACCTAAGGTTTACTGCACCTTATTTTGTTTTACGCTAGGGGTTTAAAATGTGGTCTGCATAATTAAGAAGGGCTTTTGTGATTTACACACCTTGTGATTGATGATTGCACGACTATAGATTTGTTTGCACCAAGGCTTTGGCTGGCATATAAGTAAACAAACTAGATTTTGGCAATCCTTTTGATGTATACGGGTAAACTGGCATTGGGACATACCAATGCAATTCACAGCTATGGTTTTAGCCTCTAATGCCATTAACTAGCAAGATACACCAAGGATTCATCCACGTACTGCCCGGGTATGTTGGAATCACTATACTACTTGGTTTTTGTTGGGCTACTAGCGTAATAATGGTGTTGCATTTGGAATGATGTATTGTGCACTATGGTATGGTCGTACTACATGCCATGATGGACGTCTTTGATAACTATGTCGTGACTAAACAAACTAGATTTAATGGGTTTCTTCACATAAGGAATAGCTTCATTACGCTTGTTTGTATAGTTTTGGTTCCTCTTACTCAATCTAATTTAGTGGATTTGTTTGGCTTGATATGCTTATCTGAGTCTTTTTTGCCTAAGCCAAGCAACTGTTTGATGTGTAACATAGTTTTTTTTTTAGGGACGTATCTATTGCTAAGGACAAGGCTACTATGTTTTTCCTGATGGTTTTAAGGATGGAGGTGGTAAGAGGGTTACCGCATACACTTGATTAGTCTAGATGAATTGTTTAACTAATTTTTGCCACATTATATAAGAGCATGAAAAACTTGCTATGTAAATTTTGATGGTGTATGGCTGAGGAGTAGGTACAAAGTACCTTTGAGCTAATGTTGGTATTAAGACACTTGCAACATAAGGGATGGTGACCTTCTAATCAGAATGATATATATGTAAATATTTATTTAAGGTCTATTAAAAATTGGTCTATATAGAAACCATACTTATAATAACTACCATAATTCAAAGGGGTAATAGCCTTTTTTACAAAACTTAAAAAGAATTTTTTACAAAATTGAAATACATGTGCACTTTGGACGTTTGTTTTAAGTAAAAAAAATTGTAAGTTGAACATGGATAACAAATAATATACTCCGTTGACACTTGTAAAACGCATTCAAGGCTAACGTATCTGTTGTCTTGTTTGGATGGATACAGGTGAGGACTCTATCCTTTCTATGAATTTTTTTGGCTTGAAGAAAATGTTTGTCCTTGACATCACAGGTTCTTACTACTTCTTGAACATACTTTTTTCAGCTATTGTACTTTTACACTAGAATGAGACCTCATTCTTATAGCATTGTACAAAAATAATTCTAAGACTGAGCTATTTTTGGACTAATCATTGTCACTTTTCTAAAGCCATGTGTCTTTTGAGCATAAAAGTTCATTTATGCTTTATTATATAAGTAAAAAAACTACACACACACACACACACACACACAAAATCACAAACCATATAGAGACATTGGGGGGAAGGCTTACTTGCAATGGTTGGTGTCTCCAAACCCTTGGTTTGCTTCCATGCCATGCCCTTGTTGGGCATATCCAAAAATCAATGCACTGTAAGAAACAACATCCTAGACATGTAGCTCCTCAAGCACTTTTTGTGCTTTTGAAGTGCACCACATTTGGCAAACATCAACAAAGGCAGTGCCAAGAATGATGCTTTCTTCCAACATTCCCCAATGGCTTTATATGGTCTGTGATAATATGTGTGTGCGTGTGTGCGTGTGTGTGGGAACGTGCCTTGTCAAGTGCTGGTGAAATAGAGTTGGAGAGTAGGACATCAAAAATTTGAAAGGAAGAATGGGATGCAAACAATCACATAAATAGATTATCAATACAACAATAGGTGGGATACGGACAATGATCATTACAAAAAGAATCACACTAGAGAGCAAAAATCAAACTAGAAGGAGAAATCCAAACATCTGGATCATGAACCACACCATCACAAACTAGATATGATCTAATGACCTAAAGATGCTATGTTCAGACCATAAAAGAGCTTTCCACAAAATTGAATGAACCTTCTTTAGAGAAGAGAATGTAAGCTTGGTTTCTCACAAGCTTTAGAAGCAAAAAGCTCAGAGACGCGAGATACCAGGACGGGCAATGAAGTCCAATGATCTGGTGCAAATGCATTGAAACTAAAGAAACATGCCAAGAAAGAGAAGGGCTACAAGGGGCAAAAAGACTCGAGTGACAATGAGATGTCAAATGAGGAGTTAGAGTCTAGCTCCAGCTCAAGTTTTTGTCATAGTGAGTCAGATGATCAGGTCAAAACCAAGAAGAAAGGATCATGGATGGAGAAGATTGAGGTGATGTCAAAACATATTACAAAAGTGTCTAGAATCAGAACTTCAATTGGCAAGGTAGAGACCTGGTGTTTAAAATGAAAATCAAAAGATCAAAGTCAGATGAGTGTTGTCAATGTACTTATTGTAAGAAATTTAAACATGTATGGAATAATTCTAAAATTAGGATGCACCATTTTAAGAAAAGAAATGATGTGTCAATGATTGCACTAACAAATCTAGAGGTGCCAAAGTCAAATGTAATGTCTAGTACTAGAGATAACAAGGCAAGTACCAGTAATGGGCCTAGAAGAGAAAAATATCAACGTATTAATGGTAGGGGGAAAGGTAGAACTAACTTTGGAAGGAGGAATTTTAGGAGCTACACTTGCAGGAAGTATGGACACTTTATAGCCCACTGTATCAACTTGGGGGGGTCACTACATAAAAAAATCCTATCACGTGGGTTCAAATGTGGGTGTTGTTTTAATTTACATTTTCCAACATTTTCACATACAGAAGGGTACTAAAAAAATGATCTTGAAAACCCATTTACAAATTGAATAGAAAAAGGGTCCCTTTTATCGATGGAAAATTCACAGTTAAGGGGTTTTATAAATAGTCCTTGAACGTACGTGATATATATATTATACATATAGTGACCCCCCCTGAGTGTCTTGAAAGAGTGAAGCTAGAAGATTTGAAGAAAAACCTACCAATCAGATCTAGTGAGAGAAATTATCAGAATTGCTAGAGCCGGGTAACTGAGGATTTACCAAATGAGCCTTTGCCAAAAAACAAAAGACTAAAGAGACTGAAATATGGAAAATTTAGCGAGCTACATAATAAGCTAAGGGCAAGACTAAGAAGGTTGATGAGTGGCAAGAGCAAAGAACTCTAGCAGCATAGGATGACCAAGAAGATGTCGGAGCAACCAGAGTACCCTGAGGCTAGAACCATCCAGAGATTAATGCCGCAACTTTTAGTAACTTAGGAAAGCAATACCATAGAAGGTGTGTTTGATAATCAAGAGGTTGGAAAGAAAGTTAATGAGTTAGTGACAACCTTGATGGAGTGCCTGAAGGAGGAAGTATGGCAAGTCAGACCAAACTTGGCTAGGGTTGATAAGAAATCCTAAGGATGAAAAATGATCACAAGAAATCCAAATCCCCACGAAGGGGTCAATCAACCACTAGACATAGGAGGCTAGCTGAGGCATGCCATTGCAAGGACAATCAATTGGAAGGAAGGTCTTCTAGTTTAGATAACAAATTTGGTGAGCAAGATGAGATTCATGTCAAGGTCTACAAGTGAGTTCAAAAGCTAACCATAGGGTTGGGTGATATCAGGTAGACCCTACCAAAGGCTACAAAGTTTATCTGAATGAAAAGGAATAAAGCACCTGAAGGAACGGCCATGGACTTGCCTGCCATAAAAGATGATGAAGTGCTAGTCATCCACGTAGGCTATAAGATAAGGAAGAAATGGGAGCCATTTTTAGATGTCATACTAGATGGTGGGGTAGGGGTGAATATATTGGGAGGACATGCTAGGAAAAATTGGGCATTCAAGAAATGAAACCAGCACCATTCAAAATAAGGATGGTTGACTAGAGAGTTGTCCAAGCAATTGGGTTGGTGGAAAATCTGCAAATCAAAGTTGGGAAGGAAATATTCAAAACCAATTTTTTAGTACTAGATGTGCAAGGAGCATATAGTATGCTATTGGGTCAGTTGTGGCTTAGGAGTGCTAGAGACATTCATGACTATGCAGATCAAACATTGACCATTCAAGGACCCAAAATGCGTATTTAGGTAAAGACCAACAACATAGAAGCAAAAAGAAATCTATGAGACTAGAAGATCTATGTAGGATATATGAGACAAATAAGATCAAGCAAATGCTCACATCAATGAACATATTTCCCATAGTAGAAATTGATCTAGATGTGGTGCTGATGGATAGGGATCAAGAAGAAAGACAAAGGCAACACTATCCAAAAAAATTTATTGAGTCTAACCGAGGCAAGAGACTAGTGACTCTAAATGGAAGGACATCAATGAAATAAGCACAAGAAACAAAAAGGGAAAACCAATGTATAGAAATTTGATTGAAGCATTGAATGAATGGACATGGAAGCAGGGTTATATGAACATGAGAAGCCATTTAATGAATTCACAACACAATTTTGGATAGATAAGGAGGTGAAGTCACTAGCTAAAAGGAAAGGAGGTGGAGAAAATTGGTTATTACTAGATGACCAAGAAATCAAAGAATTGAATCTTGGTTTAGTGGAGAATCCCAAAATGGTGAAAATCAATAAGCATCTAAAACTAGAGATTGTGTAATACTCCAATCACCTTTCTCAATGATGCATGATGGATAAATTCAGTGAGTTCATACACAAATTTTTGGCTATATTTGTTGACAATTCAAAATCCCTTCAATGCGAGATATGCATCCCCTATTTTTGGAGATGGTGTTTGAGAAATGCAGGGATAAATGGATTTGTTTGATCCTCTTAAATTGGTCTTTAAGGTTTGCAAGGGTCATCTTCTAGGTCATACTATATCTAGAAATGGCATTGAGATGGCCAAAGACAAAGTTTGATGTGTAAAGCAAGTCAGAGCACTGACGAATGTGATTGAACTAAACTCATTCTTGGGGTACATAAATTTCTATAGTAGATTGATTCTTGTGTTTGCAATGAAGGCTCTTCCATTGTATGAATTGACCTAGAAGGGATTGAAGCTCATCTAGACCCTTGGAATGCGAGGCTAGTTTCTAGTGCTTAAAGGAGGTGATCAACAGCAAGCCAATCGGATTGGGATGCAATATTTCATGTTCATGTGGATGCATCTAGAATGGCGATGGGGTAATATTGGTTGAGCTTGATGGGCTACCCAGTCGACTTTGCTAGTTGCAGGTTCAGTACAGTTGAACATGGCTGCTCAACAGTGGAAAGACAAGCACTAGGATTGGTGTTCATTGCAACTAAGTTCAGACACTACCTATTGAGGAAGATATTCCACTTCCATGTTGATCATCAAGCACTCCTTTTTCTGATTAACAAGGAGAAAAGTTAGGGAAGATTGATTAGATGGATGATGTTTTTGATAGAGTTTGAATTTAAAATTTTGTGCAAGCCACGAAAGACTAAAACAAGTGATAGAAAAACTTGATGTTTAGTAAACACTAAAGAAATGCAAGCCTATATAAAAAATTATTCGCTCAAGGTTTATTTTTTTTGACATAATAGAAAAAAGAGTTTCAAAAAAAGAGATAAGAAAGAGTCTACCTTTTGAAAGGCCCATCTTTATTAAAAAAATAATAATTCTAATCTTGTAAATCTATAAGATTTGTGACTTGATCGCTAAGAGAAAGTAGTTTTTTTTGCCACAACCATAAAATATGCCATATGAGGCTACCCCAATTATATTTCCAGGAGCTACTGCTTCAGATTCTATGCCTCTCAATTCACAAGCATCACCAACACCTCAAATTGTCTATGTGCCACATCCAAACCAAATGTTGCTTGCTCTAGCCCTTGTAGAGGATTTTGGGTGCAACAAGGATCTCAAGGCACTTCTCAAATATGTTCAACCACATCCATTTCTAGGCACAGGTGATGATGTGCCTACTCAACTAGAAGAATGGATAATTTAGATGCAAGACTAGTTTGCTCTTGCCAGTTACAATTTAGTAGCTCGGGGGATAATGGGGAGAGCTAAGCTAGAAGGACTAGCAAAAACATGGTGGAAGCTCAATTGCCAATCTCACCAAGTAGCAGAGGTGACCCAAAGTTGGGATGAGTTAAAGAATCATCTCAAGGAGTGATATCTACCCCTAGACTACTGCACCACTAAGATGAATGGGTTTCTCTCTTGCAAGCTAGGGAGCACGTCTATTGAAGCTTACTATGAAGAGTTTGTCTGACTCTCATGATATGCTCCTCTCATGAGAGAGGAACAAAAGTTAATTCGCTTCATCCTTGGGCTTGGGGGAGATTTGGATTCTAAAGTAGAGTCTCTTCGACCTTCCTCCTGGCAGAAGCTCTAATCTAGGCCAAGTCAAAGCACAAGAGCTTTTTTAAGGGAGGCACAACAACCAAAGAAGTGAGAACTTCCTTCTTACCCCAATCAGCCATGTCAAGCAACCAAAGCACCATTTTTACAAATCTAATTGCCCAACCCCAACGGCCACCATATTTTTTTTGTGTGAATACTCTCCTAACAATCACTCAAAGTGGAAGGAAAATTTAGTGCTACAAGTGTCTGGAATTTGGTCATAAGAAGTACAAACGCCCTAAAGGAAATAACCTTAGTAATCCCCCCCCCCCCCCCCCCCCCCCCCCCCCCCCCCCCATGTTAACCTTTTCAATCCAGCCAATCAAGGGGCCCAATTCAAAAAACTTGGGACAAGAGGACAAAATCCAACACAAGAAAGATCCCCTCCTACAAGTCATTTTCATGTTCAAAAGCCAACCAACAATCCACCTAGAACATCAATAATGAACTTCATTTCAGTAAAGGATGAGATAGACGAACAAGCCCACATCTATGCTGCCTCCAGTGGCCAAAATCAACAATTCTCCATTCTTGAGACTGAGGGAGAGTCTGACGGTAAAACTCTCTCCTTATTGATTCTGGTAGCTCCCCTTCATTTGTGTCACCTAGCACTGTAAAAGAATTTCAAGTCACCTCCCAACCCACAGTGCGTAAAAAGGCTACGTGTTTCTTTAGCAACATGATCCACCAAAATGATATCAGACGTTGTAGTGATCTCAAAATATCCCGTCTGTCATCCCCAGTCGTGCCTATACTCGAACCTGTTGCTCCACATTCCATGACGCATTGACTAGCTCCAGGTTCGAGTGAGGAAAGTTGTCTAGAACCTGCTCTCCATCCGCTCGATATCCCTCGCAACAAAAATCTAGGAACTTTCAATTCGACTTGCAATAGCCTAAGGAGAATCTACCTAGTACCATAAGCTTCCGATTGTAGCAACATGGACAGAGGCCTCACATTTTCCACTGAAAAATGGCTCTAAGTAAGCTTCTAACTTTTCTTTCTAGTGGATAGTGCACATGCGCGAGAGAAGTAGAGGGAGGCAACATGCATGAAGAGTCAAGGAGAGGCCTAGAGGTGATCAAGATGCATTATGACATGCTTGGCAAGGAAATCTATAAGAGGTCTCACAGGACTCTCACTCACCATTTATATCAACACTCATTAACACATTGAAGAATGTAAAGAGCTATGACACATCACGATCATGCTCACCTCCACTGCTACTAGATGGTATACATATTTCCTAGTGGGTGTCAGGCTTCAGTGCTCTACCTCCTTCCCCTAGCAGTTATCACCTCCTTCGCCTCCTCCTTCTCCATGCCTACTAGCTAAAGCCAAATGTCACCAATGCTCTGTTATCAAGTGCCCTACACGGATGTTATGGATGTCCTTTAGATCCTCAAATTCCTTCCATAGGCCATCCCTTGATCCTTCCACCACCTTCCCTT
The DNA here is from genome assembly GCF_014529385.1 of Adiantum capillus-veneris. Classification (NCBI taxonomy): domain Eukaryota; kingdom Viridiplantae; phylum Streptophyta; class Polypodiopsida; order Polypodiales; family Pteridaceae; genus Adiantum; species Adiantum capillus-veneris. Next base: position 106,137,926 of record NC_140941.1, read on the forward strand.
GGTGCTCTTGTCTTGCCTCCCACAGTTGCTTGCGCATGCAAATTGATATTTCAAGAAGTCAAAAGGTTGTTATCATCCAGATGTCTAACACCATGTAGATGTTGCGGATGTCTTTCAGGTCCTTGAATGCCTTGCACATGTCATCCCTTGATATTTTCACCACCTTTCCTTGGTACTCTTGTCTCGTCCCCCAGACTTGCTTGCGTGTGCAAGTTGATATTTCAAGAAGCGAAAAGGTTGTTATCATCCATGTGCCTAGAGGCTTCTAAGGATCCACAAATCCTTCAAAAAAATCCGTTTGGGATTTGGGAAGGTTTATTAACATTGTTACTAGACATATTTTTAGTCCTGCAAAGAAAGGACTCATAGTCGAACACTAGTAATTATTGACGAGGCTATTCTCAAACATTTGGTATACCCATGCCACTTGAAGTGTACTAGAGGCCTTGTGTGGAGGCAAAATGTTTTCTAGACCACACAGATTTATCGAGCAAACCAAAAATCGAGCAAAACCAGCCAATCAAAGAGGATAGCAACATAGCATTGTGAACTCTTGGTACATTTTGACAATTAATTTTATGTGAAATTTCATAAAGTTAGCAAACACCATAAAATTTGCTCATTATATTTCTTTACATCTAGAGGCATCTTCACATATGCAAGAAAAACCCAATTTTCTCATAGGTGTGCATTTTCTATCATGGCCATCTTTACATTTATTATCATGATCTATTACTACCTTGTACACATTAACTTGAGTGCCTTGAAGTATTTTACTATAATTTATATAATTGTTATACACAAAAGATGCATTTTACTTTATTGATTTCCTCATGTAAGGCCAATATTAAAAATATTCTATATGGTAAATATTTGTGAATATACTGGTGTGTGTGTGTGTGTGTGTGTGTGTGTGTGTGTGTGTGTGTGTGAGAGAGAGAGAGAGAGAGAGAGAGAGAGAGAGAGAGAGAGAGAGAGAGAGAGAGAGAGAGAGAGAGAGATTCCTTTATCATTCTTAAAGGTCAAATACAACTTATGAGACCAAAGGAATCATATCAAGTGAGAGTGCACATCTGATTCTTAGTGACTCTCAATGCTTTTGTGTGTGTGTAGAAACTTCCAATTATCCTGATCCACAGATGGTCCCCAAATATGGACCCCATAAAGCATAGCCGAAGCCACCACAGTGTCAAAGAGCCAAAGTTTTGTTCGTGGTTCCTGAAACTACACTTGTGAACACATCCTCTCCAACCCTCCCAAGGCCGCAGAGGCTCTGGATAATCTAGCATCCGCTGCTTTCTTAAGAGTAAACTTCGGTCCTGCAAATACCACCCCAAGGTATGTGTATGCATCTGTGTACTGTACTATATCCTGGCCATATGCAAATGTAGGTGCCGATCTCCTAACCCACTGCGGTGTGGTGTTAAACACCATAACATTGGTTTTACCCAAGTTTACCGACAATCCACTGTCCTCCGCGAATTTATGTAATGCATCTAGCTGCCTCTGCATTCCATCTGGTGATTTTGCTATCAATACAATATCATTTGCATACAACAACAAAGGGATCCATGACCCTGCAAGTTGAGACCCTCTGTCACCCTCTCTATCAATGTAATCTGATACCTCATCTATGTACATACCAAATAAAAGTAGGGGACAGTGGGCATCCCTGCTTTACTCCAACGGTGGAATGAACAATGTCGGAATCCCCTTCTGGAGTACGTACATACCCAGTTACTGACTCGTATAAGGCCATGATCCCCCAAATAATCTCTTTGGGGACCCCTAACTCTTGCATCCTGCGCATCAATCTGGCCCTTGGTACTATATCAAAAGCTTTCCTAAAATCCACAAAGCAACAATACATCCTTCTCCCGTTTGCTCTTCCTTCCTCAATAATGGCTCTGAGCGTAAGAATATGATCTAAAGTGGTCGAAAAGGTTGTTATCATCCATGTGCCTAGAGGCTTCTAAGGATCCAAAAATCCTTCAAAAAAATCCGTTTGGGATTTGGGAAGGTTTATTAACATTGTTACTAGACATATTTTTAGTCCTGCAAAGAAAGGACTCATAGTCGAACACTAGTAATTATTGACGAGGCTATTCTCAAACATTTGGTATACCCATGCCACTTGACGTGTACTAGAGGCCTTGTGTGGAGGCAAAATGTTTTCTAGACCACACAGATTTATTGAGCAAACCAAAAATCGAGCAAAACCAGCCAATCAAAGAGGATAGCAACATAGCATTGTGAACTCTTGGTACATTTTGACAATACTTAATTTTATGTGAAATTTCATAAAGTTAGCAAACACCATAAAATTTGCTCATTATATTTCTTTACATCTAGAGGCATCTTCACATATGCAAGAAAAACCCAATTTTCTCATAGGTGTGCACATTCCATGTATAACTCGCTCTCTCCCTCCCCCCCCCCCCCCTTCTCTCTCTCTCTCTCTCTCTCTCTCTCTCTCACACACACACACACACACACACACACACACACACACACACACACACACACACACACACACACACACACAAAAGCATTGAGAGTCACTAAGAATCAGATGTGCACTCTCACTTGATATGATTCCTTTGGTCTCATACGTTGTATTTGACCTTTAAGAATGATAAAGGAATCTCTCTCTCTCTCTCTCTCTCTCTCTCTCTCTCTCAGTCGAGTAGCTCCTCTTCTGACTCTAAGAAAGAGCCCGCTAATGACATAGGAAATTCAGTCACGACACTTGTCGATGTCACCTCGGACACTACTTCAGATGTTCAAACTCGAATAAAGGGAAAATTACAAAAATACCCTTCTAATTTTGGAAACTCCGAAAATAACATACCCTTCAAATTTCAAAAATTACCAAAAATTCCCAATATTTTGTCATAAAAATGCCCTTCACTTTTTCCAAAATTCCCAAAACACCGCTTGTTGTGAGATTAAATTTCTCAAAAGATAAAAATAATTGTAGCTTTTCATAAGAAGACTTATTGTCAATCAATACAAGATGCTAAAACTAGAATTTGAGTCCGTTATATAGGCTTTGGAGATGAATTGCTTCATTATTTTTAGAAATAGGTGCCCTTTTTTGGCCTCGAATGTAGAAGACACGTTGAAGTCTCACAATGCTCGAGCAAGAGAAAAATGTGAGAGCAGGGCAGAGGAATATGATTTTTTTTTATAGGCACATCGTGTTGTCTAATTTTTGTGGCGCAAACCATGCATCCTCTTTCTCTGGTGCTTGTGTGCATGACCCAGTAGTACCAACAGATGGAAGTGCATTCTCTCTCTCTCTCTCTCTCTCTCTCTCTCTCTGTCTCTCATTTGTCTATAGCAATAGATGCATCAATCGTGGAGATGATGATGACAAGGTGTTGTCCTAGAGTAGATCGTCTTGCAAGTGACGGTGATTAGGTGACGAGCGGGATGAAAGACAATTCATTCTGTTGGTGATGGTGAGGAGTGTCATTGCTCGGTAAAGTAGGAGATGGAGGTGGGGTAAGGCAAGAGGGTACAAACATTTTTGAGGTGCTTCTGTTAGTAGGAATTTGCAAAGATGCTTACAAGTTGGCCAAAGGAAAAAGGTAGAGGATGGCACATGGAGGAGAGAGAGGGGGGGGGGGGGGGGGGGTGGGATGTCATCTATGGTCCAGTGATGCAAGAGACAGAGAGATGGAATTTCTTTAATCATGGTCTACATTGAATTTCTCTTTCCATAACATTGATGCTTTATGGCTTATGGGTTGCGTCTATGCTTGGTCCATCGAATATGGCAGTCACACTGCTTAGTATGTCACAATGCTATTGTGAGATGGTCGTTGCTTTGTGACCGCGTGTTGCCATCCCATGTAAGAGCAGTAAATCATGACACATATAGGATCAAAGCTTGATCAAAGGATACGTGCTATAGTGGAAGTAGGACTGCACAACAAGGGAACGAAAAGGGCAAAGATGTGCGATGCGTCCTAGTTTTATTGAATTTTTAATCCTTTTACAAAACAAAGGTATTCTCAAAATAGCTCCAAACGTCTAATACATGTTCTCAATACACACACACACACACACACACACACACACACACACACACACACATATCCTCACCTTGGTCTGCATGGTTTTAGGCTTTGGGGGGGGGGGGGGGGGGGGGGCGGGTCCCATGCATAACTTTTATATATTGATAGCCGTTTTTCGGCTTTCCATAATTGCCATAGTAAGCTACCTCACCCTATCAAATCACTCAAACACTGTGGCTATGCCTACCATTTCACTGTACATAGCGTGTGTGAGTTAGGGGACTTTTCCCATATCTTCTTAAAAACCCTCAATTAGCTAGTCACTGGGCTAGTTGAGCCAAAAAAATAAAAAAATATAAGTATATTATGACCCATTTGTGTGTAAATATTTTATTGTATATAGGGCCTAAATAAAACGATTTTTCATAATTATTTTGGTATTTATTTAAATATTTATACTTAGCTGTGTGTTATTTATGCTATGTACATTGATTCACCATTACCATATTTTTTCTTACCATTTTGCATACCCTTTATTCCATATAAAAATAATTTCATGCAAGCTTCTCTTATTTTTTGTGTAACTCCATCCCAACAAAAAACCAAAAAAACTAGTTCTATTTATGTGTATATTTTTTCACTATTGTGATTTTTTCCTTCCTACATCTATTCTCTATTACTCTCATAAAGTAGACCACAAAAAATATTCATCTTTTTATGGCAGACTTATAATGAGAGAGATTTATTTTGACCCCTTTATATTTTTTCCACCTATATTATTTATATTTGACATGTACATATTTTTTTAGACCCCTCAATATTTGATTTTCTTAGTTGTACTATTCACTTATATCATGATCTCAACAATATCTTCAATTATAGACCTACCAAATAAGGTCAAGGGTATGTGGCATGCATGCATGCACCATGGGGAGCTCACTCTTGGAGGTATTCAAAAGAATCATCCAAGGAAGGACCTCACAAGGACCTTGTGCAGTGGAAAAAACACTCGGTTTTGTTGAATTTTTAAAGATCACATGCTCCCCGAATTTGAAAAGGTGATACAAACAAAAGTTGTAGCTCGTGAGCTAAACTTTCACCTCAAATTTTTTCATATTTTTTTGAGCTACGAGCTGTGAGCTATGATTTTATTGGTGGACCCCAGTTTGTCCATGCTATGCAGCCACACTCCCTCTTCCACTTTATCATTTTCCTCTTTCATACACACTCCTCCCTCTCCTTCCCACTCCCAAACCTGCAACTCCCATGTCCTAATTCACCCTCTTCACCATTGCCACATCTCTCACACCTCCATAGCCTTCATCCTCCATTTCTACACCCTATGTGTCCCCCTTTCTCTCTACATATATGTCCATATTACCATACTCTCTTCAGCTTTGTAAAGAACTTAAAAAAATCAGCAAAAATCCAAGGATAACCTCTGCAAATGAAGGCTTTTATGTGAATTTTCCAAGGTTTGAAGATAACATAGCTTCATCGACACGCGCTACTTCGCCATGCTGACCGCTTCTTCTACCGGTGCTGTAAAGAGATGAATGTCAACTTCTCCAAGCTTCAACCTTGCTTTACAAGCTTATCCCTTCTCTAAATTTTCTCATCATATATCTCACCATTTGGTGAATGATTTTGTAAATATTTCATAGTGATAATTACTAACTACTAACCACTAACCTTATTGTAAAATGCACCCTCTACTAGAGTAGGCACTCCCAAATTATTCACTCAATCCTCTCTCCTTTCATCCTCAATAATTCTCTTCCCTTGAGCCCACATCCATGTGACTCAAAGGACAAGAGAGACCCACCCTCATTAAAAAAATTAAAAAAATGCATAATCTTTTATTCCTTCAAATAAACTTGATTAGGCCTAATCCAAATCGGGGCTTCTAAAACCTATAAATAGAGCCCTTCTCTCCCTTGTAAATCATCACATGATCACACTACACCACACCATTCTCAACACATAACACACCACTCTTCAAGCCTAGTTGTGTAGAGTGTGTGCATTGTGAGTGCTCTATTCCATCACTACACATAGGTGCATGGAGAAGCTTGAAGTTAGTTATGCCATCTAGAGGAGTTGAGTGATACTATACTCTGCAATCACACTTGTAGCCTACTCTTGCCCATAAATAAGATTCATAGTTTTGGGTGCAATTGTATGCTGCAACTACGACTCTTCTCTCCAAATTGACTTGATAAGTTGGCTCATCAGGTGGTTGAAGGTATATTGTCCTTGAAGTTTGTTGTGCCATTTCATGCTTGGTGGTTTGAGGGCTTGTTGAATTGTTTTCCTAAAAGGTCAATTGTAAGAGGGTGCTCGGTGAGAGGGCTCCCGTGACCCTAAGACAATTTGTGTATTGGCAACAAGGTCAAGTTTTGTGTTGTCTCTCTATCAAGCTTTGTGTGCATCTAGTCTTTAAGGCTAAGACTGAGTTACTCAAGTTGATTTGTGCTCTTTACCTCTCTCTGGCGTGGTGAATGTTTGTGTTTGGTGTGTGTGGCTATCTTGCATTCCCCTCTCTTTGTGCGTTTGAGTACAAGGAGATATCACGTGCGTCCTAGTTCGCATCTACAACTAGGTGGTGCCCCTTTTCTTGTTTGGTTTCTGGCTGTGGGTTCTTGTTGTCTCTGATTGTGCTTGCCCCAGCCCCAATTGAGCAGTACGGGAGCCTCGAAGGGTGTTTAGAGGCCGCTCTTCTTGTTGCCCGCCCCGGACCGCCTCAATATCATGTGCATTCAAGGAGTATTTGTAAAATTTATTATCTTTAAAATTTTGACCAAATAAATTACACCCTTTTTTATTCAATCTATAACTTTTTTTCCCAATTCCATTTTATGGTACATAACTATTAAGTGCCTCCCTATTGCATCCCTATCTAGGTGCTCGACAACCTAGGAGTGTTATTGACTCAATTTCTTACAGTAATGTACAAGGCAACTATGGGCATTGGGTTACTGGCAACTACAAATGATTTTGTGGGTGACAATGCAACCAAGTTCAAGAGGTGCACACAAGGTCTCAAGGAGACACATAACTTCTAGAGGACACCATTGGAAGGAGGAATCATGGAGTTCAAGAAAATGCAAGATGGTAAGCGGTTAGTAGCAAAGGTGCAACATGTGTATGTAGCTTCTCAATTGAAGCTAAGGATAACATTAACTCAAGCGAGGTTTCCTAGAAATTGTACATCTCCTTCCCTTTAAACACTTAGGGTTGTTTATTTCTTTCTTTCACCTCATAGGTTGCTTCTAATGTGTGTATGATATAAATTGTTTGTTCATTCTTGCAAATATATTTTCATCTGATTTTGTAGAGTGGGAGCCAATAGAATCCTTCATAGGGTCCTTTGAAGCCATCCAAGTGGATCTTAGCAATGTGGATTTGCAAAGGGGATGGTGCAATGAATGGCTTCATTGCCATTGACCGAAGAAGAAAGGTGGTCAAGCACCAAGGAGATAACATTAAGTGTTGTGTAATTGGGGGGAAATTGGTATTCAGATACCATATTGCAAAGAAAATCTTATCAATGGTCTTTCCCTTTAGAAGGTGGAAGCAAACTATGGGATTATGGGAGGTAGTCAACTCTATATGCTTCTTGAGAAACCATTGACTTTCAAAAATATTTCCACAATGATTTGGTGCACGACATCTCTGTGAATAATGACTAGCACCTCATCCATTTTTGCGAGTATCTCAATTAGAGCTATACATTGCCCAAGATGTACATCTTTGTTGTCAATGACAAAGTTGTTTGGTTTAGAAAAGAAAAAGGCTTTCTTTGTGAGGACATTGCATTCCTGTGATGTATTAATGTTAAAGCTTATAACTGATGCACATTCTTCTCTTATTCAATGAAAACATTATTTTGTACCTCAACTCTGCACATATTTGTTCAGTTTCAAGTTTTTCTTGAGCACTTCATTTTCTAGCAAGTTTTTAAGTAAAAATGTTCAACTTGATTGATTGAGAATGACAACCACTTTAGATGGTGTTTTGTCATTTTGTTGCATGATTTTTTTTAATTTATATTTTTTAAAATGTTTAAGGGTTTTCTTAAAAGTTATTAAAGTGACTTTGGGTAAATAGGTCAATTTATAAATTTTTAAAGTTCATTTCTCACTGTCACTAACCTTTGGCTCTAAGTTCTCGCGGCATCTTCCTTGTGAACAAACCCATGGAAACATCGTGTGATACACTCTTTGCATACTTGAAAAGGTTGGCCTTGCAGATCAAGCACATGACTTAGTGAGTGTGTTTGAGGGATCTATCAAGATACATACCACTACCAACTTGCATGTAGAGGCCTTCCAAAGATTTTTTGCTTACATGGAGCAACACACGGCCGAATATTCCATTACGGTGTGGTTGCCGATGGATTTATGCGGTTAACAATAACTTTCACTTTTGCCTTTTGAGATTTGTCAAAGGGATCACCAAATGAGACTACAAGATAGAGGATGATAATAAGCTCATAGAGTTGGGCATGGGATGTATAGGTACTCACTTTTGCCTTTCGAGATTTGTCAAAGGGCTCACCAAATGAGACTACAAGATAGAGGATGATAATTAGCTCATAGAGTTGGGCATGGGATGTATAGGTACTCAGTTCATATCTTGGAACATGGTTTTGGTTTACTTGTGTTGTGGGGCATGGACAAGGAAAAATCAAATTAAAAGCCCAACAAGAAACCCCCTATAACCATTGTGGAGGAGTCACATAAAGATTTTAAAGAGGTTAATGAGGAGATGGAAGCATTCATGTCACTCTTCCCCTTACAAGAGCCCAACTCCAATAAAGAGGAAGATTAGATGATAGAGGGAGATGAAGAGTTGGAGGAAGTCCCGACCTACAATTACTCACTTTGCATGTAATGGTAATCCTTTGAAGACCAAAGTCTCTTAGCAAGACTCTCCTATCTCCCCGATTAAAATGAGCAAAATTTGGTGAAAATGGTGGCAAGCATCCTAGTGGAGATAAAATCACCTGCTACCTTTTATGAAAGTGTGCCAAAAAATGCTTTCCACCCACACAAACCACTCATTCCAATGAGTGGAGAAGATCATTCTAGCATTCACCTTACAAGGAAGTCTCTTGAAGAAATGGATGAGGATATTGAGATAAACATTCTTAGACCTAAACAATTGTTTATGTTTTTCTTAGAATTAGTGGTGATGTCCTTTAAAATGTTTTGCAAGTTGCATATCACTTTGATAAGTTTGCAATGCAAATTGGAAGTTCTCACAACATGCCTGTTAGTAGGGATAGCTTCTTGTGGCACTACCCGAGTCACCTACGACCATCCATTTTTTGAGTTTCTCACACAGAGTTCTCAATGCATGGTTATGTGGAGCTACTCAAGTGCAAGGCATTGAGTGTTGTCCTTACCAATGATTCCCTCACTCCTAATGTAAATAAATGTATACTAGTGGATTGCAGGCCGCCCTATATGCCTTTGCAGGCAAGACCCTGGGTGAGTCCTATCCCATTATGCCTTAAGCCTAGGTCAAGGGGTGATAAACCCTGAAGATATTGTAAAAGCCTTGGCATGAGGTCCAACATTTGTCCCATACAAACCGATGTAATTTGCAAAAAGACAAACAATCCATGATGTCCAACATTTCATTTTTTCTCTATTGCACATAGCTTGGAGAAGACAAAGGAAGCTCAAGGCACACAACTGAGAGTGTATTACTTAGTGTGAAATGGAAAGATGGATAGCCCTAGAGTGATGGGCATATATACAATGCAGCACGGGGAAAAAACCTCCTAAAGAGGGAAAAAATGCCCCAGAGGTCCTAGTGTGTTCACACACATCACTACCACATGTATATGGTAACAAATCCCCACTAGAGTGATGCGATGAACGCGAGCTGGCACATGAGTAAAGGGAAGTGCCATGCCCTGAGGACATGATCAGTCCACAAAGGGGAGTAATCCCAAAGCTTTGAGCTTCTCACGAGACAATGCCTTTGTGAAAAGATATGCAAGGTTGTCCTGTGTTGGCATATAAGCCAAGCTGATCTCTCCTGCTGAGAGCCTCTCCCTGACATAGTGGTAATGCACCTCAATGTGCTTTGTGCGAGCATGAAAAATTTGGTTCCTTGCAACTGTCAATGCACTCTGACTGTCAGTGTAGATAGTGTTGGCAGTGTCCTGCCCAACACCCAAATCAGCCATAAGGCGTCTAAGCCATACACACTCAACCGTAGCTGTGAAGACTGCCCTGTACTCAGCCTCACAACTAGAAGTGGCCACAATAGGTTGCTTCTTGCTCAACCATGATATACATGAACTGCCAAGCATGAAATAAGAACCACTTGTGGACACTCTTGTGTCAAAACAACCAGCCCAATTTGAGTCCGAAAAAGCATGTAACTATGGCGGCAACGGTCCCCCCTTGGGATAAAACAAGCCAAGATGTAAAGTGCCACTAAGGTAGCGGAAAATCCTCTTGACAGCTTGCCAATGCTTAGACCCTAGGCTATGCATAAATTTGTTGACCTGTGAGACTGCAAATTGAATATCTAGCCTTGTGTTGCATACATAAATGAGGCAGCCAATAGCAGTTGGTAAAGAGTGACATTTGCACGATCACCAACATCATGAAGTCTCAATTTCAAACCTGTTTCCATGGGAGTGGCAATAGGTTTGCAATCCTCAAGTCCAGCCTTACATAGCAATGTCTCTATGTAACTTTTTTGACACAAGGCAATACCACCATCACACTGCTTAAACTGTATACCCAAGTAATGATGCAACATCCCCAAATCTTTCATCTTGAAAGTAGCATTCAAATCAGCCTTAAATTCAGCAATATGTCTCACATTTGGTCCAGTGATCAGCAAATCATCTACATAAAGAACCACAATGAGAAGTACATCACCCTCACGCTTTACATACAATGTGCTTTCTGTTGGACTGTTACAAAAACCTTGTTTGACCAAATGAGTGGCAGCTTTCTCATACCAAGTAGGAGGAGATTGCTTCAACCCATACAAAGCCTTCTTACATCTACACACTTTGTCCTCTTGTCCTTTCTTGACAAAACCGCAAGGCTGCGTTACATAAACTTCCTCAAATATGTCACCATTCAAGAAAGAAGTAACAATGTTTGATTGATGTACATCCCAACCAAAATGAGCTTCCAATGCACATAGAAAATGCATAGTAGTCATATGACAAGTGGGAGCAAAAGTCTCTTCATAATCTATGCCTTTTTGTTGTGCATAACCCTTTGCAACAAGTCGAGCCTTATGGTGCACTTGATGTGAAAACTACCCGTAAAGAGGAGAAACAAAGTGGGAACAATACGTGCTATGTAGCACAAACCGTAGAAGACTGTAAGGCACCTGTTATGTAGAGAACGGCACTGACAAAAATTCTGAACAAAATCACGAAATAGCCTGTGCAGTACTGCCTGTAGTGGAATTGGAAGCCGAAATGAGCCATACACATGTGGTAGTGATGTGTGTGAACACACTAGGACCGTCGGGGCATTTTTTCCCTCTCTAGGAGGTTTTTTTTCCGTGCATTGTATATACGCCCATCATTCTAGGGCTATCTATCTTTCCATTTCACACTAAGTAAAATACTCTCTATTGTTTGCCTTCAGCTTCCTTCGTCTTCTCCAAGCTGTGTGTGTTTTTCGGCAACCCTAATTCCAACAATTGGTATCAGAGCAAATTGCATCCTCCTGAGCTTAGTCGCTAGCAGCTCCAACACACGCCTACTCACTTTCTTTGATTTTTGTGATCTTTGGCAAGCATTTGTAGGTCGAATTTTTTTTTGGGAGACCTCGTAGAGCTCAGTCTGCTCAGATTTTTGATTCGGTCTCATTTCGGCCTCCGTCTCCACTACAGCCAGGTCTGCATATGCAATTTCGTCATTTTGCAGAATTTTTGTCAGTGCCAAATATTGTATAACAGGTCCCATACAGTCTACTGCGGGTTATGTCATATATCATGTGTTGGCCTCACTCAGTTTCTCCTCATTTCGGGCAATTTTCACATCAAGTGCAGGCATTTTCCATGGCTGACAACAACACAGATGTATTCAAGATGTTTACTGTTGAGGACAAATTGGATGGGGACAATTACCCTATGTGGGCTTACATGATGCAACACGTTCTTGCGTCAAAGAGCATCTAGAATATTGTGCAAGGCATTGATGTACGTCCTGGTTCTGAGGATGGGTGATGTTGAGGATATTGCAGGTCTTGCTGCTATTAGAGTTGTTTTGCCTATGGTAGAACAAGCACGTTGGGATGTAGAGGATGTGTAGGCTCATGCATTGATTGTGTTGTCTATGAAGCGCACCAGGCTTAGGATATTCTCGATGGTCTTCATGCAAGCCGCAAAATGAGGCAAAAATTGCATTGCTGCGTAAAGAGCTGGAGTTGAAGATTATGCATGAGGAAGTTGATATGGACACTTTACTTGATGGTGTCAAAGATATCAATGAGAAACTTTATTTCTGCAGGTGAAGTCATTTCTGACAGTTCCCTTGTGCAGACCGTCCTTGATGCCTTACCAGATTCTTACCAGACTTTCGCTAGTACTTGGAGACTTATGACCCAAGGAAATCCTAAAGTTGTTAAGTTTGATTCATTTTGTACATTGCTGTTGCAAGAGTCACTTTCCAAAAAAAACAGACTAGACAGCGTACAGTTGAACATGCTTTTATTGCTTCTCAAAGAAAGGGTGGTAACAATAATGCAGCCACTTTTTATGGTTCTTCTGTGAGTGGAAAATCACCTGTTCCTAATGCTTTTGCTAGAAGAAATTTGTCTAGAAATTTTGGCGATAAGGGAAAAAAGAAGATGCGTTGCCATTATTGTAAAGCGAATGATCACTTGATCAAGCAGTGCCCTAAGTTGAAGGCCAAAGAGGCTAAGGAGAAAGAGGGTGGTTCCACTGCAAATGCTGGTTCCACTACAAATGTAGCCATTGTTGAGTCTTTTGTGAAAGGAGACTGTGATGCAGAATGGGCTTTTAGTGCAGAGTGCACTTACAATCCTGTTGTCCATGATGCATGCATGTCAGTTACTGCAAATTTACATGTGTGGTATTTTGACAGTGGTGCTACAAAGAACATTACCTCACATCATGAATTGATCACCTCTCTCGAGTCTGTCCCTCATGGGAATTCAGTCACTTGTGCCAACAATGCCTCTTATTCGGTTCATGGAGTTGCAAAGATTGTGCTTACTGCTGCAAATGGAAGTTCTTCACAGTTGTTGATGCACTTTATGTACCTAGGATCAAGAAGAATCTTTTGTCTGTATCTGCACTTGCTAGACTTGGACTTGTAGTCAAATTTGTGGATGACAGATGTACAGTTTCTTCTTTGGTTGCTTCTTTACCGCCTCTTGAAGCACCTGCCAAACATGTTTGTGAAGGTAATGGGTAAAATGCAACATTCTAAGTTCCAAAGGATGGTTTAGTTAGGGCCACATGCAGGTTGCAACTTGTGCATAGTGATGTTTGTGGGCCCATCCAAACTCTGTCCTTGGGCAATTACCTGTACTTTGTGACTTTCAATGATAATTACTCTAGGAATGCATGGATATTTCCGCTTAAAGCGAAGTCGGAAGTTTTTATGTGCTTCAAACAATCTTTGGCTATGGCTGAAAATGTCTCAAAATGTAATATGGGCACCCTTCATTCTGATCGAGGGGAGGAATATATGTCTCATGAATTTAATGCATTTCTGGCTAGTCGTGGGATAAAACACCAATGTATAGTGCCTTATATGCCTCAGCAAAATGGTGTAGCTGAGAGAAAAAATAGGTCACTTATGAAAATGGCACGATGTATGGTCAAAAGTCAAGCTTTGCTGCATTCTTTTTGGCTTGAGGCCATCATGTGTGCCACTTATGTACTTAACAATTGTCTTGCAAAAGCTTTGCAATCTATTACTCCATATGAAGCATGGCATGATAGAAAGCCTTCTATTGAGCACATGCATGTTTTTGGCTGTTTGGCATATACTTTGGTGCCACAAACACAACGCAAAAAATTGGATGATAATGTTGTCAAATGTATTTTTGTTGGTTTTAGTTCTGAAAGCAAAGGTTACAGGTTGTATCATCCGCAAACAAAGCGTATTCTAGTTTCATGGGATGTAGTGTTTGTGGAAGATTCTGTTCAGCCCTTGCTATCATGTACTAGAGACAGTAATGTAAGCTCATAGGACATTTATGACACTTTTTTGCCTCTTTTTAGTGGTGGAAATACAAATGTAAATTCCAATGAGGAAAATGTACAGCCTATGGGGGTTTCAGAAAATGTTATAGATCATCATATTACTGATGCAGATGTACATGATGTACTTGATGAGGAAAGGGCTGAAAATGAGTAGGCTAGAGATATGCCAAAATGGCTGGTGCATACATTGTGTGACAGTAAATTGGATGCACCTTTGTATAGTCGTACTCGTTCAAGCTCTCACCATGCATCTTATGCATTAGATTGTTATGTTTTGATTGTGTCTAGCTTACATGATGTTGAGGAGCCTTTGTCTTTTGATGAAGCACAAAATTCAAAAAATTGGATGGCTACCATGCAATCAGAATATGATGCACTTATAGAAAATTACACATGGACTTTATGTAATTTGCCTCCTGGAAAAAAGGCCCTTGGTACAAAGTGGGTTTACAAGTTGAAATGCAAGCCGGATGGTGAGATCAATTGCCATAAGGATCAACTTACTGCAAAGGGTTATGCACAACAAAAAGGCATAGATTATGAAGAGACTTTTGCTTCCACTTGTAGTATGAATACTGTGCATTTTCTTTGTGCATTGGTAGCTCATTTTGGTTGGGATGTACATCAATCAAGCATTGTTATTTCTTTCTTGAATAGTGACATATTTGAGGAAGTATATGTAACCATAGCCTCAAGGTTTTATCAAGAAAGGACAAGAGGACAAAGTGTGCAGATGTAAGAAGGCTTTGTATGGGTTGAAGCAATCTCCTCGTGCTTGGTATGAGAAAGCTGACACTCATTTGGTCAAACAAGGCTTTTGTAACAGTCCAACAAAAATCACATTGTATGTAAAGCATGAGGGTGATGTACTTCTCATTGTGGTTCTTTATGTAGATGATTTGTTGATCACTGGACCAAATGAGATACATATTTCTAAATTTGAGGCTGATTTGAATGCTACTTTCAAGATGAAAGATTTGGGACTGTTGCATCATTACTTGGGTATCCAGTTTAAGCAGTGTGATGGTGGTATTGCCTTGTGTCATAAAAGCTACATAGAGACATTGCTATGTAAGGCTGGACTTGAATTTTGCAAACCTATTGCCACTCCCATGGAAACAGGTTTGAAATTGAGTCTTCATGATGCTAGTGATCGTGTAGATGTCACTCTTTACCAAATTGTTACTAGATGACTCATTTATGTATGCAAGACGAGGCCGGATATTCAGTTTGCAGTCTCATAGGTCAGTAGATTTATGCATAGCCCAGGGTCTAAGCATTGGAAAGTTTTCAAGAGTATTTTCCACTACCTTAGTGGCACTTTACATCTTGGCTTGTCTTATCCCAATGGGGGATCATTGCCGCCAAACTTACAAGCTTTTTTGGACTCAAATTGGGCTAGTTGTTTTGACACACAAGTGTCCACAAGTGGTTTTTGTTTCATGCTTGGCTTCATGTATATCATGGTAGATCAAGAAGAAACCTAATGTGGCCACTTCAAGTTGTGAGGCTGAGTACACGGCAGTCTTCACAGCTACAATTGAGTGTCTATGGCTCAGATGCCTTATGGCTAATTTGGGTGTTGGATAGGACATTGCCAACATTATCTACACTGACAGTCAGAGCACATTGGCAAAGCACAGCGAGGAACCCAGTTTTTCATGCTCACACAAAGCACATTGAAGTGCATTACCACTATGTCAGGGAGAGGCTCTCAGCAGGAGAGATCAAATTGGCTTATGTGCCAACACAGGACAACCTTGCAAATCTTTTCACAAAGGCTTTGTCTCCTAAGAATTTCGAAGCTTTTTGCAGAGCTTTGGGCTTACTCCCCTTTGTGGACTGATGATGTCCTCAGGGCATGGAACTTACCTTTACTCATGTGCCATCTCTCGTTCACCACATCACTCCAGGGGTGATTTGTTACCATATACATGTGGTAGTGATGTGTGTGAACACACTAGGACGTCCAGGGCATTTTTTCCCTCTTTAGGATGTTTTTTTCCCCGTGTATTGTATATACGCCCATCACTCTAGGGCTATCTATCTTTCCATTGCACACTAAGTAAAACACTCTCTATTGTGTGCCTTGAGCTTCTTTCATTTTCTCCAAGCTATGTACGTTTTCCTGTAACCCTAGTTCCAACATCCTTAAACTGCCAAATAAAGAGGGCCTCCTATACCCCATTCACTTCCTAGTGTTATTTTGCGTCCTTGATCTCTTGCAAATGTAGAATTCTATCTTGGTTTGATCATTAGGAAGGGAATGGAGTTAAATAAGGCCTCTTTATTTGCCATGGAATTAAAAATGGGTTTATGAAATGAGCAAATGGGTGGATTCCATGTGGACTAAAATGGTGGGTATGGTAGGGCCTAAAAGTGAGTGTTTAAACTTGTAGGCTTAGAGGTGGTGGGAAATAAAATTTATAAATATAAAGAGAAAAAAATCTTATAAAAGAAACAAATTCAAGCTTTTTCTAAAAAGTTGGGATAAAAAACAATCTTTTCTCTCTTTGGTGGTTGCCAATTTCTCCCCCTCCCCCCCCCCCCCCCCCCCCCCCCCCACACACACACACAACAACAAGGGGGTCCCTCCAAAAACATGTTGGTCTTTCCATCCCTCTCTCCCTCTCTCTCTCTCTCTCTCTCTCTCTCTCCCTCTCCTCTACCATCTCTATCTTCTCTTGTAAAAGCTTCTAGAGAACACCATTGGAAGGAAAGAATCATGGAGTTCAAGCAAGCACAAGATTATAAGTGGCTCTAGCAAAGGTGCAACATGTGTATATGGCTTCTCAATTGAAGCTAAGGACAACATTAACTCAATCAAGGTTTCCTGCAACCTATACATCCACTTCCCTTAAATACTTAGGATTGTCTATTTTTGGCTACCACCTCGTAGGTTTCTTTTGATGTGTGCATGATATATGGCATTTGTTCATTCTTGAAAATATTTTTATATCTAATTTTGTTTAGTGGGAGCCGATAGAATCCTTCACATGGACCTTTGAAGCCATCCACATGGATCTTGAAATTTTTCTTTATGCTGGTTATTTATCCTCTAAGCATACCTCACGAGACATCTTTTTTATAGCCATACTTATGTCACACCTTAGCAAAATGGGTATGTAATCTATCTCCCATTAGTTTGGAGAGGTTGGGATGTCCTACACTAGATAATGCATTGATGGCAATAACCCAAAGGAGAATGGAGGTGGATGTGCATGCAGCCAGAATTACACTTATGGGTACCACTAAGAAATGGTAACATGGTTTATCTCTCTTTATGTCTTTGTTTATATCTTTTGATTGCATAGTGTCCATAGGACACCAAGAATGGGAATTCGCAAAGGTAATGGTGCGATGAATGGATTCCTTGTAGTTGGATGGGAAATCAAGGTGTTCAAACTTTAGGGAGATAACTTCAAGAGTTGTGTAATTGGGGAGAAACTGGTGTTCATATACCCTATTGCAAAGCAAAGCTTGTCAATCGTTTTCCCCTATAGATGGTGGAAGAAAAGTATGAGAGCATGGGAGACACTCCGCTTTTATGTTGCTACTCAAGAAACCGTTGACCTTCAAATATGCCTCCATGATGATGTAGTTCATGAAATCTTTATAAATAATGACTAGCACCTTGGCCCATCTTCATGACTATCTCAATTTGAGATATACATTGCCCAGATTGTACCTTTTTGTTGTCAATCAAAAAGTTGTTTGGTCTAGAAAAGAAAAAGGATTTGTGAGTACATTGCATTCCCACAAGATATTACTATAATAGCTTTCAAATAATGCAAATTTCACTCTTATTAATAACAACAATGATTTTTTAATCTCAACTCTATGCATATTTGCTCATTTTCATTTTTTTCTTAAGCATTTCATTTTCTAAAAGTTTTTGAGTGGAAATATTCAACTTGATTGATTTGCAAATGCCAATGCCAATGACATGCCTTCAGATGGTGTCTTGTGTTGTTTTGTCACGTGAAATTTTTATAATTTATACTTTTTTTTATGTTTAAGGGTTTTTTTTTTAAAAATCAAGTGACTTTGGGTATATAAGTCACTTTCTAAGTTTCTAAATTTTATTTCTCATTTTAAAACCCTCTAGCTCTCAATTCTCTTGGCACCTCCTCATGAATGAACCCATGACAACATCCTGTGATGCACTCCTCACACAACTAGAGAAGGTTGGCCTTTTAGATCAAGAACATGACGTGGTGAGTGTGTTTGAGGGCTCTATCAACATGCAAGTCATTGTCAACTTTCATATAGAGGCCTTCCAAAGCTTTCTTGCTTACATGGAGGAATCCTGTGATGCACCCCTCAAAAGGTTGGCCTTTTAGATCAAGAACATGACGTGGTGAGTGTGTTTGAGGGCTCTATCAACATGCAAGTCATTGTCAACTTTCATATAGAGGCCTTCCAAAGCTTTCTTGCTTACATGGAGGAACCCATGGCCGAATATACCATTGTTTTGAGAGATTTGACACGGTGTGATTGTCAGCGGATTTTTCAAATACCTCTATGTGGCCAAAAATAAATTTTTATTTTCATCTTTTGAGGTTTTTCAAAGGGTTCATGGAACAAAACTACATGATAGACACCCAATTCATAGCTTGGGACATGGTTTTGGCTTCGCTTGGACAAGGGAAAATTAACGAAAAAGTCTAGCAAGAAGGACCTTCTAACCATCATGGAGGAGTCAAATGAAAATGTCAAAGAGGAAATGAGAAAATGGAAGCATCCATGGCACTTGTTCCTCTTACAAGAGCCCAGCCCTACTAAGAAAGAAGATCAGATGATAGAGGGAGATGAAGTTTTGGAGGAAGTCCTTGACTTTCAATTACTCTTTACATGTAGTGGTGATGGAGGGCCATCAATTTTTGTTTCTTCATGACATTGCTAAGACACTTGGATTATGAATAGAGGAGCCACTCTTAGTGCTTGCTATCTATGTAGGCATAAATGATCCAAGTGGAAAGGAAGAGCCGACACAATTTGAAATTGACTTTGAAGACCAAAGTCTCTTGGCAAGACTCTCCTATCTCCCTAATGAAAATGAACATAATTTAGTGTAAACAGTGGCTATAATTCTAGTGGAGATAAAATCATGTACTTCCTTTTAAGAATGTGTCCAAAAGCACTTTCCATCCACACAAACCACTAATTCCAATGGGTGGAGATGATTGTTTAAGCATCGATCTTATAAGGAAGGATCTTGAAGAAACAGATGATGATAATGAGGTAAACATTCTTGGACTCAAACAATTGTCTTCATTTTTCTTGCAATTATTGGTAATCTTCTTTAAAATGTTTTGTAGGCTACATACCATGTTGATAATTTTTATATGAGAACTGGAGGCTCTTGCAATTAGCCCGTTCGTAGAGATCTCTCCTTGTGGCCTGACCTAAGCCACCTATACCATGCATTCTTCAAGTTTATCACACAGAGTTCTTAAAGCATGGTTGTGTAGAGCTCCTCAAGTGGGGGCTCTCTCTCACACATTGTGGTGATATGCTCCCTCCAGATCCTATGTTCTCTCTCTCTCTCTCTCTCTCTCTCTCTCCCCCCCCCCCCCCCCCCCCCCTTCTCCCCTTCCACACACACACACACACAGTATATGCGCACTCACAATTAGTATTAGAGTGCATGGCCATCATCGCAAAGATCATGAGAGTTTTGAGAGCTTCGAGGTGGTAGCTTGCTTGCTCTTGGTGGTGGAGAGATTAAGAAAGCTTGGAGGATTTTTGAGAGCGCAATGGGAGCTTGTGAGCTTAGCTGAGAGTGATGTATGCTCTTGTGGAAGCTCAGAACAAAGTATGGAAGATAGTGTGTAGGTCAAGGTGTTGCCCTAAAAATTGTGTACACAGCAGCATTGTTTTCAACTTCTATTTTCTCCTTGTAGATTGCAGATTTGAAAATTTTTCCTACCATGTCCCTGCGTTTTGACATGGTCTATAATTTTCAGAAGAAAGTCTCTGCAAATTCCTCACCGTTTTGTTAATATTCGGCTTAGACTGACTGCAAACAGAATATCTCAAGTTTTTTGCTTTCATATAGTATGCAAGTTTGATGCACTCTTGCAAGCATGGCAGGTGCTTGAAGTTGAGAGCATGAATTCTTAGATGAAGTGCAATTTCAACTTGTGTAGAGCTTGAATTAGGTTTATTGGTAGATTTGGGGTATAAATTCACGGAGGCATCTACACACCATCGAAGTGATCTCTTGAGTGACACAATTTTTTAAGCACACGGGTGGAGCTTCTTTCACATGTTTTCATAGGACTCTTTGGTAATGATTTTGTGCTTTGGTTTATGATCTTTGTGGATGAATTTGTATATGGTTATGGTGCATAGGTGATGTCCATTGTACATGCATTTTGGCAAGAACTTTTGAGTGTTGATGAGCTCTATTGAGAGCATTGTTTTTGCATGGATTAGCTTTGTTGAGATACCTACTATGGATAGATTGGCAAAGGTCACTACACATGGCATTGATGCGATTTCCATAGATATGCTAACAAAGATTATACGTTTATCATTCATTAGTCTTTGGGAATCTCATGAACAACCTCTTAGTATTAAGACCCGACATAGCAACTACAATGGAGTGTTTTCATTTTTGGTTGTCATTTGTGCAATAACTAACACTAGCATGATGCATCATGGAGTAGTGCAAGTCATTACAGGATACATTCAACGTATGCATGTTGATTCTAGTCAAGATATACACATTTTCACACCACTAGAGCCTACATGGTGGCATGCATAGACTTTGAAAGAGCCAATGGGCGTGGGTTTAGAAGAATTTACTCCCTATGCCTCTTGTATATACTACTAGGTCCTATAGTAATACCATTTATCGTCACATTTGCCTTTCAGTGGGAGATTGTTAGGGTAAAGACGGTGTGCCACTTACATTGGTTGAACACACCAGAGACATCCAATCGTCCATTACTTGTACACACCTTTACTAGATAGAAGAATAAGGGGCTCTCTCTCACACATTGTGGTGAGCTGCTCCACCCACATCCATGTTCTCTCTCTCTCCCCTTCTTTCTCTCCACACATGCATTGCATTTTCCAACTCACAATTCTCATCATTGAGGTGGTTTCCTTGGGTTGCATTGCCTTGTTGGTTGGCCATACTGCCAAAGGATCTCTCATGTGGTCCAAATTTTTGTTCCGTCTTATGTTCCATTCCCATGATCATTTCTCAGATCAAGTAGTCCTAATACTAATTGGTCTGTTTGACCTTTTTTGGAGTCATAATAACAAAGTTATTGTTATAACAATCCCTAACGAGATATACAAAAAGGTTCATTGGACCATTCTCTCTAATCTTAAAGATGTACATGATTTTCAAGGGTGTTAATTGCATTTGTTTAGTGTGTGCTATCACAACAAATCCGTTACATTATTGTCCTCCCAACAATAAACTTTGAATTGTTGATTATCAGTTGGTATGCATTTTAGAGGTTTAACATCAACTTGGTCATACCCTTCTAAATCTAACAATGGTTGCCCCCCTTTAGTGGTCATGTCTAGAATTAATGTATTAACTTCCAAAATCCATTTGTCTACAGTGTCAGGATTTCCAATCTTTAGATATTGCACTTCGTTTTGATCCATGTATAAGGTATCCTCTTTATTGGCTCTAACCTCTTTCTTGAATTTGACAGTGTGGTCATCAACTCTAACCACATACTCTTCATTAGGGTTCAGATAAATCTCAGCCCCATGCTTGGTTGTCTTATAGAAGGTCAATATGTGTTTGAACCTGAGAGAGGTTCCAATCTCGGAGAAGGAAGAAATTTTTGAACTTGAGTCAGAGAAAGTGTCGGGCACTTCTTCCACTGTAGTCTGTTACAGTCCCCCCTGGTTTACGCTCTCCTTAGTAGATACTCTACTCTTAGTTTCTCGATTATATCCTTGGTTTGTTATGACATGGCCTGATCTAAGGTACATAAAGACCCAAAATACTCAATGAAAACAAATAGCTGGCCTCTAGGATCAATGCCAATCTGTTTCAGTTATCACAAGTCCAAGCTGGCTATTGCTCAAGCTTGATCTTGATCACTCCTTTACAATCAAAAGTATATAAGTACATCTACTAATGTGCAAGTATATAAAAGGACTCTTGGTCAAAACCAAAGTAGCCAAAGGACCAATCTGCAATGTTCAGTTCAAAAAAACTCAATTTTTAGTAGCAAACAGTGTCCAAATGACACCAAATTTTTTAGGCTATATGTATGATAGGTCTACTAACCTTGGTAGCCAAAAAATGTCAAAATTGATCTCTTTGTCTAGTAGAAGATCATAAGTATGCTTACTATCTACTAGTTTTGTTCTCTTTTGAGTGTTCTTACCTTCAGTTATGTGTTTGACCAAGGTGGAAGTTGTTTCTACTTCACTCTTTCACTATCTACTAGTTTTGTTCTCTTTTGAGTGTTCTTACCTTCAGTTATGTGTTTGACCAAGGTAGAAGTTGTTTCTACTTGACTCTTGCACTCAAATGGAATCAAGACCTCTAGGTCTCTTTCACAAAGTGTTACCACTTCACCTAGGCAAGATGTGCTTGAAAAAAAAGTTCAATTTCACGCCTCAAAAAAAAGTGCTAATTATCTACTGGCCAAAAAATGCACCTCTTTGAAGTTTTTTTGAGATTCAGGTCTTATGCAAGCTATTACAATTATTTTTGGCCCAAAAAAACCACTTTTTCATGCATCTAACATAGAGGAGATAATAATACCATTTTTAGTTGAACCTTGCAATTTTTCTTCAAGTCTGATTTTTGACTTACCAACAAGTTGCTACAGCTTTTCCAAGATCAATGATGACCAAAAATGATATTTTTGGTCTTTCGAGCTCACCTTATGAGTCCCGTACTTGAAAACTCTAAAATTTTTTTAAAACACTTCTCTGTTGAAAATTTAGAGGGTGAGATACGTTGGAAATCCTCCTCAATGTCTACTTACCCTACTCCTAGTCAGCTCAGCAAAAGGTAGTGGGAAGTGCCCACCAACACTATTTTTTTCATGTTTTTCTTTTTGAAAAGATTTTGAATTCTTAGACTTTGACATAGTCTAAGCTATCAACTACTCAAAAACACCTCATCTAAGCTTAAAGGTCCTCAACGAGTACAATTACTTCCAAGGCACTACACAACTGAAGTAGATACACCTCAACCTTGCAGTTTCTAAAAGTCAATTTTTGTGTTCTAGGTGAACGTAGAGAAAGTTTTGGACAATACTATAGAACATTGAGGTTTTTCCCTAGTTTAGGTCTTCTCCTCCCTGGAAACGATGCAAAAAAGTGAGTTCGTTTTGCCAAGCCTCACTATCTTATTGTAGAAATAGTGAGAACCACGCACATAAATGTCATACAATGAGACAGAGTTGATTTGACTAGTTGGAGGCTACAAGAGGTTTTAAAGCTCTTTGAAAACACACTCAATCCCTATCTACTCAAAGCTACACTCAACTACATGTTAGGCAACAAAAGATTACTTCAACACCTGCAAGCAAATCTCGTCAAATCACTAAGTAAACGAAGTCCAAACGTGAACAAACTTGTAAAATGGCTAGGCAATGATTAATGACACATACCTATGGCCTCAAATCCTCTTTTAACCACTTGCCAAAATCGTGATTATTATCTACAAGGCAGATTTCCCCTAACTATTTTTAGTCCCAAATGCACCCTAATGCTTAGCAATGATACCCTAACACCCCTCCTATGCATAAAATATAGTTTGGTTATGTAGATCTTGGGTTATGAGTAAATTTATGAGAAGGTTAGCCACAACCAAAACATAGTTTTATTGCAAGAAACTTACAATGTCGCGAAGAGTTTTCACCTGCAAATGCAATGTTGCAAACGACACTCAAAATGACCGTTTGCAAGGGATTCATGAACTTGAGAAAGAAGAAGGATAGTACAAAGCGCTTTGTAATGTCATATGCTTTTTAGCGAGAATGAAATTACAAAAAATTCACAAAAATTGGATTTTATAACTTAGCCATAAGGTTTTAGGTCAAAATTGGGTAACCACTAATTCTTTTATAGCCTAAGGATTCACAGACACAATCTAGAAGCATTTAGCCCCACCTCCTTCAGATCATAATCACATAACATGTTTGGTTCAAGAATCAATAAATTACAAAAGCGTATAGCTAGAGACGTCTAGATTGCTCAAAGAAATAGGAAATTACAATGTAGGTTGTTTCAAAGGCTCAACAGTCATGTTCCTCTCATAATTCACACACACAGTCAATAATAACTACAAAGTTTTCTCCCCATCTCTACTCTTTATCTTTACATAAAAGGAACCATTATCCAAGACCTTTGTTTCCATGTGAATGGTTGTGATGTATGGATGCTCAAGAATAAGTAGATATCTCCTACACAAAGAAGTTTTTTTTTCCAACCTTTGACATTGCCAATTGTCAGCTTCACATTTGGACAAGTCCCATATAGATCTCTTGATATGTTGTTTGTAGTGCTTATCATCCAACCATGATCTGTGTCTATCTTCTCGCCACTTGTTCTTCATGTAAAGACTCCTAGACATGAGATTGATTTTAGAGCTATGATATATCAACACAATGTATGGCTCCTTAACATCACCCACCTTTGTCAAAGGTTCTATTGTAGCTCTTTCCCACTAACTTCTAGAGTAGTGGCTTTTACATGTGGCTTCATCTTCATAATCATTATTTACCAATCTAACATGCTTCTCTCTTCCAGGAGACCGATAGCATCCAATCACACTATCATCACATTCCTTCTCTTGTACAAGTATCCCTTGTGCCTTAAATAACTCTCCTTTACTATGTACTTATGGAGGAAAAGGCTCAACAAGAGTCTACCTCTTTGTTTTTATGATATCTATAATATCCTCTTAAGAATCACGCTTGGCTATGCCAAGAACTTCACCCACACTAACTCAACCTTAATGTTTAAAATCCTTTCCTCCAATATCTGCTTTTTGTAAAGGCTACAATGTCGGATTTTTACTTGTAAGCAAGACCTTTTGCTTTTGGTTTTGCACTTCTCTTTCATCTTTATGTGGATGCTCCCTCCGTAGGACCTCAGGAGCAGAAAGCACCTACAGTGAAGCCTCACAAGAGGGTCCTAGATCCTTCCTTCCTCTAGTTCTTATAACCCTCTTTAAAGTAGGGTATCCTTCATCCCCATTTTCATGCCTATGATTCTCTTTTACAATTTCTTCATTATTCTGAAATTTAGCAATATATGCATGCACTAACAAAGAGCAAAGGATCATCCCAACCTACTGTGTGGAATATGCAATCACCAGCTCAATGTGATATTTTTCTAGTTTTATTTCCTTTCTCAGTCGACACCACTACATATGGAAAATAAACTAGCCATTTTGCCTGTTTGAATTTAAAAGTTATCCCTTGATTGCTTTCTTAATACTAAAGTTTTGACTCCCTTAAACTCCCAAATCATGAGGCCCTCCTAGGCCTCATTCTCTTCCTAACGGAAAGTTCTTTAAGTAGCCATTTTAAATTATTCCATGAAACATTCCTCCTTTATTAAGGCTAATTTTAATTTCTCCCAATCTCGTCCATGCTCCTCCTTGATTTCCCTTACATGGTCTCTAATCCCAAGGACCACAACAAGCTCAAAACTTCCAATCATTTCCACCTTTGGTTCTTGTCGTAACTCCAGATCCTTCACATAAGCACCAAGAATATTTCTCTTCAAATTGATCCATTTTATTCACAATATGTTGAAGATATTTGGTTGCTAGCACCTCCCTTGTTTCTACAGCATGTTGTTGCTGCATAACCATAGAAAATGCTTGAAAATTTTGCATTATACCTTGATCAAAGGGCATCCCTTGTTGTTCTTGCTGATCCATAGCTTATGATATTTAGATTGAAATTTTTAAACCCTCCACCAAGCCTGTTCCACATTGGGTTCATCAAAAAGTATGTCAAAAAGTTTGGGTATAGCTTAGTTCATCCACGGAAGCTCCACTCATGCACAAAGCTAAGAACAACTCAAAAATCATGTGTGTGCGATGACTTCATGTAGCCTCAACCCCAATTACATAGATACACTCCTACTTTTCCTTATAGAAATAGTAGCTTTTTCTCCCAATTCTTTGTTGACGAAAATTCAAGGAAGATTAATCACCTCCATAGATAAGCTCAAAACCTTTTTGAAGAAAATAAACCTTAATTGGATCCCTCACACACTCAAAAAAAAGGTCAGATCAAGGCAAGACTACACTAGTGCACCATAGAAGAACCCTCTTGAAAGAGGAAAAATGTGCAAATATTTCACTAAATAAGCTCAAATCAAGCTTGTCACATATCACTACATCCTAGGCTTTTATTTCCATTTTTATCCAATATGGGTATTTAAGGCCATCTTATTTCATTTTTTTAGTCATTTTTAGCCTAAAATAACCTATATTCTCCATAAAATGAGTACCATGCAATGGGCTAATCATAACAAGCCATCTAGCATCATCAAGTCTGGTGATTATGATGGAGAAACTATAACAACCATGATCCTTTAGATGCATCCCAATTGGGAAGATCCTCTCTAACATTTATTCCCACCATGCATGTTGGAAAGTTCATGAAGACAAGTCCTACACCCACCTTGATAGTTTTTCCTCCATGATGGTAATTAGGATCTACACCATCATGCAAACAAAAAAACTCATGCAACTCATGGTAATTAGGATCTACACCATCATGCAAACAAAAAAACTCATGCAATTTCTTTGTCCCTTCTTAAATTTTGTACCCATCACAATGTAGTTACCAACACAACATCCAGGATAGAAGAAACATCTACCCCTTATGAGGCTCTATCTTGGAAGATCTTCCATGAATCTATATCAAAATGTCTTTTGCAAGGTTTATGCCACTTGCAAAGTATTCATATTATAAATTTTCAATATATATATGTGTAAACAATATTCACTTATGTCACAAACCCTTTCATAAGACTTGCATATCATGCAAATTATCTAGATTACAACCCGAACATTTGAGTAAGCAACACTTAACCCTTTCACAAGACTTGTGTCTCATGCAAATTATCCAGATTACAACCCAACACATTTGAGTAAGCAACACTTACTTATGTCACAACCTCTTTAATAAGGCATGTTCCTCATGCAAATTATCTATTTCACATGCACTCTTCCACAAATTGACACTCCACATTTGTCAATTTGCCAGTATAATGCTAAGGAGGATAACACATTGAGCCATTAATGGATGAAGTAGGACATGGTTATGCTTCAACTCATCATAAAATTGAGTACATGAGGGCCTCTTATATAGGCATAGGCTAGAGCTTCTTGCTTGCATCATAGATAAGGTGTAAGAGGCTTCCAAGATAAGCCCAAAAGAGGATAAACAAGTGGAGAACCCGTATGTACATTTTTAGGGGATATCGTGACCTCCTTTTTGGCTTCATATGCATTGGGAAAGATGCTAGAAAGGTCAATGGGTCATATATACATGCATGGAAATCATTTGGGATGTGTACATGGTCATGGGGGGAAAGGGAAAGGCTCCATAAGCTAGGATAAGCTAGGCTTACCCAACATATGCCTCCTAATCCTAGATTATTCATATGCCTCTAGGAATCTCTCTGATACATCTACAAGGTTCACATGTTTCATCATGGTGGTTCTCAATCGGATTCATCACCAAGGTTCACTATAATACATCATGTAGGCTCACAAGTAGAGCTCCTAGAGTTTGATTACATGTCAGGGCACATATGTGTAGGTAATGAGAGAGTGCCCGTCGTTGTTTTCATCTTCATGGTCATGTTCTTCAATTAATTTTACCTTTGCTTTGCCTTGATCTTTGTATTTTTTCTCCATGGTCCTTTTGTTGCCATTGTTTTGTCCTTGATTGTTGTTTTTGTAGAAGCAGCAGAATGGTGGATGTCCTGTCCTTCCAGAATGTTGGCATTCTTTGATTTTGAAGCAATCCTTGGACTACTGGCTACTTTTGTTGCAATGTGTGCATTTCTTCTTTGAAGAGGTCACTATATACGCTCCATTTGAGGTTGATTCCTTGTTGCCTTTGTTTATTTTCTTTTCTTTTTCCTCTTCTTTGAAGAGGTCACTATATACGCCCATTTGAGGTTGATTCCTTGTTGCCTTTGTTGATTTTCTTTTCTTTCTCCTGTAGAGAATTGATGATGCTTTCAAATGAGGGTATTGGTTTCTTTTACTTAAGCACAGTTACAATCTGGTCATACTCCTCAGGAAGGGCCTTTAAGAGCATATCTACTTGGTCTTCTTCTTCAACTGGCGACTGTATGTACACCAATTGTGTACAAATTGTTTTAAGCCTATTAATGAGACTAGAGACATTCTCATCACTCCCCACCATAAGCACATACAATTGCGTTTTCAATGAAATTTTTTAGTGCTTTCTTTTAGATCCAAAAAGTCTTTCTAGGGTGATCCATGCACTGAGAGTAGTGGTGGCTTCATCTAAATAATGCACATAGTTATCATGAAGTTCTGTGAGAATGATGCCAAGTGCTTTTTCATCATGACTTTGAAATTGTGATGTGCTAGCTCTAGTTTGAATGGTCTCTCTGTTCCTCATGGTCTTCATCATATTCGAAAGCCCCTTTTCATGAGATACCCCTTGAGTTTCACGTGTCAAGAGTGAAACCCCATGCCATCGAATTTGTTTAGGTTGTCTTTCCCCATGGTGAAAGTGAGTGTGTGAGAGAGGGTCTTGCAAAGGGACTCCCTTGGTAGTGTCTACTCTCTTTACAATCACTTAATTTGATAAATAATGACATACATATCAATTTTTTAAGCATTGAATCTTCAAAAAAGGATTTATGAAGGCTTGGCCGAGAGTAAATTCACTCTTCTCTTTTAATAAGCACCTCTTCACCTTGGCTGGATCCTTGAAGGTCATCGTGGGAAAGGCTTCCAAAAAAAGGAGAATATTTGAGGCTCAATTGCTTTGCTTCAATGAAAGTAAAAAAATTTCAAAATGCTATCAAGGGCTTAATTGCTTTGTAGTTCTTTGTAGTGGGACGGCACTCTTGCCTTGCTTTTACCAAAAAATGCTCTTCATTGATTTGGAAAGGCTTGGTGGAAAGGGTCTTTGGCTAGGCGGTTAGGGTCATGCGGGAAAGGCCCCTTCCTTTTGGGCATGGTCGGACAGTGGGAGCAGGAAGTTGATCGATGGGGTTGAAGTTACAGCTTGGTGATCGGATAGGGCAGGTGACAAGCAATAGAAAGAAAAGCATGGAGTCGGTGCCGATCGTTGGCAGAGCCGATTGGGTTATTGTAATTGAGTGCACTTTGTTGCATCCGTCGGGCTTGCTACTCTCCCAAAACTAGCATATGAGAGTTGAACTCAACAACCACAGCCCACTATTATTGGTGCCCTACACCACTTGGTCATGGGCCATTACACAAGGATATGCCCAAAAATAGTGTATATAAGCTTGCCTTTGCAGTGGTGCATAAGGAATACACAACTTAATCTCGATCGAATGGTGAGCTTGAGGGTGCATCGAGATCTCTTGCAGAGAGCTACTAAATAATGTGCTTGATGAACCAAGATTCAAATTGATTACTAAACAAAAAAGTATCTAAAACAAGAGGCAAATCAAAACCTAATTACTCATACTAATTGCAATCCCGTTAACCAAGAAGGGTAGTGGCCAATTGGTCCTTCCAATGACTTGCCCAAGCTTGATTAGGAGCTTCCAATTAAAAGCTTTATTAGAGGGGAGAGAGGGAAAATTTGAATAACGATCAACTTGTGTGTGTGTGTGTGTGCGTGCGCGCGCGCACACACACACACACACACACACAAGATCTAGCATAGAGGTAGTAGGATGCCCAAGATGATTAGTAGGTACTAATCATCATCAAAGCTTTGATACCACGTGAAAGATTAAGGAGGATAACACATTAAGCCATTCATGGGTGAAATAGGGCATAGTTATGCTTCAATTCATCATAAAATGAATACATGAGGGCCTCTTATATAGACATCCGCTAGAGCTTCTTGCTTGCATTATTGTAGATGAGACATCCAAAAAATGAAACCAAAGATATTAGCAAGTATGGGTGCCTAAGAAATTGATTGCAAAACAAAGTAATCAACCACAAATGTGGATTCCCAAGAGGAATAGTGTGCCAATCCGTACAACAACAATTCATCAAACAAAACTGAAATCTCGGCCATATGATTCAAAAACAAGGGTAAAGCAGATTTGGGTATCCAAGTAGTTCCGACAAGTTCAACAAGACCACGCACAATCGACCATTGAGGGTATCCGATTCAACAACACTATCAACCAGACGATGCACAGGCACTAGCAATACAAAAGTATCCATTGTTGATCAAACAGAGAGCGGGACAACTAGACTGGTTGTTATTTTCCTGCTCGAATCTTGATACTAGAAATAAAGAAAACATCATCATCGTATGCCAATAAGCATATTCGCTTATGCCCTCCTCTCGCACAGCATTCATTTTCCATGCATTGACAGAGTATGCATATAGGGTCACATTACATGGCATGTATTAGCACAACGTTTGACCCATGCACGACATATACAGGGTTATCCACCGTCGTCTCGGAGAACACTTAATAGGAGGGGGGAAGCATTCTCAATGTGAACACGATAGACCTAGATAAGACTAGAAGGGCATTGTTTTTTATGATTTAAGTTGATTGCATTTGATTGTGGAAAATTTTGGGTAAACCCAAACGTATAGGCCCTTATTTAATGTGAGTCTACAACGAGATGAGGATAGATATCAAAAATGAGCCTCTAGGTGTGTGTATATATGTAAAAATAAAAGTTTTTATGCAAAAAACTGAACCAAAAACGTTAAAAGCAAGTATTTTTAGTGGATTATCATGCTATTTTGGATTTATTTTGAAATTCTTTTGATTTATTGGTGTTTTTTGGGTTACTTTTGTTAATTTCCTTTTATTTTTCACTAATTTTGGGAGAAAAATAGAAAATTCAAATGAGATGGAGACGAAATGATAAAAGAAAAAGACGAGAGCGATCGGCATGTCAAGGATAACATACAGTGAAGTCGGGGTGAAATTATGGAAAAGTTGCGAAAAGCTCAGACTCTAGTAGAAATTTTTGGACGAAATGACAAATTTTCTAGAAATGGGACAAATGAAATCCAAATAAAGAAATTTTTGAGCCTAACGTGTACCTCCCAGCAAGATAGGAGCACATGTCAAATTTCATGACAAGTGACCCGAGAACCTTCGATATAAGATATTTTGGGCCCACTTACTACCTCTTTTGTACTATTCAAAGTGAGAGAGAGCTAGAGACCTAGAGCATGCGGATCTTCTATGGCTTCATACGACGCACACAAGACATCATTCAACACTAGACATGAGAGGTAGGGTTCTCACCATAAGCTGGCCCTCAATATTGCCAACAACATTTTTCCTACGTTATTTATATCACTAGCTCTCTTTGTGGGCTTATTTTTCATTTTTGAGTTATGTCATGATAGATATTACTACCCTATGTTAATTAATTGTTCATATGCAATGCCCATGTAAGAAAGATTTCACAATATTGTGCTTCTTCTTTCTCATCACTGGTCAAAAGATTTTCCTTTAAAAAGTTGGATTTTTTGTTGGTATTTTCAGTGCAAACATGCATAGTCACCTCTAGAATCTATGAGTTTTTTTTATATTGAATTTTGTGTGTGTGTGTGTGTGTGTGTGTGTGTGTGTGTGTGTGTGTGTGTGTGTGTGTGTGTGTGTAGTGAAGGTCTTGTTGGGCTTTTTTACTTGCTCAAAAAACCTTGCTCAGTGAATGGTAACACTCTTCTAGTTAAATGTGAGCTAAAATCCTGCAATAGTTCCTGTATGAGTCTCTTTTTTTGGTGCACACTGCACTGCACCACACTCAATTGTTTACTCAATTGAAAGCAACAATTAACAATTCTAAGGGGACATAGCCCTAAACAAACACTTAAGTTGATATAAAACTATTCCTTTTTATTTTCAAACTCACAATAGTGAGTGTATGCATTGTATTCATCAAAATAATGTACAAAGATACCTCAAGCTCATGCCAAGCCTTGAGGGTTATCAGAATATAGAAAACAGCCAGGCTTCCCACAGCAGCAACCCTCACTACCCCACAATAGGTCAGCTTTATCCTGTCAGAGCAGCATTAATGGCCCCATACCAATCATCCGAGCCCTTCCATTTACCAATGGAGACAATCAGTTTCTATCATGTCCACGTTTACATTTATTACCATGATCTATCACTACCTTGTACACATTAACTTGAGTGCCTTGAAGTATTTTACTATAATTTATATAATTGTTATACACAAAAGATGCATTTTACTTTATTGATTTCCTCATGTAGGGCCAATATTAAAAATATTCTATATGGTAAATATTTGTGAATATACTGGTGTGTGTGTGTGTGTGTGTGTGTGTGTGTGTGTGTGAGAGAGAGAGAGAGAGAGAGAGAGAGAGAGAGAGAGATTCCTTTATCATTCTTAAAGGTCAAATACAACTTATGAGGCCAAAAGAATCATATCAAGTGAGAGTGCACAACTGATTCTTAGCGACTCTCAATGCTTGTGTGTGTGTGTGTGTGTGTGAGAGAGAGAGAGAGAGAGAGAGGGAGAGAGACGGGGGGGGGGGAGGGAGGGAGGGAGAGAGCGAGTTATACATGGAATGTGCACACCATTGAGAAAATTCGGTTTTTTGTGCATATGTGAAGATGCCTCTAGATGTAAAGAAATATAATGAGCAAATTTTATGGTGTTTGCTAACTTTATGAAATTTCCCATGAAATTAAGTATTGTCAAAATGTACCAAGAGTTGACAATGCTATGTTGCTATCCTCTTTGATTGGCTGGTTTTTCTTGATTTTTGGTTTGGTCAAGAAATATTGCTTGATCTTTGGAATTCCTCACATGGAGATGATGGGTGTAGAGTGAAGCCATAGGATTGCTTCATGGTTGTTAAAATGTACATATTATAGCCACTTGAGCCACATTGGTCTTCACGTGGGAGATTGTTAGAATTCATGCCAACTGGCTGAGCACCCATTCCAATAATTGTACTAACTTTATATATTCTTTTGATCATATAGAACAATAAGGAGTAGTGAGTCCTATATATTCTTTTGATATTATAGAACAATAAGGAGTAGTGAGGCATTCCAATCCTTACTAAGAGATTCACCCCAACACTGTATGTCTGCTCTTCTTCTTTCTTGCACTCCTCAACACACACACACACACACACACACACACACACACACACACACACACACACACATGGTGGCCCTTGGACCATTCATTCTTCAGCAAGAAAGGAATATCAGTTATGCTTTAATCAGTTTATGTAACTAAATTGAAACTTGCAATAGATTAATCTAGTGACTGTTGCCTAATTAATCAATTTACTAGATGCAAAAGATATTCAAGACAAGTGGACATTAACATCGACTTAGCACAAAGGGCCGGATTTCATGAGGCCAACCCCCTTGAAAGGACTTTCCATTATGAAATAGATAGTTATAAATATATGCAAAAGGAAAACCAAAAATCTATCAAGTTCTTTGGTAATTATTGTACTCTATAAAGACTTAGAACTTCACAAAATGGAGAATTAGAAGCTTTACTTGTCTATTCTTCCCTTGTGGTGACGAGGGGGGGAGAGAGAGAGAGAGAGAGAGAGAGAGAGAGAGAGAGAGAGAGAAGAGTGATCCTTTTTTCAAGTGAGAAGCCTATGCTGTGATTAGCTTATTGTAATTTGTGTTTTCACCCCTTTTGCTCCTCTATTCGAAAATGGTTCAACATGAAAGTTGTAGATCTTGTTACTTCTAGCCTAGTTTGTGATCGTTTTCAAAAATAGTTTTACTAGGTCTGTTTTGGTAGTTCAATCACTTTTGAACCTTTCCTTTACTTATTTACCCACTACTTTTCTCTTGAGAAGTATCCACTACTCCTCCTTAAGAGATGTGTGTGCATAGATAATTAGGGCTCCTCAAGTCATGTTCAAGTTATCCCACATCTCCCTTTTAGCTACTAAACATTCCCATGCCGTTCTTGTATTGCTCACAAAATATTGGAATTGAGGTTTGGAGGTTGTTTTTAACTTGATTTAATCTCAAAAAATTATGTGTTATGGAAGCTTTTGACATCCTCCTACCCATTTCCCCATTTTTAGGGGATTTTTGAACAATAAAATTGCTATCTTAGTGTCATTTTCAAGTTGTTTTGTTCACAAAGAAATTTATCAAAATCCTTTAACTAAATTGTAGTGGCTTGTGAATATTATAAGGATTCTTTATTATTTCCACCATGGACTTATTATTCTTGTTTACCACATAACCCGTTATAAGTTAGATACAAACAGTTTCTCTCTCTAGGCTTGAGAGAAAAACTACTTACCTATTGTGAAACTTTTATTTTGATCACTCTAAAATATCTCTTAGCGATCAAAATAAATTTTTTTTATTTTTGAGTAATTTAGACTTCTCATAATTTAAATTTGATAACAAACGTGCTCGGTACATGGTTTCCCCAATGGCACCAACAAGAAAGTAAAGGTTTGAATCAACACAATTTAAGTAATCCCATTGAGAAGATGCAAGATTGAGTACGGAGCCCCAATCAACATCATGAAAAGAGTGCAAGTATGTAGAAATAAAGAAAAAGAAATAAAAGTAAAGTTTCTAGCCATATCGTTTGGCAAAAGAAATTCTTGGAAGGCTACAAAGGAGAGAATGAAAGCCAAAAGAGAGCATGAACAAGAGGATGTCACTAATGACCTTACAACGACAATGATCTCCCTAACATGGACACAATTAACATAGCAAGTGAAAATTCAAGAGGATAGTATTGGTTGATACACCTCTAGAACCTTTAGATGTTGTTATAAGAGCTTACGAAGAAAGAATTAACAAGGAAGAAAATCTAGAGCAAAGATGGATGACTTACCCCATGCCAAATTGGAGAAAGATATGTTGAAAATGTGTTAGAAGATCATAGAGACTGAAACAATTATCATAACCACCTTCCCAAAATTTTCCTAAAGAGATAGTAGTGCCAAGACCAACATCTGATCTTGAATAGCCTGATAAGGATGTTCAGAGTTCAAAAGTATACAATGAGACAAACCTTGAAATGAAGAATGATCAGACATGAGTAGTTTCAGGCACAACAAATAACAACGTAACTTTTAGCCACATACCCATGCCAAAATTAGAAGAAAATTGGCCTAATAAACTATGTTGCATATAATTTCTTTATTTAAAATAATATGAATAATTCCTACCCACTTGAACAAAATGTGCTTGTATGATAGATTGTGAGCTCTTCTCTCTCTAAATTTTCTCTACTCTCTCTCTCTCTCTCTCTCTCTCTCTCTCTCTCTCTCTCTCTCTTTACCTATGAGTATTCTTGTTATGTTTGAGCACCCTCTCACTCTCTTCCATAGAGTGTTGAGTGCATTTGCTACTAGTTTGCAGGTTGATTTTCTACACTTTAATAAGAAAAATTTATCTAATACTTTTGTCCAAGATGCATGTTTGATTTGCTTAACTGCATTTCCTACTTGCATATGGGATGTAGAGTAGGTAGAAAACTACCGAGCAAGGCTATGATCCAGAATCTAGGAAAAAATTAGACAAAACAACTCTTTTGATGATTTGCTATAGCTTTTCTTACCTGGGTTGTGGTTCTATGAGACCACTGAATAGCATGTTCAATGTTTTTTATTTGCCTTGCTGTGTTTCCATACTTTGTACATAGATTTAGGATAACACAATCCCAAATCAGCTTGTGACAAAAAACTTGCATAAATTAATGATCATACTTGAATTGCACCTAAACTTGCATACATCATAATGTCTCAGTTGAGGGTTCGATAAATCTTATTTGTTGTCTAAAGTCCTATTATATAGTGCATCAACACTAAGGCTACAATCACATGATGGCTACCACTTGGTTGTTGGGGTAAGCTTAGCTTATCCTAGCTACTCCCCATGACCATGTACACATTTCAAATGATGCCCATGCATGTATACATGACCATGGACCTTTCTGGCATCTTTCCTAATGCATACGAAGCCAAATAGGAAGTCAAAATAGCCCTTAAAAAGGTGCATACAGGTTATCCACGTGTTTATCCTCTTTTGGGATGATCCTTGAAGCCTCTTACACCACCATTGTCAGTGCGTAAGCATTGAAGCTTCTTACCACTCTGATTCTCCACAAGTGTCACAAACGTTTTGAAAACACTAAACGCTTCATCCTTGTGCTTGAGAAAGTAAACCCATACTTTCCTCGAGTAATCATCTATAAATGTCATAAAGTAAGAAGCTCCCCCTAGAGATAGGTTAGGCATAGGTCCACACAAATCACTATGAACAAGTGCCAACTGTGTATCTCTTCTACTGCTTCTATGCTTATGTGGCTGCTGTGTTTGCTTACCATACAGACAATGTTCACATAATTCAAAATCATTAAATGACAAGCCAGGCAAATAACCAGAACGAGACAAGATTTCCATTCCCTTCTTGGACATATGTCCTAACCGGCTATGCCACAAAGAAACGTTCGGCTGCTCGGTTACATTGATTACATTTTTAGAGACATTTGATACATAAATCATGTAAAGAACCAATTTTCAAAGGCTAAGAGGAGTGGCAACTAAGGTTTTGAATTGCCAAAGCATACACTAAGTACATACATAAATTTTGTTAACATGGCATAAATTTTGTTAACATGGTTGACAATAACCAAGAGAGTAGAAGAACATTGATAACTTTGATTTTGCACATGAAGTTGCTAATGACAATGCTCCCATGTTTATCAATTATCTTGTTTCTAAGCTGCAACAAGCTATGGGAAACCCATCCCTACAAGGTGAAGTTTTCAAACAACTTCATAGTTATGGGATTCTCCAAACTCTCCCAAAAGAGAGAGCACCTGAGAAGTCTCTTCGAGATATTTCCAAGAGAGGGCTCTCTATGGTGAGAGAAGAGGAGAACCCATACAAAGCGCTTAAATGTTTACTAGTGGGCTTACCTCCATCAGAGAAGAGAGGTGAAGTCTCTACTATAGAGCCTTCACCAAGGGAAGGAGAAAGAAGTGAGTCTCCCAATACTTCCGAAGATGTAGCTCCATGAAGACGGCGGCCTCAAGTACTATCCGGTATGGAGAAGGTCCAAGAAGCTGAAGAAGTTCAAGGAGGGAGGGAAGAACACCACTTCCCTTACCGATGATGGCGCCTTTGGTGCTATGGACAAGATCTTGGCCTTCATCCAACAGTTTGATGCGGCCTTTGGTGATGAGGGCTTCACTGAGTCCTCTAAACTGCGTCATGTATCTATGCATTTCCAGAGCTCCTCTCGTCAATGGTGGGCTAGCCTACGAGCCCAAAGAAAATCTCCTAGGACATGGAAGGCTTTAAGTGCCTCCATCATGAAAAAATTTCTAGCAAGCAACACTTAAGACAATGTCCTCATGGAATGGAAAAGCTTGAAAGTCTCTCCCTACGAGTCTATCCAGAAGTATGTAAATAAGTTTTGGGATTTACTTCTCAAAGCCACTGTCTACAAAAAGATAGACTTTGAGGAGCAAAAGCAACAATTTTGTACGGGTCTTTCTGAAGAGATGGCCGAGTATATTGACTCACAAAGGCCTAATACCATATCGGCGGTCATACACCATACTATGGTCGCCTCTCAAATCAATTTCCAACAAGGGGTTAAGAGAACCTCTAAGCCCATGGAAGTGAAGGATCAAAATGATCCTAGAGGGAGGAATAATTCTCAAACTTCCTCCAAAAGAAACTCTACCTAGAAAAATGATGTGTCAATAACTCATGTGAAGAACCTCTTACAACCCATGTGTAAAGCATAGCCACTTGTGTTTCTCCTTCCCTTGGTGAAGGCTCTATAGTAACCACATATGTGCTTCAAGTGTCAAAATGTTGCTTCTTTCTTTGTATATGCTTATCTTTGTATATGCTTATCTAGAGGCACATTATGCTCAATAAAAATTAAGTCTTATCATTTTCCAACTATACTCTATTGTACTATGTGCCTAGTATCAAGCCCTAAGCTAACTCTATTTCTAATCATGTTTGTGCCATGAATGGCACACTAACAGATCCACCTTAACCTATCACCCTATCCTAAGGATTGACAAACTGCTAGACCATTTACATGGCTCAAAAGTATTCACAAATATTGACCTTAAGTTTGGATATGATTAAATTAGGGTTAGGGAGGAAAGCTAGGAATCAATTCTAGGTATGTACATTACGAGTTCACAGTATTGTCTTTTGGCCTAATAAATGCTCTTACTATCTTAAATCCACTAATGCAGGATATTTTTAGGAAGAAACTTAAAATATATGGTTTGATATTCTATGATGAGATCCTTATCTACTCCAAGGATGAAGAAAAGCGTGAACACCATGTCACAGAAGTCTTAGAAGTTAGAGCTTCTGCAAGAGCACTAGCACTTTGGCAAGAGAAGCAAATGTACCATTTTTTTTCCAACAGATTGACTACCTTGGATTCGTTGTGTCCAACGAGGGAATATCTATTGAGCCAGTGAAAGTCAAGGACAAATTTGAGTGGTGTGAACCAAAGATTGTCAAGAAGATCCATCGATTCCTTAGAATCACCATGTAGTATAGGATATTCATCAACGATTATGCTAATCTTGTTGCACCCCTAACTAAGCTCCTCAAAAGGAACAACAAAGTGTCTTGGGATGAAGAACAAAGCCAAAAGCTTGAGAAGCTCAAGGTAGCACTAACAACTGCACCAATTCCAAATTACTTAACTTTGAGTCAAATTTGAGTTCATCGCAAATGCAAGTGGGTTAGCCACTGGAGCAGTGCTACAACATGAAGGGAGACATATAGCCTATACTTCTAGAAATTTGAAGGACTACGAAAAGAATTATTCCACACATGATCTTGAATTACGGGATGTCATTCATGCCCTAAAGCTTTGAGACACTATTTACTTGGGCAAAGGTTTTTCTCAGCATAGACCATCGAAGCTTGAAATGTATTTCAACCCAACCGAGCCTCAACATGGGGCAAATGAGATGGATGGTCACCCTAGTAGAATATGACTTTGAAATCATATAAACAAAAGGAAAGGATAATATAGTAGCAAATGCCCTAAGTAGGAAGTCCTTTCTTGGGGCCATCTCCATGCCAAATGAGCTTCTACTTCAAAAATTTGAAAATCAGCTCCCAAGGGATGAATATTTTACATGGATCATCCAAATCATTTCTCAATCAAGACATCCAAAAAAGGAGAAGAGGATCATTCATGAGTACACACTCTCAAAGGGCTGCCTACTGTAACAATTTTGAATGTGTATTCTCGATTTCAATTAGAAGATCAAGCAAAAAATCCTCTTTGAAGCCCATGATGCTCCATTTGCAGGTCACCCCGGTTATCCAAAAATGCCAAATTCAGTCGAAGAAATTTTCGGTTGGCTTGTTTTGGAAAGGAAAGTACTCTAATACATGACCCAATGGCTAATTTGTTAGAAAGCTAAATTTGAAAGGGTCAAGTTTCCCGATAAGTTACACAATTAGACATTCCACAAAATAAATGGGAATGTATTAGCATGGATTTTGTAGCAAGTCTACCTATTGTTCAAGGTGGTTATAATTCCATCATGGTGGTGGATCAACTAGCCAAAGTAGCACATTTGATCCCCATCAAGAAGACTTTTTTAGCAAGTCGATATTGCTAGGATCTTTATCAAGGAATTTTTTTGACTTCATGAAATTCCTAATAGAATAGTAAGTAATAGAAACACCAAATCAAGGGAAGGTCAAGTTTGTAAGCTGATGTGGTTCTACCTTCATAAGGAACAATGGAACTCAATCTAGAGAAGATTTTGGATACAAAGGAGAACGTCCTCAAAATAGGATAGTTTGAGAACATCTTATCTAGTGGCAATACTTTCCTATTGAAAGATG
This sequence comes from Adiantum capillus-veneris, assembly GCF_014529385.1. NCBI lineage: Eukaryota > Viridiplantae > Streptophyta > Polypodiopsida > Polypodiales > Pteridaceae > Adiantum > Adiantum capillus-veneris. The sequence continues at coordinate 106,178,211 of NC_140941.1, forward strand.
CCACTTATCCAGAACTATTCTAAAGATGAGGACATCTCAATTTCTTTGAGGCATAGAGGATGTGAGATCACCCTCTTAAGAGCACAAAGGTGTTCATAAAAAATATGTTTTTATAAAAGATAAAGAATCAATCAACATTGCCCCTCCTTGCTTTCTTTGGCAAGATATCAACCAACGTGACCTCACTCTCTCTACCTTGGACTTAGAATAGTGGGCCTTTGTCGCTTCTTGCAACCTAAAGAAGTCAAGCACGTGCACACACACACACACACACACACAAAAATACTCTCTCCTCTCCCGCCACCCCCCCACCACCCTCTCTCTCTCTCTCTCTCTCTCTCTCTCTCTCTCTCTCTCTCTCTCTCTCTCTCTCTCTCTTCAGTAGGCACCACCTACGCTCTCTCCCTTCTTTGAATGCATGAGGGGTCTCTCTCTCTCTCTCTCTCTCTCTCTCTCTCTCTCTCTCTCTCTCTCTCTCTCTCACACACACACACACACACACACACACACACACACATACCCACCAACTTTTTCTCTCTTTTGCAGGTTCTCTCTCTTTTTGAAACCTTTCGCTCTATGTGTGTGTGTGTGTGTGTGTGTGTATGTATTCGGGCTTCTCTCTCTCTCTCTCTTTCTCTCTCTCTCTCTCTCTCTCTCTCTCTCTCTCTCTCTCTCACACACACACACACACACACACACACCTATGGCTAGTTATAGCGTGTTGCTATTTCCTTGGTATTATTAGCTAGGAAGTGCTGGCTTGGGGAACCTTTGGTGAATCATTGGCTTGAATTTACTTGGTGATTTTCTAAAAAAGTATCATTAGGTGATACCCTAATGGTACCTAACCCACACACACACACATATGGTACTGGTAATGTACTGATATTGGTGCTACTTGTGTACTGGTACTTGTACGGGTACTACATTATACTGGACTGGTATTGGTGCCAACCCATTGTGTATGGCGCATGGGATAGGATGGGTACACACACACACACACACACACACACACACACACACACACACACACACACACACACACACACACACACACACACACAGAGTACTGATACTAGTAGTACTGGTACTGATGCTGATACTATTGCTAATGGTATTGATACTTCTATACTAGTACTACCATTACAAGTATTGCACTGGTGCTGTATATACTGATATTGGTACGGGTACTTATTGGTACTACTAAACTACACTAGTACTGATACTGGCACTATACACTAATGGTACTGATAATGCTATACTAGTGTTGGTAATGCTGGAGTTGTCCTAGTACTGTATATATTGGTATTCATACTGGTACTTATTGGTACTACTGGACTATATTGGTACTGGTACTGGTACTGGTACACACGCACGTGCGCGCACACACATATATGGCTGGTTATAGCGTGTTGCTATTTCCCTATTATATTTTTGCTGGGACTATTGGCCTGGGTTACCTTTAGTGAATAGCTCGCTTAAATTCACTACGTAATTTTTGTGAGGTAGTACCTTAATGGTACTTAGCCCTTAGATACTAAATGGGTTATGGGCGGGCTAACCAGCTCTGTAATGATGTCGTCTTCTACTTAATAGCGAGGTGGCTCCCTCCTAACGGGTCTGCGATACTGCGCTCTTAAGTGCTCTCTCTCTCTCTCTCTCCGCCCCTCTTTCTCTCTCTCTCTCTCTCTCTCTCTCTCTCTCTCTCTATATGGCGGCACTGCTAGACCATCCCCCTCTTGAAGTCTGGCCCGCCATACGGCTAAGAAGGAAGGTGGCCACTTGCTCCAAATTGCTCCAAACCCTATAAAAAAGTGAGCTTTACATGCTCGCTTATCATTGGTGGTGTGTGTGTTTGGGAGAAGTGTATGTACATTAGGACTGTGAGGATTTTATCTACAAAGGGATATGTTAAGTGTCAGATCTATGGCAAAGGGCAAGGACAAGCAAGCTATTGTGGAGTTGGCTGCTCCAACTCATTCTCAGGTGACTTTTGGCATTGAAATGGACTGTTGTCCGAATTTTTTGATGGTTGTGAGTATTCCTCATGCATATACCAGTAGAGGCACTTGAATGTATTCGGGCTTCTCTCTCTCTCTCTCTCTCTCTCTCTCTCTCTCACACACACACACACACACACACACACACACACACCAGGTCTTGAGTTCACCTCTCCTCGTCAGATCTTTAAGGTCTCTTGGGGTAGTTTCCTATGACATTAAATTTTTTTTCTTCTCGTGTGTGTGTGTGTGTGCACGCTAATAAAAAGAGGAAAATTATATCACCTTTCTATCACCCAAGTGTGGTAGATTGGTTATGCCATTTTCCTCTTGAATAACAGGTCTTGAGTTCAACTCTCCTTCTCGGATAGATATTTAAGGTCTCCTGTGATAGTTTCCTACGGCGTTAAAATTCTCTTCTTCTCTCTCTCTCTCTCTCTCTCTCTCTCTCTCTCTCTCTCTCTACCTTCAAACTCTCCCTTTTTCTCTCTAGAATTTTCTTGAGGGTGTGTGTGTGCACACACGCGTGTGAGTGCATGTGTGTGTGCACACGCGCGTGTGAGTGCATGCGTGTGTGTGTGTGAGAGAGCTCATTTCCCAGTCTCTATCAACTCTACCAACAAAAAAATAAAATCATTGCACGCGCGTGCACACGCAGACACCTATATGTATGTATATGTGTACTCATGCCAATTTATAGATGAAAGATATATACATACATCAATAGAAGATAAATGAAAATTTTAATAAAAGAACAAGGGGAAAAGATATTCCAAGTGTGATAGACGTGTTATCGTTGCTCCCTCAAATATGAGGATTTGTGTTGAAGACTTGCCGAGTAAATCTATTGGGATTGGTCCTTTGATTCCAACTTTTCAAGTCCGAGATGCACGAATATTCTCTTTTATGACTTTTTTTTTTTCTGAGGTTTAAATTTGAACACCGATCATTCATTTTACTATGCAATAGAAAATGGCATGTCTAAGCTTGCAAGGTAGAATAATTATCTCTTAAATAAACCAATAGCTTATTTCCTCAATAACTCAATCCTCCTTTACGCTCTCTCCACCTCTCTCTAGACTTGCCTTCACACTAAGTGACACCCATATTAAATGCGACGTGGAGTAATGGGATCAACGATCGAGGCTGTAGGGCGGGATTTCCAGCCGCACTAAACTTGGCCAGCGGAAAAAGTGAGACGCGCCGGCAAAAAGGTGAGGCATATTAAACATGGCCAACGAGAAAAACGAGGCACGGCGGGGCAATTTGAACCCGAGATCTGGTCGTCTGGGTTTAGGGACAACATAGGCTAACCACTTCACCCGCGCATGCATTGTGTACCCACAGCCGTTTTTACAACATTATATTATAAGTTTACATGCATTTTCTAGGGTGTCCAGGTTTAGTTTTTTATTTGACTATTGCGGCTGCGATCTCCTCTGCTTTCGTGCATGAGATTCTCCGATCCCCCCCCTCCCCCCCCTTAAATATGGGTGTTACTTAGTCTTGAGGCTAGACTTGATTCAAATCCACTCTTTTCTCTCACATCTGGGAAAGAAGAATGATTTTATGAACACACCTTTTTCCCACAAGTGGAGAATGAGATTCTAAACCCCCATTATTCTATAAATAGAGGATACCTTCTTGCACTTGAGGGAATTTTGCGAGCTCCCAAGCTTGGCAAAAACCCTCTTCCACCATTCTTTCCCCATTGCTCTCTCCTTTGATGAGAATCATGCTTTGGTCACCATCTCTCTCTCTCTCTCTCTCTCTCTCTCTCTCTCTCTCTCTCTCTCTCTCTAATGACCTCTCATCCCTAGACCCAAATTACATTGCAATTAGGCCACCCAAGTTAGGGTTTCCTATATAATCCATAATTCTTGTTATAAAATCCATTATAGTATCCACTTACCTTGTGGTCAAGTGGTAAGCCCCTCCTCTTGATCCTCCTATCAACGATGGATCTCTTGACCCTTGCCCACCATTAGTAGTGGCTTACCAAATGCGTCCTCTTTGTAGTTTAAAGAATACTCTTAGCATGCATGTAGGCCACCAAAACTTAAGGGACTTTTGAATAATGACTGCATGACACATGACCATCATCTTTTCACTTGGTAATTCTCTTATTTTTTATTTTTTTGAATGATTCGTTAAATGCTTGCATCGGCATGATGGGACAAAAAATCAATGGGGGCTGGTAATGTTCTATTTGGTATAAGATTTTGGTAACACTGATTGTTGAATCATTTTCAACTTAAAGTTGTAATAACCTAAGATTGATGGGGGTAACCTTCTTGGCATGGATCCAAGATGGGGTAACCAATGTTGGGTAGTGCATTGGGGTGAATGTGGGCCTATCTTCATCCCAAAAGATAACCGCAACCTTGGGATGGGCTTGGGGTAACTACTTAGGATTGGGCCCAAATATTAAGTAGGAAATAAGGTTCCCGTCTCAGAATGCGCGATAGAGATAGGGGTTTACTGGCGGTCCGTGATGGAGTGAAAGGGGATGCTCCCCCGCACCCATGAATTCTTGTGTAGAAAATATGGTATACTCCTCTACCTGGAAATAACTCGGTGCATTGAGGGAAACTCAATTGGGTCGACCAATTGAGGTATTGTGATTTGTATTCATGTTTTTTTTATGATGATTATGATTTGATTTTACTATATGTCTATAGTGCAAATAAACTCTTTTAAATGTTTGTATTGTACACCAACAAAACTAAGCCACCTAAGGTATTTATTGTTGTATCCTGTATATGTGTAAATTTGTGGTAGTTTTCAGGTGCCTTTTTTTCATTAGAAAGAGAGTGGTAGGGTGAGCATAAGTACACAGATGCTTTCCTTGAGTGGTTTAAGAAATTGCTACAAGGTAGAATCCTCATAAGGGAACTAACTTGTATTCCCTCAAGTCTAGGATAGACTGAGGTATAGTTAGCCTCTTCAATGTATAGGGAGGAACTACCAAGTGGGATACTCTACCTTGGCTTGTGGGGTAAAGGGAGGTATCTTACACAAAAGAATCATGTATACACCAATGGTGATGCAATTCTAGCTTGTAAGTCTTATGATTACTATCTTGAATGATTTTGAAAGAGCCATAAAATCTACGAGAAGCTTAACCTTGGGGATTTTCTTTCACTTTTGTTGAGTATCCTTTTTCAATCTAAGCTATACGTTATGATTCTCTTTGTAATTGGTTGGTCTATGTGTTTTGTTAACCTATTTTATGTATTTTATGGATGTCTAGTGCGAAACATGGGGTCATAACCATGAGAAAAAATCCATAGGTGATTATAATTTAGAAAAGATGATAAAAACTAATAGACACCATCATTAACATCTATACATTTTCATCTTTTGAAAAAATAACATACAAATCAAAAGAATCAATTGATCAAAAATCCATACTCGGAGAATGTGATCCATACTGCTAATGATCCAATCGAGCAAGTAGTACACGCTTCTATTAAACAGTTGAAGGTTAAATTTCACTCAAGTCATGTGTATTCCCAATGCATATTGAAGTTTTTTGTCAAGCCAACCCTTGAATGTCAGAACTTGAAAGTGCATAGCATGAGGTCTTGACAATCTCAATGAATAGCCATCATGCTAGGATAGGAAGGATCGAGTCTTATAGCTTGTAGGAGTAGTCTACATATTTGTATTTCAAGAATTCAATTTCCCAAACAGCTTGAGGAGGGAAAGGAGGCTTCAAAACTTGGCTACAAGAGGTTTTTGGGAGGGAAAAGTGACATTGAAGAAGGAGATGTAACTTGCAAGGTGGTACAACACAGAGAGAGGGAGAAAATGACAAGCATGTTTACTGGGGAGACCCTGTTTTAGGAGACAGGGGGGAGAAACAGGGAGCCACTAGAGAGAGAAAAGATTGTTTTTTATATATTTGAGAAGATTTATGTCCCACCACCTCTAAGGCTACAAGTTTGATCATTGTTGATGGCTACGGCTAACACACTTGAAGAGCCCAATATTTGTAATACTTATTCTGACCAACTCGTTGTAAATATTTTGGGACTTGATTGAGTTTCCAGATTGTAATTTAGTAAGTGTGTGAAATCTCTAACCCCACAGTAGATGGTAGGATGTAATCTTGGTGAGTTAGAACCTCAGGCATAAGTGAAGAAAAATCAATGTAGGTGCAAAGTCATGTTCATGCACCAAGTGGCAAACAATTGGATACCTTATTCTCATGCAATTGCAGCCATTCTCTATACAAAAGAGAGTCTACATTTCTATGCGCATAACGAACATTGTGATACCTATAGCTGTGTTGTAAATCCCATTTTTGGAGACAGTGAAGACGAACATGATGTAAATTATTACCATTGCCACACATCGTCCTCCTAGACACCCCAAAAAAATGCATATCAAAAGTGAGGGTCGGTTTAAAGAAAAGCATGCCTTTACATGCTCTTCTTGAGATGGTCTAGGCCATAATGCTTGTACTTGCAAAGCTCTAATTGCAGCTTGAGTTTGGATTCTCAGTCTAACTGTGCTCTCGAGTTCTTGATTAAATGCATTCTCTTTCATTGAGTGTGGATTGTCATGCTAAGTGTGTATGTTTCGATTTTAGATGTAATGAAACTCTTCAATTGCAAAATTGAATGTGTACTGATTCTCTTTGAACTGATGGTAGAGAAGATAACCTCTCTCTCTCTCTCTCTCTCTCTCTCTCTCTCTCTCATGTCAAAAGCTTCTCTTCTCCCTCTATCTCTCAGGCAAGCTTTTGGGTATTTTTTGAAAAAAAAATTAAAAATTTTGGGTGCTTTGGGAAAGGGAATTTAAAAATACAAGGAGTAGATTAGGAATGTTAAGGGGTACATTTGAAATTACAAGGGGTCTATTGGAAATTTCACAAAATTAGAGAGGTATTTTGGTGATATATAACACACTTTTGCATCACAATTGCAGTTTGAACCTTTCAAAGTTTGGACATGTGTCAGCCCAATAGAGATGTCCACCTAATTCTCTTCTCTTCCTAAGGCTTCTTTTAGAAATCCATACAAGTGATAAAATCAAGAGGCTTGCCTTCAATTAGATAAAATAGAAGAAAAACAAGTCACTCTTCCTTTCAAAAACATCCTCTAGGCTATAATCTATGTGCTATTTCATGCTTTGATCATCACAAACACCTTGTCATGTGCATGCTTTGTACCATCATACACACCAGGCACTACTTTTTAAAATTTTGCCTTGAACTCAAAACAATCAAACTACGTTCATTGCTTTCAATAAGTGTATTTTTAATGGCTTACAAGGCTTAAATTTAACAACTTCTCTTGCATGGCAGATCTTATTTATCAACAAATCGTCAAACAGAAGTTGTCTTACAATTTTTTCTAGCTATGTGGCATGTTCAACCATGATATGATGTGTTCAACTTTTCAACACATGTTGACTTGTCCTTGTGGCATCTTCCCACTTTCAATAGTCACATAACGTACCCAAGGAAATGCCAAATCTAAAACAGAAATGTCTAGAAAAAGTAGGGGTACACAACAAAATCGGCTTCACACGACCTTGAAGAGTAGACATAATGTTTCTAGCCAAGAAGGTTGGTCAAGAATTTGGTTGTAGGCTTGGTGAAGGGGTAACTTGGTTGCACGATTAGGTTTGAGGATTGCACACAACCGAGGACAATAACCAAGTATATGATGGATGGAATGCTTTTAAGAGAAGTGCTTGTGGACAGCCAACTCTCTTATTATCATGCTTGATGAAGCACATGAAAGAGCAACACACATTGATATCCTCTTAGGCTCTTTGGGATGGTGAAGGACCTAATAAGGTGGAAAATATTTGTGTCATTTACTTGCCTCGTCTACATTTGATGCTGAGAAGTTTTTTGGGTACTTTCTTGACTATAACATTTGTGATATCCCAAAAAAATGTTTCCTGTCAACATTTTGTATGCAAAGTAATGCGAGCGTATGAAGAATTAAAACTATGTGATACATTTTGGTTGATTCAATAAGCAATGATGACGAATTGACAAAGATACATGCTACTATGATTTCTACTTAATCCATTGTGTGTACTTGGAGGTAACTTAAATCAGTCATACAAGTAGCATAAATGACTCACATACTACGAGTAAGTTATATCTACTAACTAGTCTACTACTAAGTAAAGAGTATGTGTATTCTTTATTATCTTAACAAAAAAGAAGAAGTGAGTGCAGCCATGGATTAAGCTTCTTGAATATGTGTATGAGTGTAGGGGATTTCTTATTCTCTACATGTGGTATCAAAGCAAGTTTGGAGTGAAGATTTGAGCGCTGACGGTGCAAAGATAGTGAAGTCTTTTATAGTAGATTGCACGACAATGGTTTAGTTTTTTGGCCTCTCTCACTTAAAGTGTTCAATTGATGCATTATCTAACTCTATAGAAATCCCACTTTGAATGATACAACTTCTTAGAAGAAATCCACAATAGCAGAACAGAGCTTTTTCTTTTGCACATAGTTTTGTCCTAAATTGCTTGGTCACCATTTGATAAGTGAAGAATGGCTAATTGAAAGTGTCTATAGCAAGTTGTGGAACTTATATGCATAAAAGATGAGAGGTGTGTGCAAATATAAGAGATTGGAGGAAGTGTTTTAGCGATTTGAAGCTTGTGCATGAAGTTGTGGTTTAGCACATATAATTGCATAGAGATTGCGAAAGAAAAGGAACTTGCTTATGCATCATACATTGATGATATTCTGTGATTTGAAGTATTTGAAGTATTTGAAGTAACTGTCTTATTCATCTTTGCAAATAGCTCAAATTGTTGGTAAGAACTGCTTGATGGACAAAGATGTATGGGATCTTGTCATGAAGATGTATGTCCAAAATTGCCTTCAAATCCTTCATAAGAGGACAAAACATTGTACAAATGTTGGATCAAAAAGTCAAAAAATTGTTGTATTGGATCTTCATATGTATTTTAGAAAGCTTAATACTTCATATCAAGAGAATAGTATGACAAAGGATGCTTGGGATGTTATACATAAGATATATGGTACAAGTATTGAGGTGCATAAGATTCAATTGAAACAAAGGTTACATAGATTATGGTAAGGAAATCATACAATAATAGAATATTTGAGGAAGATGAGGCATCCATAGACTGCATAGTTGAAGATAATGATTTTGTTTTGGTTATTTTAAATGGTTTGCAACCTTAATATAAGGCATTGGATACCTCTGTTTTGGTGAGAGGTACTATGTTGTACTTTGAAAAGTTGATTGTTTTATGTATGGTGGAAGAAGTGAAACTTGGTCTCAATGTATCTACAAGTGACCCGAATAGAGAAGCGGTTTTCTATCATAATCATTGAAGAGGAAGGGGTGCAATGCATGGAAGAGAAAATCATTTGCAAGGAAGAGGCAATGATTATGTGCAAAGACCCCCTATGCAAAGAGGTGGTTTCATGCATAGATCGTGAGGGAGAGCCATGTTGTAAAGTAGAGGTGGTTCTTTTATGCACAGAGATGGACATTGTAACTATTGTGGAAGATATGGACATTTTGAGGTAGAGCCATGCCGCTGTAAAGTAGATGTGGTGCAAGGAAGAGGCAATGAATATGTTCAAAGACCCCCTATGCAAAGCCTAGTGGTTTCATGCATAGATCATGAGGGAGAGCCATGCCGTAAAGTAGAGGTGGTGCTTTTGTGCACAGAGATGGACATTGTAACTATTGTGGTAGATATGAACATTTTGAGGTAGACTGTTTTTCGTTATTTGGAATTCAACCATGTCTATGAAGCATACCAATGTGGACAGCAAACAAGATTGTCATTTTTACGTAGAGAGTGAGTTAGTGTGCATCCATTGGACTTAATTCATAGCTATGTATGGTTTTCTTGTGATCATACTTCACTTTGGAAATGCATTTTCTTTTTTCATTTTCATTGATAATTATAGTGACTACAATTGGATTTATTTTGACCCATAAACAACAAGTGTTTGAGAAGTTTGTGGAGTTTAAGAACACGGTTTAAAAGCAAGCCGGAAGATATGTTAAATACTTGAGGTCTGATGGTGGTGGTGAGTATATCTCACATGAGTTTTGATGCATATCTATGTGATCATGGTATTCAAAGGCAAGTTACATATGTCGATATACCCCCCTGCAACAAATGGTGTGGCCAAGAGGAAGAATAGAGTGATTGTGAAAGCTGCATGGGCTATGATGAATGAAAAACACATGCCATTATACTATCGGGTTGAAGAATGTCAAATGGAAATGTATATTCTTGATAGAACACCTATGGCAATTATTCCATGATGTATCTCCTTATTATGAGAGATGTTGTGGGAGAAAGCCTACGGTGATAAATTTTTGTGTATTTGGAAGTATCTACTATGTACATGTACAGCATGAGGTGAGAAGTAAAATGGATGCAAGATCAATCAAATGTGGATTTCTTGGCTATCCAAATGAGAAGAAATGATATAAGTGCTATGATCTGACAACAAGAAGGTGTATGTAAGCCAAGATGTAGTCTTTTGTGAGGATGATTCTTGGTATAAACCAAAGGATTTTAAGGTTATTGATGAATATGAGAATGGAGGTGAGCATAATGTATATAGAAATCTGTGGAAGAGAAACATGTAATTAAAAGTATGTTCAGATCACAAGAGTGACATGATGCAGGTATATTGAAGAACACATGGAGTGCTAAATTGCATTACATGACTCAACAGAGTGGTAAGAAAAAGATAGATGAGCATGATATAAATGGACATGTTCCAGATAGTAGTGTGGATAGTGAGAATGCTTCTTCAAAGGTGCAAAATTTAGGTATGTTGAGAAGCAATGGACACTATGTATACCACCGAATGAAAGGCAATTACAAAGTGAACCAGTCTTGTGAAGATCACGAAGAGTGAAATACCCAATTGATAGATTGACATATAATAGCTATATGAAACTGCATTATGCTTATATGATGGCAAAATTTTAACATGTAGAGCCTACTTGCTATGAAATAGCAAACCAAAGTGAAGAATGGAAAGATGCTATGTATGAGGAGATGGAATCTATTGAAAAGAATAAGACATGGGATTCGATACCACTACCTCATGGGAAGAAAGCTATTGGTTATAAATGGGTTTATAAGTTCAAATGCAAAGCTATAAGTTGTAAATAGATTCGTAAGTTATTGGTTGTCAATGGGTTTATAACGTTAAATGCAATGTTGATGAAAAGGTACAAAGATATAGAGCAAGGCTAGTTGCAAAGGGATATGCACAAACTTATGGCTTGGACTATGATAAAACATTTAGTCCGAATGCAAAACTGTCTACCGTGAGGATTGTCGTAGCATTGGTGGCAATGAATGGGTGGAAATTGAAGCAATAAGATGTGAAAAATGCATTTTTGAATGGAGATTTATATGACGAGGTGTACATGTATCAATCCCAAGGGTTTGTGAATCCAAAGGATCTCAACTATGTAGATTGAGGAAAGCTCTCTATGGTTTGAAAAAACATCACGAGCATGGTGTGAGATGTTTAGCAAGTTGTTAAATAGATTTAGATTTGTGAAAGCAAAGACAAATTGCTCACTTTATATATTGCATGACAATGGCGGTACTGTCATTGTGATGATTTATGCACATGACTTGATTATTACAAGAGACAATATGATTACCAAAAAAGACTTGGAACAAAATGGGAAGCTTGCATAAATGTTTCAAAAGATTGGGTTGAGGAACATGAATGAAGAACAGAAACTATGTGATACACTATGGTTGATTTGACAAGTAATGATGATGGATTGACAAAGATATATGCTATGATGGAGAGATTTCTACTTCAGCCATTGTGTGAACTTGGAGGTCACTAATGTCATCCATACAAGTAGCATAAGTGACTCATATACTATTAGTATATATTGACTAGTCTACTACTAATTAAAGAGTGTGTGTATTCCCTACTATCTTCATGAAGAAGAAGAAGTAAGTGCAACCATAGGTTGAGCTTCTTTACTGTGTGTATGAGTGTATGGGCTTGCTTAGTCCTTATGGCGTAACTATCTAGATTCACATCTATTGACCTTCTATGAATACATTTAATTTAGCCAAAAGGAGATATCTTTCTCTTTTCAACAAGAAGACAAGAAGAGATTGATATAGCATACTAGATCTTGTCCCTATGTTTCCTATCGAGATTTTGTATACAAACCAACCAAAGAGTAACTATCTACTTACTGTACTTATTACTACTATGCAATTATGTTAGAAGGTGACATCGTTCTTTTAAATAGAAGAAGAAGAAATCGATACAATGTTCAAATCTTGTAGAAGAAAATGAACCAATCATTAGGAAATTTCGGAGGTCATTTGGAGGGCCTTCTAAGAAAATGTATTTTTTGCACTCTCTCTCTAGAAAAAATGGCAAATAAAAGAGCTGGGTCTTTCATAGTAAAAGTTCAAAAAGTGTACTTTAAGTAGATTCCTTACTCTGCTGAACATTCGTTCGTAGTGATTGAGGGATAATCCTCTTTTCAGTTGCATTGAATGAACCTCGTCAATATGGAGGGAATGAGGCTAACATGGAGGGACGAATCCGCAGCCGCTATTCACTTTTCATTAAACCTGCACATTTGGCTAATGGCGCACTCCTCAAATGGCACAAATGTTACCCAGAAACGAGCCAAATATCACCTTCACATTGATTTGGACAATGAGTACCAACCATTGATTAAGCGCAGTAAAACAAACACACATATACCTCCCGCTTCCATAGACATGCTCAGAGCTCAAGGAGCTAAACACATAGATATCTGGACGAAAGGCTCTCTCTACCCTAAGAATCCAATGACTAATGCGTCTCCACCGTTTGTCAATCCTACAAGCTTATTGACCTTTGCTGGTGATGGAGAAAAGGGCCTTCTGGGTTATTGTAAATCACTTACAAGAGAAGCTGAAACTTACAAGAGCATTCTCCAAGCTCAACAATGTGAGATTGTTCGCATTTCACATTTACATTCTACAGATCAGGTTACCATTTTGCAACATAAAACAGAGGTACAAGAACTGAAAGGAAAGGTGCGAAGTTGTCAAATGAAGGACACCATCTTGGGTGGTCGTATCCGAAAGAAGAAATTGTGCAATCTTGAAACATTGCAGGTTGCATCAAGAGGTCTCAAGAAAAGAATCCGAGCATTAAGGTGATGCTTCTTGGTTGGCTACATTGTCTTAGTTAAGTAATCTTTTTGTTTTTTCTTGTTATGCATTGTTTTCATGTGCCTAAATAGTGTTAGTGAAGCAAATTTTCTGTTATTTACTTATGCATTGTCTTCATGTAGAGATTCAATCTATCCTGACAAGGAAAACATTGACCCCAAAGCCAATATAGGAAAGAGATTGAAGCCACTTATAAGTAGAAGCGTGGCAGCATATATAATACATGACAAGAAGTTTAAGGTCCTACAACGAAATGTAGTGGACCGCTTTATTTCAGAGAACTCAGTGCCTGCAAAAGAGATACAAGGCACACTTGATTCACTTGGTGTAAGCAAAAGAGGATATTCGGCTATCCAAAAGTCTGTCTCATCCATCTTTGTTAGGAAGGGTATAAAATCCAAGCCCTTTATTAAAGCATCTTACAGTGGCCATGGAGTAAACATGGCATATGATGAGTTCAACAATATTTTTATGGACCTGCGGATATTACAGAAGAGAATGGTGGAGTTTTACAACATCACATTTGAAGAGTTACGTGGGGTATTACATTTTGTGTTAAAACTGGATGAGTGTGAGCTTGTTAAAGAGAAAAAGCTAGAGCGTGTTACTATTACTTTAATGAATAGAGCCCTCTCAAAGTGTCCCAGTGATGATCCTTTATACTTTAGTGTTCAATCAGAATCTAACATATGGTGGCTTGGTGCGTTTGAGGTAAGCGAGATTCTCAAGTAAGCTCAAATGTTCAGATCTACTTAAGTCTCATTTATTTTGTGTTGCAGGTAAAGAAAGAAGATCATGAGATTCTATATTGGGTGTTCCATCGAACTAATATTCCGGAGGTGATTGATCGACAGACTAACCAGGGAGAGGTACTACGTCTAGATGTAAGGGGAGACTTTCAAGTTCAGTGGCATCTTGCAGGTGACCTTAAAACATTAAAGTGCATGTATAATTGTGGAATGGGTGCAATGGCAAAGTCACCGTGTTTGTTCTGCATGGAGCCTGCAAAGGTCATGGACCCAAAGTGGTGGAGAAAAGCTCCAACACGTCACATTGAGGATCCTGCTTTTCGACCGGTTTTGAAAATACCACTTGTGAATGTCCACATTTGTACAATGCATGCCCTTTGTAGAATTGTGGAGAAATTGGTCTACTTATACATCGGGTTTGCTTAGAAGATTAAGAACTCCGCAGAACGACAAGTAGCTCTGCAGTGCTTAGAAATGGTACTGTCGGATATGGGGCTTCATGGTGGCAATGTGAAAATCCAGCGGGATGAAAAGAGATCAACTGCTGAGAAGGATGTCCCATGCAAACCATCCATCGGTGGGGTGAAGGCACGGAGGTTTTTATCTAAGCCCCAAGGTACAAGAGATCCAAAGCTAACAAAACATGGAAAAATATATAACACATCTTATGTTAGCAAGGTAGAGTATCAAAGTTGGAAAAAGCTACATATTGCAGTCAAAGACCACGAACCAACTACTCGTAACGCGAAGGCTGAGGTTTGGCGATCAATAGACATCCTATTTTTGATGTGCGACAAAGATGACTGGTCACAAGGTGATATGAACAAGTTCAAGGAAAATCTCAACCTTCTGAAAAAATCATTAAAGACAGCATGGACAGACACCCAGATTACTCACTACATGGTATTATCATGTATTTCTTTCTCTCTTATGTGCAAATATGTGACTGTAAAACATTCTAACTAATCTGTTTTCATATCCAGCACATCATCTTCAATCATTTGCCATATTTTATACAGAAGTATGGGAACCCGACAATATGGAATACCCAAGGGATGGAAAAGTCTCATTACATGGCGAGAAATGCTTATTTCAGGCACACACGACATGGTGGCTCTCGAATCAAGGCTAACAGTTTGAGAGAACTATTTGAATGGTTCTATCGTAGAATCATTCATCGAATGCAGGCAAAAGAAGTCTTGGCAAATTCAGCAACAGCACAAGCCATCAGACATTTACAACAACAAAAAGTTAAAAGATCAATGGCATACAACAACTCCGGAGCTCGTGAAAGTCAACGAAGGTGGAGAGAGACAATGGTGTATGTGAATCACAAGTGGAGAAAGATACTCTGAGTGGATGACATTGTACAAAATTTATGTAATACATGATCTTATACAATTGCTACTTGAAGTGTATCAAGATTTTGAAGGTTCAATTTTGTTTTTTGGCACGTCACCCTTGTAACGAATCATGAGATGTTTGCCATACTCTAAAAGTTCATCTGGGTTTTGTCTACCAAGAGCTAGTGCCATTGCTGTGTAGGTGTAGTAATACGCTACTCGACCACCTGTATAGCCTGGGCAGTAACCAAAACAATCTCTAGCAAACACTTTGTCCACAAGAATGACTTTATTTGCAATTTTGGGCAGCACCGGTCCACCCAAGAAGCGTGATAGTGTCTTGAATGTGTAAGTTGCTATTGAACCCTCTTGTGACATGGAATTGTGAAAAACTACTATCGGCGACTCGCAAAGCTTTGAAAGGTACTGTGCTAGGGCCGCATCCCTTCCTCGATACTCTCTTGTCCGGCGCCGAAGGAAGTCATCCTTGTCAGCAATCCAAGGTGGAAGGTGGCTTTGTCTTATTGCTTGGAAGGTGGCTTCATCAGGTAGTGTCTCCTTGTATTTTTCAGCTTTCTCAAAGCATCTTCGAAGGCATTCCATTGGATTGCTGGATGTTTCCATTGCCTCATCATCACTACTATCCTCTGAAACAAATCCACTCCTCTCCTCTTGGACTCTGGAAATAATAGCCAGGGAGAAATCCTCCCTTAAATAAAAGACACTTTGCACATCATGTAAGAAGATATAGGTCCTGTCTCCAATCCTGAAGTCAGGCACAGCAGGCAACATCATCTGAGCATGCTTCTCAGTGAAGTTACTGACATCCAATGGAAGTTTGATTTCTGTGGTTTTCACAGAGAGCATCTTACTTCTTTGTACTTCAATTGCCTCAACCTCAAGGTCGACTGTGTCTTCAACCTCCTCGACTTCTTGCATATGAGTTGTCTCCTCGCATTCTTCATCTGGTGCTGCATCCTGCTCCTCTAACACCTCATCAGGATTCTGCATGAGGAATCCAAACAGGCTGTTCAGGTAAATCATAAAGCCAAAGGCTTCCTGAATGAGTTTGCATTCTTTTTGATGCAAAGGACAGGCTCAATGTCGGCAAGAAGGTGGTAATTCCCTATACTTCTTCAGTCCCTGTCCCTTTCCACCACAGTCATTTAAATGCACAAGAGTCATAGTAGGCAGAACAACCCTTCCTACCTGCACCATCACTTCAAACTTATCTCTGTAGGACTGCAAGAAATTACTGTGCTGAGCTAACAGGTCTTCAATGTCAAACTTTGGATTAAACATAGAATGAACTAGATCAAACTTGTCCCCAGCACCACAAGATGCTGCAAAATCAAACAGCCTCTCATCAGTTGTAGCTGGGTCTTCCAGAGAAGACACATCCTCTTTGTCTTTACATTTAGTTGCACAGGGACTTCCTTCTAGCACATCTGTATCATCTGAGAAGTCTATATTCCTCTTTCTTGTATTTTTCTTCAGAAGTACTGTAGAGGGCACCACAGCCTTGTAGGGTGAGGGATCCTCTTGCCCTGGTGACCTCTCTGATTGATCTTCACCAATTGACTTTTCTTCAGATATGTCCTGACAAAAGTCAACAGTTCTTTTGGCAGATACATTAAGCAACTGAGCCTGCAAGGGTTGAAATCCTGGCACAAGCTCTGGATCAGGTTTCAGCCTCTTCTGCCTACTGGACCTTAATCCTATTCATCATGAAACATGACAAGTCAAAACCATCAGGAAACATGACAACTCTGCCAAAACCAAACCATCATGATCTCTCTCTCTCTCTCTCTCTCCTGATAGATATAAATATAAATATAAATATATATATATATATATATATAATATATCTGTCTCTCACCAAAGCACAAACAAAAACACACATAGTCTCTCTCTCTCTCTCTCTCTCTCTCTCTCTCTCTCTCTCTCTCTCTCTCTCTCTCTCTCTCTCTCTCTCCAAAGAACACTAAAAAAATACACACAGACTCTCTCTCTCTCTCTCTCTCTCTCTCTCTCTCTCTCTCTCTCTCTCTCTCTCTCTCTCTCTCTCTGTATTTTTCTATTTGTACTAAAGGCGCGCAAGGACGGAAAAGTGCTTTTTGCAACTCTCTCCGCGCGCCTTAAGTACAATTGAGGGAGAGTCATAACCATACTATAGGCGCGCGGAGAGAGCTGGAGCCAGTATTTGGTTGGCTATGCGCGCCGTTAGTAACGTGTACAGAGAGGGGAGGGAGAGAGACAATGTGTATATATCTGTGTGTGTGTCTGTGTGTATGTGTGTCTGTGTCTCTGTCTATGGAAGTATGTGTATTGAGGTGTGTGTGTTGAACAACAGTCTGGGTTTTTCTTTGTTTAGACACACACACACACACACACACAATTTGTACCAACTAGTGGAAATACAGAGAGAAAGAGTGAGAGATGACCTTTTGTTGGTGGGGTTTGCAGGAACTCCAAGGGAGGTGTCTCCTCCATTGCTTTTTTGTGTGTCAAACTGACTCTGTCTCTCTCCCTCCCTCTCTCTCTCTCTGAGAGTAAGGAGTCCCTCTCTCTATCTCTCTCTCAATCTGTGTCTCTCCCTCTCTCCCTCTCTCTATCTCTCTCACAATCTGTTCTCTCTTTCTCTCTCTCTGTCTCTCTATCACTCTCTCTCTCTCTCTCTCTCTCTCTCTCTCTCTCTCTCTCTCTCTTTATCACTCTCTCTTTCTATGGCTCTCTCTCTCTCTCTCTCTCTCTCTCTCTCTCTCTCTCTCTCTCTCTCTCTCTCTATTGTTCTCTCTCTTTCTCTCTCTCAAAATCACACTTATAACGGATACACACGGCGGCGCCCCACGTGTCACTATAAATTAGAGTATATTTGCATGTTGTGACACGTGTGGTCATTATTGAGACCGTATACTTTTGTACGTCATATAAAGAGGTCAAGAGAGAGAAAAACCACACCTCGTGAAAGAGAGTGAGTGAAAGAGAGAGAGAGAGAGAGAGAGTGCAAGAGCCGTCGTCTGCGTCTCCGATAGCAAGCCGACCCATCGACATAACGAAGGTCTGCCTCTCCCTCTGCCTTTGCCTCTATCTCTCTATCTCTGTTTCTGTCACATTACCAAGCACAGTCTTAGCAAACAACCCACACAAACAGTCACTCACACACACACACACACACACACACACACATACACACACACACACTCACAAACACACAGACACACATCTATAAAATACAAACACACACACACACACACACACACACACACGCACGCACACACACACACACACACTCTCTCTCTCTCTCTCTCTCTCTCTCTCTCTCTCTCTCTCTCTCTCTCTCTCTCTCTCTCTTTGGTCAATGCACAGTACTAACGGCGCGCATAGAGACATGCACTACGGGTATGCCTCTCTACGCGCGCCTTTGGTATATATACTATATATATATATATATATATATATATATATATATAGTGCATGTCTCTATGCGCGCCGTTAGTACTGTGCATTGACCAAAGAGAGAGAGAGAGAGAGAGAGAGAGAGAGAGAGAGAGAGAGAGAGAGAGAGAGAGTGTATTTATTTTACCCTATACTAACGGTGCGCGGAGGTGTTTGTTGAGGTAAAAACGTGCTCCGCGCGCGCCTTTAGTAATGGGCTCTCTCTCTCTCTCTATTTAAATATGCTAAGCTATAGAAAGGAGAGAGAGAGAGAGAGAGAGAGAGAGAGAGAGAGAGAGAGAGAGAGAGAGGGATTGAGTCTCTTCTTTTGGTGTACAGTGAGATGGCTAGAACAAAAGCCACTGCAAGGAAGGCGGGCAAGGGACCAGGATTAGCATCTAAAGCAAGTAGCAGATCTGCAACCCCAAAGAAAAGACCTAGAAAACCAAATAAAATTCTGAAAGGGCCAAGGATGAAGAAGTTGCAAACCTGCATGGGACTTTTCAGAGAAATCAGAAAGGCACAGAAATGTGTAGATTTATGCATACCAAAGCTGCCCTTCCAGAGGATGGTGAGGTCCATATGTGATGAAGCTACCTGGGGCACCAAAAGGTGGAAGGTGGTGGCATTAATGGCTCTACAGGAAGCAGCAGAGGACTTCCTACTGGAGTACTTCAGTGACATGACCATTGTTGCAGCCCATGCCCACAGGGTTACTATAATGGACAAAGATAGTGAGACACTGAAAAGAATAAGGTGGAGGTATGACAAACTACTGGTCCCCAATGTCTGCAAGGATAAGAAAATGAGGGAAATTTGGTTATACCCCCCGGAGCTAGTGCCACAACTCACAGTTGTAGATGTCACACATGATGTGAATACAAGGGCAAGGGCAGAGACTATTGCTCGCCAAACAGAGGACATGAGGGAAGCAGAGCTTAAGGAGAAAGCAAAAGTAGCAGTGGAGTCCTAGAGGCAAACAGAGTGCAATGTGACCGTGTCCATAGAGGCAAGCAATCAAGAAACTCTACTTTCAATGAAGGATGGTTTGCTTGCAGAGATACCATTTGTAGATGGAGCCAGAAAGCTAGCTCTGGAAAAAGTGGACATTAATTTATTGCAGAATCCAGATGCTCAGATTTCAGACACAATTATCTATGCTTGTCTTAAGTAAGTGTTACTATCTTGCTAGCTTTGAAAACTCAGATAATAGGTTTGCTAACTCAGGTAGAGTCTCTGCAGCCTGATCAAAAGTCAACTCCCACTGCACACTCACACAGAGGTGTTTCTTCTTGATCCACAAATGTCAGTGATTATTAGACAAAAGAACAGTCCATCTAGGACCTTTGAGAGTTGGTTTCTCCACTGTGCTATGCTGGAAGTTATTGTGATCATCTTTCCATATGAGAACAACCATCACTGGAGTCTCATATGCCTTGATGTTGACCAACCAGCAGTGTGGGTGTTCAATTCAATAAAAGGAACCCACCCTGAAATTAGGCTGTAAGTGTTTTGTATCAGAAAGTGTTTCTTATAGATATCCATGTAAATTTGAAGCCTCATGCTAACATCTTGACATTGCTTTGTGCAGTTGTATAAAGAGGTTGTTGCTTGCCTATGGCAAGCTATGTGGAAGGTATGAACTATACAAGGCCCCAATCAAAGAAGTACCTGTCCCAAATCAAACCGATGGAAATTCTTGCGGCTGGAGATGTCTTCTCCATGCAGAATATGTCCTGCAAAGCTACTTTGCATTAAAACCTTTCATGACTAAGGTACCCATTTGGCAATGCATTCAGTTAGTTTTGGTTTAGTCTATAAAAGAATTCTCACCATGTGGTCTTTCAATTTTGCAGAGTGCTTTAAAAAACTACACATATGATTATTTGCAAAGATACCGGGTAAGTTTAATACAACACCTGCTTACTATGTCTAGCCCTAGAGAGCTTGAAGATAGCGGCTTGGATGAGCGCACTATTGATCTTACAAAACATGACGTGCCACCACGACAAACCCCTACATCCGATACAGTGGAATCACAACGGGCCGAGGGGGTCATATCAGCAGAAGATGAAAGAGTCGAGGATGAGGAAAGGTCAAATGAGCATATGGAAGGTGCTAAGGTACAACCAGAGGAGACAATGAAAGAGCCAAGTCAGCCAGTGGAGGAGCCAAAAGAGCCTATGGCTAAAACCCAATATGAGGAAAGCAGGCCTATAGATGAGCAAAAGGATATGGATGAGGAAAGCAGGCCTAGGGATGAGCAAAATGATATGGATCAGGCAAGGATGTATGAGGCAAGCCGATCAACCGAGGGAGACGAAAAGACCTTGGAGGAAACCTTGAATGAGGCAGAAAGAGCCATGGGGGAGACCCCTGATGAAGATGTGAATGATGACTATGAAGATAAAGCGGAGGAGAGCAACAACGACATGAACACTACAGAGACCCAGTATGGACCCTTGCTACCTGTAGATACGGTTTTTCCGGTAATGTCTATTCAAGTATGGCAAAATATGTTCAGCTTCTAACTACTTATATGTACTTGTCAACTTTTACAGAGGTTGATTATCTTGGACGTCAATGGATTGCTGCTGATGCGGGTGCCTCTCGGTGACAGAGGACCCTTTGAGGATTTGCAAACGTTTCGGATGGGAACTTGTCGAGTCGTGGTTTGTCCAGGAACCAAGGAATTTATTCAGCTTCTTCTTCCGCGCTTCAGAGTTGCCATATGGTCTTCAATGCAAAGGCAAAACTTGTCGCCACTAGTTGCAATAGTTTGCAGTGTATGCCACGCTCACACGTCAGATTTTGCCTTTTTGTATGATCAAAGAAATGCGTTACCGTTGAGGGCCACTACCACCCTAAAAAACCACACTTACCTCTTTTGTACAAACCGTTTAGCCAAATCGGTGTACCCTTTGATGCAACTAATACACTACTAATTGATGATACTCCTGAAAAGGGAGAACTAAATCCGCCGGGAACAACTGTCTCACCACCTTCTTTCGAGGGGCATTCCTTCGATTTTTACCTTGAAGACATTCTGATTCCATACTTACAGAAATTGTATCTCAGTCCATTGTTCACGGACGAGTTTGTACTTTCTAATGAATTAAGATGATTCTTCTATCATGTCTTTGTCTTGTCTAACATATATATATATATATATATATATATATATATATATATATATATATATATATATATATATATATATATGAGAGAGAGAGAGAGAGAGAGAGAGAGAGAGAGAGAGAGAGAGAGATTTGACATGGTAAAGAAATGTATTTTAAGCACACTTTTTCACAGGGCACAATTGAAAAATGAGCTCAATAAACTTCATGTCTTGAAAGTCATTTGTATACACTTGGGTTCACAAGAATTTCTGTTACATTGACACTACTTCAACCCGACCATCCAACTCTTTGCACAAAATATCTTTTTCCCTTCGCCGCATCACCTTACGGCCAGCTAGGAAAAAGGAAAAATCTGATAGGTCTTTGTCCATTGACTCTTCAATGATGTCATGCCGCAAATGCTGAAGACTGCATAGCTCCCTTATTGTAACCACCAATAGTAGGCCATGCTCTTTATCAATCACTTCCACATCCACAGCAGGATTATCTTCCAAACCTGCAGAAACCTGGTCCATAGAAATGTACTTACCGTTGAGCATTTGTGATCGCATATACCAAAACGAGAGTAACAGTGATTGGCTTGCAATCATGTACTTGACAACTAGAGTATCAAGCGCGACCTCGCACCGTAAACCAATCTCTTCCTTTGCATACCATCCTTTGTCAAGAAGTTTGTCACAGGATGACTGCTGAAATGACTTGCACATGAACATAGTTTTTGTAACTCGGATGTTGTAGCTATGAAACAGCTCTATGAAGAGTGCAACAGGACAGAAGTTTGCAATTCTAACCAGTTTGGTAGGAATAGAGCTACGTAGAGACCTTTGTATATCCTTGTAGAGCTTACTTCGCATTGCCTCCACCATTGTTTCCTCGGGAACTGGCCAGTCCACAGTGTTCCAATCGGTTGGTAGAGGCACTTTCACCAACATGCCATTCTTATTCCCTGAGCTGAGTTGGTAAAAGTGGTCATAAAAAAAGATTCCCTCATCAGCCAGTCTTTTGCTGCTCTCTCTGAGTACTGTAGAGAACCAATGTGGGCATGAACAACATGGAAGAGGCCTATTATGCACTCCACAGGCTCCCATTGCTCATAAGAAGAGGGATAAACATCTGCAATATATATAGAAGAGGTTAAACTAAGAGTATCAATAAGTACAAATGACAAATCTAATGTAATTGAGCTGTGAAGAATGGAGACATTACTCATAACAAGCGGGAGAAACATTGCAAAATATATAAGAAAAGTTATAATGAGAGTATCAGTAAGTTCACATGTCAAGAGTACTTACAATTGCAACGTGGTTGATGTATATCTGATACATTTCCACCGTTTGCTATCACCTCAGGATGGGTAAACACATGCTGAACAAGAACTTCCTTTACAGATCTTTTGCCGATTTCAACTTTGAAATCCAACACTCTGGCCTTCCATGCTGAGCGGTAAACGTTGATACCACTAGACCTCTTGGGTCTTCTTGGTTGCATGAGGACCCATGAACCTTTGTTTATCCTTTGTCCAACCCATTGGTTCTCTGCACTTATTGAAGCTGGTATTGTAATTGAGGATATGCTACTACTTGGCCTTCTAGGCAAAGTGCAGTTGTTGGTTGTTGGTGTGAGAGACAGTAAACACCTGGAGCCTCTTGGGCGAGAAGACGTGGACGCCATAGCTCTCAGAGAAAAGCTTTAGTGGAGGGAGATTCACTTTGAAAGCATTCTAATGGAGGGAAAGTGTTTTAGAATTCCAATATCTTGTGCGGGCTTAATGGTCACCCTCTAGTACGTTAATGACCATAAGAGAATATCAGAAGTGGGACCACATGCAAGCACCTAAAAGCTCGGTAAAAGGAAGGAAATTACTATGCTACAATCCTAGATTCGTGAAAGTTTTATGCTATTTTCCTATTTTTTGAGTCTTTCCACGTACTTTCCTATGTAACGTAGCCTTCATGCTCATTGGACGCGCTCTATTTTTCTCTCTTTTCATATGGCCCTCCAAATGACCTCTGAAATTTCCTAATGTGGGTCCCAATGTTCCAAAGTTTGATATACTCCCAATTTATTGTGTCCTACCATTTTCAATTTGAAACTTCAAAGAATATAAAGCACAGACCACTATCGTATAGTTGATACAACAAAGTATTTCTAGAGCATACAACTCATCTTCATGGTGACTACTATCGTAGGCCCGCATCTGATACAAAAACTTTGTAGGAGTCATATGGAGGCATAAGTAGATATTAGAGGAGGCACAAGGCATGGTCAAAGTTGTCTTCATTGTGAGAACAAAATAGGTAGCATGAATTCTTAATCCAATGCAGGTTAGAATTTACTTTCGCTATATGTGTTCACTCAAAATTTCAAATGTACACATGGTTATAATCTATGGAGCCTATTGGGCTTGGTTAGGGATGGGCACTAATTGGGGTGGACAAAGGAACATTTTAGCAGCAGCACTTGGCAAACATTGGTGGCTACTAGGGTTGACAATGAAAAACATGTGGAGGGGCCGAGGGTTGGAGCCAATGGCATGGCTAGAAGGAGGAGAGAAGGGGTAGGGAATGGAAAATGAGTGTCTTTTCCCCGTAAAAATAGCAACCCATTGGCGATCAGAGGAGGCCGTGAGCCATGGGGAGCTATTTCTATGAGGGAAAGGACACTTATTGTCCTTTCTCATTGATCACAGTCAAGGGGATGGGTCCAACAATTTTGAATGAATGCATAAAGTGTTCGGTTGCCTGCATTGCTTCTGTAGTGTTTGTGTTTGGTTGCCTGCAATTTTCCTGTAGTGTTTTTTAACGGGATTGGTTGACATTATGCATGCTGACATGGTAGTACCTCAAGCCATTCCACATGCTGATGTGGCAACACCCCATGCCATTTTGTGTGGTGATGTGGAGATCGCTCATTATATGCAGTTGATGCACATTCCAAATGAAGAGATGTCAAAAATCGGAGAGTTGCATGCTATATTTTGGTTAGGAATGGAGCGTAGATGTGTGGATGCACTACCCCCGACCCCCGAGTGTGACAAACAATTCAAGAGAATCTCAACCTTAATTGTTGTTATGGCAATGCCACACAATGTAGGGATCCAAGTGGGGGTAGTCTGAGCAAGGGAGTGGCTTGTGGCAACTAAGGAAAGGGGAAAAAATTGTGTCTAGGATCTACAAAATCTTTCTCAAGATTTCAATTCTCAAGTCATGAAGATAAAAAGGTGCACATTAGCTGATCAAGAGCTGACCTTGGGCATAGTGAGAGAGGCATTATTTTCATTGTGAATCTTGATTAGGGTTACTAATAGCTTTGGTAATAATAAAATTCATAATTAAGTGTGATGATTTTGTGGCATGCTTCAAATGGTTCAGATCTTCTAGTATCTCTAAATCATCATGAAACAGATGGTATCAAAGCTCCAATTGTGTGCTTTTTTTAAAATATGCCAATCATATCAAAGAGCAGACAGAGAAAGATGGTACTTCCAATTTTTTTTATCAAAGAATCTTTATGTCCTTGCTTCAAACTTATTAGCCACTCCCACCCTTAGTCTAGTGTGCATCGGGCGTCCTCCCATCTTCGTCACTCTATCTCCGCATAAGCCATAAAGAACACTTTCAAGAGAAGGATCAATTTTTTTTTTCGAGCCGTTGTTTTTTTTTAAAGGCACTGGCTACATGCCTTCAGACATCTTCCTTCAGAGTGCAACTTCTGGTAGAGTGGGGTATCTTGAAATGCCTATCGTGGAATTGCTAGTAGATTACAACTTGAAATTTTTTGGCATCTCCCAATAAGGGTCCCTTCTAGAGTTGATAATCTTGGAAGTCTGATGTGATTTCTTTGTCTTGGGACTACCATTACTGCTACAAGATCACTCTCTATCCAAAGCCAGTTGTGGCAATTCACAAACTTATGGATCATGATGCGGTCCACTTCAACCTTATGGAAGAAATATAACCCTAATTTTGGTGCATGTTTCAGAGAGGAAGGCGTGTTGACTTTTGAGCTCGACTAATGTCGAGAATGCTTTTTCACTTTGATTTGCAGTTTTCTAACTTTTGTTTTATTTGGTGATCTTATTTGGAATTTGTTTGAAATGGATGGTATCTATTTTAAACCTTTCTTAGTGCCAACTTGAACTGTTTGACTTTGGTTTTAATACTAGTTTCAATGATTGGTGATTTACTCTTGTGTGGAGTATTGAGAAATGATGTTTTGGATTTGTCTCAACCTTGGAACAATGTAGGCGGGGTGTCTTGGGAGCATTTTGTTGTATTCTTGAAAACATCAGAACAACATAGACAGGATGTCTTGGGAGCATTTCATTATACACTAGAATACCTTTGAATGACACAGATGGGATGTTTGGGGAACGTTTGGTTGTATGCTTGAAACCTCCAAGCAGGCTATGGTCTAGAAAACGCTTAGTTGTATGCTGGAAACCTCCAAGAAATCCAAGCTATAGTTTGGGGAGCGTTTGGTTGTATCAGTTCTTTGAGCTCACTCCCCTGGCCTTAAGACAGTGATTGGGGTGGCTTTTCTAGTGATGTGTTGTGGTGAAATTTACGCAAGCTATGTTGAACAAGTACTAATCTCACTTTGATTTGTCATGACAGATTTGTAAGAAGGTATTAATGCAACAAGCACCCCCCCCCCTTTCTCTCTCTTTCTTAAATATATAGTTGTGTTTGCTTGATCATTGCCGATATATGTTTCAAAGCAGCCCGAGCACTATCTCTCTCTCTCTCTCTCTCCTCTCTCTCTCTCTCTCTCTCTCGTGTTTTAGTGTGTGAGAGTATTCCATTGGTGTTAGGGTTAGTGTAAATTCCTTGCTTGTTTGTGGGTTGCTCTAACGATTCTCCTCTTTTGCGTCCTAGTTCGCTCTTAAAACTGGTGGTGCCCCTTGTGTAGTGGGATTTGGCTGGTGGGTTTGTTGTTTTGGTTTGTGTTGTGTTGTGCCCCAGCCCCATTGAGCAGCACGGGAGCCTTGAAGGGTGTCTAGAGGCCACTCTTCTTGTTGCCCGCCCCGGGACCGCCTCAATTTTGGTGCCCCCACTGAGGACGGCTTGTGTATTTTTGTGTAGAATCAACCTTTAGCATAGTCAAGTAGTTTGCATGAATCACGAAGCTTTGTATGATCCTTCATTCCCATTGCAAGGCAAAAGGTACACATAATTGTTAGTACTAAGTTGCAATTTCAACGTGTCATTGTTAGAGAATTTTAGGTCCTCTTAGGTTGGCCGAGATAAACGCTTCAGTAAATCCTTTTATTTTGCCTCTCATTAGGTACGACCTTAGTTTGGACGTCTATATTTTTGTTTTGTTTTAAGCATTAGGACATGCATAGGCCATGGATAATGGCCCAGGAATAGAGGTTTTTCCCTTTCATTTTACTCCACACATTAGAATAAACGTTGCAATTAGTAGAAAGATCCATTTTCAACAACGAATGGTGTTCATGTTTGGTGCCCAAAGAGCAGGAGAAATTCTTGCATCACCAAACCCTGTCATTCTACCTCTCATCAACTACCACACTTCTTTTGATGTACATGTGTTCATTTTATTTTAAAATGAAGTGCAGCCCGGCAAAGTAGTGTGTATGTTTGTTTTTTCTTTGTCCAAGTTGTTACAAGAAACAAAAAAACGATCATTTGTTCTAACTGGGAATGTGTGTGCAGTGAAAGTTCAATCCTTAGAGATCTAGCTCTATTACCAATTGAGTTGCAGGAGCAAGTAGTAAGGCGTCTCCCTCATAACAAGAGGGTGGTGAAGTTAAGACGGAAGGTCCTACGCGTTGATTCCATTTTCCTCTTGTTGTTGGGCACTAAGGAAGACCGCGCATTCATCCAACTAGTGTGTGCCCTAAGATTGGTAAATAGAGTGAAATTTGGCGTTTGGCGAGTGCATTTCACCATTGAGGAAGACTCTTCAGGAAACTTGCGGCCAGAGTTCATGCTTCATAGACTCACATTTGGTGAATTTTTCCCTCATTTGCATCTTATTAATAGTCTTCCTTTCGCTTTCAACAAAGGAGATAGGGAGCTATTCAGAGCTTGTCTTAATAAAGAGAGCATAGAGAAAATTGCAAATTTGTATAAATTCTCATCCTTCTCTACTTTCTATGACACTTTGTTCATAGAGACATTGTAATCTCTTTATGCTTTTGAATGATTTAACCATAATCCTAAGGAGTTTTTGTCCAGGAATTTTGTAGCACAAGTGGAGTCTTTAAATCTTGCAAACTTGATTGGACTTGATGAGGATGTTCTTTATGAAATTGTGAGAAGGTTGCCTCACTCCGACTGTGTGGAACTCGAAGGAAGGAGCTCCTAGTCAATTGCTACTTTCTCACGGCCTTCGACGAGCATGAAGATCTAGCTTTTATACAAACCGCTTGTGCATTGGGAATTGTAGAGCAAGTGCAATTTATCACTTGGGACGTGGTTGCTCTTTTGGATCAAGAAAAGGAAGTTCTAGAGATTTCTGTTTATCGCCTTAGCTTTGAAGAATTTCAACCCTTCTTAGAGCTCATCAATAGTCTACCCTTTTTGTTTTGATCAAACAAATCGAGACCTTATTGAAGCTTGGATAGCTGAAGAAGAAAACCTAGAGTGGTATTTTCTCACTTCTTCATTTGCAGGTGAGTGGTTCTAGATCTCTATTGTATCCCTTATTGTAACTCGTGTTGTAATCTTTCATAATAATGGAGAGCCAACGCCAAATGTCTGGATATCCTCTTTTCTTTGGAGAGCCTGGAGAGGATGCAGAATTATTTTTAGCAAATTTCAAGATGTCTTGCCGTATCAAGAGGATAGTAACCGATCAAGAACGTGTAGAATGAAATGTTTGAGGTGGTCCTTAGGAAAGATGCTAGTACTTGGTTTGACTCTTTGCCTGAGGAAGTTAAGGGGAATTACACAGAAGTTTTAAATCGTTTTAAGAGATACTTCTTTGATCCCCAAAACACTCAAAACTATGGCAAGACATTGTTTCTCATAAGCAAAAAGACTTAGATGACTACTACTTGTACAAGCAAGAGTTTCTACGTCTTTGGGCTCTATGGATACGAAATGTTGCTAACCCTGGTGATGGTGCAGAATTTTTAAAGAAGGAGAGGTTCATAGCCGGACTCTTTCCTGACCTTAAGGTAAAAGTTGAGGCGGGTGCACCTGCTACTTTTGATGCAGCTGAAACTAGGGCTGCTGAGAAGTATAGGAAACTCAAGTGCTTAAGGGGAGAGGTTCCAATAGAAGGTCTTAGACCCAAAGGTAAGTCACAAGCATCAACATCGAGGGAGCTTCCTGAGGTAACGGCGGAAGTAATTGAGAAGTTAAACGAATCTTTAAGCAGCCTGTCAATTCACCTTGCACAAGCTGTAGGTCCAAAGGGACAAGCAAAGAAGTCTGAAGAGCGAGATCCACGACCTAGGAGAGTCTTGCAATGTTGGAATTGCGGAGAGTCTGGACATGGGATGTATAATTGTCCTTGGCCCCGTGGGGAGCCAGGGAGGCCTAACTTGAATTACCCAGTGATGAATGCAGGAGGTGAAGGAATGGTCAACAACCAAGGCTTCTACAAAGGCCAAATGGACCAAGACCACCTCCACAAGGGGTAGAAGGAGTTCCACCTTTGCCAGATCCAAATGTGCATGTGGTAGAGGTGACAAATTCAAATGAGGTTGACATGGAAGCCAATGGAATTAAGCGTGGCCGAGGAAAAGGTAAAGAGAAAGAAGGAGTCACATCACAGAGTGACCATGGACAAGGCAAGAAGGCAAAGGGAACCAAGGAAACCAAGAGGACTCGACGTCGTATCAACCTCCAAGACTTCCCTCTTGGACATGGTATGGCTCCGTACAACTTGTTGGAAGACATGAGAGGTAAGGGTCCTGATATTTCATGGCCTCAATTTCTTGCATTATGTCCACAAGTTAGGAGGGATTTAACAAGGGCAGTTAGCACTAGGAGAAAGGTAAAAGAGAGTGTGCCTGTTGTAAAAATTGCACAAGCTGAAATGAATGAGGACATTACACCGGTGCTAGACTGTTACATCAAAGGGAGATTGGTTAGGAAAGGTCTAGTGGATGGGGGTGCACAAATTTGCATCATGACAGAGGGACTCATGCAAAAACTAGGCATGCACATCCATGAGACACCTGAAATTAGGGTCAAGATGGCAAACAATAGCAAGGCTAGGTGCGTAGGCATTTGTAAAAATGTTTTTGTGGAGGCCTTTGGCATTAAGAAGGCAGTGGATTTCTATGTCATGTCTACCAAGGGAAATGGTTACCCATTTATCCTAGGAAGACCATGGCTAATGAAAATGCGAGCTTTGCAGGATTGG
Source organism: Adiantum capillus-veneris (assembly GCF_014529385.1). NCBI lineage: Eukaryota > Viridiplantae > Streptophyta > Polypodiopsida > Polypodiales > Pteridaceae > Adiantum > Adiantum capillus-veneris. The sequence continues at coordinate 106,208,426 of NC_140941.1, forward strand.
GAGAGTGGAAAGCTAATTTGCAGGAATGACAATCACAAGAAGGTTGTCTTTGACATGAAGGAGCAACGCCAAGAGGAGCTCCATGAAGAATCATCTCAAAGTGAGACGGAAGAAGGTTGGACCGATAGCACTTCAGAAGAAGAAAGTAGCGGCAGCATTACTGAAGAGGAGTCTTCCATCGAAGTCATGGGGGTAAGGTTTAAGCCAAGCAACCAAGAGACCTCTTGTCAAGGCTTGGAGGAGGTAGGTCCTCAAGAGAACGAAGGTGATCAAGATGAAGGGATGCTGGAAGGTATGCTATCAACAACACTTACAAAGGATGAAAGAGAGGAGTTCAAATGTGTGCTAAGGAAGTTTCCTAGGCTTTTTGCTAAAGACTACACCGATGTGCGTGGAGTGGAGTATGATGCTGTTCAACACAAATTGAGTTGAAGCCAGAGGCCACACCTAAGGCTCAGAAGCTACGAAGGCTAGGAGTCATCAAGGAGCAGGCTTTACTCAAGGAGGTAAGAAAGCTTCTAGCAGCAGGGTTCATTTATCCAGTGGAGAATTCAGAGTGGGTCTCTCCTGTTGTTGTCACTCCTAAGAAGAACGGCAAGTGGAGGGTGTGTGTGGATTACCGTCCCCTCAATGAGGCAACAAAGAGAGATCACTTTCCCCTCCCATTCCAGGATGAGATACTAAATGAGGTAGCTGGTCATGAGAAGTACACTGTGTGCGATGGTTACTCAGGTTACTTTCAAATAGGGATTGCACTGGAGGATCAATTGAAAACAACCTTTATCACTCCTTGGGGTTGTTATGCTTTTAGAGTCATGCCATTTGGTCTGACAAATGCTCCTGCAACATTCCAACGTTTCATGAATATGGTGTTTCAAGCATTCTTTGGAAAGTCAATTAGGGTGTTCATTGATGATTTCTGTATTTATAGCTCAAAATCATTGCATCTACAAAGGGTAGAAGAAGGTTTAGAAGAAGTTTAAGAGCTCTACGACATGGGAGGTCAACTCAACCCCGACAAGTGCCATATAGGTGAGGATGAAGTAATCTTGCTTGGTCATAAAGTTTCTTACAAAGGCATTGAAGTGGATCCTTCGAAGGCAAAGGCTCTTATTGAGCTACCATCACCCAAGAGTCTTAAGGAGGTCATCTCATTCATTCAAAAGGTGAAGTATATGTCACGCTTCATTCACTTAGCCTCGGAGAGTTACTTCACCCTTTGCAAAAGTTGACACAACAAGTAGAATTTGCATGGTCTGATGAGCTTGAAGAGTACTTTTGTAACATTAAAGTCATTTTGTCAGAGCTACCAACACTCATGCCTCCTTGTTGGGAGTACACATTCTTTGTTAGCTCTAGTGCTGGGAAAGAAACAATTGGTGCTGTGTTGCTACAACAAGATCCCCACAGTACAAGGATGCGACCCATCTACTTTGCTAGTAGGGTCATGAATGCTTTGGAGAGAGACTACACAGAAGCAGAACTCATGATGCTTTCTCTCATGTTTGCGGTGAGAAAGTTTAGATCCTACCTGCTACCAAAACCTTTTGTAATTTCACTGCAGAAAATTTGTTCCCTTGGGTGTCATCTCAAATGAATCTTAGTACTAGGATCTCAAAGTGGATTATGGAGTTGCAAGAGTTTCAATACTCTTTCAAGGTAGAAGATAGTGTGCGTGCACAATTGGCAGGGATTCTCACTTATAGGGTGCACGAAAAGGAGATTAAGGTGCCTGAAGTAAAGACCCTACCATTGCCACCACCAAAAAGTATTCCTAATGCTTTTACTTTGTTCTTTGATGGAGCTTTTCGTCGAGCCACAGGAAAAGCAGGGGGAGGGCTAGTGTTGCTCAACCCAAGTGGAGAGGTGGTCATGAAAGAGAAGTTCAATCTACCAAGTTCAGCTAGCAACAATGAAGCAGAATATGACACTCTACTTCATGGTTTGAAGATGTGCATTGGCCAAGGGATACAACGCCTCATGGTAAAGGGAGATGCACTTCTCATTGTTAAACAGATTTTAGGCATTTGGGCATGCAAGAAGAATGAGAGCTTACGGACAAAAGTTCATGCCATTCGTAGATTGTTTAATCAATTTGAAGAAGTGCAACTATATCATATTCCTAGGAAACAGAATGAAGATGCTGATTTACTTGCACAACAAGCCGTTGCATGTGTAAAGAAAGAAGTGCAGGTCATCATGGTGGCGGCTGCTGTGAAGCAACGAGGTACCAGGGATTGGAGTCATTGGCTCCCATCATTGGCTACATTTTGGAGGGTGAGTTTCCACCAGACTTCACAAAAGCTCAGAAGAGGAGACTCATGAAGAAGGCAAGCGTATATCTCTTCCTAGAAGGCTCCCTCTATCAAAGAGGGAAGGATCAAGTGTGCAGAAGAGTACCAACTATCAAGGAAATTCCAGCCATTCTAAAAGGTTTGCATGAAGAGGCATGTGGTGGTCATTTTGCCCAAGAATCAACTGTGAAGAAGATTTTGCTTTCGGGGTATGTTTGGCCAAGTTTGCATGTGGATGTTCAACATTGGTGTAAAAGCTGTCACACTTGTCAGATAAATGGAAATAGAAGGTTGGTGCATGGCCGAGGCAAATAGTGCTTGCAAATGGACCCTTTGAAAAGTGGGGCATTGATGCTATGGGTCCTCTGCCTAGGACAAAAAATGGTAAACTCTACATTCTAGTGGCTGTAGACTATATGACTAGGTGGGTGGAAGCACAAAGTGTGGCAAAGGTAAATGAGAAGACAGTGAGCAAATTCGTCTACACTCACATTTGTTGTAGATTTGGCACACCTTTGGAGATTGTTTCTGATAATGGTCCAGGGTTTGGAGAGGGATTGCTCACAGAAGTTTGTGAAGAGCTTCACATTCTACATCGTCATAGCACACCATACTACCCACAGTCAAATGGTTTGGTGGAGAAGGCTAATGGTGTCATTGCAGGAATCATTAGAAAGATGGTGCAAAACAAGACAAAATTATGGGATGACTTCTTGGATGGTGCCTTGTGGGCGTATCGAACCACATATAGGGAAGCCACGGAGTTCACACCATTTCACTTGGTCTATGGTCAAGAGGCTTTACAGCCAATTGAGCTAAACATTCCAACAATGCGACTTCATGGCAAATCAGCACAAGATGATCAAGAGGTATGGATGGATCGACTTCTTACGTTAGTGGAGCTTGAGTGGAAAAGAGAAGCAGCATACGAGTGCTACAAGAGGAAAGCCACACAAGCGAAAGAAACGCACGACAAGAAACTGAAGGACAAAGGCATCAAGGAAGGAGAGCTTGTGCTAAGGTATGACAATCGACTTGACAATCGTTTTGATGCCAAGTTTGAAACTAGATGGCAAGGGCCATACATAGTCAAGAAGGCTTTCAATTCTAGTACTATCAGCTTATGGACTTGAATGGTAAAGAGCACTCCAGGAAGGAAGGTACGGTATCGCTTGAAGCCCTATTTGAGTCGCCTTCTACCAAAGGATCTACCAAAGATCTGTCCAAAGGCCGCTGTCTCATGTAAGTATTGTTACATGAAGCATGAGTGTAACTCCAGCCAAAATTCTGAGGGGCCAAACAATGAAGATCTCGTCAAGGACTCTGAAGCACTCTCTTTGGAAAAGATGCTCTATGATGGTACATGAATATACCATCATCCAGGGGGAGGGCTAATGATAGCCGTTTTTTCGGCTCTTTGTAATTGCCACAGTGAGTTACCTCACCCTACCAAAATCACCCAAACACTGTGGCTATCCCTACCATTTCACTGTACATAGGCGTGCGTGAGTCACGGGACTTTTCCCATATCTTCTTAAAAACCCTCAGCTAGCTAGTCACTGGGCTAGGTGAGCCAAAAAAAATAAAAAAAATAAAAAAATAAAAGTATATTATGGCCTCTTTGTGTGTAAATATTTCATTGTATATATGGCCTAAATATAGGGATTTTTAATAATTATTTTGGTATTTATTTAAATATTTCTACTTAGGTTTGTGTTTTATTAAACCTATGTACACCTTCTTTCATCCTCTTACACCATAATTATATATATTTTTTTTGCCAATATGTACATACTCTAACATCATATTTTTCCTTTATACAAATCACTCCCACATTTTCACCCTCACCCTCGTTAAAACAAAAAATTGATTTCTACTCATTGGTTACTTTTTTTATATTATTTACTTGCATACCTTTTCCTCTTTCACCCAAAATAATTCAAGGAGGGACCATATCATATGATTCCAATATCTTTCCATATCCATATAACTCCTCCATATTTTTATTATTATTTTTACTCATTATTCTAACACCATGTGCTCATTGAGCTAAAGTCCATGAATAGTCCATACACTAGTCCCACCATGTATATATTTCTTATTTCACCAATAATCTTCCTCCATGCATGGGTCAAGGGCAACTTGAATGCTTTGTATTATAATATGACAAAGGAGGGGCTCACTCTTGGATGCATTGTACAAATTCAACAAAGGAGGGGACCACTAAAAGACTTTTGAGGCAATAAAAATTAGTTTTTTGGTGAGAATTTTGGCACCTATCTCCACTCCGAATTTGGAGCGGTGGTCAAAAGAGAAAATGTAGCCCACGCTCTGAATAATCCCCCAAATTTTTTCATGATTTTTTGGAGCTACCAGCTGTGAGCTATGATTTTTTTTTTTTACCCCAGTTTTCCCATGCTATGCAGCCACACTCTCTCTTCCACTTTATCATTTTCCTCTTTCACACACACTTCTCCACTCATCATCCCCATCTCTCTCACCACTCCTCTCTGCACACTACTCACCTTCTCCTCAACCTTGAAGAATAAGAAAACCATGGTGAACTCATACCTCCCACACACAATTCCATTCCAAAATTGACCACCTAGTCTCATTTTTCCTCCTCCAAATTACCCATATCTATCAAAAAACCACAAAATTCAGCCTCTTCTCTTAAAAGATAGCATCATGGTGGTTGATTACTCAGCTTCAATTACCTTGTCTCTCAAGGAAGGTCAAGAGTGGAGAAAAAATGTAGACAGATCGTCAAAGCTAGTGGACCGTCAACAAGCGTCAAAATTGGCCCTACTCAAGACACTTGGGAGCATCAACCTTGTAAGAAATCCACCTTTTCTTACCTCTTAAGAGTTTTTCTTCCTTATTTGTATCCTACATGGATACTCCCATTGTAAATATTCAATTCCATTTGTAAATTAATACTAACTCTACTAACACTAACCCACTATGAAAAGTCCTATCACCTCCATTTCTCTCCTCTCTCTTTCCCCACCAACTTCTTGATAATTCCAAGCAAAAGAAATTAGATAAATTGCTGAAAATCTAACCCAACCATGGTTAGAGAGGAGTAACCCTAGCCTTCAAAATTGCTATAAAAGGAGGGGTGTAGCTAGCATAAAAAGGGGGAAGCCATAAGCAAGAGCACTATGCTATAGCTTGAGAAGCCAAGCTCAACCTCTCTAGAAAGGAGCTCTTGAGTGGAAGCTCATTGTCTTATGCATGTGCATGTGTTGTAATAGGGATGGGATTAGCAAGGGAAATCTATGCCATTGTAAGAGAGAGAGTGATCATTCAATTGAGAGTAGGAAATCTATCATTTCTCCTACTAGTGTAAGCCCAACATTCGTTGAATCAAGGGGGTGGATTTGGACTAATCTTGGATATTTTGTCTCATTTCCAACGTGAAGTAATGGACAACAATGATGCGTAAGTGTCTTGGTTTTTTTTTAAGTTCTTGATAGCTTGTCTCTGGTGTTGTCATCAATCTAGCCATAAATCCCACATACTGTAAGAGGGCGACAGGGTGGAGAGGACTCCCCTGGCCTTAAGACAGTGATTGGGGTGGCTTTTCTAGTGATGTGTTGTGGTGAAATTTACGCAAGCTATGTTGAACAAGTACTAATCTCACTTTGATTTGTCATGACAGATTTGTAAGAAGGTATTAATGCAACAAGCACCCCCTCCCCCTTTCTCTCTCTTTCTTAAATATATAGTTGTGTTTGCTTGATCATTGCCGATATGTTTCAAAGCAGCCCGAGCAGCACTCACTATCTCTCTCTCTCTCTCTCTCTCTCTCTCTCTCTCTCTCTCTCTCTCTCTCTCTCTCTCTCTCGTGTTTTAGTGTGTGAGAGTATTCCATTGGTGTTAGGGTTAGTGTAAATTCCTTGCTTGTTTGTGGGTTGCTCTAACGATTCTCCTCTTTTGCGTCCTAGTTCGCTCTTAAACTAGGTGGTGCCCCTTGTGTAGTTGGGATTTGGCGGTGGGTTTGTTGTTTTGGTTTGTGTTGTGTTGTGCCCCAGCCCCATTGAGCAGCACGGGAGCCTTGAAGGGTGTCTAGAGGCCACTCTTCTTGTTGCCCGCCCCGGACCGCCTCAGCAGCATTGCTATCTAGTAACCACTGTGGAGAAAGTGTGTTACCCATAGGCATATCTGCAAGAGGTACACTCGAGGCAAGCATGGTATCGCCATCAGTAGCATGCAATGCCACTTAAACTACCTCTGTGACCTGTGTCAAAGGTGTATTTGCATCATGCATACAACTCCATTGTTGTTCCATACGTCTCAAACAACGGAGTCTAATGTGCCCTGTGTGACCGCAATGCCAACAACACAAGTACCGGCAAGAACGAGACCGTCATCTCTCACTGTCACACATATCTGCAACCATAAGTAAATGACTAAGAACCAAAGTATGGTGAGAACTCTGGGAAAAATCAGGAAGAATCTCCCCAGTAAACTGAGCAAAACCTCAAGTACAATCTCAACCATATACTATGCCAAAAACTGGCAACAAAGTGGGAAGTGACTCGACCACTACACAATCATCAAAAGCATGATCAAACGCATCAAAACTGACGCTCACATATGCCTCAAAGCAACTCCACAATCTGCAAACTATGCAAGCATAAATTGGGACAAACTACTCAACCCAGCATAAAGTGCATAACCATATACACAAGTAGAGAGCAAACTAGCTCAAAACGCATCCCACAAATTGCTTGCAAAATTTTGCAAAAACCTGTGAGCAAATTCTGTAACCACACAAGCATACATAATCCTCGGGCCTGCAAGAGTGGGTACACTGGAACACCAAACTGTGTCCAAGCTACCAAAATGCATGTATAATGGGCATCAACCATGTGCCATAACCATATGCAAACCCATTCGCAAAGACCATGAATCCAAACACAAAATCACTACCAAAGTATCCTGTGAAAACCTGTGAAAGAAGCTCCACCTGTGTGCTCCAAAAACCGTGTCTCTCAAGAGAATGCGTTGATGGTGTGTAAACGCCTCTGTACTTCGTTTCCCAAATCTATCAAAAAATCCTCAAACCACAAGCTCTACAAAAGCATAAATTTGCGTCTTCGGCTAAGAATTTATGCACCTAACTTCGAGCACCTGCCGTGCTTCCAAAAGTGCATCAAACTTGCACACTATGCGAAAGCAGAAAATGTGCAATTTTTGTTTACAGTTAGTCTGAGATGAATATCAAAAAAACAGTGAGGAATTTGCAAAAAGTTTCTTCTGCAAAGTTGCAGACCACGTCAAAATGGAGGGGGCACTCTAAAAGGAGGAAAACAAATCTAAAAACAGTGCTGCTCTGCGCACATTTTTTAGGGCAGCACCTACACTTACTCACAATCTTCCACACTCCTTTCTGAGCTTCCACAAGAGCATACATCATTCTCAATTGAGCTCACAAGCTCCCATTGCATCCTCATAAAACTTTCAATCTTTCTTGTTCTCTCCACTGCCACCAAGCTCAAGCCGCCATAACTGAGCTCCGTTGCTTCCGTCTCATGTGGAAGGCATCGCACGCACATCGCCAAAGCTCTGATACCAGTTGAAGAGTGTGAGTGCATGGATACGTGTGTGTGCGGTGTGGTGTGCATGTGGGAAGGAGAGAAGGAGAGAGTACATAGTGTGTGGGTGGAGTAAGACTCTACAATGAGATGCCCCTTATTCTTTATATATGTACACAAGAATAAGGTGACAGTTGGCGGACGCCCATAGCCTGGGTGACCGGGCAAGGCACAAGCAATCATACTTCATTCCTATCGCGAAAGACTATTAAGGCACACCAAATGGCAACTCTCTTCATATCTAAATTTTTCAAACACCATGGATTGCCAACATCCATCGTGTCAGATAGAGATCTTAGAATGACCAATAATTTTTGGAAAGGTCTCTTAAAAAATCTAGGTACAAGATTGAATATATCTTTGGTCTACCACCCACAAATGGATGGCCAATGTGAGATAGCCAATCTTATGATTCTTGATCTACTAAAGACCTATGTTATAGAAGTAGATCAATGCTCACACTGGAAAAGGCACTTATCTCTTGTAGAGTATGCGTACATAATACTATCCATACTTCTACTATCCATACCTCTCTAATTTGTGGAAATTCCCAGAATACCCCTCAAATTTCAAAAATTTCCAAAACACCCCCAATATATGTCATAAATTTTCAAAATACCCTTCAAATTTTCCAAAATACCCTTGGTTCTAAGATTAAATTTATCCTAAGATTAAAAAATTTGTAGCTTTGCATAAGAATACTCAAAGCTTATCAATATAAGATGCTAAATCCAGAATTTGAGTTGATTATGTAGGCTTTGGAGATGAATTGCTTCATTATCTTTAGACATAATTGCCTATTTTGCAAGGTAATTGGACATACATATTTACCTTTTTTGCGAGGTAATTAGTCGCAAATTACATGCTAAGCATGCAAAAAACGGATCTCAATTATCAAAAAGGAATAAACACTAAAAAATGTTGAACAATCCAACCAAAATAGATACAAGGGTATTTTGGGAATTTTTGAAATTAATAGGGGTATTTTGGAAATTTCCAAAAATTCGAGGGGTGTTTTGGTAATTTTTCCTTTTTTAAAAAAAGGCTTTGGGTGAGTAACCTAGCACGATTCTAAAAGTTTTTTATTAGTGGAATCAGATAAGATCCCTTCTATTGATTTAAAGTGAAACTGGGAAGGTTGACCAAGTGGCATGTGAGGAAGTGCATGTGAGGAGCCTTGCGAATAGCATAAAGGTGGGGAAGGTAAAGAAAGATAGGGAAAAGTTCATGAAAATACCATTAATTCATTGTAAGAAGTGTATGATATTTGTAAAAATTTCCTATTTGAATCTCAAATTTTGTACATTTGTGAAATTGATTTTCCCTTAATATTTATGCCGACACTCCACCCCCCCCCCCCCCCCCCGCCTCTCTCTCTCTCTCTCTCTCTCTCTCTCTCTCTCTCTCTCTCTCTCTCTCTCTCTCTCTCTCTCTCTCTTGCACCATGCCTCCCACGCGCTTCTGTCTAGCTGATTTGAGAAATCTCGGGGTCTCTCTCGGTCTCTCTCCACGGACTGTTTGCAGTAGGTTCTTTTTTTTAGTTTTTGGGAGAGAGAGTGAGAGAGAGAGACCAAGATCTCTCAGATGAGTTGCAACTACTAGAACAAGATCTCGCAAAAAATCAACCCATGCATATTTGCAAGCATACAACTGGCCCAGTATTTTGACTCTCTATGTGCACACACACACACACACACATAGGAACAACACACACGGACACGAATACGGGCACATACGATCTTCTTCGATTGCTCGTTCTCTCTCTCTCTCTCTCTCTCTCTCTCTCTCTCTCTCTCTCTCTCTCTCTCTCTCTCTCTCAAACACACACACACACACACACACACACACACACAGGGCCATGCGTCATCGATCACTTGACCCTTTTTCCTAAGGCTCTCTCTCTTCTATTTTCAGCAGAGCAGTGATCTTGAGTGTTGCATTCCAATATTGTTGGCGCAACTCTAAATGTCACCCTAGTCACTTAGAGCTACTGTGTTGGCAAAGGTACTCCACTTGACTAACATGGAGTGACTCTGTGTGTGTTTCATTCCATTGCTATTGCAGCTCTACATGTTGCTCAAGTCAATGGGTACTCGCCTTTGCCCAATTTGCCTTGGCGGATAAGTTCGGGGACTGAGAGCGGTGCTGCCCACGTTGGCGACGCGGGAGGAGAGGATGGAATTGAGGCCGCTACCCGCGTTGGTGCAGGTGGTGCAACCATTGTTGCCGCACACGTCCACGACGGCCCGAACCGCGGGGCACATGGTGGTGCTGCTGCTGCTTGCTATACCCTGTTGGCAGCAGGAGCTGCTGCCCAAGTTAGTCACTGTTACTGAACGGGTCGTCGAGGTGTGTAGGGTCATGGTAATTAAGTTGGTTGATATAAGCGGTGAGATAGTCCAAAGCGGTAGGCAGGCATGAACGGGGAGGCACTCTCTCTCTATCTCTCTCTCTCTCCTCTCTCTCTCACTCTCTCTCTGCTAACTGTAAAAAAACTACCTGCTAGAACAGTCCGCACCGGCACAGGACTGTTTCGAATTTTTTTATTATTTAAAAAAAAAAATTACCAAAATACCCTCTAATTTGTGGAAATTCCCAAAATACCCTTCAAATTTCAAAAAATCCCCCAAATTCCCCCAATATTTTGTCATAAATTCCTTTCAAATTTCCCATATCTTCTAAAATATCAAGGGTGGTGAGATTAAATTTCTTCAAAGCTAAAAAAATTAGTAGCTTTTCAAAAGGAGACCGATTATCTATCAATACAAGATGTTAAAACTAGAATTTGAGCTAGTTATGTTGGCTTCGAAGATGAAATGCTTCATTATTTTTAGACATAATTTTGTGACAAATTACATGCTAAGGATCTGGATTCTAAAAAGGAAGTAAAGATTAGAAAATCTTGAGCAATCCAACCAAAATAGATACAATGGTATTTTGGGAATTTTTAAAATTTGAGGTGTATTTTGGGAGTTTCCATAAATAAGAGGGGTGTTTTGGTAATTTTCCCTTTTTAAATTTTTGTAGAGAGAGAGAGAGAAGAGAGGGGGGGGGGGGGGCGGGGGGGGGGGGGGGAGGGAGTCGGGACTTTCAACTATAGCCGATTGTGACTTGTGCTTATGGGGTTGTTTGTTGTTTTCTGCATAAATGAGACCAGAGAGCATGTAGTCTACTAGCCCAAGCGGAAATAGGAATAAAAAAGGCGTGGTGGCAAAGACGGCAGGCCTCACTGTTCTCTATGAGATTGCATGGAGCTTCTATAAGATGGTGAACCCACTTCTCTACAAACAAGTATACCACCCAGGTACCACATTGAGAAAGGATACACTCTCTAGTCCATTGCACCCAGTAATGGGGGATTCACCATTTCAGTGTATGATTCAAAAACTTCAAATGGGAATGACGGTGAATAGATTTATGCGGGTGTTGTTATGAGCATACCCAAATAAGTCTTTGAATATATGTCTCTCTCCCTTCTTGGTCTGTGTACCAGATTTGTCTTGGTGCATCCATACTTGTGAACATAAGACTACTCAAGAGATGCTTTTTTCAAAGAGACAGAGAGAGAGAGAGAGAAGAGAGAGGGAGTCGGCATGGTAACGACCTCCATCAGACAGAAGAGAGAGAGAGAGAGAGGCAGAGAGTAGAGGAGAGAGAGAGAGAAGAAGAGAGCGAGAAGAGAGAGAGAGAGAGAGAGAGAGAGAGAGAGAGAGAGAGAACATGGTGGCGACCTCCAAAACAAAAAAAAAGACAGAGAGAATAGAGAGGGAGTCGGCATGGTAGCGACCTCCAATTGGGCGGTAGAGAGAGAGAGAGAGAGAGAGAGAGAGAGAGAGAGAGAGAGAGAGAACATGGTGGCGACCTCCCAAAAAAAAAAAAAACCTCGAATTGACAACAAGCAAAGTTCTCGGAGACAAACACACACAGCTCCTACTAATGATATGAATTGCAACAATCGATGTGCACTATAGGGAAATTCAATAGCCTTGAACTTCCTTGCTGGCTTGTAGCACCACTCCGACACAATTGGATGCCACTATAAGTGTCAAGCTTCTGAGACATGAGGAAGGGAAGTTAAGGACTAACAAACCGATAGCCATGGTGGCCAATCTAAAATAATGATGTAGGGATACCTTAAAGTATAGTTCGATATTCCAATTTTAAAATAAGTTGCGGGTTGGGTAGAGACAAAAGGAGCGGGGGTGTTTACGGAAAGCTAAACTATTGTATGTCTTTTGCTATGCAAATGCCTTTTATGATTTTTTTTAAAATATCAACCACGTTTGGATCTGCTTGGTTTTATGATTGCTCAAAACTTTTTGCTCGGAGTTTGGAATTCCCCAAGTTTTCCAAGGCTCGATTGAGGCAAACGACGGGAAAAAATCCTACGGGCCATCAAAAGTATTATGCTAAACTAGCAAAAAATACTATGGTCCTTTTCAAATTTTGAAGCCAATCAATGAGGTGGCTTATCAACTCAAGTTGCCCAACCATTGGCTCATACACAATGCTTTTCATGTGAGCCTACTTAATCCCTACAAAGAAGAGCCACCAAGAGAACCAATTATTGAAGTCCCTCCCAAAATCAAAGACCAAGAAGAGGTGCTACAACCCAAAGCTATCCTTCGGCATAAAGACAAGGTACTACGACATGGTAAGATTATTTGACGGTATCTTATTAAATTAAAATTATCCTTTTGAAGATGCTAGATGGATGCAAAGAATCCAACTTAAGGATATTTTGAACCTTGTCAATGCTTACAATTCTACATTAGAGTAAGCAAATGTACATGTTTCCTTTAAATGATCAATGTTTTTGTCTTATAAGACTAATTCTCTTTTTATTGTGCAAAAATTTAAGTAGTATGCATACTTAGAATCATGTTTGTGATGAAGACCTCTCTCAAAGACCAAATAAAATTTGTCACTCTTTATGGGAGAATGAAATGGACTAAAGAGCAGACATACTTGTAGCAATTATGTCTCCCAAGCACCAAATGGATTAGTTAAGAGAGAGGTATTGTCATAAAATCTAATATCTAACCAACCCAAATGAATTTCTCATATTGAACTGATCATTTAATGTGGGATAATAAATGGGAACAAGGGTTAGAATATAGACATGTGCTTATGGATCTATCTCAACACGGGGCCAATGGTAAAGGGCTCCAAATGAGAGATGGTATGTCAAAGATCAAGGCTAGCTAATGGAGCTTAAAAGACCTTAGGATTAGATTCATTAAAGACCTCCGATGGTTAGTGTTAAAAGTCCTTTGACCTTAGGAAAGCTAGGGCTGAACTTGAGGTGGGAACCCGACCTAAGCTTGAGGTGCTTGTCATGCTTGCTGAATAAGGTGCTTGAGGTGCTTGTTGTGCTTGACAACTAAGGTGCTTGAGGTGCTTGTCATTCTTGATGATTAAGGTGCTTGAGGTGCTTGTCATGCTTGATGAGGAAGGTGCTTGAAAAGCTTCCCATGCATGGGAGGTAAGGTGATTGAGTCAAAAAGAGACCCTACAAAGGAGGCGAAAAGCCCCAAAGTTAGGGGAATCTTTGACTTAACCTCCCACTCACCCAAAGGGCACCCCCTTTTCTCAAGGTGCACATAGACACATGTCAGACTCTCCCTATGCTTAGCCACATGGTGTGCTTGAATCCTATTGGCTCGGCTAAAGAGGGGTCCAATGAGCTTCTAGTTCCATTCAACAAATATCTAGATATTTTTAGGCTCTCTCTCTCAAAGGGGTAAGGAGGACACTTGTCCAAAGACTACCCACGTGCTTGAAATGCATGGGGCATGTGATTGTCTAGGGGGACAGGGGTCCAATGAGCTTCAGGCTTGAGCAAAAAGGGGGGCTCACCCAAAGCAAGAAATGGGTGAACTTGGGGGGTATACACCTCTCACACACTCATTTTTTCCAGGCATTCTCACTTGGTGAAAGTAGATGAACTCCATCTCCTTTTCCCAATTTGTTGAGAAGTGATAGCCTACACCAACACTCTTGGCTATGGAATGCAAATCCAACCAAGAGCCATGCTTCAATGCTTAAGCTTTCCATCTTCATTACTATGCTATCATGTATGCTAGCAAGAATAATGATGATAAGTGAGGAACTATTTCTTTCTCCTATGAAATGTTTCTTCTTCGTCTTCCCTACCCTCCTTCCCCGCTAGCTCTCTCCACCTTCGAAGGTGTTTGAGGCCTTGGGATTGAGGCTTGGGATAGTTAATTCTTACTACAAATTTTATGTTATGCTCGTGACGCATGAAGCTTTCCATCTTCATTGCATCACCTAGGTCACAAGGAACACAAAGGTTGTATTGTACCAAGTCTCTCTTGATGGGAGAAACTATAATACAAATGGGGACCAAAGGCATAGCTTGGAATCTGGAGACGGGGATCCCAATAGGAACATAACAATGGGAATATTTGCCAGAGTTGTTCTTGCCCTTACACTACATGCAAACATTCGAGGAGGCATTCATGATGATATTCTTCAAGATGGATTCAACTATCTTTAATCCAATTACAAAGGACCTTCTGGCGTGCTATATTGCCTACCAGAGTGCAATAATGAACAACATTTTCAAGGAGTTGTCACTTCAAGAAGACATGGTGGCCCTTGTAGAGAAATTCCAAAAAATCACGAAGACTCTGGAGAACAGAACATTCGACAACTAAAGATTCAAGTGCAGCTCAACCACAAAGACAAAGCTTACAACAGGATGTGCAATGTTTAAGAAGGAGGGAATGTTGGCAGATGGGCCAGAAGGGCATCCTCCCACCTCATCATGAAGCCACAAATTTTTGATGTCCCACTATTATTTTTCAAAAAGCTTTGTAAATAACAGAGACTCTAATATTTAGCCAAATGATCTTTGAGCCAATTTGTGTAAACTCTGAGTTGTAAAGTTGATTTTGAGTCTGAGCCATGTAGACTAGCCATTGGCCAAGAGAAGGCCTAGGTCTAAAGCTGAATTTTTGTAAGTTTGAGACATCGTTATCATTGTCAAGGTTTTTTTGGAGTTTGAAGCGTAAGAGTGAGAGCGGCTCTTATGCATTGTAATCCATTTTTCTTGAGCTTTGGTAATCTAAATTTGATTTTGATTATTGCATTGTGTTCCTGGTATACTGCTCTTCCATTTAAGTGTAATCATTTGTTTGTTGTGGTTTGTGAAGACCTATTCAGTGAGAAAAATCCACTGTTTTGAGTGCATTAATGGTTGTTTTTTTATGTTTCGACCATTTAAGAGTGTTCCTAGACCATAGGGTAGCCTTTCTAGACTGTTTTGTTGTAGTTTTCAGGACCTTGATTGTGATGGATTGTGATTTTGGTACCTTTTCAGATTGCAACCAAAATTGATAGAATAGTTTTCCTAAGTGTCTTATACCTCCTCTTAAAGTTTCATTGCATTTGGATTTGTTTGAGTTCCAAAATGGTGTGACAAGTGAGAGCAGTGAGACAAGGCATATGCATATTTCCATACTAGAGAGTGATAGATTAGCTAGTGCTAGAGATAGCTTTGTTTTGCAGGTTCACTTCTTGAGGTTGACACCCTCAAAGAGTCTTTGTGCCCCATCCAAGTTTGTTCCTTGAGTATTGACATTATGTTAGTGCTAGATAGCTATGCTACAGATGTCCATCATGGCTACCCACTAACAACCACCATAGAGTTGCTATTGAGGCACTAGAGGTACTAGAGTGTAGCAGATTCATGTTGTGGGCATCAGAGGGAGATTTGGTGTGTTGAACATTCGAGGCCGGCTTGGGAGAGTTTCCCACTATCTTGCGAGTGCAGTGGGACCCTTGGGAGTGGTTTTGACGAGACCCTTTTGCTTTAGCTAGTCACCTAGGGATTCCCTTTTTTAGTACACGACGATTGGGAAGCCACATACTAGCTTCTCACCGAGAGACTTTCCCTACTGTAGCAAGGCACTAGCAAGAGGAGGGTCTCACAACCAAGTTCTTGAAATAATTTTGGGAGCGCTTATGGGACAATAGATAGTCAAGGAGAGTCACCATGTTTGAGTGGCTTGTTGCCCATCAAGCTACTACACTGGGGATTTAGTTGGTTACAGTGTCCATCTGGTAGTTTGTGATGCATGTGACCACCCACTTGAGTCACAAAGGTACTCTCTATGGGACTTACCCATGGCACAACATGTTTGGCTTTGGATTCTATGGTTGATGCCACCCCTATCGTCAGCTAGTCTATACACATGGGGTGTTGCTACTTGGTCCACTCTCACAGGCCTAGGACTTTGTTTTGAGCTATCGTCAGCTAGTAGGATGATTATGATATAGGAGGCCCGGACCTATACTCCAGCTTATCACAGAGCTTATGCCTCAAGAGTGGAGCAATCATAGAGACCTTTGCAGGGAGCTTATCTACAACAACCCGATTCTCTGGGTTATATAGAGAGCTCATTGTTTTTGCATCTTTGAGGCCTGCCCCATCCCACCGGTGGAGACTGCTCGAAATATATGACTGGACCTGATCCACACAGATTAAGGTCAGTTCAAGAGGCTGTAGGACATAAGTGGGAATGCCGCAAGGCATTCCTATGACTTTGGTGTCGATGGTCCATGGGGCTCCTAGATGGTAGTACCTGCCACCTATGTGGTTGTTTCCTCCTCCCGTATCTTGATTTAGCCATCATTGTACATAGCTCACTTTTCATTGGGAGAGTCTCCCTTCATGTTCATGTAAGCCCCCTCTTGTATTTTGATTAAATTTTTTTGAGACAAACAATTTTGCTTGTAACTTTACAACAATATGAAAATGTGATCTCGCTTTTATGCTCTTATGATGCAAAATTATCAATGTTCTCTTTTGTGTTTGTTTCCATGTTTAAAATCAAAAAATATTATGCATTTATTTTTGAAACTAACTTAACTAACCATGGTTACTTGATTTTTGCCAATGTTGTCGTCCACCAATTTGGGAATTGGTTCGTCTTCATCGTCATTTTCTTTTTCTCATTCAATTCACTGAAATCTCTCTCTCTCTCTCTCTCTCTCTCTCTCTCTCTCTCTCTCTCTCTCTCTCTCTCTCTCTACCACTCTTTAGCAGTAGTCCACAGTTTTTCTCTCTCTTTGTAGTGATGCAACAAGCAGCAATTTCTCTCTCTTAGCTATATATGTTCCTTACTATGCTACAAACACGATTTCCTCTCTACCCGACACACAAAATGCTTGCAAGACGCAATCTTTAGGATAAATTCATTCACTATCCTTATTTGATGGTAGCCACTTTTAAGGTCAATCCTACTAAAGTAGGTAGAGTCTTGAAGCTTTTCAAATAGATCTTCTACCCAAGGTACGGAAATTTGTTTTGATAGTGATATGGTTTAGTGCGCGATAGTCCACACACATGCGGTATGTACCATCTTTCTTTTGCACTAAAAGGACTGGAGAACAAAAGGGAGAGGAGCTAGGCCTCACCATCCCTTTGTCTACCAATTCTTGTACTTGGCTCATGATCTCCTCTTGTTGAGCGTGGGAAACTTGATAAGGAGGCTTGTTAGGCGGTGAGCTTCCTGGTAGGAGCTCAATTCGATGGTCATCATCCCCTCCTTTTGGAGGTAAGTCCATAGGGTTATCATCAATGAACACATCTTGGAATACTTTTAGAAAGTTAGACAAGTCTAATTCTTCTTGATTCCTACCATTTACACTTGATGAAACATTAGGACCTTTTAAGGTCTCTTTGACAAAAATCATGTACGCAAAAACTAAGCTTTTCATTGATTTGTCAAAAGCAGGAGGATTTACAAGTTGTATAGTACGACTAGACTCACTAGCATCTATATACATTCGCTTTTCATTGTAGGTGAAGTAGATTCTCCTTTCACGGAACTTCATGTTGGCAGCCATGCGGTTGAACCATGGTGTCCCTAGGATAGCATCCTCATGTTGAAAAGGAGAGATGAAAAAGTCTTCTTTGTCGTGCAGCTTTGGACATGAAGCCTCAATTTCCCAATTAAGGGAGTAACGGAGGCTTGTTGTTCCTTGAAAGCTGTGTCCGCCATTACAGTATCTCCCATCTCGAAAGCTTGA
Organism: Adiantum capillus-veneris; assembly: GCF_014529385.1. Lineage (NCBI taxonomy): Eukaryota > Viridiplantae > Streptophyta > Polypodiopsida > Polypodiales > Pteridaceae > Adiantum > Adiantum capillus-veneris. The sequence goes on from NC_140941.1 coordinate 106,226,382, forward strand.
ATGCCCAACTTGGTGGCCAACTCCGTTGATATGAAATTGTGAGTAGAGCCACGGTCAAACAAGATAAAGGCATCATGCTCCCTTACCTTTCCCCAAGCATAGGAGAGAGGTGAACCTTTGCAACAATGAGCATCCTCTTTTGGAGCTTTGATGGTGGAAGCCCTAGGAGTCTCATTGCGAGCATTTCTCTTGGGGCAAGAACGATAGCCATGTCCTTTCTCCCCACACTTAAAAAAATTTGTGGTCCTTGCAAAAAGCTTCAAGCTCTTCATGTGAGAGTTTGTTTTTCCCTTTGTAAACTCCCTTCTCCTTTGACCGATTGTTGTTGTTGTTGTTGTTGGAATGGCCTTGGTAAGAATTTTGGGCATTGATTTTTCCCTTGGTATCACTTTTGTCTTAATTTTCCATGGGCTTGACATTCCGTATTCCCTTGTTGGTAATTGATGCGCGACGGTAGTGTGGTGGATTACTTCGGTGATACAACTAGGCCATTGAGAGTTAACGGACACAGCCACCTCTTCAGGTAATCCCATACAAAATTGTTGTTTTTTCTCAACAAAGTCTATCTTTTGAAAGAAAGTAGCCTTAAGATGAAAATCCCAAAAACTTGTCCACATATTTGTGGATAGACTCATGAGAGAGAAGCTTCAAACTCCGCCATTCGGTAAGCACTCTGTCCTTTGCATCGCTTGCAAGGAATTGCTTCATGATGGAAACTCATAGAGTTTTCCATGTCTTTGGAGGTTCACCGTTCCTACAAAGGCTAGCCCACCATTGAAGAGCCGATTTTTGGAAGTGCATAGCTACATGGTGTAGCTTGGAGGACTCCGTGAAGTCCTCATCTCCCAAGGCCGCATCAAATTGCTAGATGAAGGCCAATACTTTGTCGGTAGCACCAAAGGTACCATCATCGGTGAGAAAAGATATACTCTTTCCTCCCTCTTTGAACTTCTTGAGCTTTTGTGACCTTCGCCTTGCAGGGTAAGATTTGAGATGTCCTCCCCACTTGTATTCTCTAGGAGAATAGCCATCGCTTTCGTTGGAAGAGGAGGAAGGTGAAGAAGAAGGAGAAGAGGGTGAACTCTTTCTTGCCCTTTTCTTCCTTTGTTTCCTCTCTTCCCTTTCAAAGTGACGCGGAGAAGGACTATGGGTTGATCGTTTCATCTTGGGAGGAGTTGGCGATTGTCTAGACCGCCATATTCATGGAGCCACATCTTCGGAGGAATTTAAGGATTCATTACTTTCTCGTTCTATGGATTCCTCCTCTCATATGGGAGAGAGTCTTCTTTTGGGGGTCTCATAGAGAGGCCACCAAAGCTCTCTTCCCTCTTGGAGAAGAAGGGAAATCCCATAAGCACGAAGTTGTTGAGTAACTTTGGCTTGCAAAGCAGGGTTGCCCATAGCTTTTTTCAACCTAGTAACAAGATAATTAACAAACATGGGGGCAGCATCATTAGCACCTTCATGTGAAAAATCAAAGTTATCAGTGTTTATTCTACTCTCTTGGTTATTGTCAGCCATGTTAATTAAACTTATGTGTTTACTTAGTGTATGCTTTGGCAATTCAAAACCTTAGTTGCTACTCTTCTTAGCCTTTGAAAAATCAGCACTTAATTATCTACACCCACGGCTGGAATTGATGAGTTATAGAGAGTAGTGGAGTGAGTCTAACATAGCAGAATTGCCGAGAGATAGCTCCTTTTCGACTTCTTATGGCTCAATAATGGTAAAGCCGTAGGCATTTTTAAAAAGACCCCATTATTAAGACCAAATATCGCGAGGTGTGCACCATATTCCACATTGGGCTCAACAAAACCAATAATAGATCCTAGTCTGTAACATTTAATGGACTAATAACTTATGTGTAGCGGAAATTAGCATGAACATAATGGACATTTCATTAGAATAGATTCCTAATGAGAATTACAAGAGTGCTTGGGTGGAGAGAGCAACAAAAAGCATAACACCTAGTTAGATAGCATCAACAATACTTTCAAAAGAGAGAGCAATTAAGCTATTGACAACAGTTGAGGACCGGATTTTCATGGAGCCGGTCCCCCCTCCAAAAGGCTTTGTATTAAGGTTTCTCCCATCAAGAGAGACATTGTACAATACAATTCTTTGTGTTCCTTCAAGACTAGCTAGTGCAATGAAGATGGAAACTTCATGCACTAAGCAAAACACTTAACAAACACAACTTGAATTATCCCCGTTCTCAGACCCAAGACCTCACACACCTTCGAAGATGGTGAGAGCTAGCAGGGTATGAGAGTAGATTGAGAGGAAGAAGGAGTATCTTACGAGAAAGATGTACATCTCCTCACATAATCACTCATATTAGCATAGCTTAGCTTAGTAATTAGCTTGGTAGAGGAGATGAGCACGCATTGAAGCTTGGCTCTTGGTTGGATTTGCATCCACATGCCAAGAGAGTGTTGATGTAGGCTTCTATCTCACAAGCTTGGAGTAGGTGATGAGTTCTCCATTAAAGCTTGGGAAGAGATAGTCTTCTCTTTCTTCACACATGAGCTTGTGTGAGTGTGTGTGTGATAATGCCTTGCAAAAATCAGCCCCCTCTCTCTCTTGGGCGAGCCCTTCCTGCTAAATTGGTCTGGCTTTTGCCTCATTGGACCTCCCCAAGTCAAGCCAATGGGTGTTAAGCAACATAAGTGATAGCCTTCTGACATGTGTCCCCCTTTCCCCTTTTGTGAGAGCTTTAGGTAATTAAATAATTAAACTAAACTCTCATTGGACCCCTTTTCCCTGGCCAATAGGAATCAGGCAAGCCATTGGGCTCCTGAATGCTCATTGGACCCTTGGGAGACTGCCCAATAGTCTTCTAGGAGACTTAATTCTCATTGGTTTCTTTTATTAAATGTTTTTTTTAAATTAATTAAACTAGATTTACTCTAGCTTAATTCTCATTTGGTCCACTTTAAGGGTCTTCCAATAGGAATTGGGCACACCTGTGGGCATCTGGCCTAGGGAGCTGACATGTGGTCCCTAATTCCCTTTGTGTAAAGGGAGCCTGTGTGTTGTGTGTGTGTGTGTGTGTGTTGGCTTTCTCTCTCATCCCCTACTAAATGGGCTCACCCCCTCCTTTGTAGGCTTTGAAGAAGACTTTTGTACACACACTAAGCATCCAATTTTCCCTAGGGTTGACCTTTGGACACAACCTTTGAATTTTGGAACCTTAGCCTTTTGGAAGTCTTAATGGGCTGAACCTTAGGGTTTTTTTAGCCCATTGTTGCACATGGTTCTTTTGCAGATGGCCCCCCCTTTTGATCCCTATTTTCCCTCCTTTGGATCCCTACTGTGGCCGGTCTGCTAGCTTAACCAATATTCTAGCTTTTTCTCCCCTGGTACCTCCCCACATTAAATGATCAGTTTAATATGAGAAAATCATTTAGGAGAATTAGATATTGATTATTATGACATCATAAAATCTAAAATCTAACCAACCCAAATGATTTCTCATATTAAACTTATCATTTAATGTGGGAGAATAGATGGGAACAAGGGTTAGAATATAGACATGTGCTTACGAGTCTATCTCAACACAGGGCCAAGGGTAAAGGGGTCCAAATGAGAGATGATTTGTCAAAGAGAAAGGCTAGCCAATGGAGCTTAAAGACCTTAGGGTTAGCTTCATTGAAGACCTCCAAAGGTTAGTGTTAAAAGTCCTTTGACCTTAGGTAAGCTAGGGCGCCTATGCTTGAGGTGGGAACCCAGTCCAAGCTTGAGGTGCTTGTCGTGCTTGCTGACTAAGGTGCTTGAGGTGCTTAATGACTAAGGTGCTAAAGTGCTCCATGACTAAGGTGCTTGAGGGGGTAAGGTGTTCAAAGTCAATGCATGTTTCTACACAAGGGGGGTGAGCCCTCATTCTAGGGGCTAGAGAGAGAACACACACACCCTCACACAAGGCAATCTTGGTACCAAGAACGCAAATAGGACACTTGTCAAGCTCCTCCTCATGTTGCCCTCGTAGTGTGCCTAAAGCCTATTGGTTAGCCTCCCATGGGGCGCAATGATCATTTAGTTGAATTAATTAATTGTTTTTGCATTTATCAAGTCCTCTCTCTCCCATAGTACCTTTTTGCTAGTTTAGCATAGTACTTTTGGTGGCCCGTAGGATTCTTGCCCGTCGTGTGCCTTAATCGAGCCTTGGGAAACTTTAACAAGACCCAATCGTTTTCTTTAAAGGCTTGGGCTCTTCTGTGCTTGTCAGCAGCAGCCTTTTGCCTTTGCTGTGAGATAGAGATAGCATCCTTAATCTTTTGGAAAGATTCTTGTAGGTCTCGGCTATACTCATCTGCAGCGAAGATCTTCCCATGTACCTTAAGTAGCAAGGGACTTTTTGATCTTCCCTCAATTACCTCGAAAGGTGCTTTTCCCGTGGAAGTATGTACAGTGTTATTGTAAGCATACTCCACTAAGGGTAAGTACTTCTCCCATTGGGACTTTGATCTACTTCCGTTACATAGGCTTTTAGTAGATCGAGAATGGTTAGGTTAGCTATTTCACTTTGGCCATCCGTTTGTGGATGATAGGCCGAAGAGAAGTTTAGCCTTGTCCCTAAATTCTCAAAGAGACCCTTCCAGAAATTACTGGTCATTCTAGGATCTCTATCCGACACTATGGACATGGGCAAGCCATGGTACTTGAAAATTTGTGAAATAAAGAGGGTTGCCATTTGATGGGCTTTGATAGTCTTTTTGACAAGTATAAAATGAGCTTGTTTACTAAACCTGTCTACTATCGTCCATATTCCCGTATTCCCATGGATAGACTTAGGCAATCCAAAGATAAAATCCATGGATATGCTCTCCCATGGTGAATTAGGGATTGGCAAGGGTTGAAGCAATCCAAGTTGCTTCCCTCTATCAAATTTTGTCTTTTGGCATACCACACATTTGGAAACATACTCTTGTATGCTCACATTCATGGTAGGCCAATAGAAATATGTTTCAATTCCCTTTAAGGTAGACTGAATCCCTTTATGGCCCGCATAAGGTGGACCATGAGATTCATACATTACTTTCTCACGTAGTGAGTTAGTAACGCATAGTCTATTGCCATAGAGAAGATAACCATCTTGTAAAGTAAATGGTTCTTCTTTCTTCCCTAATACAAGGGCTGAATCACATCTCTAAAATCGGGATCAATAGCATACTCATCTATCATTGAAGATAGATCATTGTGAGTTGCTATGGAAACCGCATTCACTCTCGGCCGTCTTGAGAGTGCATCAGCTACTTGATTATGCTTGCCAGCAATGTGAGCAATATGAAAATGAAATTGCGAAAGGAAATTTTCCCACCTCATTTGTTTGTCGGAGAGCTTGGTCTGTGTCATGAAGTACTTAAGACTTTGGTGATCCATTCGCAGAATGAAAGGAGTCCCCAATAAATAGTGCTTCCATGAGTCTAAGGCATGTAGAAATGCAAGGAGTTCCTTTTTGTATATGCCTAGAGATTGCTCAACAGGATCGAGCCTTCGACTCTCATAGCCTATGGCGTGCCCTTCTTGGAGCAAAACAGCTCCAAGGCAATCACCACAAGCATCACATTGGACCTCAAATGGTTTTGAGAGATCCGGTAGTGTAAGCACAGGTTGAGAGATAAGCTTTTCGAAAGCATTGTTTTCCTTAGCAGACCATGTATACCTAATGCTTTTCTTTGTTAGGTCATGTAATGGTCCCGCAATTTGTGAGAACTTTTCTATGAAGCGTCTACAGTATGCACACATACCTATAAAGCTTCTTATTTCATGAAGATTCCTTGGTTTAGGCCATCCTTTTATTACCTCTAACTTGGATGGATCCATTTGGATTCCATCTTGAGAGATAATGTGACCTAAATATTGAATCTCTTGCAAGAAAAATTCACTTTTCTTTCGATTAACATAAAGTTTATTCTCTCTTAAAACTTGAAATATTACCTGGAGGTGTTGCTTGTGTTCCTCCAATGAATTAGAGTAGATGATAATATCATCAAAGAACACTCCGGTGAAGGTTCGATGAGGCTTGAACAGCTTCTCCATCAAGCGGTTGAATGTGGCTGGTGCATTTGTCAAGCAAAAAGGCATGACAATGTATTCGTAAAGACCAAATGTAGTACGAAATGCGGTCTTTACAATGTCTTGATCAACTATCCTTATTTGATGATAGCCACTTTTTAGGTCAACCCTACTGAAGTAGGTCGATCCTTGTAGCTTATCAAATAGGTCTTCTACCCGTGGAATGGGAAACCTATTCTTGATAGTGATCCTATTTAGTGCTCTATAGTCGACACACATACGATATGTGCCATCTTTCTTTTGCACTAATAGCACAGGTGAGCAAAATGGAGATGAGCTTGGCCTAACCATACCCTTCTCAACTAACTCATGCACTTGCCGCATAATCTCCTCTTGTTGAGCTTGAGAAACTCTATAAGGAGGTTTATTAGGCGGTGAACTTCCTAGAAGAAGTTCAATTGCATGGTCATCATTACCTCGTTTAGGAGGTAGCTCACAAGGGATGTCGTCAATAAAAACATCTTGAAACCCCTTGAGAAAATTGGATAACTCTAATTCCTTTTGGTTGCTTTTATTTTCTTTTGCTAAAGCATTAGGTTCATTTTGAGAGTCTTTAACAAAAATCATGTACACGGAAATAGAGCTCTTTATTGACTTGTTGAAAGCTGGTGTATGTACAATGGGGATGGTGTTACCCATTTCCTTAGCATCTATATACATGTCTTTTTCCCTGAACTTAAAGGAGATTCTCCTTTCAGGAAATTTAACATCGGCAGCCAGGCGGTCAAACCATGGTGCCCCTAGGATTACATCCTCATGTTTGAGAGGAGAGATAAAGAAGTCCTCTTTGTCCACATAGCCTTGGACATGAAGCCTCAATTTCCCGATTAAGGGAGTGACTGAAGCTTCTTGCCCCTTGAAGGCACTGTCTGCGGGTAGCACATCTCCCATCTTGTAGGATTGTATTCCTAGCTTGGTGGCCAACTCTATAGATATAAAATTGTGAGTAGAACCAGGGTCAAAGAGAATAAAAGCGTCATGTTCTCTTACCTTTCCCCAAGCATGGCATAGAGGAGATCCTTTGTGGTGAGTTTGGTGAGTCTCCTCCTCTTGGATTTCAACCAAGGAAGCTCTAGGAGGATCTTGGCGGTTGTTCTTTTGGGGACAAGCGCAATACGCATGCCCTTGTTCGCCGCACTTGAAACACCGGTTATCCTTACGATAACGCTCAAGCTCTTCAGGAGAGAGTTTATTCTTACCTTTGTAAACTCCCTTCTCTTTAGCTTTGTTGGAGTCGCCCTTAGGAGACTTTTGGACATTGTCCTTCCCCTTAGGCTCATTGGAACCCTTATTTTCCGGGATCTTATTATTTCTTTTTGCCCCCGTTTGGAAATTGATTCGAGAGGCGACCATAGTGTGGTGTATTACCGCCGATATGGTACGTGGTCTTTGGGAGTTGACATACTCCGCCATTTCTTCGGTTAAGCCCGCACAAAATTGTTGCTTTTGCTCTCCAAAATCCAACTTTTTGAAGACAGTGGCTTTGAGTTGTAGGTCCCAAAACTTGTCTACATATTTGTGGACAGATTCATTGGGAGAGAGCTTTAAGCTTCGTCATTCGATGAGTACTTTGTCTTTGGCATCGGTGGCCAAAAACTGCTTCATAATGGAAGCTCTTAAAGATTTCCATGTTCGTGGAGCTTCACCATTGGCTCGTAGGCTAGACCACCATTGTCTGGTGGACTTTTGAAAGTGCATAGCTACATGGCGTATCTTAGAGGACTCCGTGAAGCCCTCATCTCCAAACTCCGCATCGAATTGCTGGATAAAGGCCAAGACTTTGTCCGTAGCACCAAAGGTACCATCATAGGTAAGGAAAGAGATGCTCTTCCCTCCCTCTTTGAATTTCTTCAACTTGGACGACCTCTTCCATGCGGCATAGGATTTCCTATGACCTCTTCTTTTTGATGGTTCAAAGGTTGCACCATCACTTTCTTCAGAAGGTGAAGAATTTGAAGAAGGTGGAGAAGAGGGTGACCTCTTTCTCGCCTTTTTCTTGTCTTGATCTTTGTCGTGTTCACCATAGCTTTCATAAGAGGAAGAGGATGAAGAAGATGGAGAAGAGGGTGTCCTCTTTCTCGCCTTTTTCTTCTCTTGCTTTTTATCATCCCTCTTTGAATTATGGCGGTCAGAAGAGTGTGATGGTCTTCTCCGCTTTGGTGGTGATGGAGAGCGTTTAGCCCGCCGTCTTCGTGGAGCCATCTCCGTCGAGGTGGCGGGAGACTCGCTTCTTTCTCGTTCCTTCGGTGGAGGCTCTTGAGTTCTCCTTTGGGAAGGAGATGCATCATCAAGAAGTAAATTCTTGAGCCCTTCATATGGATTCTCTTCTTCTTCCCGAATCGGAGAGAGACCTCTTTTGGTAGTCTCACAAGGAGGCTTCCTAGGTGTTCTCTCGTCATGGTGATGAGCTTGGAGAATCCCGTGAGCACGGAGCTGCCGTTGCACTTCACTTTGGAGAGATGGATTGCCCATGGCTTGTTGAAGCCTAGAAACAAGATAGTTAACAAGCATTGAAGCATCATTAGTAGCTTGTTCATGAGCAAAATCAAAGTTATCAACATTAATTTCACTCTCTTTACTATTGTCAGCCATTCTAACAACTTTTAGGTGTAAACTTTTTAGGTGTACTTTGGCACTTCAAGCCCTAGTTGCTACTCCTCTTTACCCCTTTAGAAAAAGCACTCAAGCTACTGTACCCGCAACTCGAATACCATTATTTGCAAGGAATAGAAGAGAGGGTCTTTCGACACCAAAACAGCACCGGCTCCTGTCAAGATTCTAATAGCTCAATAGTGGTTAAGCCATAGGCAAGCCCCGTAGGACTCCACTATTAAGACCATAGCTCTCGACGGTGATTCCCCGTTAACTGCACGAAGGCAGGCGCACTGCAAGGCTGAAAAATCCCTATTCTACTTACTCACAGGCAATTAAGAATGCCAACCATTTGTAGCTAGCTTGAGGACCTCCCTCCTTGAGCAAGAAAAGAGAAACCTTGAGCTCTGATACCAATGTAACATTTAATGGCCTAATAACTTATGTGTAGCGGAAATTAGCATGAACATAGTGGGCATTTCATTAGAATAGATTCCTAATGAGAATTACAAGAGTGCTTGGGTGGAGAGAGCAACAAAAAGCATAACACCTAGTTAGATAGCATCGACAACACTTTCAAAAGAGAGAGTAATTAAGCTATTGACAACAGTTGAGGATCGGATTTTCATGGAGCCGGTCCCCCCTCCAAAAGGCTTTGTATTATGGTTTCTCCCATCAAGAGAGACATTGTACAATACAATTCTTTGTGTTCCTTCAAGACTAGCTAGTGCAATGAAGATGGAAACTTCTTGCACTAAGCAGCACTAAGCAAAACACTTAACAAACAGAACTTGAATTATCCCCGTTCTCAGACCCAAGACCTCACACACCTTCGAAGATGGTGAGAGCTAGCAGGGTATGAGAGTAGATTGAGAGGAAGAAGGAGTATCTTACGAGAAAGATGTACATCTCCTCACATAATCACTCATATTAGCATAGCTTAGCTTAGTAATTATCTTGGTAAAGGAGATGAGCATGCATCGAAGCTTGGCTCTTGGTTGGATTTGCATCCACATGCCAAGAGAGTGTTGATGTAGGCTTCTATCTCACAAGCTTGGAGTAGGTGATGAGTTCTCCATTAAAGCTTGGGAAGAGATAGTCTTCTCTTTCTTCACACATGAGCTTGTGTGAGTGTGTGTGTGTGATAATGCCTTGCAAAAATCAGCCCCCTCTCTCTCTTGGGCGAGCCCTCTTGCTAATTGCTCTTGCTGAAGCCTCATTGGCCCTCCCCAAGTCAAGCCAATTACAATTAAGCAGCATAAGTGATAGCCTTCTGACATGTGTCCCCCTTTCCCCTTTTGTGAGAGCTTTAGGTAATTAAATAATTAAACTAAACTCTCATTGGACCCCTCTGCCTCCTGGCCAATAGGAATCAGGCAAGCCATGGGGCTCCTGAATGCTCATTGGACCCTTTGGGAGACTGTCCAATAGTCTTCTAGGAGACTTAATTCTCATTGGTTTCTTTTATTAAATGTTTTTAAATTAATTAAACTAGATTTACTCTAGCTTAATTCTCATTGGTCCACTTCAAGGGTCATCCAATAGAAATTGGGCACACCTTGTGGGCATCTGGCCTAGGGAGCTGACATGTGTCCCTCATTCCCTTTGTGTAAAGGGAGCCTGTGTATGTGTGTGTGTGTGTGTGTGTGTGTGTGTGGCTTTCTCTCTCATCCCCTACCTTTAGGGCTCGCCCCCTCCCATGTAGGGATGTGCAAAGACTTTTAGGGCACACACAAAGCATCCAATTTTCCCTAGGGTTGACCTTTGGACACAACCTTTGAATTTTGGAACCTTAGCATTTTGGAAGGCTTAATGGGCTGAACCTTAGGGTCTTTTTAGCCCATTGTTGCACATGTCTCTTTTGCAGATGGCCCCCCCTTTGGATCCCTATTTTCCCTCCTTTGGATCCCTACTGTGGCCGGTCTGCTAGCTTAACCAATATTCTAGCTTTTTCTCCCCTGGCCTTCCCCACATTAAATGATCAGTTTAATATGAGAAAATCATTTAGGAGAATTAGATATTGATTATTATGACATTACCTCTCTCTTGAAATCATTGTCGTCCTCGACTATGGTGTAGAGAAGATAAAGAATGTTCATGAGTCCTTTTCTTAGCGGGTAGAGGATCCCTATGTTACCCTACGACATCATTCCATAATGGATGACTAGTCCATTTGGCGCTTGAGAGCCTGAGGCTGCCGCAAGCATGTCTGCACATTAGTCCTATCACTCTTCCATAGTAGAGTGACAAGCTCTACTTGGTGTTTGGGAGACGTCGTCTCCGCAAACTTGATCTAAGCATGCATACTACTTCATTTTTGTGCACAAATAATAAAAAGAGAGTCTTATAAGACAAAAATTTTGTTCATTTTTAACAGTTTGTACATTTGCTTACTCTTGGGAAGCATTGTAAGCATTGACAAGGTTTAGGTTATCCTTTAATTGTATGCCTTGCATCCATCTAGCATCTTCAAAAGGATAATTCTTAAACTTAATAAGATATCGTCGGATAGTCTTACCGCCTCTTAATACCTTGTCTTCATGTCGGAGAATGGACTCGGGCTGCAGCACCTCCTCTTGGTCCTCGATCTCCGGTGGGTCTTCAATAGTTGGTTCTTGAGGTGGCTAAGCATAGGGAGAGTCTGACATGTGTTCATGTGCCCCTTGAGAAAAGGGGGTGCCCTTTGGGTGAGTGGGAGGTTAAGTAAAAGATTCCCCAACTTTGGGGCTTTTCCCCTCCTTTGTAGGGTCTCTTTTTTACTCAAGCACCTTACCCCCCATGCATGGAAAGTTTCTGAAGAACCTTCCTCATCAAGCATGACAAGCACCTCAAGCACCTTAGCCATCAAGCACGACAAGCACCTCAAGCAACTTAGTCATCAAGCACGACAAGCACCTCAAGCAACATCAAGCACAACAAGCACCTCAAGCACCTTATTCAGCAAGCATGGCAAGCACCTCAAGCTTAGTTCAGGTTCCCACCTCAAGTCAAATGACTTTTAACACTAACCATTGGAGGTCTTTAATGAAGCTAACCCTAAGGTATTTTAATCTCCATTAGCTAGCCTTTCTCTTTGACATACCATCTCTCATTTGGACCCCTTTACCATTGGCCCCGTGTTGAGATAGATCTGTAAGCACATGTCTATATTCTAACCCTTGTTCATGTTTATTATCCCACATTATATGATCAATTTTAATATGAGAAAATCATTTGGGTTGGTTAGATATTACATTTTATGACATCTACACTTGTGGTTACTGCTCCTATTGATGGTGTTTGCTAGAAAGGAATGACTGCTTTAGCTTGGAGGGCATTGATTGCTAGCTCTTTTTGTCGTAGCTCCAAAGCACTCTTCTCGGCTTGGGCAACTAGATCTTGCTGTGCTTTTGCTAGCTGGTCCTTTAGTTGTTGGATCTCTTGATCCTTTTGAGCTTGGATAGCCCAATGCCCAACCATTATGTACCTGTCATACTTCTCGTGGGATATCTCGGCTTTTAATATCTTTAACTCCTCAAGCACTACAACTGGAGCCTATGATGTGGAATTTGGAGTTGTGGTATCTTGGATTGCCAAGAGCTTTGACATAGTGTTCTTGATAACACCATAGAACTTGCCAAGCTTCATGAATCTTGTCTAGAGCCTCACTGCCCTAATGCATGGTCATTGGAACCTTGAATTCAAGGATCCCATCAGTTTAGGTTTGGAAAAATGTGGTCGACTAAATGAATCTTCCACTCTTGTTCTCACAGGAATCGTTTTCTTGGTTTATCGCCTCATTTTAGAGGTAGTTGGTATATGCGTGTTGGGGGTGACATAGTACTGGTGGAGTGGCCCTTCGAAGTACGTATCTCCCTCAAGCTATTTGCAGTTTACAGTAGAGTATCTCGGACCATACTTGTCTAGCATGATCACCCGAGTATCTCTCTCCACTTTGTAGGTGAACACATATAAGCATTTTTGCTCCATTAAATCTCTCACATTGGGTTTATCACATCTGTAATAGAGATTTTCTCTCCATTATCATACTTGTACAAACCCACATGCATGTTATCTGTGTTGATGCGAGTAGCCACATTCACTTACCTAAGCTTCACATTAGGAATGTCTAGCTTTGGCGGCTTCTCTTCAGGCTCGACATCAACCTTCTCCTTTGTGCATGTAAATCCCCACTTGTCCATAAAAAGAGGTTGTGCACAACTAAATACATGTTTCCTTCCTCAACAAAGTATCAATCGCCACTATATTCTACTGGCACTATGAGCTTAAGCTCACTAGGTCTCTCTTCAAGTTTCACAAATAACGATCCATACCATCTTTAAAGATTTTGGCACCCGATTTGTTTTCAAACTAGTAATGTAGGTGCAAAAGCTTCATGTTTGGTGCTATTTGTGATGGTCCCACTTCCATTTTGGTTTCCTCCTTGAAACTCACGCTCTTGAATCCCTCAGCCATATAGGTATAAGATCTCTCTAATGAGGTATTAGAAAGACTTTCCTCTAAGATTGGCTCTAAGGTTGGCAAAGTCCTTGATTGACACTCTCTTCAGTGGAAAATACGACTAATTTGGTACAATCTACCCGATCGCAAATACATCAAGAAAATTACTCTTGCAAACCTCAACCTGTTACCTTTTATGATGCATCCAATCTTTCGATGGAGGGCAACTTGAATTGCAAATTGTGATTTCCACCACCTGTACAAAAATCACTTGATGGCAATTTACAGCCGCTCTATTAGTCAAAATCTGAATCAAGCATAATTTTATCGAGCTTTCGACAAAAAATCTCATTTTACTTGTAATTTGTACAATTCAAATCCAAATTGAATTTTGAAAAGACCACTATGCTTCTAGGGACTAGAGCAAACTATGGTATGGATTTGGGCTCAGTTTGTGATAGTGGGACATGGATCGCGATCTATGTACCCTTGTGCCAAAATGTACTGAAACTTGATACACATCTTCCTCTCAAAGCCCCAAATTTTGTTCAATTTTCAAGATTTTTGTGTCTTTTGCTCAAGTTCTTGATTTGAGTGAGGTTTTTGTATCAATTTCTCACCAAAAGTGTATATTCAGTGATTTGGAACCACACTGGACCTAATGGTATCGGTTTTTTTTGTAGGGGACATGGATTGCAATCCATGTTTCCGTACCAAATTGCATTGAAACTTTTCAGATTGACTCTTTGTGGCTTGGTTATTGCCTTTCACACTTATTTTTGGATTTAGATCAACTTTTGCGTTCTGACTATCAAATTTTCACTTTTTTAGAGGTTATGGTCTTTCTTACCAAAATATGGTTTTGGCAATTTTTTCCCTGAACTTTTCAACCCAATTTGATGGTTTGGTTGTTTAAAACAAATAGTACAATACTAAAAGTAAAACGGAAAATGGAACAATACTTTCAAAGCATTAAAAAAAATGCAAAATGGAATGTTTTTATATGTCACTCACAGCTCCCTATGCCTCTCAAGAATAGACCTAGCAAGTCCTCGACTTCTAGCCTCTACCAAGCACTAAACCCCGAGTCTAGCTTCCCAACTACTAAGGTGTAAATGGAATGGAAATCAAAATCAAAGGTCTTGAAAGTGAAATCTATGACTAGGTCACTCACCACCTAAGGATCACTATCCCCAACAACGGTGCCAATGTTAGCGGGTCGCTGCAATGGACGTCGGTCTTTAGCATAGCTATTTGGCACTAACATAATGCCAATACTCAAAGATGTGACTTGGATGGGGCACGAAAAATATTTGAGGATGTCAACCTAAAGTGAACCTACAAAACAAATCTATCTCTAGCACTAGCTATTCTATCACTCTCAAGGAAATCTACCTATGTCCTGTCTCATCGCTCTCAGTCGTCATGCCATTTTGGCACTCAAATGAAGTCCAAATGCAACGCAAATTTAGGAGGAGGTCTAAGACACATAGAGGCACTATTCTATCAAGTCTAGTCACAATAAAAAAAAGTACCAAAATCACGATCCATCGTGATCAAGATCCTAAAAACTGCAACAAAACAGTTTAGAAAGGTTGCCCTATGGTCTAGGAACACTCTCCTATGGTCGAAAAGTTTTAAAAAACACCATTAACGCACTCAAAACAGCTAGCTCGGGAGGGCGACCTTTAGAGGTCAATGTGTGATGTTAGCCCTCCGTTGGCTCTTATCATGGCCCTAACATTATTCAAGATAGTTCGACATAAGTTGTGAAAAAATCCCATATCATGTAGGCTTCTATGGTTTTGGAGGGGATGTCAAAGGGGTGTTAAAGTGATGGTGGCCTAATGCTATCCTCTACATCATTAAATCAACAAGAGGGGATGCCATTTTGGTGCTATTGTATCTCGTATTGTATACACCCCCAACAATGTTCGTAAAAAAAGAGGGTTTTTAATCGGTGCAAAGTTCCGGCTATATGCCAAGATTTCCTTGAAGAAAATCAGCAAAATTTTGACAAATGCTTCAAATTTTGACCCAATTGAAAGAGTTATAAGTGTGCCCTTTTTTCTTGGGGTAGAAAAAATGTTTTTGGCAAGCCCTCATACCCCCCCCCAATGCTTGCGAAAATGAGGCTTTGAGTATTTTTAACCACTAAAACTCCAAAAACTTGACTAGATCACGAGCTTTCCTTCAAGAAAATCAGCAACATTTAACAAGTTTTACTGTGAACACCGGCAAGTGCTTCAAATTTTGACCTGGAAACCAAAAGAGATTAAGGCCCTTGTCACATACGTTTGCCTGGACATGTGCGACTTTGAGTTGGTAGCAATTTATTGATGCAGCATGTTGTACTCCAAATGCAAACAATAGTCAAGGTGAAACCCTCGCCCACAACAAGCAAGCAACAAACACCTGCATTATTGCATGCCGCATGAAAATATCTGATTGGATTTCAACCTTTAACGTGGGCAATGTACGCGCATGTCTCTACAATTATGTTGGCCCGATTAAATCCTCACTCTACAGATATTTGCAAATTTTTTCCACGCTCCTATGACACACAAGAAACCCAAACAATCCCTATCATACATACCTGGCATACCAATAAAGACATCTGGTTTCTTTTTTGGTACTGCCCACCACCCCCCCACCCCCTAAAGGTTTCTCGTGACGAGGCTCTCTTTGCTTCCCTCCTCCACCTTCACCCACCACTCACTGTGTCATAAAATCTAATATCTAACCAACCCAAATGATTTTCTCACATTAAACTGGTCATTTAATGTGGGAGAATAGACGGGAACAAGGGTTGGAATACAGACATGTGCTTGCGGGTCTATCTCAACACGAGGCCAATGGTAAAGGGGTCCAAATGAGAGATGATCTTTCAAAGAGCAAGGCTAGCCAATGGAGCTTAAAGACCTTAGGGTTAGCTTCATTGAAGACCTCCAAAGGTTAGTGTTAAAAGTAAGCTAGGGCTATGCTTGAGGTGGAACCCGGCCCAAGCTTGAGGTGCTTGTCATGCTTGCTGACTAAGGTGCTTGAGGTGCTTAATGACTAAGGTCTAAGTTGCTCCATGACTAAGGTGCTTGAGGGGGTAAGGTGTTCAAACTCAATGCATGTCCCCCCACAAGGGGGGCGAGCCCTCATTCTAGGTGCTAGAGAGAACATCATAGTGTGCCTAAAGCCTCTTGGTTAGCCTCCCATGGGGTCCAATGATAAGTTAGTTGAAGTAATTAATTGTTTTTGCATTTATCAAGTCCTCTCTCTCAAAGGGGAAAGGGGGACACTTGTCCCAAGACTACCCTAGTTGCTTGATATGCACTAAGCCTGTGAGATTGTTCAAGCTTGAGGAGGTCCAATCATATGCAAGATAGTGCTAGAAGAGGGGTCGATGAAAGCAAGGAAGGGGATTGCTAGGGGGGTATAGTCTTACACACAAACACACACACACACACACACACACACACACAGACGTTCATGCACTCTCTCATTGTGCGGTGCAAAGTGCAAGAGCTCCATCTCCTTCTCCAAGCTAGTAGGGAAGTTGAGAGCCTACACCAACACTCTTGGCTATGGAATGCAAATCCAACCAAGAGCCATGCTTCAATGCTTAAGCTTTCCATCTTCTCCATCTTCATTACTATGCTATTATGTATGCTAGCAAGAAGAGTGATGATAAGTGAGGAACTATTTCTTTTTCCTATGAATGTTTCTTCTTCCTTTTCCCTACCCTCATTCCCCGCTAGCTCTCTCCACATTTGAAGGTGTTTGAGGCCTTTGGGCTGAGGCTGAGGATAGTTAATGCTTTTTACAAAGTTTATGTTATGCTTGTGATGCATGAAGCTTTTTATCTTCATTGAATCACGTTGGTCACAAGGACCACAAAGATTGTATTGTACCAAGTCTCTCTTGATGGGAGAACCTATAATACAAAATCCTATTGGAGGGGGGACCGGCTCCACATAAATCGGATCATCAACTGTTGTCAAGTTCTCTAAACTCTCTCTCTTGCAAAAGTATTGTTCATGCCAAGTTAATTAAGTACTATGATTACGTTGCTACCATCAATTAAATTCAAAATCTATGTTCTCAAAGTACTCACAAAATTGCTCTATGTAATTCTCCTAATTCCGCTATTCTCAAAGTTCATAGGCCATTTCCATTACATTGATATCAAAGCTATTGGTTTCTCTTTTCTTGCTTAAGAAGAGAGGTCCTTAAGTTGTCCATGAAAGGTTGGGCCTATTTATTTCAATAGGGTAAGTGGGACAGGGATCTATTATCTTGGTTAAGAAGGACTTAGCTCGAGGTACACCGTTGGTAACTATAGTCTTAATAATGGAGCCTCTTAGGGCTTGCCTTTGGCTTTACCATTATTGAGCTACGAGCAAGCTCGACAAGAACCATAATCAACCGAGAAATGTTGGACCCTCTCCACTAGTCTTTGCAATCAACAATGTCTAAACCACTAGCGTGGCTCTTGAGAACTGATTTTCAAGGTAAAGAAGAGTAGCGACTAAGGTTTTTGAGGGTACCAAAGCACAAGGTATTCTATACATAAGTATAATTAGCATGGCTGACAATAAACAAGAGAGTAGAATGAACATTGATAACTTTGATTTTGCACACATGAAGTTCTAATGATGATGCCCCCATGTTTGTCAATTATCTTGTTACTAGGTTGCAGAAAGCTATGGGCAACCCTGCTTTGCAAGCCAAGTTACTCAACAACTTCGCGCTTATGGGATTTCCCTTCCTCTCTAAGAGGAGAGAGAGCTTAGGAGACCTCTTGATGAGACCCCCAAAAGAAGACTCTCTCCCATACGAACGGAGGAATCCAAAGAACAAGAAAGTAATGAATCCCTAAGTTCCTCTGAAGATGTGGCTCCACAAAGACGACGATCTAGACGGTAGCCAACTCCTCCCAAGAGGAAACAGTCAACCCATAGTCCTTCTCCTTCGTCACTATGAAAGGGAAGAGAGGAAACAAAGGAAGAAAAGGGCAAGAAAGAGGTCACCCTCTTCTCCTTCTTCTTCACCTTCCTCCTCTTTCAACAAAAGCTATGGCTATTCTCCTAGAGAATACAAGAGGGGAGGACATCGCAAATCTTACCCTGCATAACGAAGGTCACAAAAGCTCAAGAAGTTCAAAGAGGGAGAAAAGAGTATCTCTATTCTCACATATGATGGCATCTTTGGTGCTACCGACAAAGTATTGGCCTTCATCCAGCAATTTGATGTGGCCTTTGGAGACGAGGCCTTCACGGAGTCCTCCAAGCTACACCATGTAGCTACGCACTTCCAGAAATCGGCTCGTGAATGGTGGGATAGCCTTTGAGGCAACGGCGAAACCCCAAAGACATGGAAAACTCTACAAGTTTCCATCATGAAATCAATTCCTTGCAAGCAATGCAAATGACAAATTGCTTACGGAATGACGGAGTTTGAAGCTTCTCTCCCGTGAGTCTATCCACAAATATGCAGACAATTTTTGGGATTTACATCTCAAGCCTTTAGGGATTTACATCCCAAGTCTTTCAAAATATAGACTTTGCCGAGCAAAAGCATCATTTTGTGCGGGATTACCTAAAGATATGGCCACGTACGTCAAACGGTCTAGTTCTAGCACCGCAGTAATCCACCACACTATGGTTTCTTTGAGCATCAATTTCCAACAAGGAGCTAGACGGAATGGCAAGCCCATGGAAAGCGAAGACAAAAGTGATGCAAAGGAGAAAACCAATGCCCAAAATTCTTACCAAGGCAATTCCAACAATAACAACAACAACAATCGGTCCAAGGAGAAGGAAGTCTACAAAGATTTTTTTTTAAATCTCTTTTGAAGAGCTTGAAGCTTTTCGCAAGGACCATAAATGTTTTTAAGTGTGGGGAGCAAGGACATGGCTATCGTTCTTGTGTTAGAAGCTAGAAACACCCCACGGCATCTAACTACTCGGCGGACTATTATTTTTGTAATTATTCACTCATTGAGGAAAACCCGATTTTTCATTGTACATATTGGGACTTACAGAAGTTTCCAGATTGTATCCCAGTTTTGATTGTTAGATTGAGTAGATGGTTGATTTTGGAACTTTATGGTTTGAGAAGTTGTAAGGTATATATACCACTTTTTGACCTTAATGAAAAACCCTTTTGTCATTTTAAACAAGTTTTAAGTCTGTGAGTGAGCGTACTGTGTACGTGAGAGAGAGTGTGAGCTTCGTCTTGACGCTACGTGTGCTACGGTGGTCGGAATCGAGTGCGGAAAAGTGCAGTGTGTTGCCCCCGACTAGAGCTACGAGCCGATACCAACATTACGCGCGTACGGTCCGGCTTTGGAAGCTCCTTCTACGAGCTTCATCGGTTTTTTGGATCAGCATACGTTATCTGATTACACATTGCAGCATATCCACACATTCACATTGAGTAGAGCTACACATTAGGCCCTTCAGATTTTGGAAACAAAGACCTGTAGATTTCGGCCAGACATCCTACGTTGTAGGAAGATTCCTCTTTTGCACTTTTGAAGACTGTGACTTAGACAATTGGTATGGACCTCTGTAGGAATTAGTTAGGATTCGGTCGTGTGTAGATTGACACCTTATGCTTGTTTCCACGCGCCTGCGGGTCGAGCTTCTTCCTTAGCTGGCATTACTTGTTGGGTGAGTTCTCGTTGTGCTGACGTCCGTCGCAGCGTATCCGTCCAACATTGGCGCCGCTGTCGGGGACAAAAACCTTAGGTAGGTGACCAAGACTAATCCTTGAGGATTGGGATTTTTGGCTTGCTAAGAGTCTCGCTTTACATTTAGACAGAATCAGAGGGTGGAGGACTCTCTAGGTCTTACAGGGAGTCTAGGAAGCGTATGTCTGGCCTAGATCCTTCGACTTAGGTAGACTTAGGTAGTTTTAGGTAGTAGTCGAGTTCTAGAGTAGGAGTTGGAGTGGTAGAAGCGGTGAGAGGTGATCTTGAGAGTCCGGAGAGGCCAAAAAGCAACCAAAAACACCATTATCACCATTTCTTCATGATAGGTAGGAGTAGAGTAAGTAGGACATCATGATTCATATCTAGAGCATTTCATGCATGTACACTTGCTTGGTAGAATCATTACAAGTTTGTAAAAGACGCAAAAAGACGCAAAAGTGTGGTTAAAAGCCTAATTGAAGTCCAAAAGTTACTGTGAGTGTTTCTGATAGGTCTACAGAGCATCAGGGGCATTCCTGTCAGAAAAAAATTTAATTTTAAGCCAGAAGACATCCTACGCGTAGGATGTCTACATGCCAATCTGGGAGGAATTTTGGGATTTTGAGTTGACCAGTGTGTTCAGAAGGTAGGGTTTACCCTAATTTCAACTGGAAAGTGGAAATTTGGCCATCTCTTGACAGGATAAGGCCAGATAGACTGAAATTGCAAGACATCCTACCCAAATAGTGCCAAAACATTAACTTGAGACCAAAACCATAAGATGGCTGCATGAGTGTGTCTTGCATGATATATTGAGTGACTGAAAGGGGTTTCACCTCATTTGGGCAAGAAAATTGGGTTCAAAGTGAACTTTAGCACTTTTGACTGAAAAAGCAAAAAACAGCTGAAGTTTGGGACTTTTGACATCCAAATCAAAATCTAAGCATACCACTGGGATACTGACATCAAGGGGAAGCTGTGGAACAAATCTGGGGTCAAACAAGTCAAAAAGACATCCTACGCGTAGGATGTCTTCTGAGTGATTTGGGACTCAAAACTGAAATCTGAGTATACCAAGGTCATCAGCAACTGTTGAGCCAGCAGAGGATCACACCCACATTTTTGCTCACACTCATCACTTTTGTAACCATTGATTGTAATAAATGTCTTTCCGACATTGATTTTGAATTGAGTCATTCATTAAGTAACGGGACTCAATTGAGTTTCCAGCTTGTAATCCCGAAGTAATTTCACTTGCTGATGTAATTAGTTAGAGATGTTTTCACCTCCAAGGCTGAGGTATATAAGCCAAAGTTTTTGTAACCTAAGAGATTCAATTATTAATCAAAGTGAGTTTTTGAGCGCCGTGACTGTGTCTGTGAGAGAGAGAGAGAGAGTCTTATCTTCTTGCTACGCGAGCTACGGGGCCACCATTGGAGAAGCGACACCGCCATTGTGTTAGCAACGGTGAGAGCTACGCACAGATACCAAGAGTGCGCGCTATCGGCTTCTACGTGTGGTAAGTTCCTACGAGCTTCGGTGTGAGTTTTCTTCCAACTCGTGTGTCGGAATAGAGCGTGCAGCATATCAATAGAACCACAACGAGTAGAGCTACACATTAGTATCATCGGGGTCAAGTTTCGGTCACCTGTATTTTTCGGCCTGTCTTCATACGCGTTTGCCGCACGGAGTGGTTATAGGTTGATTTTGCAGTTCAAGTCTTTAGGGTGTTGTTCTTACCTAGTGTATAGACTTCCCCTTGAGTTTGAGATCGATTCAATGATTCTAGATTCTGTTTCGTATAGCATTCGTTCGTAGTACGGATTTCAGTCACTTGCGCATTTTAGAACTTAGATTTGATTTCCTTAGTAGTGATTGTCATTAGAAGTTCGAGTAGGTGATTTGACACCCACCTAGTTGTTTCCATGCGCCTGCGGGTCAAGCTCCGTCCTCGTCTGACAAATTCTGTTGTTGGTTGAGTTCTCGCTATTTAGCTTCTGCTAGCGGCGTAACCGCCTTAACATTTGGCGCCGTTGCCGGGGACGAGAGCCCTAAGTAGGTGACCTTAGACTAATCCTACGAGGTGAGTCGTATAAACTACTTTGTATACTTTAGTTAGAAAAGATCTAGGAGTGGTGGACTCCGAAGGTCTCGAGAGATACTAGGAAGTGGGGTATTCGTGGGTCTTCCGTGTTGACAGTATTTTTAGTTTAGCTTAGATTAGATTGTTTTTGATGGTGTTTAAGTGGTTGTTAACATAAAAAGCATTTGCTACTCCTTGTGTGGTAGTAAATCTCTTTATATTTTCAATTGCAAAAAATCCATTTTATGATTAGAAGTAGCTTAGGTAGGGCCTGATTTGATCGTGATCTAGAGCTATCAATTGGTGTTCTATTTGCTTGATGTGTTTGATTGCATGTTAGATCACTGAAAAAGTCGCTTTGGTAGTGAAATATGCAATAAACAAAGTTCAAAAAAAAATTCTGTGGAACTGATTGTTGCTGAGCACTTAAAAGAGCTATTGGAAGAGTTCTGTGCTGAAAAACTGGAAATCTGCAACTTTAGACATCATACGCGTATGATGTCTTAGGACCTAAACAGAGACTAAAATTGAAAATTTGACATTGCCAGAGTGTTTAGAAGGGGGGTTTTACCCTAAGATCAACTTAAAACAAGAGCATTAACACTCAAAGAAACCCAAAAAGACAAGTCGGAGTCCAAGAAACAGCAAAGAATAGGAAATTTTGGATTCAAATCTTGTTTTTACATTCAAACCTGACAAAAACACTTGAAACTCAATTATAAACATTGGAGAAGGCTTAAAACCAAAAATAGTCAAAATCTGGGACAAAAGACATCATACGCGTATAATGTCTTTTGGCACATCCACTACTTATTTTTGATATCTGACCTGACAAGATTGTTACAGGCACTGTAGGAAGCATAAATATCAAGTTTGGACCCCAATTGATGAAAAAGACATCATACGCGTATGATGTCTTTGACCTAATTTTGGACATATTTTGATACTTTGCTAACACAGATCCATTGTAATAGCTGTCTAGAGGTTATATTTCAAGTTTTATCCCATTTGGATCACAATTGACCCAAAAAACAAGTCAAAAGCGGAAAATTGCCAAGAAAAGCCTGAACTAGCCATAACTTGCTCAAACAGAGTTCAAACTGAAATTTGTGAGTAAACAGAGCATAAAGGGGCCACTGAGAGTGAGCATAACCAAAATAGTCAAAATCTGTGAAAAAAGACATCATACGCGTATAATGTCTATTTCAGCATAAATGCGACAAAATTCTCACTTGATGAAACAGAAGTTGTCCAACTGACAAGATTAAACAATTGACCAAGTATCAGTCAGTTTGGATCAATTCTGACCACAAAAACTTGGGGAAAACAAATTGCCGAGACGGAAAAGTTACAATCCTTTAGGGGAATTGATGAATTTGAGATCGGGCAGGAATCTCCGGAATAATCAACCAAAACAAAGGGAACCAGCAAGTGTCATATCAACCGAGGGAAGTGTAAACCAAAGTTGGGTGCAACCATTAGAGCCGATCTTTGAAGGAAGTGTCTCTGATACTTCTTCGGAGAGATCTTACGAGATTTTCACCGAACACTTGGAACACTTGAACCTGAACAACAGAGAAAATATGGCAGCAGGATCATCAAACCCTTCTGCCACCATGAAGCTATTGTTCATAAAATACCAGTACGACAATGAGCAAGGTGCCAAGATCTACAAAGATGGAATGGACCGCTATTGTGTAAAGATAGAAGATAGACCTAGTGAGTTCAAGGACTTAGTGCCTGTGAGCTATAGCGGAGATAGATATCTAGATGACGAGGGTATCATGTACTTGGTAGTCCTAAACCCTAACATTGTGGACAAGTGGGGATTGATGGGCACCAAAGCCAAAATAGATGAAGAACTCGAGGAGAAAGCACCAATAATGAACTTCCCTAATGCGAGGTTAAGAAGAGAGAATGAAACTACAAGGATCAACACTAATAACATCTATGTGGGGCTATACAAATATAATAATGGGGAGCAAGATCTCTATTATAGATGTGAAGAACCCTACACCGGAGAGTTGACAGACAAAAAAAGACTCTATGTCTTTACCTACACCGAGGGATCGGAAGTGAAAATTGCCGCTTACGATAAGTATGGCAGGCAATACTCAACAATGGGCAAGAAAGAATTAGAAGGATATACATACTTTGGGGGACCACTACATCAGTATTATGTTACTTCTAGCTCACATAGACCAGCACCAACAACTGGAGTGCAAAACTCAATGACAACAGGAGGACAAAGAACTCAGGTTGCTGACTCTTTCAGTCAACCTTGGGACTCGAAGCTCGGACCAATGGGATCATTACATTTCAGAGATTCAATGGAGACGAATCGAGGTAGTGCAGTTCCAATCCCCACCTATACCACTCCAGGCCCAAGGTTTGAAGCGGAACCATCACATTTACCTCCCAGTAGTAGATTCAGGGCGGGGGAACCGACAAGGGTAACCCATGAAGTCCATGATGCTAGAGAAAGCTTTAGCCGAGACACAGGAGCAATGAGATTGGTAGCAGATCATAGACGTATGAGACCATCTCAAGTAGCCAAGTGTATGCCAAAGAAGTATGGTGGTTCAGGAGATCCGTATGCACATGTGTCACTCTTTAAGCAAGTCTTAAGAGCTGAGCAGATAACAGATTTCCATACACAATACGAGGGATTTGGTCTTACTCTAGAAGGTACTGCATTGACATGGTTTCAACCAATGAACATAGGGGGATTCCATGACATTGACCATTTGCTAAGAGAGTTTGCTGAGGAATTCTCAAAACGAGGGATTAAGCACAATACGGTCTCACAAATATATGCTTTTAAACAGAGAGAACACGAAAAAGTGAAGGAAGCTTCACTTCGCTTCAAACAATACATTGAGAGATGTCCAGCACGTGAACGACCACAAGATGACAGACTATCTGTTCTCTTTATTGAGGGACTGAGGAACGACACTCTCAAGAAGGACTTGCACTTGAAATCTTGTACAAATTTCGAGCAAGTAACTAGAGAGGCATTGTACTTAGTGGATAACTGTACGGTTTATGGAGAGGTGTCAGCGGATACAGATTTTGCATCCAGTAGCTCCTCCTCCGTAGCGAGCGAGACTACCACTAAAAAGAATGTTCAAACAACAACCATGCCAAATGTAAGGCAAATGATAGAAGATGCTCTAAAAAGGATGGCACCATACCAAAAACCATTGCCAAAAACACTGAAATGGTGTGCTATTGAACAAAAATGGACAAATCATCCAACAGAGGAGTGCTATTACAACAAAGGGTATGTAAGGGAGCGCCAGTATGCACCTCCTGCTCAATTAGCACCACCTCAGATACATCCAGTACCTCGATACCCAACGGGAAATGTACCAGGACCTATGGGGATAGAAAGACCGCAACCGGTATTGGGACAACAACCACCTTTACCAGGAGCAAGACCAGTGGGCATTAGATATGCACCAACCTTAGAGAATCAGGAAGAACAAGCCTTAGTGCCTGTTCAAGCCTATTATGAAGAATCGGGTGCACACATGTCTCCGACAGTGTATTACCCACCAGAAGAACCAAAACAACCAGAACCATGGGGCATGATGGGGAATGTTGGAACACCAACAGTTACAAGTGCTTCTGATGAAGAGAGATACAATTTGGACGCAAGAACATTGATGTTCATAGCTCAAGGAGGGTTAACAGGACAAAGACCATCCTATCCACAAAGGACGAATCAAATGGGACCAAGACCAGCACTAGGACCCTGTTACAAGTGTGGAGGTGACCATCTGATGAATGTTTGCCCACATACGGAAATCATTAGAATTAATGCTTATTGCACTGAGTGTGGGGTTACTCACTTCATCGAGGATTGTTCAAAGAATCCAAACAAAGTGCAAAAGACGACATTGAATATGCTAGAAACTATTCCTACCAGCAGTGGATCTGAAAATGAAACTCTGATACCAACGCAAGTTGTTACTAGAGCTCAAGCTAAGAAAACCACTAGAGAACCTGAGAATGGAAAGTTAGCGACTGAAGTGGTTAGTCAAGGACCGCGGAGTCAGAAAAACACATGGAAAGCTAGAAAAGCACGCATGAAGTTGAGAAAAGAACGTGAAGACGCTATTCTAGCTGAGGAACTAAAGCAAACTAAAGCTAGATTAGAAAAACTTGAGAGTCAAAACGGGAAACGAGAGATGAGCCCGGAAAGAACGAAACAAAAGAGTATCAAAGAAACAACGAGCTTAAGCTCAGGGGGATCAGTGCTAGTCGACAAAGTACACGAACCATTGGACGCACTGATGAGAGCTTACGAAGCTAGGTTAAAGAACAACCAAACACAAGAACAGAGGTGGATGACATACCCAAACGCGGAATTGGAAAAGCAGAGACTTGAAATGTGCCAGAGAATGATCGAGACTGCACAAGCCTTATTAGAACCACCAAAAGAAACAATGAATTGTGGGAAGGAAAACCCAATTCAGCAAGAGACTATCGTTTCACGGGTAGCTGAAAAGACTCCCAGTGCACAAAAGCCTGAAAATACACAAAAGGATGACCGCATAGTATTGAACACAACCGATCAGGAGATAGAGAGTTTTCATCCAGTCATACCGAGGATTTACGGAAAAGATGAGGATTACAATGAATTTTGGAAACAAGTGAGAGAGGCAAACTTTGCAAACGAGCTAAGTTGCCAAGCTAATCAGACAAATTGGGAAAAGGACATCAGGAATCCTCCCATAGTGGAATTTGAGGCAGGATCTCAAGTAGACTTGGATCTGCAATCTTACTGGGGAGATGGGGGCTCTGTTAGAACAATGGAGAGGAAACCTCATTCACTGAAAACCTTACCTTCATACTTAGGAGACTATGAAGCAAAATCCGAGATTAGAGCACTTCCCTCACGAAAAATCTCATCAGAAAAAGTCATGGACTCGCAAGGATTGATAGAGATTTTGTCAACACCAGTGACATGCACTATCACTCTAGCTGAGCTTTTGAGGTTAAGACCAAATATGTGGACCACTGTAGGAAAATGCTTGGAGAAATTCGGGATAAAAGATCCAACATCGAGATTGCAAGAGAGCATAGAGGAGCTGAGCAAGCCACAAAAGAACGCTAAGCCTGTACCCTTAAACAAGGTCGGAGAGTATTGCGAAGGTGAAGAGGGGAATACAACCTTACCAGTTGAATTCCAAGGAGTGAACACAATGGCAATACTAGACAGCGGAGCTGGGGTAGCCATTGCTACAAAAGAAATCTGGAAAAAATGGGGGAAACCAGCAATAAGGAAGACTAGGTTGAAACTCCAATTAGCAGATGGACACATGGAGAAACCTATGGGGTTATTAGAGAAAGTTGTAGTGACTTCTTGCGGCATTGAATACGAACATACTTTCGCTATTGTCGATTTTGCCAAGGAGAATAACTATGATATCATATTGGGAAGACCATTCATGAGACAGTTGAAAATGGTCCAAGATTGGGGCTACGATCACATATACTTGAGAAATATGGAAACCACTACACGTGTGAACCTGAAAGACCATAGCTACAAAGATGTGAACCGAACACCGGTAGAGGAGTTTGATTCAGCTACTTTGGCGGGATCCGAATTTCCAGCTTGGTTAGGTAAACCCAAGGAGTTATGGATGTGTGGAGCTTCGAAATGTGGAAGTCTGAAACGAGAAGAATGTGTTTTAGAAAGGGCTATCGAAGACGAAACTTATGTAGGAGAACCCTTTCCAGAGGACACGTTTGAACCATTAGAATGGACACACATTCTAGCAACCCTAGATGTTTGTGCAATTCCGGATGGTCCCACAACGAAATTTTGCGACAAGGACGGGTACGACGTGGTTCCGTATTTCATGTTGAGAACTGTACTCGAAAAAGAAACTGAAAAGAACGATACACTGGAAAAGGAGATGAAGAAGAGGTGTTTCACGACATTCCCAATCATCCAGAGTGGGGAAATGAAGCAGACAACGAGTCAATGGACAATTCAAGCGGAAACGAAGAAACTATAACGGATGTCCGATTTTATGATTTTCGAACCAAACTAAACAACGCCAGAAACACTATAGAGCAAAGAAAAAAACAAAAGGAGTTAGAACCAATCCGATGCCTAGAATAAGAGGAAAAAATCAATTCCTAATGCTAGTAAAGGCTGAAGATTGTGTTAAGGATAAGATTTCTGGAAGAATGAGAGGCAGTGATCAAAAGAGCTTACGAAAAGACAAAAGAGGCTCAAGAAATCAAGTTCAAAAGAATGGAACGAAAACTGAAACAGAAAAATCAGAAAAGAACAAGCACAACAGAGAATACACGGAGTCCAAGTTAGAACGTAGAAACAAGTACAGAGAGCTCAAGAAAACTCTGAAGGAAGTTTGGACGACAGAAATTGAGAGTGGAGAGGACGAAAACGTCAAAATCAAGGAAAACATGGATGTTCCCTCTCACTATAGGAAATTCACAATAGAGGATAGGAAGGTGATATTAACCCCACCTATTCGAGAGAGGAAGGAGAACGAATCTTATGACGGACCGGAGGATGCAAAAAAAGTTGATTTAGCAGCTCCAGGTGAGACGCCTAGACCGGTGTACATAGCCACAGATTTGTCTCCAGGCGAGGAAGAGAGACTTTTGAGTCTTCTCAGAGAGTATAGGGATGTGTTTGCATGGTCTTATAAGGACTTAAAGGGAGTTGACCCATCGATATGCCAACACTCAATCCCACTGAAACAAGACGCAAAGCCTAGCAGACAGAGACCATACACATATAATGATACTTTTGCTAAGCGAATCAAGGAAGAGATAGATAAGCTAATGGAAGCTGAATTCATATACGAGATTGAACACACTGATTGGGTATCTCCGATTGTGGTAGTACCTAAAGAAAGTGAATGTTGCAACAATCAGGGACAATTATCCCCTGCGATAACTGATCATGTTCTAGAGCGTGTATCAGGGAAAACAGCATACTCCGTTCTTGATGGTTTTTCAGGATATAACCAGCTAGCCATAGCACTGGAAGATCAACATAAAACAGCTTTTGCAACGGAGTGGGGAATTTATGCTTATCGGGTTATGCCTTTTGGTCTAACCAATGCTCCCGCAACCTTCCAGAGGCTGATGACGCATGCTTTCAAAGAATACTTAAGGTTGTTTCTCGAAATATACATGGATGACTTATGTGTACATTCCCTACTGAGAGATGAGCATCTAGAACACCTAAGAAAAGTATTTGAGAAATGTAGGACATATCGCATTTGTCTCAATCCTGAGAAATGTGTGTTTATGGTCCGACAGGGCAGAATTCTGGGACATATTGTCTCACAAAACGGAATATCCACGGATTTAGAGAAGATAAAAGTTATAGTGGATATGCCTAGACCAACCAATGCGAAACAAGTACAGAGCTTTATGGGACATTGTGGATATTATAGACGATTCATTTACATGTACGCTATAATAGGCCAACCACTTTACAGGCTAATAGTGAACTTTGAATGGACAGAGGAGTGTGAGGAATCGTTCAAGAAATTGAAAGAGGCACTCATTACTGCTCCAGTCTTGAAATCACCAGATTGGGAGAAGATATTCCATGTGCATATAGATGCTTCGCATATGCAATAGGATGCATTCTGGCTCAGCCAGAAGAAGGAAACATGGATTTTCCTATCTGTTACGCCAGTCGACAGCTCAACAATGCAGAGAAGAATTACACCACAACAGAGCGAGAAGGATTAGGAATGATCTATGCTGTGAAGAAATTTCGGCATTATCTTCTAGCCAACAAGTTTGTGTTTTTTACGGATCACCAAGCCTTGCTCTACCTAGTGAATAAACCATGCAATACCGGGAGAATAGTGAGATGGTTCATTATCTTACTGGAATTCGACTTCACGGTAGTAGTAAAGAAAGGAAAAACACATCTTAGAGCTGATCATCTTTCGCGATTGACGAATGGAGAAGACCCTATAGGAGTAGATGACGACATGCCAGACGCGTACTTGTTCAACATAGAAATGATACCGAGGTGGTCTCAAAATGTCGTTAACCTATTAACCTATGGAGGAGAGTTCGATAGAAGAGAATACAACCTGAAACATATTGCTATTCAGCAATCCAAGAATCTTCAATTGATTGCAGGAAGGTTGTATCAATTGGGAAATGATCATGTTTTACGACTATGCATCAATCCTGAGGAATATAGTATATATCTGCGCGAAGCACATGTTCAGGAATGTGCATTTCATTGTTCAAGAAGGAACACATATAGGAATTTGTTACAATTGGGAGTCTATTGGCCAGGAATGAAAGAAAGCGTACATGAATATGTCACTGTATGTATTGTATGTTCATCAAAACCGCCAGCCGAGTATTCGACATTATATCAGATAATGATCGCTCCAGAATGGAGTCAGTATATTGTTGAATATCTCACAAATAGAACTTTCCCAGAAGGAACGTCAAAAGCTCGTCAGAAATCTGTAGAGACAGAAGCTAGAGATTACGCTTTAATAGGAGATCAACTCTATAAGAGAGGTAAAGACAACCAGCTTAGGATTTGCGCATCAGAGTCTGAGTATGTGATAATCCTGGAGCAAGCTCATGGAGGAGTAGGTGGAGGCCATTTCTCAGGTGATAAGACAGCAAAACTTGTCTTAGCCGCAGGAATATGGTGGCCAACATTACATATGGACGCTGAGGAATACGTTAAACGGTGTGATGACTGTCAGCGGACCAAAGTACCACTTAAAAGAGATGATATGCCGCTTAGACCAATGATGGGGGCAAGAGCTTTTGCAAAATGGGGGATTGATTATGTCGGACCCATTTCACCTCCTGCATATAAGACTCATGCACAATACATCATTGTGGCTACAGACTATCTAACAAAGTGGGTCGAAGCAAAGGCAACTCAAAAAGCAGATGCCAGGACCACGGCACAATTTCTATATGAATACGTCTTTGTACGATATGGATTGCCAATAGAAATTGTGAGTGATCGAGGCACACATTTCATAAATGAAGTGATAGAGATCCTTCTAGATGAATTCATGGTAATCCATAGGAAATCAGCCCCGTATCATCCACAAGCAAACGGACAAGCTGAAGCAACAAACAAAACCATATGCACGGTCCTTACGAAGATTGTATCTGAGTCGAGAACTGACTGGGACCAGAAGTTGCATTCAACATTATGGGCATATAGGGTAGCATATAAAACATCAATAGGAACGACCCCATATAACATGGTTTTTGGGCTAAATGCTATCTTGCCAATAGAATTCTTGATTTCAACCTTAAGGGTGGCTAAGGATCTAGAGTGGACAGGGCACGAGCTCTCTGATAGAATAGATGACCTGGAAAAGCTAGATGAGCTTCGCCTAAAAGCAGTAGCTTCCATCTACGCTCAAAAAAGGCGACAAAAGGAATTTTTTGATAAGCATGTGCGGACTAAAGAGTTTAAAGTTGGGGACTATGTCCTAGTTTACACTCTGAAACAGCATGCTAAGAAGCTTAAAAAGCGAGGGATGGGACCTCTGGTGATTAAAGATCTATCACCAAGTGGAGCCGTCAAGCTTGCTACATTAGACGGAGAAGAAATGCCCAATTGGATTAGTGGATGCAGAGTGAAAAAGTATCTGTTGCCGCTAACACAAGACATGCTTCTCAAAATACATCAAGAAAAGCTGCGTGTCCAGAAAAAGAAAAAGATTGAGGAGGAAGCGCAAGCCGAGGCGAAGGAAAGAATGGAGAAAAGAAGACTACTGCGTCAGAAACAGCGCAATGAAGGAGCAATACGAATAAACGCAGTTAGTATAACAAAATGGGGAATGACAAAGAAGAACCCATCATTGAATGCAAAGTAGGGACCAACCAAATAAAGCCAGAGCACTATTGGATTCAGGAGCTCAAGCTAACCTACTTTCACTCAGTTTGTATAGACAATTGACAAATGACACTAAACTACAAACTGCCAAGCAAGAGTTAAAGAGTTACTCTGAGAATTCAATCAAAACTGTCGGATGCACAGTTTTACATATACAGATTAACCAATATGTGTATCCTCATATGTTTTACGTGGTTGAAGACCAAGCTACACAACATCCATTATTGCTAGGACAACCATGGCAGAAGCAATACAATGCAATGATTGACTGGAGTTCTAAATCAGTGCTTATCAAATACGAAGGTGAAAGTCAATCAATTAAGTTCACCAAAGGAGCAGAGCCAACTCCAAAGGAAGAATCCACGGACAAGGGCAAACAACAAACAGAGAAAAAGAAGAAGCAATGGCAACCAAAAGTTTCTACACAACTGGATTGCTCGTCGACGAGGAACTCTCAACATTGGATAAGGAAGACAAGCAATAATATAACAGCTCAACCTTGGGATAAAACGGAGTCAACGTTGGTATGGAGACCAAAAAAGGTGGTGCCAGAAAACACAAACAGAGTCTTCAATACCAGACAACAGAGTGATCCCCGACAATCAAGGACAGTGAAACAGATCTGGATTCCAAAGAAGTTCATGACGGCACAAAGCTATAGCAAGCAAATTTGGATCCCAAAGATTTGTAAACAGGAACTCCCTTCAATACAATCAACGGAAACTCCTAGGTATTTCAAGGCGAGGAAATCAACACACAGAACAAAGCAGGTTTGGGTCGCAAAGAGTTTGTGGCAAGCACAAGCAAAGCGGAAGCAGATTTGGATTGTGAAAAAGACAACAAGGTAACGAAGAATCCATCTACTGATTCTACTACCGAAGTGCCAAAACCAACCCAAAACCCGACCACCAATCCTTCAATCAAACAAAGAGCAGCTTTATTGGAAAGACTGTTGTATCATCGCTCTACAATTGCATTGGGAACTTATGACCAAAACAACTACAATGCTTCACCCACAGACACTTCATAGTCGTCCGGGAGGACTCAGACTAGGAGGGGGGGAGGTATACAGGAGCTACAAAGCAGCTACAAGCGGGAAAAACAAAGAAAAACAAAAATTATATTACAAGGGCAGTGTCTTACATGATTTTGCAATTTTTTATGTTTGATTGCGGATATTGATAATATTTATGCCCTTATATACCTTGTTTTGCAACAAGAAGAGATCAAATGATGAATTTGGGTCTCTAGATGTGTAAATATCACTAAATAAGAGTGTTTTTGGGGCTAAAAAGTGAAAAAAAGTGGTAATCCAAGTCCAGAATTCACAAAGAAGTGTATATTCATATACACAGGGTTACCAGCTATTTATCGTGTATGTTTGGAATTTTTTGGCTTCAATTTGCTATTTTCCTTTATTTTGTATGATTTTCTTAATAAAAATAAAAGAAAAATAAAAAAGCAGGTGAAATGAGATCGGAAAAAAGAAAAGAATAGACGGCGATGATCCTAATGACAAGGGAAACCCATGGTAAAAATGGGGTACAATTCTGAAAAAGTTGCGGAAAGCACGAAATGACAGAATTTTGGCAAAGTGGACAGATTTTTCAGAGACAGGTCAAACGGAGTCCAAATTGAGAAATTTCAAATCCTAAAGTGCATTTCACAACGAGATAGGAGCACATGTCAAATTTGGTAACAAGTGATCCGGGAAGCCCGAAGTTAAGTATTTTTCACTTCACTATCAAGCTCATTTCCACTATTACCTTCTTGGAGAGAGCAAAGAGCACACAGGAGCATCCGACCTTCTACCGCCTTCTACGACTGCTACGAGAGCTCAGAGGACACCAGACATGAGAGGTAGACTCGTTGCCATAAGCTTTTGATGCTTATCGTTAACTTTTGTCGCGAAAACTCACCAAAACCAAGAAACAAGAGCAGACGGGGAATGGGGAGGAACGCTAGGTAGGGGCACAACCGCCTAACCAAACCTTGCAAGAACTTAGAGGTGGGTTACCCTAGTATAGGAGATGAGTTTCTAGCACTCAAAGCTCGAGAAAGAACGACTGGAAAAACCCTAGGTCAACAGAGCCTGCAAGAGGCAAACAGAAAAAAGTTGTCGGAACGACACAAAACTTCTCAGGAAGCTTAACAACATCGAGGGCAATGCAACCATGGAGTATCTCCGGGTTTGGATCACCAAAAGTAGGTCGGAACAACCGATTCGGCGGCGGACACACAAAGCGTCATTTTGGCATAACGGCTAAAATTGACGACCAAATGACATGAAACTTCACAAGCAGATTCAAATATACATGGATGACTTATGTTTGCAAGCAAAACCCAAAAGAAAGCTGATTCACTTACCGATGGTGAAAAAGACGCTTTCGGGCAACCAAATGGAGAAAGATGGAGAACGGGGAGCCAAAGTCAAGTTCAACCAAATAGGTGGCTTCACAACATATCCAATGAGCTGGAAATGCAACTCTCGAGAAGAAAAGTTGAAGAAATTCAACTCCAAGGCAAAAAGACGACTTCGGAGACTGAAATGCCTATAAGGGGGCTTTTTAGCTAAAATGATGACTTTTTAAGTTGAAAACTAGTTAGCAGGGCTTAGGGCACTAGCACAAAGCATTCTTTGCACAAAAAGACCAACATTTCAAGAAAAGACATCATACGCGTATGATGTCTCACAGCATGATTTTCACATCCATTTCAACATTTGAGTGCATAGCCTCATTCCACATGTTAATCACATCCTATGAACCAAGTATCATGAGAATTGGAGTTAGAAAACCCAAGGAAAGCCAAAAAGACGCAAAGTAGGCCATAAAATTGATTTTTGGTCCTAATTTTGTCAAAATAACTCCAAGCTCATTGAAACTTTGTAGGATTGTTGATTAACACATCTACAAGCTATCTGGAACCAAAAAGCACCATTTTGACACAAAAGACATCATACGCGTATAATGTCTATTTGCACTTACAGAGCCAAAAATGCTCATTTGTCATCATACATCCATTATATATATCTAATACATGCTACATATGAAGTTTGGAACCATTTGGTCAAGTGGATCACCCCATTAGCCCAATTAAGAGAAAATCCTTCATACAAAGCCTATTTTTGTCCCAAATCCAACATATTCAAGTCCAAACCAAGATTTGAGTATAAACAGTCCTTCACTAGCACATGGAGAGTCCACAGAACCAATCCCATGAAAAATTGATGAAAAAGCCATCATACGCGTATGATGTCTGCAGAGCCATTTTTAGTCCAAATTCTATCCAAACTTGATAAATCCACTGAATAAGCCTATCTAAAGCCAAAACCAAGCTTATAGAGAAAATTGGTCCAAAAATGCACTAAAAGACATCATACGCGTATAATGTCTCACTATGTGATTTTGGCACCTCAGGGATTCAACCACCAAACAGAAGTGTTCTACATGCCATTTGAAAGTAATCCACCAAGTTTTACCCAATTTGGATCATAAAATCCATTTCCCTTTCAAAATTTTGCCAAGAGCCTGAACTGGACTAAACTGGCCAAAACTTGACCAAATGGTATCCAAACTCAAATCCAAGCATATGATACTCATGTATACACTATCAGCTACAAGCACAACCAATATGAAGTCATTTTGACACAAAAGACATCATACGCGTATGATGTCTCCAGCATGATTTTGAGCCCAGTTTGCATATTTTTTCACCTACATTGCATCCTTAGGCCCTGAATAGCTCATGTTTCAATTTTCAAGTCATTTGAATAGTTAAAAGCTTCATTTCGGCTTTCAGTACTAAAAAGACGCTAACTTCTGAAATTGGAGTTACAGGATCCATGGATTCCGCTAAGTCATCGGCAACTAAGAGAAAAAGACCAACCATCAAGGACGCTCTTGCAGAAGCAGAACCTTTTGATATTCCAACAGAAACCCTAAAGCCAACCAAGACTTGGGTGGAGGAAGCAGTACTAGAAAAAGAGGGAATAAAGATCTACCAGGGGACTTTCAGAGATCCTCAAGGGCAATCGGTCGATGTACCTATGATCCCACGAGAATTAGTGGATTATAGCAGATCAGAGAACATCAGCAGATACCTGGAAAAGGCTGACTTACACAGGTTCTTCACCTCGAGACCATCAGGTGTAGACACAAGAAGAGTGTATGAGTTGGCAACATCCATTCAGAAGGATGGGAAAGCCACGTTGACAGCCATGGATGGAGAAACAGTTGAAGTACAGATCACTCCACAGCTCATTGCAGATGCATTGAAGCTGCACAACAAAGGGAGTTCTGTCAGAGAAAGAAGGGAGGCCATAGAGGTCTATGGATCAAAGAAACAAAATACAACCTACGGAGATATGGCAGATCAACGAGCGGCAACCCTTTGCCGATTATACAACCAGTTTTTCCATGTGTGCAGTAAAAGACCGCAGAAGTATACTACACCACCCCATGCCATTGCGACAACCATCACATGGGCACTGAAGAGCAACATGCCAAAAGAGGTGAATTATGCTCAATACATCCACGAGCAAGTAATCGCCATGCACAACCAGAAGCCAAAGTACATAGGAGGAGGAGAAATCCTAACAAGAATAGCTTATGAAGCTATTGGAGCTAGGGATCAAGGGCCACGGGTTCCCTCCCAGAATGAGTGGCTTAGAGAAGCCGATGAAGAGAAAGAACAGCAAGAAGTATCCAAGAGGGCGTCCACAAGAGCACGCCAAAAACTAGAAATAGTTTCAGAACCTGAAGAGGCTGTGGACGAGCCGCTCAAGAAGAAAGCGAAGAAGAAGGCCGATCCCAAGCAAACCAAAAGTCAAAAAGCCGCAAGAATGGAAAGGCTGGTAGAGCAGTTTAGAGCGGAAAGAGCTCTAAAGGGGGACTTCAAAGAAATGTGGGTGCCAGACCCCAGTAAAGTCGGAACCAGCTCAGCCAGGCCACATGTTGATCAATATGATCAATATATTAGAGCTTATGAGGAGTCGGAGGCCATACTAGAGCAGCAACCTGTCGAGCCTTATACTGAAGAGGAAGTACAGCTTTTAAAAGTTGAGCTGCAAAAGGACGACAAGGGGAAGAAGAAAGTAGATGAGTCTACTGAACCTCAAGAGAAAGACGGGCAAGCAAACAAAGGGAAAGCCAAGATGACTGAGGACAATCAGCCCTCTTTTACTGTTGTACCAAGCCCGAAGAAGATGGAAATTATTGTGGAGGAAACCACAATAGAAATAGAAACAGAAGTTATGGAAAAGCCGGAGGCCGGGACCAAGGAAAAGGAGATAGATCCAGTTCAGCAAAAGAAAGATGATTATGAGGATCTGGTAGCGATCGGATACAGTGAAGAGGAGGCCCTGGAGGCAGTTTATGGGATATCCCTACGGAAACAAGATGATCGGAA
Organism: Adiantum capillus-veneris; assembly: GCF_014529385.1. Classification (NCBI taxonomy): domain Eukaryota; kingdom Viridiplantae; phylum Streptophyta; class Polypodiopsida; order Polypodiales; family Pteridaceae; genus Adiantum; species Adiantum capillus-veneris. The sequence goes on from NC_140941.1 coordinate 106,263,570, forward strand.
AGGGACGAAAGAAAAGACAAAGGGTACAATGGAGAGTAAAGAGAAAATGGACGAACAGAACATACTAGAAGAGCCGAAGCCATTGGAGGTGGTGGCAGAAAGAGCTGTCAAGTTGACAGATGAAGATGAAAAAGACATGCACATGGTGCATGAACTGCTCAGCAAGATTAAAGAAAGATCCAGAGCAAAGGAAGTAGCACTTGAGACAGCAAAAGAAAAGGAAGCAGAGTTGCAGAAGAAGTTAGAGAATGCTATGACTGAATCTGAAAGTCATAAAGCATCACTCTACGACGCAGAAAACGAGAGAGACGGCTTGATACTCCAACTAGCCGAAGCTTCAAGAGAGGTAACAAGTTCACAGGAAGCAAAGGAGCGAATAGAAGATGAGCTGGAGGCAGCCAAGGATGAGCTCATTGAGCTAAGGGAAAGAGTCGAACTTCAAGAAAGGACAATCATGAGACTCAGGACCACCCCTAGAGCTAGCAGAGCAGGAACAGAACAAGAGGGAGCCCTCGTTCCAGCTCTGGAAGATCAGGTCAGAAGTTTGCAAAGAGAGCTAAGGTTAGAGCAAGTGCAAAGATTGCACATGGCGGAGGGATCATTGGCTGCAGAGGAGAGGCTCACATTAGAAAACCAAACACTAAGGACAGAAAATGAGGCCCTCCGCAAACAGCTCCAAGACCTCCAAGAGCAACAAAGAAGAGAAACAGAGCCACCACAAGAAGAAGCAGGAGGAGCAGCTATAGAGCTACTAGAAACTGGAGAGGCAACCACAATTGAAGATCCAGCCCCAGTTCAAGAAGTGGCCTCGACTTCAGGAATCTCTGAAGAAGAAGAACAAAGGCTCCAGGACCAAATAGAAAAGTCAACAGAGGAAAGTGCCAAGGCGGAAATGGAATGGGAAAGGAGACTCCTCATCTCCATTAGACTTCAAGGTTTAGACACAAAAGTGCTCCATGAAGAGTGGATGCAACCCAGCCTGCCTTTCCCTCTGATGAAATTTGAAGTGATAAAGACGAAAAAGAGAATAGAGGAGGAGCAGTATGTCGCTCTTTACGAAGGCGATATCACAAAGGATGAACAATCAAAGAAGATTGTAGATTCTCAACCTAGATGGAGGAAAGGTTGGCTAAACAAATACCCAGCCTACCTCATCTACTTGGTAGAGGCTCCAAAGGAGATTCGGGAGGATGCAACCTTCTGCCCGGTGCCAAGAGTCAGAAGCTGGAAAGAACATGGCATGATAGCAGAAAAGAAGCCAAATTGGCTTAATTACCCAAGGATGCCAGGACCAAAGGCAGGAGAGAGAATAGGTAAAGCCTACATGGTGAAAACCCTAATGGGCACCATCAAACTCTTTACTGGATCTCCTGACCTTTCGTGTCAGATGCTAAAGAAAATCTGCAGGACTCTCTTAGCATGCATTGAAGTGTTCGCGCCAGATAAAGCCACGACCTCGAGTCTACTATCGACGGCTGACACAGTGACGGATATGATGTATGATCTTTCATTGCAGCCATCACCAAAGGTGTTACATCTCTTATACCAAAGAATTATGTTTTTGCCTAGCTTCCACATGCAAACATTCGAAGAAGCTTTCTACACCGGCTTTTTCACTCACGAAAGCAAAATATTCGGCCCAACCTTGACCATCGGCAACCTACGCTACGAATCACATTTGCAGATGCTCAAGACGACAGGACTCTATTGACCAAGCATAAAAGTCATGTCAGGGACGACATGAACGCGGAGGGGGGGAGTGTTGAGCCAGCAGAGGATCACACCCACATTTTTGCTCACACTCATGACTTTTGTAACCATTGATTGTAATAAATGTCTTTCCGACATTGATTTTGAATTGAGTCATTCATTAAGTAACGGGACTCAATTGAGTTTCCAGCTTGTAATCCCGAAGTAATTTCACGTGCTGATGTAATTAGTTAGAGATGTTTTCACCTCCAAGGCTGAGGTATATAAGCCAAAGTTTTTGTAACCTAAGAGATTCAATTATTAATCAAAGTGAGTTTTTGAGCGCCGTGATTGTGTCTGAGAGAGAGAGAGAGAGAGAGAGAGAGAGAGAGAGAGAGAGAGAGAGAGAGAGTCTTATCTTCTTGCTACGCGAGCTACGGGGCCGCCATTGGAGAAGCGACACCGCCATTGTGTTAGCAACGGTGAGAGCTACGCACAGATACCAAGAGTGCGCGCTATCGGCTTCTACGTGTGGTAAGTTCCTACGAGCTTCGGTGTGATTTTTCTTCCAACTCGTGTGTCGGAATAGAGTGTGCAACATATCAATAGAACCACAACGAGTAGAGCTACACATTAGTACCATCGGGGTCAAGTTTCGGTCACCTGTATTTTTCGGCCTGTCTTCATACGCGTTTGCCGCACGGAGTGGTTATAGGTTGATTTTGCAGTTCAAGTCTTTAGGGTGTTGTTCTTACCTAGTGTATAGACTTCCCCTTGAGTTTGAGATCGATTCAATGATTCTAGATCCTGTTTCGTATAGCATTCGTTCGTAGTACGGATTTCAGTCACTTGCGTATTTTAGAACTTAGATTTGATTTCCTTAGTAGTGATTGTCATTAGAAGGTCGAGTAGGTGATTTGACACCCACCTAGTTGTTTCCATGCGCCTGCGGGTCAAGCTCCGTCCTCGTCTAACAAATTCTGTTGTTGGTTGAGTTCTCGCTATTTAGCTTCTGCTAGCAGCGTAACCGCCTTAACAGCAACTCAAGGGGAGCTTGAGCCTTTAGTTTGAAGCCATTCTGAAGAAAAAGACATCCTACACGTAGGATGTCTAATGCAAGCAAATAAAGCCAGAATTTGACTTTGAGCATTGTAAGGTGTTATATGGCCTAAGGCAAGCCTGCTAGTCAATTTTGGTCCAATTTGGAGTTGATTAAACTGAACAATACCATCAACAGACCGTCGGAACAGATTTCTGACTCATTGACCAGCTTATAGAAGTCCAAATCAAAAAGTAATAGCAGTTGTAAGCTTAGCACAACAAAGGGAAACAACAGTGCAAAAATCCAGGCAAAATACAGCAAGAGACATCCTACACGTAGGATGTGTTAAGTATGGAGCCTTGATTTACCCTTGTAATTTTCTGTGGTAAAAGCGCACATTTGTAAGGCCCCCATTATGAGGAGAAGCCATCGTGCGTGAAGGAAAATCACTCACCAGAAACCAAAATTTTCACGGACAAGAATCAGGGGCAACTTTAGAAGCCTCAAGGGCGGAGGCCCTGGAGACTTTTTTTTTCGCCGGAATATTATGGTCGGACGGCGGCCGGAAAGTGGTCGGAAAACAACCGGTTGGTTGGCCGGTGGCCGGTAGTCAATGGCCGATGGCCGGTGGTCGGAAGTCAATGGCCGGTGGCCGGTGGTCGAAAGTCAATGGCCGGTGGCCGGTGGCCGAATTCAAAAGCGGACTTGTCTTCTCAAGGGCGGCCACACATGGGCGGATTGGAGGGTCCGATTTGGACTTATTCGCACAAGGGCGGCTACACATGGCTGTCTCTCATAAGAGAGGGCAGTCCTTTTGGCATATAAAAGGAGGCCATTTCTACACACATTTCATAGTGTGAAGTTGATGCAACAAGGTGAGTGTGAGGTGGTGAGAGTGAAGCAAGGTGGGAGCTCTATCCAGGGTTTAATCCCTTTGTAAACTACTTCTTCTTTTGAAGTGCTAAAGCCATTGAGTGGCTGCTTTCCCGTGGACGTAGCCCACATTGGGTGAACCACGTATATCGTGTGTACTCTCTCTCTCTCTCTCTCTACTCTATAATCTCTTGTGTGTGAAATCTATCTCTCTCCATTAAGTAATCTACTAAAAAATCTATTTAGCTACGTCTTATTTCCTAACAACTGGTATCAGAGCAACATTTGCTCGTAGCTAAATTATCTCAAGGAAAGGATTCCTTGAATTGAGTGGGAGTTATGGCGGAGGAAGGGAAGCTCAAGATTGAGAAGTTCAACGGAAAAAACTACCAACATTGGAAGATGCAGATTGAAGACTATCTCTACCAGAAGGACCTCTATTTGCCACTAGGCGGTCTTGCGAAGAAGCCCGCAACAATGGCAGATGAAGCATGGATTGTCCTTGATCGAAAGGCACTGGGAACAATCCGGTTAAGCTTGGCGTCAACGGTGGCCTTCAATGTTCGGAGATGAAGACCACGGAGGACTTGATGAAGTCACTTGACGACTTCTACGAGAAACCATCGGCATCCAATAAGGTATTTCTTATGAAGCGCTTGTTCAATCTAAAGATGGCAGAGAATGGTTCAGTTGCAGAACACCTAAATGACTTTAACACAAACATAATTCAACTTCGATCAGTGAAAATCAATTTCGATGACGAAGTGCGAGCTCTCCTTATACTATCATCTCTACCGGATAGTTGGGACAGCCTTGTGATGGCTGTAAGTAATTCTATCTCTGGCACAAATACTCTTAAGTTTGATGATGTTGTGGGTGTTCTCCTAAGTGAGGAAATGCGAAGGAGAAGCACAGGAGAATCATCAAGTGCTGCACTATCAGTGGAAACAAGAGGAAGGCTTAAGGAGAGGTTCAAAAACCAAAAGGGTCGTGATCGCTCAAGGCGGAGCAAGTCACGCACAAAGTCAGTTCTTGAATGTTGGAACTGCGGCAAGAAGGGCCACGTCAAGAAGGATTGTTGGTCCAAGAAGAAGAAGGAGACAGAGTCTCAAGACAACAAGCCAACATCGGAGGCCAATGTGGCAGGTAAAGTAGAGCAAGATGCTCTAATTCTCTCATTAGACAATGTGTCTAATTCCTGGATAGTAGATTTCGAGGCTTCATTCCATGCGACACCACATAAGCAACATTTTGCAAGACTACACCAAAGGTAATTTTGGGTATGTATACTTGGGAGATGATGAAGCTTGTGAGATTGTCGGCAAAGGTACAGTTTCTGTCAAAACTGCTAACGGAAATGAATGGAAGCTTAAAGATGTTAGGCATGTTCCTTCTCTTCGCAAAAATTTGATCTCTACAGGACAATTGGACGATGAAGGTCACAATATTGCATTCGGAAACAAACGGTGGAAGATCTCAAAGGGATCTTTGGTGGTTGCCAAGGGTGAAAAAGTCGGTACACTTTACTTGTGTACTGTTAGCACGCAACCTTCAGCTTGTGCAGCAACTACAGAAGTTGACAGTGCGGTGTGGCACTACCGACTTGGGCATATGAGTGCCAAAGGAATGCAAATCCTTCAAACAAAGAAGCTTCTACCAGGTTTGAAAGAAGTGGACTTAGAGTTCTGTGAAGATTGTGTTTATGGTAAACAAAAGAGGGTAAAATTTCAAAAATCAGGAAATGAAAGAAAAAATTAAAAACTTGAGTTGGTTCATTCTGATGTTTGGGGTCCTGCAAGTACACCATCACTTGGTGGCTCATTGTACTATGTAACATTCATAGACGATGCGACTAGAAAAACATGGGTTTATGTCATGAAGAATAAATCCGATGTATTTTCCATATTTCAAAGGTGGAAAGCCTTTGTGGAGAATGAAACAGGTACCAAGGTTAAATGCCTCAGATCCGACAATGGAGGCGAATATTGCAGCCAAGCTTTTGAAAGCTTTTGTGCTGGCAATGGCATTCGGAGGCAAAGGACAACCCCAAGGACACCTCAACAAAATGGGATTTCGGAAAGGATAAACAGGACAATCATGGAACGAGCACGAAGCATGCGGCTACATGCAGGCCTACCGCTTGAGCTTTGGGCGGAAGCTGTAAGTACATATATGTACTTAATCAATCTGTCACCCTCAACGGCATTGGATGGGGGAGTTCCAGAAGAGGCATGGATAGGTAAACCGGTGAATTATGCATTTCTCAAAGTGTTTGGGTGTGAGGCTTTCATGCACATAGATAGAAGCCTAAGATCAAAGTTAGATGCAAAGTCCAAAAAGTGTTTCTTCATTGGCTATGGAGAAGGAGACTTTGGGTATCGCCTATGGAATCCTGAAGATGGTAAAATCTTAAGGAGTAGGGATGTAATTTTTAACGAACAAAATATATACAAAGATTACTTGGAAAGAAAACAAACAAAAGAAACAGGTGATGAGTACATGGAGCTTGAGGACGGTGAAGACGCAAGGACTGCAAACGGTGACAATGTGCAACAACGTCAACCAAATGAGGAGCCTCAACCTATTCCCCGAAGATCTACAAGAGCAAGTAGACCTCCAGAAAGGTTTGTTCCTTCCTTCAACCATCTCTTGATCTCAGATTCTGGAGAGCCGGAATCATATGAAGAAGTTATTCAACATGAATCCAAAGAAGAATGGACGAAGAGCATGCAAGTGGAGATAGACTCACTACATCGCAACCAAACATGGGAGTTGGTTGAGTTGCCTAAAGGTAAGCGGACACTTCAAAACAAATGGGTGTACAAGCTAAAGGAAGAAGAAGGTGGGAAGAAAAGGTACAAGTCTAGGCTTGTGGTAAAAGGTTTTTCTCAAAAGAAAGGTATTGACTTCAATGAAATATTTTCTCCTTTTGTAAAAATGAACTCAATTAGGCTTGTCTCAAGCCTTGTGGCTGCTCATGATCTAAATCTCGAGAAAATGGATGTAAATATGGCATTCCCTCATGGTGACTTAGAGGAGGAAATCTACATGCTTCAACCAAAGGGGTATGAAGTAAAAGGTAAGGAGAAAATGGTTTGCAGATTAAAGAAGAGCTTGTATGGTTTAAAGCAAGCATCAAGACAATGGTACTTGAAGTTTGATCGATGGATGTTGGATCATGGATTCACAATATGCAACTCGGATCACTGCGTCTACACGAAGAATTTGGGAGATGGGAAATTCATCATCCTAATGTTGTATGTTGATGACATGTTGATTGCAAGTGCTAACATGCAAGACATCGAAGACCTAAAAGAGGAGCTGTCGAAATCTTTTTCAATGAAAGATTTAGGTGTTGCAAAGAGGATACTTGGTATGAAAATATCAAGGGACAGGACAAAGAAGACAATAAAGCTATCTCAAGAAGATTACATCAAGAAGGTACTAGAAAGGTTTGCAATGCAAAATGCAAAACCAGTTTCTACACCTTTGGCTGGTCATTTTAAACTAACGAAGGATGTGTGTCCAAAGACACAAGAGGAGATAGCCTATATGTCTAAAGTTCCATATGCTGCAGCGGTAGGTTCTCTAATGTATGCCATGGTCTGGACAAGGCCAGACATTGCACATGCAGTGGGAGTTGTGAGTAGGTTCATGGACAACCCAGGTAAAGAGCATTGGCAAGCTGTGAAGTGGATACTTAGGTATCTAAAAGGGACAACAACAAATGCTTTGTATTTTGGAGGAACTGATATTTTTCTAGAAGGGTATGCTGATGCAGATATGGCAGGCAACAAAGATACTCGAAGAAGCACTACTGGCTATGTGTTCACGGTTGGAGGCACAGCAGTAAGCTGGGCTTCAAAGCTGCAGAAAGTGGTTTCACTTTCTACCACGGAAGCAGAGTATGTAGCAATGACGGAGGCAAGCAAAGAAATTTTGTGGCTTCACAGATTCTTAGAAGAGCTTGGATTCAAACAAGACAATTGTGTCTTGTACAGTGATAGCCAAAGCGCTATCCATCTTGCGAAGAACTCAGCCTTTCATTCAAGGACAAAGCACATTGAGGTGAGATATCACTTCATACGCACTCTTTTGGAAGAGGGACAACTAAAGCTAGGAAAGGTGCATGCAAGTGAAAATCCTGCAGACATGTTTACAAAGGTGGTCAACAAGGAGAAGTTGAGCTTTTGCTCATCTTCAATCGGCATTCAAGGATAAGAAGCCAGAATGGAAAGCAGTCACAGCTTTGGTTTGGAGATCAGTCTCCAAGTGGGAGATTGTTAAGTATGGAGCCTTGATTTACCCTTGTAATTTTTTGTGGTAAAAGCGCACATTTGTAAGGCCCCCATTATGAGGAGAAGCCATCGTGCGTGAAGGAAAATCACTCACCAGAAACCAAAATTTTCATGGACAAGAATCAAGGGCAACTTTAGAAGCCTCGGGGGAGGAGCCCCCTGAGACTTTTTTTTCGTCGGAATATTCCTTTTCGACGGAATATTATGGCCGGACGGCGGCCGGAAAGTGGTCGGAAAACAACCGGTTGGTTGGCCGGTGGCCGGTAGTCAATGGCCGATGGCCGGTGGTCGGAAGTCAATGGCCGATGGCCGGTGGTCGGAAGTCAATGGCCGGTGGCCGGTGGCCGAATTCAAAAGTGGACTTGTCTTCTCAAGGGCGGCCACACATGGGCGGATTGGAGGGTCCGATTTGGACTTATTCGCACAAGGGCGGCTACACATGGCTGTCTCTCAGAAGAGAGGGCATCCCTTTTGGCCTATAAAAGGAGGCCATTTCTACACACATTTTATAGTGTGAAGTTGATGCAACAAGGTGAGTGTGAGGTGGTGAGAGTGAAGCAAGGCGGGAGCTCCATTAAGGGTATAATCCCTTTGTAAACTACTTCTTGTTTTGAAGTACTAAAGCCATTGAGTGGCTACTTTCCCGTGGACGTAGCCCACATTGGGTGAACCACGTATATCGTGTGTACTCTCTCTCTCTCTCTACTCTATAATCTCGTGTATATAAATCTGTCTCTCTCCATTAAGTAATCTACTCAATTATCTATTTAGCTACGTCTTATTTCCTAACAGGATGTCTATTGAGGCAGACTGCAGAGAAAATTTGACCTGGCCTAGACAGTGAGGTTCCATTTGGCTTAAGGGTTCCAGAACTTCTTTCAGAAGTGAATTTGGACCTTGGCTGCCCATTTGACAAAGCAAGGACTGAATTCAGACTTTTTCGCGTAAATTGGCCAACATCAGAGAGATGTACCGTTTCAGATTAGCAACCTAATCTAGAACATTAGCAGTGTATAAAATACAGTAGTGGTTGAGATTAACTCTCCCATTATACCAATCATTACTAAGATAACCTCTAGCAGATAAATACTTTGATTCAATTGCCAAAATTGAAACTCTTGTGTACAGGTATATTCAGCAACAAGGCAAGAAGTTATGCAGAAACTGACCCGCTGCCAGGTGAGTGGTTGAATTTGTGCTAAATTGCATTAATAAGTTTGATGAATTTAAGATCAGGAAGATACATTGTTAGAGACCAGAAGGTGGCAGGTGACCAAGGTAGCTTAGTGTCCATCGAAGAGAGTGTAACTCAGGCAAGGTTAGATCCGCTAGCACCGATTATTGAGGAAGGTAGTGATACTGACACTTCGTCAGAAAAATCTTTCTTCATGATGGGTAGTCAACGGCCAGGAGGTTTCACCTATGATGGACCTATGCGAGGAGGAAGCACCTCCCAAAATCCTTTGAATGATTCCAGGCTTACGGTGATCTTCTTAGAGGGAACAAACTCAAGAGGAGCCCTAGTCTATTATGACTATCGAGGCCGCAAGTGCATTTGTATCGAAGAGAGGCCAGCACAAAGATTGGAGATAATCAGCGTGTATGATGATGGAGATAGATTCCGAGATGAAAAGGGGAACCACTATTTAATAGTTAGCAACCCTGAAGATTACAACAGATATGGAGATAACGTGGCTAAAGGGAAAATGGTTTCAAAAACTCAAGAGCCGCCACCAAACATTGATCGGCACGGAGCTATTTTTATGTACGATAAGAAAACAATCAGGATTCCAACTTATAACGAGAATGTGGGGATCTACAAACACGAGAGCAGAGTATTGTCTCTTACTTTCGCAGCAAAGAACCATACGTAAACGAACTAAGCAAAGACAAGGTTCTTTACTTATTCTCTTATGAAACTGCTACGGGAAAGGGCATAGTTTTTGTTGATAGATACGGGCGAGAATACCAACGTATTCTCCCAGAGGAAGTAGAAAGAGCAACAGGTCCAGGAGCATCAGCATATGCCCCTAAGGAAAATCCGAGAGCCGTCCACACCCCAAGCAAGTCAACAAATCCATTTTTAGATGAGTATGACACTACCCCACATTCCACTAGACAGCAAGCATTCAACAACCAAGACCAACCAGCAAACCAGCCATCATTGCAGGCATGGCTTCGACAGAGTGCAACAATGGAACCAGACCGAAACCGAGATGGTTATCAAGCCGCACGAGGGCTCAGTGATTTGCAAGAACCACCACACTATTCAAGGTATAAAGCAGAGAGTCAGCCAAAGACACAAGGGTCGACCGAGCTTGGAGGACCACCCATCAAACGAGTTCGAAGAGAAGAACCACCTCCAGCGAGAACCGTTAGAAATTATGGCTTAGGAGCACCGTTGGGCGAGGAACCAGCCTATTACAGAAGGCCTGAAGAGGTGTATAGACTTGGACGGGGTGATCCAATGATGAGGTTTGTAGACCATCGCAGAATTAGACCTTCTCAAGTGCAAAAATGGGTAAACAAGAAATACACAGGAAATAGAGACCCAAGAGATCATGTAGCAGCCTTTGTGCGTGTAATTAGAGTCGAAGAGGTGTTAGACTTTCCTACCCAATTTGCAGGGTTTGGACTAACCCTAGAGGATGATGCTGCAACTTGGTTTGACTCTGTGGAGCGTAGAGACTTTGAGTCAATGGAGGAAGTGTTTGATGAGTTTATTGAGGAATTCTCTCAAAGGGGAATAGCTCATAATACCGTCTCACAAATCCATAAATTCAAACAAAAAGATGGAGAATCTGTACGAAAGGCAGCCCTAAGACTAAAAAGATATGTTAAGTTATGTCCTATTGAAGAACTGCCAACTCAGTCTAGACTTATGCTGATATTCATCCAAGGACTAAGGAATGCAGATCTCCAGAAAGACTTACATATAAAGAGGAACACGACGTTGAATGAGTTGACCAAGGAGGCTCTATACCTTGTGGACAATTGTGCGGTCTACAAAGAAGGGGAGTTCAAGGACCTTGATGACGATTCATCTTCACAGCAAAGTGGGAGCAAGTCTTCCAAGACAACACTGAAAGGAGAAATAGCGGTAAACCAGGAGCAGCTTGTAGATGAAGTATTAAAAAAGATCAACTTGTACGCCAAACCCCAAGCTAAACAGCCCAAGTGGTGTGCTATTGAACAAAAATGGACAAACCATGGGACAGAGGAATGTTACTATAACACGGGATATGTGAGGGAGAGACCTTACGCTCCCCAAGCTCCTGTAGCTTCCCCTCAAGTTCCACCGATGCCTAGATATCAAGCAGGCAACTTACCAGGACCTGTAGGTGTAGAAAGAACACAGCCGGTGTTGGGGCAACAACCACCCCTACCAGGTTTACGACCAGTTGGTATAAGATACACACCAACGGTAACTGAATCAAAAGAAAAGGCTTTGGTGCCTATGCATGCATATTATGAAGATCCCAATGGATATGCGGCAAACCCTGTCTATTATCCACCGGAAGAACCCTCGACACCAGAACCATGGAGCATGATAGGGAATCAAGGACCACCAACTGCTGCACAGGCTGCAGGAGAAGGAAGATATAGCTTAGATGAACGAACATTGTTGTTCATAGCCAAGGGAGGCATGGGTGGACAGAGACAGGCTTACTAGCAAAGAGGGGCTCAAGGAGCACCTCAACAACCCAAGGGACCTTGTTACAAGTGTGGCGGAGACCATTGGCTGAGAGATTGTCCTCATGATGAAATCATTAGAGTCAATGAGTATTGCCCAGAATGTGGAATTACTCATTTGATTCCCGATTGCCCTAAAAACCCGAGCAAAGGAGCAAAAACCACCTTGAACCTGTTGGAAACAGTACCTTCCGGTGGAGGATCGGAAAATGAAACAATCATACCTATTCAGGCGGTAACACAAGCACAAGCCCAAAGAAGGACGAACGAACCCATAATAGAAGAACCAAAAACAGATGCCCAAGGTTCAGAAACGAAAAATCAGAGAAGCACTTGGAAAGCGAGAAAGGCGCGTAGGAAAGCCAGGAAAGAACTAGAGCAAACAGCCCTATTCGATGAGTTGAAACATACAAAGAACAGATTGGAGCGGTTAGAAGATCTAGCTAGCTTAAGCTCACACACCACAGTAGCCATAGCACCCAGGGAAATAGCAGAGCCCAAAAGTGCAGGATCAGGAGGATCTGTACTGGCAGACAAGGTAAACGAGGAGCTGGATACGCTTCTAAAAGCTTATGAAGCTCGACTTAAAAAAAACCAAACCCAAGAGCAAAGGTGGATGACTTATCCATATGCAGAAATAGAAAAACAAAGGTTGGATATGTGTCAAAAGATGATCGAGACGGCTCAATCATTGATGGAAGACCCGTTGGGTAAACCGGCAAATTGTCATGACGCACCAGCTCCAACCCCTATCCAACCAACGTTAGAGAAACATGAAGAAAAAAAGGAAAGACTCACTAATGATTATGAGTCCAGAGGAGAGCCTATCATAGTGCCAAAAACCACCGATGAGGCAAGTGACGGGGTCCATCCTAAAATATTGGCACAAATGGGAAAGGACGGTAACTGTCTAGATGATCTGTGGAAGCAAATCAGGGAGGCCAACGAGGCTAATGGGATGAGTAACCACATGAATAGCACGAAAAAAGAAAAGAACGTGATCTTACCTCCTATTGAAGAATTCGAGGCAAGATCACAAGTGAACTTTGAGATACATTCACAAAGGGAGACCAAGGATCTACTAGTTCGGGGCACAGCCAAACAGACTCTTTGAGAACTTTACCCTCTTACCTAGGAGAATATGAAGCTAAGTCGAAAGTGAGAGCAATCCCATCTCAAAGACTTTCTTCTAACAAGGTGATGGATTCACAAGGATTGATTGAGTTGTTATCCACCCCGGTGGCATTCACAATCATGTTAGCAGAACTCCTAAGGTTAAGGCCAAACATGTGGACCACAGTAGGAAAATGCCTAGAAAAATTTGGAGTGAAAGACCCCACCTTGAAGCTACAAGAAGGAATCAGGGAGTTGGACAGGCCTAACCTAAACACTAGGCTGGTACCATTGAATAGGGTTGGAGAATATTGTGAGGGAGAAGATGGAAACACGACGCTACCGGTAGAATTCCAAGGACTAGTTTCCAAAGCTATTCTTGATAGTGGAGCAGGAGTTGTTATCGCCACCAAGGAAATCTGGAAAAAATGGGGAAAACCAGCTTTGAGGGCTACCAGAATGAAGCTGCAATTGGCAGATGAGGGTTCATGGAGAAGCCTCTAGGACTCTTAGAAAAAGTAACTGTCACTTCGTGCGGGATCGAGTATGAGCATACATTTGCAATAGTCGATTTCGACAAAAAGAACAATTATGAGATAATCTTGGGACGACCATTCATGCGACAACTGAAGATTGTCCAAGATTGGGGTTATGACTACATATATCTCAGACATGGCGAGACGACAACTAAAATATGCATGAAAGACCATAGTTACAAAGATGTAAACCAAACACCAGTGGAAGAGTTTGATTCGGCTACAATAGCAAGATCAAAACTACCAGCATGGTTAGGGCAATCAAAAGAGCTATGGATGTGCGGAGCTTCACATTGTGGAAGCTTAAGAAAAGAGGAATGCGTCTTAGAAAGAGAAATTGAGGACAAGGAGTATATTCCGGAACCTTTCCCTGAAGATGCCTTGGACCCTCTAGAATGGGAACACATACTGGCAACATTAGATGTCTGTACCATTACCGACATTCCAACAATAAAATTTTGCGATAAGGATGGCTACGATGTGCTACCCTATTACATGGTAAGCGTTGTGCCAGAGAAAGAGACGGTAGAACCTCCAGAACAAGAAGAATTTTACAACTCCTCTGAACAATTGGAAGTAAATGATGAGGCAGATAATGAGTGTTCAGACACATCAAGTGAGCGTGGAAATGAAGCCGAGAATATCAAGTTTTATGATTTTGCTAATCAATAACCTAGACGCCAAGAACGCTATAGGAGGAAAAGAGCAGGAAGAAAAGCGAGAGAGAACCTAATGCCCAGGATAAAAGGTAAAACTCACTATTTGATGCTTGTAAAAGCAGAGGATTGTGTGAAAGATCAAATATCAGGGAAATTCTCAGAAAATCGAAAAGAACGAACGCGAGAAGAAATAAAACAGGTAAGAAAAGTTAAAACCGAAACAAAATCACAAAAATCTGAAAAATAAAAAAAAGAAACAACAAAAGACCAAGAGTGGACCAAACTAGAGCGTAAATAGAAATACCAAGAACTGAAAAGGTCTTTGAGAGAGATATGGACTACTGAAGAAGATAGTGATGGTAAAGGGGAGTCAGAAAAGGGCAACATGAACGTACCAGCACACTACCGGAAATTCACTATCCAAGATTGAAAAATCATCATGACACCACCAATCAAGGAGAGGACCAACCAAGAATCTTACGATGGGCCTGAAAATGCAAAGAGAATAGACCTCGCAGAACCAGGTGAAAAGCCTCAGCCGGTCTATATAGCTAATGATTTAGAACCCGAGGAGGAAGCACAGCTAACACAACTTCTCACGAAGTATAAATATGTGTTCACTTGGTCCTATAAAGACCTCAAAGGAGTTGATCCATTGATATGCCAACATACAATTCCTTTGAAATCGGATGCAAAACCTAGCAAACAACGTCCTTATACATATAATGACACATTTTCCAAACGAATCAAAGAAGAGATTGATAAACTGATGGATGCAGAGTTCATCTATGAAATTGAACATACAGATGGGGTGTCACCCATTGTGGTAGTTCCCAAGAAGAATGGAAAACTAACGCTGTGTGTAAACCTCAAAAAGGTGAATGCAGCAACCATAAGGGATAATTATCCCTTGCCAATTACAGAACATGTCCTTGAGCGAGTGGCCGGGAAACAGGCTTATTCCTTTCTGGATGGGTTTTCAGGATACAACCAACTGGCAATAGCAAGGGAGGATCAACACAAAACAGCGTTTGCCACAGAATGGGGGATTTATGCATATCGAGTTATGCCATTTGGCTTAACAAATGCACCAGCCACTTTCCATAGGTTAATGACTCACGCTTTCAAGGAATACCTAAGAATATTCTTAGAAATTTACATGGATGACCTGTGTGTACACTCTCTTCTGCGAGAGGAACATATTGACCATTTGCAAAAGGTCTTTGAAAAGTGCAGAACATATCGAATCTGTCTGAATGCGAAAAAGTGTGTATTTATGGTTAAGCAAGGACGAATCTTAGGACACATTGTCTCAAGAAACAGCATAACCACAGACCTAGACAAAGTCAAAGTCATTGTAGACCTGCCCAGACCTACTAATGCGAAACAAGTGCAATCCTTCATGGGGCACTTCGGATATTATCGAAGATTCATATACATGTATGCGGTTATCGCACAACTCTGTATCGTTTGCTAGTCAATTTCGAATGGACCAAGGAGTGTGAAACCTCATTCCAAAGGCTGAAGGAAAACCTTATATCAGCACCTGTACTAAAGGCACCAGATTGGGAAAAGATATTCCCTGTGCACATTGATGCTTCAGCATATGCAATTGGAAGTATTCTAGCTCAACTTGGAGATGGAACAATGGATTTTCCGGTTTGCTATGCGAGCCGACAGTTAAATAGTGCAGAAAATAACTACAAAACCACCGAGAGGGAAGGGTTAGGAATGATTTATGCTGTAAAGAAATTTCGGCATTATTTGCTTGCAAACAAATTTTTGTTCTTCACAGATCATCAAGCTCTTTTATACCTAGTAAATAAACCTTGCAATACAGGGAGAATCGTACGTTGGTTTATTATATTGCTAGAATTTGACTTCACAGTGGTGGTCAAAAAGGGTAAAACCCATCTGCGAGCTGATCATTTTTCAAGAATACACAACGGGGAAGCTCCTCAAGGGGTAGATGATGACATACCAGATTCTTATCTTTTCAACATTGAAATGGTACCCAAATGGTCTCAGGAAATAGTTAGCATTCTCTCCTTCGGAAGTGAGTTTGATAATACAGGATGCAGATCCAAACAGCAAACAATTCGACAAACAAAAAACTTCCAGTTGATAGCAGGACGGATGTATCATCTTGAGACTGACCTAATCCTACGATTATGTATAAATCCGGAAGAATTCGAGTGCTACCTTGAAGAGGCACATGTCCAGGGTTGTGCATTTCATTGTTTGACAGTGAAAACACACCAGAGACTGAAATAGTTAGAGGTTTATTGGCCAACTATGTATGCGGATACACATTCTTATGTCACCAATTGTACAGTATGTAGTGCCAAACAACCAGTGGATCATGCCTTTTTGTTTCGAGTGAACATAGCACCTGCATAGAGTTATATCATTGACTTCATAACCACTAGAACGTTCCCTGAGAACATTACAAGAGCAGGGGAAAAAGCTATAGAGCTGGAAGCTCGTGACTTTCAGTTATTTGGAAATCAACTCTATAAGCGGGGAAAGGACAATCAACTTAGAATCTGTGCAAGTGAAAGCGAATACCTGCTGATTCTAGAACATGCACATAGCGGAGTAAGTGGAGGCCATTTTTCAGGCGATAAGACAGCAAAAATTGTCTTAACCGCACGAATTTGGTGGCCTACATTGCACATGGATGTCGATGAGTTTGTAAAGCGTTGTGATGCATGTCAACGCACCAAGGTACCAATAAAAAGAGATGAGATGCCATTACGGCCAATGATGGGGGCAAGAGCATTTGCAAAATGGGGCATTGATTTTGTGGGACCTATATCACCCCCTGCATATCGCACCCATACCCAATATATCATTGTGGCTACGGACTATCTCACAAAATGGGTCGAAGCCAAAGCAACACAAAAAGCTGATGCACGCACCACGGCTCAATTTTTGTATGAGAATGTTTTTGTACGTTACGGGTTACCAATAGAAATTGTCAGTGACCGTGGAACACACTTCCTCAATGAAGTCATTGAATATCTACTAGAGGAATTCATGGTCATACATAGGAAATCAGCACCATACCATCCACAGGCCAATGGGCAAGCTGAGGCCACAAATAAAACACTATGCACGGTTCTCACTAAAATAGTGTCAGAATCAAGAACCGATTGGGATCAGCAACTACACTCAACACTATGGGCATACAGGGTAGCTTACAAAACATCAATAGGAACAACACCATACAACATGGTGTTTGGGCTAAATGCTATACTACCTATAGAGTTTTTAATCCCAACTCTACGAGTAGCAACAAGCTTGGAATGGACAGGGCATGAACTCTCTTCAAGAATTAATGATCTTGAAAAGCTAGATGAACTCCGCTTACGAGCTGTCGCTTCAATCTATGCTAAAAAAGAGAAGACAAAAGGAATTTTTTGACAAACATGTGCGTACCAAAGAGTTCAAAACAGGTGATTACGTACTTGTTTATACCTTGAAGCAACATGCCAAGAAACTTAAAAAGCGAGGGATGGGACCATTTGTGATTAGTGATCTATCACAAAGTGGAGCTGTCAAGCTTGCTACATTAGCAGGTGAAGAAATGCCAAACTGGATTAGTGGGTGTCGACTGAGGAGATATCTTCTACCCCTCACATAGGAGATGCTCCAACAGATTCATCAAGGAAAGCAAAGAATGAAGGAAAAAGAGAGAGTACGGGAGGAAGCTCAAGCCGAAGCACAAGAACGCATTGCAAGAAGACGGCTTCTACAACAACAACAACAGAGTAAACCACCATTGAGAGTTAATGCCATTCGACTGATGAACTTGGAGGAGGAAACAGTAGAGACAATAATTACAGTCAAAGTGGGCAACAATCAAGTTGAATCAACAGCCTTGCTTGATTCGGGTGCTCAAGCAAATTTGATCTCTTACGGATTATACCAACAACTCAAAGTCACAGATCAAATTCATCCTACTCCCCAAGTGCTGGAAAGTAGCACATCACACCCATTGAAAACATTAGGATGGACTATATTGCATGTACAGATACATCAATATATTTACCCACACAAGTTCTATGCGGTGACAGATGAAAGCACACAACACCCAATGATGCTAGGGCAACCTTGGCAAAAAGCATACAATGTCTAGATAGACTGGAAAACACAGGCGGTCAAAATTCAGCACGAACATGAACAACAGGTGATAGCTTTTGCTCAGAAATACCATCATGATCAATTGCAAGCCATGCAATCAGTGGCAACAGAGACAAAAGAACAAATACCATCAAGCACCACCATGAAACCTAAGAACAACAATCAGGTAAAAGCCAACACTGCTAATCACAGCCAGATGAAGTCACTGGCCACAATGCACAAATCTAGGTTACCAAAACAAGGTAAACAAGTATGGATGCGGAAGGATAGAAATGCCATGGCGGGAAAGAAACAATGTAACAACCGGATTCCAACAAAGCAGACGGTGCAACCCAAAACCAAGGTCATAAAACAGATATGGATCCCAAAGAAAATTCTTAGCCATAACCCAAATGTCACTCACATTTGGATACCAAAGCAAAAGCCAAAGGAAATACCTACGGTACAAGCAACAATGGAAAGCAGACATCTGCAGGTCAACAAGGAGAACCGATATATGTAGATGCTGATGACAGACAAACCAGTGGCAAACAAGAAAGTGCCAAACCATCTACAAAAGTCGGCAGCAACAAACTACCAATGGAAAGCCAAGGCCATAAGGCCCATAGCTATCACGTCCCAGCCAATTCTATCCTCAGAAACAGCTACGACTCCATCAAAAGTGTCGGCAAAGCACTTGCCTCTTGCCACAAAAACAATTAAACAGAGAGCAGTACAATTACAGTTGCTACTTGCAAAAAAAGCAGGAAGCCTCGACGGCGAATGCCAATAAGCATCTTGCTTATTCCCTTCTCTTGCACAACATTAATTTTTCCATGCATTGACCGAGTATGCATAAAATAGGGCCACATTAATCGGCCAGGCATTAGCACAACTTTTTCAACCTATGCACGGCACATACTCCGAGGCAAAACCTTGTTGTCCGGGAGGACTCCGGCTAGGAGGGGGGGAGGCATTCTCAATGCGGAACCAATAACAGAAACAGCAAAAAAGGGCATGATTTTCGATTATTTTAAGGGTTGACGTTTGATTGCGAAATTTTCTGGAAGTAAGCCAAGTACAGATGCCCTTATACAGCATGAAGCTACACGTATAGGGGGTCAAACACCAAATCAAGCCCCTAGGTGTGTGTATATAAGTAGAAATAGCCATTTTTAAGGCAAAATATTGGTAAAACGGAGAAATCCGGCCATAAAAATTGCATGTGAGTGTATATAATGTGTTGCGGTGATGTTTGTCATCTATTATGATTTTTGGGAATTTTTTGGGTTTGATTTGCTATTTTCCTTTTAATTTTGCTAATTTTCGACAGAAAAACTTCAAAAATACAAAAAGCAGGTCAAAAACAGTCGTAATGAAAAACAAAAAATATGGGGATGACCAGTGACTAAAAGACAACCTATGGTACAGTGGGGGTGCAATTATGAGAGTGGAACGGAAAGCGTGTTTTGGCAAGGTTTTGACCGAAATGACAAATTTCTGGTAAACAGGGCAAATGGAGTCTAAATCAAGAATTTTTTGAACCTAAACTACATCTCGCAGAAAGATAGGAGCACAGGTCAAATTTCATGAAAAATGGTTCGGGGACCTCCATTATAAGAAATTTCCACCCCATTTTTAGCTCATTCTCACTATTGACCTTATGGAGAGAGCTTCTACCACCTAGAGCGGATCGACCTTCCAGCAGCTTCTACGACGCGCACGTCTACCCGACCAGATCCAGACATGAGAGGTAGGCTCACCACCTTGAGCTTTTCGCGCATGTTTATCATTATGTCGCGAAAACTAGCGTAGAGGTCACACACAAAGCGAGCGGTAGAGACCTGCAAGTAGAGACGGCGGACTAACGGCTAACCCGAAAGAAACAAGACTTCATCAGCAGCTTACCCTAGTTTAGGAGACCAGTCCTGGATAGCCAAAGGCAGTGGGAGACCATCGGGAAAAACCCTAATTCCCAGAAACCCGCAAGAGGCCACCAAATGGGAAATCGGAAAAACGGCAACCAAATGCTACCAAAAATTATGGGTAGGAGCATCTCGACATGCTCGACAAGTCCATATGATCCACATGACCAAAAAGTGACCCAAAGCGGCACTAAACCTCAGAAACGGCATCAGACACACAAAGCGTCAAAATGCACTTGCGGCCAAACCACAAGTCCGTTTGCCACCAAACTTCACGAGCGGCTTTCCTAGACCATCAACAACCAAGTCCTATGGTGGTAGACCACCACAAATCATCAAAGGTATGTAGACGCAACCACGGGTGCTTCTAGAGCGACAAATTGCCAAATGAAGCTCCGTTGAAGCCAAAGTCGACAAAAACCATACGGCAAGGATCCCCAAGGGATTGGGAAGCTATGGAGACCAACATCGAGAAATTTCATCGCCAAAAAGCACTCCAAAAGTCAGCAAACGGCTCGGAGGCTCTGAAGTCCACACAGGGAGTTATACTCTATCCATTTGACTTTTTTGTTGAAATTAGGCTCAAAAGGGACTTAAGGGGGCAAAGGGCAAGCACTGGGAACACTAACACTGAAAAAATCATTAGGAGACATCCTACGCGTAGGATGTCTCAAGGGTACTTTTTGGCACAAAACCCAATAATTTTTGTCATGCACATGTTCTGAATGACATTTGCCAGCCCTACACCAAGTTTCATCACATTTGGATCAAATTTGACCTCACATGCATGGAAAAACGCAAAGTTAGGGCATAGAGGCAATAATGGGCCATTGACCTACCAAATCTTGTCCAAATCTCATGAAACTTGCACAACACATTCACATACACATCAACAAACCATCTGTGTGGTCAAGGAGTAAAAATGATGAATTAGACATCCTACGCGTAGGATGTCTAATGGACCTTTTTGGCATGGAAGGGAAGCTTTGTCATTCCAGATGTAATTACCTCATCAGCAAGAGCCCATATGTCAAGTTTGAAGCCATTCTAATGACTTTTGACCCCCAACACCTTCAAGATACATTTTTTGGGCCCAAAAACACCTCACAGAGTCCTACAGGCATCAAATCTTATCCAAATTCAAATCCAAGAACAGGGCCATGTTCCATAGGCCAAGGACAACCCACAGAACAAGTTTCATGCAATTCTGATGAAAAAGACATCCTACGCGTAGGATGTCTTCAACATAAATTTATCCTTCTGTGCAAGAAATGACATCATAGGAGCCAATACCATGATGCATTGAGCCCATATACCAATTTTCAACCCATTTGGACATCAATTGCTACCCATGATGGACAATCTACCCAAATTGTGACCTAAAGCCTAAATCAGCCCAAAAATCCACTTTTTGTCATCCAAATTCAAATCCAAGCTTATAACCATGTTCCATGAGCCTTACACTACCTGCATGTCAAGTATGAACCAATTCTGAAGAAAAAGACATCCTACGCGTAGGATGTCTAGATGGAATTTTTTTGGCCAGATTTGCATTGTGAGCACATGCACAGCTTCACAAGTTCCTTTTAAGCTATAATTTCAATTTTCAAGTCATTTGGATAAGTAAAACTCAGTGTAGCAGCTGATATGAAAAAAAAAATGCTAACTTTGGATTGCTGAGTGCAACAGGATCTATGGCAACCTCGAAGTCACCGGCAAAGAAGAAGAGAATGACAATCAAAGATTATCTGGACGAGGTGGACCCTTCTGTCATTCCAGAGGGAACACTAAAGCCCACCAGCACCTGGATACAAGAAGATCTGTTAGAGTCAAACAACCTAAAGATCTACCAGGGGGTGTTCAAAGACAATGAAGGCAATGTAATAGAGCTGCCAATGTTGCCAAGAGAGCTCAATGAATTTGTCCGAAGCAAAATGGCCGGCTACTTGGAGAAAATTGACCTCCATAACTATTTCGAAGCAATACCAGCAGGGGTGGACGTCAAAAGAGTATGGGAGTTTGTAACAAGCATAAAAGAGGATGGAGTGGCCAAGGTGACAGATTTGCACGGCAGACCCGATACAGAGATCATTATCACGGAGCGGGTTGTAGCCCATGCACTAGATCTCTCCAATCAGGGAGACAGTGTGACAAAAAGAAGGGATGAAGTCAAGGTGTACAAAGAGAAAAAGGCCAATTACACCTTTGAAGACATCGCCAACCCAAAGGTGGCGATCATGAGCCAATTGTACAACCAATACTTCCACATGTGCACGAAGAGGCCACAGAAGTACAGGATGCCGCCAGGTGCAATTGCCACAACGTTTACTTGGGCAATGACAAAAGGCACCCCAAAGATAATCAACTATGCAGCATACATACATGACAGCTTGGTAAAAATGGGCAACAAAAATCCAACCTACATAGTGCCAGGAGAAATGATAACCAAGGTAATTTATGCAGCACTACACGCCAAGGGAAGGTGGCCTGACCCCCCATCTCAGAATGATTGGCTAAGGGTAAAGGAAGACAAAGAAGACGAGCCACAACGAGCACCAAGGGTGGCTACAAGGTTGAAGAGACGGCTAGAGCCAGTTGTAGAGGAGCAACCTGAGCAGAAGAAAGGAAAAAAGGAGTCTGCTCAAGTGCCGGCCAAAGAGACAAGATCACAAAAAGCGGCTAGACTCGAGAGGCTGATGGAGAGTTTCCGAGCAGAAAGAGCCCTCAAGGGTGATTTAAACGAATTATGGAAGCCATCTCTCGACTCTATGATTGGATCATCCAGAAGAGTGCAGAGGGACCGCTTTGAAGACTATATCAAGAATTTCGAGGTTCTTGATGCTACAGCGGAAAACATTCCCCATGTCCCTTTCACCGAGGAAGAAGTGGAGCAGGTAAGGTAGACATTGCTAGATGAACAAGACAGCCAAGAAAGGGAAAGAAAAACGAAAGCAGACAGAGACTTAAAGGGCAAAACTGCAGCTTTACCAGATAGCCCTAAACCTAGCCCACAGCCATCACCGCCACCATCACCACCTCCTAGCAGCCCTCCACCAGAAGATAAGGAGGCTGAGGACAATCAAGAAGAACACCAGGCTGAGGAGCAAGAGCAAAGGCAAGAACCTGAGCCCAAAGAAGAGGCCAAGCCTACGTCTGAGCAAAAAGAACTAGAGGAGGCATATTATGCATTTTTGGACCTGCTAGCTGCAGCTATACAAGGGAAGAAGCCGCCACAGTCGAATTCGACTTGGCGAGGACAGGGCATAAAGAACAGATGCCAAGCATCCGGCTAGTTGAGCTAAAGGAAATTGCTACCGACACGGTAGACTTGCACCCGCCCTATAATGATTGGGACGTGGTGATGACAATGCTAGCTGGAATAAGAGCACAATCTGTGGCATCTGACGAAGAATTGATAACTCTAAAGGCCACCGAAGCAAAGACCAAGATGGAAAGGGATACTCTGCAGGCACAAAGCCAAGGACAAAAAGAGAGAGAAGCTGACCTCCATGCCAACTTGGCAACGGCTCTACAAAACTGCCAAGCAACGGAAGAAGCAAATGAGGCAGCAGCAAAAAGATTACAAGCAGCTGAAGAAGAGTGTCTGCAACTCAGCAAGTCATTGCGAGATGCCGAAAAATAACGGGATAATCTGACGCTCCAGCTAGCAGAAGAAACTAAAGAAGTAGAGGCCATGAGGAATGCCAAGGAAAAGGCGGAGATAGAACAAGAAGCAAGCCTGGATGAAGTCCTTGAGCTCAAGGACCAATTAAAAGTCAAAGATCAAACCATCCAGAGGCTACGAGCATCACCCGCTAGAGTTAGAGCTACGAGCTCGACTCAAATCATTTCCGAGAGTCAAATATATGAAGAGCAGATGCAAGAACTCCAGAAGAGCTGACTCTTGAGAAGAAGCAGAGGTTGATGATGATTGAAGGTTCTATCGCAATGCAAACAAGAATGGAGGACAGCCAAAGAGCCCTACAAGAATAATTGGAGAGCATAAAGATAAAGCTCGAGGAAGCTGAAAAAGTAAACGCTGAACTCAATGACCTCCTCGTGACTATGGGCAGAGAAGCCGAAGCGGAAAAGCAGACACTCCTCAAGCAAATTGAGGAGTTGAAAGGCCGGCAACAAGCAGAAGCAGAAAGCTCAGGGCCAGCTGCCAATGAGGGCATCGACCTCGACAATGTGGCAGATCCTGTGGACACACCCATGCCAGAGGTAAGAACAGCACGATCCTCTCGAGAGCCACAGGATCTAACACAAGAAGAGGAGGAAAAATTGTGTAAAGCAATAGAGGCAGAGCTCAGAGAAAGCACAAAGGAAGCCTTGGAATGGGAACAGAGGGTTTTCAAATCTATGACAATTCAGAAAATCGACGCCAGCAATCTCAGGCGTGAATGGATTCAACCCTCTCTCCCATATCCATTGCTGAAATATGAGGCGGCAACAATAAACAGGCAAATCAGAGAAGAGCCAACGGTCCCTCTCTACAACGTAGACACCTCGAGGCCAGAAGGAGTAAAGCTCATAGTGGATTCTCAGCCAAAGTGGAGGAAGGCTTGGCTTACCAAGTACCCGCAATACCTAATACACTTGGTAGAGGCACCTAAACACATCAGAGACAACCTCAACTTATGTCCTCTACCAAGGGTTAGGACGTGGAAAGCACAAGAAATCTTACAAACAAGCCAACCCACTTGGCTGAACTACCCAAAGCTGCCGGGTGTGAAGGCAGGTGAGATAATAAGTGTACAATACATGGTGAAAACCCTAACGAGAGCCATAAAGTTGTTCACTGGCTCACCTGACCTTACATGCATTATGATGAGAAAAATCTGCAGAACCATCCTAGCAGTGTTCGAGACCTTCGAGCCAGGCCAGGTGACTGACAGCATATTCTTCTTCCAGGATACATACTGTAACATTTAATGGCCTAATAACTTATGTGTAGCGGAAATTAGCATGAACATAGTGGGCATTTCATTAGAATAGATTCCTAATGAGAATTACAATAGTGCTTGGGTGGAGAGAGCAACAAAAAGCATAACACCTAGTTAGATAGCATCAACAATACTTTCAAAAGAGAGAGCAATTAAGCTATTGACAACAGTTGAGGACCGGATTTTCATGGAGCCGGTCCCCCCTCCAAAAGGCTTTGTATTAAGGTTTCTCCCATCAAGAGAGACATTGTACAATACAATTCTTTGTGTTCCTTCAAGACTAGCTAGTGCAATGAAGATGGAAACTTCATGCACTAAGCAAAACACTTAACAAACACAACTTGAATTATCCCCGTTCTCAGACCCAAGACCTCACACACCTTCGAAGATGGTGAGAGCTAGCAGGGTATGAGAGTAGATTGAGAGGAAGAAGGAGTATCTTACGAGAAAGATGTACATCTCCTCACATAATCACTCATATTAGCATAGCTTAGCTTAGTAATTAGCTTGGTAAAGGAGATGAGCATGCATCGAAGCTTGGCTCTTGGTTGGATTTGCATCCACATGCCAAGAGAGTGTTGATGTAGGCTTCTATCTCACAAGCTTGGAGTAGGTGATGAGTTCTCCATTAAAGCTTGGGAAGAGATAGTCTTCTCTTTCTTCACACATGAGCTTGTGTGAGTGTGTGTGTGATAATGCCTTGCAAAAATCAGCCTCCTCTCTCTCTTGGGCGAGCCCTCTTGCTAATTACTCTTGCTGAAGCCTCATTGGCCCTCCCCAAGTCAAGCCAATTACAATTAAGCAGCATAAAGAGCAATTAAGCCATGGTACTTGAAAATTTGTGAAATAAAGAGGGTTGCCATTTGATGGGCTTTGATAGTCTTTTTGACAGGTATAAAATGAGCTTGTTTACTGAACCTGTCTACTATCATCCATATTCCCGTATTCCCATGGATAGACTTAGGCAATCCAAAGATAAAATCCATGGATATGCTCTCCCATGGTGAATTAGGGATTGGTAAGGGTTGAAGCAATCCAGGTTGCTTCCCTCTATCAAATTTTGTCTTTTGACATACCACACATTTGGAAACATACTCTTGTATGTTCACTTTCATGGTAGGCCAATAGAAATATGTTTCAATTCCCTTTAAGGTAGACTGAATCCCTCTATGCCCCGCATACGGGGGAGCATGAGATTCATACATTACTTTCTCACGCAGGGAGTTAGTAACGCATAGTCTATTGCCATAGAGAAGATAACCATCTTGTAAAGTAAATGGTTCTTCGTTCTTCCCTAATGCAAGGGCTGAAATCACATCTCTAAAATCGGGATCAATAGCATACTTAACTATCATTGAAGATAGATCATTGTGAGTTGCTATGGAAACCGCATTCACTCTCGGTCGTCTTGAGAGTGCATCGGCTACTTGATTATGCTTGCCAGCAATGTGAGCAATATGAAAATGAAATTGCGAAAGGAAATTTGCCCACCTCATTTGTTTGTCGAAGAGCTTGGTCTGCGTCATGAAGTACTTAAGACTTTGGTGATCCGTTCGCAGAATGAAAGGAGTCCCCAATAAATAGTGCTTCCATGAGTCTAAGGCATGTAGAACTGCAAGGAGTTCTTTTTCCTATATTCCTAGAGCTTGCTCAATAGGGTCGAGCCTTCGACTCTCATAGCCTATGGCGTGCCCTTCTTGGAGCAAAACAGCTCCAAGGAAATCACCACAAGCATCACATTGGACCTCAAATGGTTTTGAGAGATCCAGTAGTGTAAGCACAGGTTGAGAGATAAGCTTTTCTTTAAGATTTTCGAAAGCATTGTTCTCCTTAGCAGACCATGTATACCTAACGCTTTTTTTTGTTAGGTCATGTAATGGTCCCGCAATTTGTGAGAACTTTTCTATGAAGCGTCTATAGTATGCACACATACCTATGAAGCTTCTTAGTTCATGAAGATTCCTTGGTTTAGGCCATCCTTTTATTACCTCTAACTTGGATGGATCCATTTGGATGTCATCTTGAGAGATAATGTGACCTAAATATTGAATCTCTTGCAAGAAAAATTCACTTTTCTTTCGATTAACATAAAGTTTATTCTCTCTTAAAACTTGAAATATTACCTGGAGGTGTTGCTTGTGTTCCTCCAATGAATTAGAGTAGATGATAATATCATCAAAGAACACTCCAGTGAAGGTTCGATGAGGCCTGAACAGCTTCTCCATCAAGCGGTTGAATGTGGCTGGTGCATTTGTCAAGCCAAAAGGCATGACAATGTATTCGTAAAGACCAAATGTAGTACGAAATGCGGTCTTTACAATGTCTTGATCAACTATCCTTATTTGATGATAGCCACTTTTTAGGTCAACCCTACTGAAGTAGGTCGATCCTTGTAGCTTATCAAATAGGTCTTCTACCCGTGGAACGGGAAACCTATTCTTGATAGTGATCCTATTTAGTGCTCTATAGTCGATACACATACGATATGTGCCGTCTTTCTTTTGCACTAATAGCACAGGTGAGCAAAATGGAGATGAGCTTGGCCTAACCATACCCTTCTCAACTAACTCATGCACTTGCCGCATAATCTCCTCTTGTTGAGCTTGAGAAACTCTATAAGGAGGTTTATTAGGAGGTGAACTTCCTGGAAGAAGTTCAATTGCATGGTCATCATTACCTCGTTTAGGAGGTAGCTCACAAGGGATGTCGTCAATAAAAACATCTTGAAACCCCTTGAGAAAATTGGATAACTCTAATTCCTTTTGGTTGCTTTTATTTTCTTTTGCTAAAGCATTAGGTTCATTTTGAGAGTCTTTAACAAAAATCATGTACATGGAAATAGAGCTCTTTATTGACTTGTTGAAAGCTGGTGTATGTACAATGGGGATGGTGTTACCCATTTCCTTAGCATCTATATACATGTCTTTTTCCCTGAACTTAAAGGAGATTCTCCTTTCAGGAAGTTTAACATCGGCAGCCAGGCGGTCAAACCATGGTGCCCCTAGGATTACATCCTCATGCTTGGGAGGAGAGATAAAGAAGTCCTCTTTGTCCACATAGCCTTGGACATGAAGCCTCAATTTCCCAATTAAGGGAGTGACTGAAGCTTCTTGCCCCTTGAAGGCAATGTCTGCGGGTAGGACATCTCCCATCTCGTAGGATTGTATGCCTAGCTTGGTGGCTAACTCCATAGATATAAAATTGTGAGTAGAACCAAGGTCAAAGAGAATAAAAGCGTCATGTTCTCTTAACTTTCCCCAAGCATGGCATAGAGGAGATCCTTTGTGGTGAGTTTGGTGAGTCTCCTCCTCTTGGATTTCAACCAAGGAAGCTCTAGGAGGATCTTGGCGGTTGTTCTTTTGGGGACAAGCGCGGTACGCATGCCCTTGTTCGCCGCACTTGAAACACCGGTTATCCTTACGATAACGCTCAAGCTCTTCAGGAGAGAGTTTATTCTTACCTTTGTAAACTCCCTTCTCTTTAGCTTTGTTGGCGTTGCCCTTAGGAGACTTTTGGGCATTGTCCTTCCCCTTAGGCTCATTGGAACCCTTGTTTTCCGGGGGCTTATTATTTCTTTTTGCCCCCGTTTGGAAATTGATTCGAGAGGCGACCATAGTGTGGTGTATTACCGCCGATATGGTACGTGGTCTTTGGGAGTTGACATACTCCGCCATTTCTTCGATTAAGCCCGCACAAAATTGTTGCTTTTGCTCTCCAAAATCCAACTTTTCGAAGACAATGGCTTTGAGTTGTAGGTCCCAAAACTTGTCTACATATTTGTGGATAGATTCATTGGGAGAGAGCTTTAAGCTTCGCCATTCGGTGAGTACTTTGTCTTTGGCATCAGTGGCCAAAAAGTGCTTCATAATGGAAGCTCTTAAAGCTTTCCATGTTCGTGGAGCTTCACCGTTGGCTCGTAGGCTAGACCACCATTGTCTGGCGGACTTTTGAAAGTGCATAGCTACATGGCGTAGCTTAGAGGACTCCGTGAAGCCCTCATCTCCAAACGCCGCATCGAATTGTTGGATAAAGGCCAAGACTTTGTCCGTAGCACCAAAGGTACCATCATAGGTAAGGAAAGAGATGCTCTTCCCTCCCTCTTTGAATTTCTTCAACTTGGACGACCTCTTCCATGCGGCATAGGATTTCCTATGGCCTCTTCTTTTTTATGGTTCAAAGGTTGCACCATCACTTTCTTCAGAAGATGAATAATTTGAAGAAGATGGAGAAGAGGGTGACCTCTTTCTCGCCTTTTTCTTGTCTTGATCTTTGTCGTCTTCACCATAGCTTTCATAAGAGGAAGAGGATGAAGAAGATGGAGAAGAGGGTGTCCTCTTTCTCGCCTTTTTCTTCTCTTGATTTTTATCATTCCTCTTTGAATTGTGGTGGGGAGAATAATATGATGGTCTTCTCCACTTTGGTGGTGATGGAGAGCGTTTAGCCCGCCTTCTTCGTGGAGCCATCTCCGCCGAGGTGGTGGGAGACTCGCTTCTTTCTCGTTCCTTCGGTGGAGGCTCTTGAGTTCTCCTTTGGGAAGGAGATGCATCATCAAGAAGTAAATTCTTGAGCCCTTCATATGGATTCTCTTCTTCTTCCCGAATCGGAGAGAGACCTCTTTTGGTAGTCTCACAAGGAGGCTTCCTAGGTGTTCTCTCGTCATGGTGATGAGCTTGGAGAATCCCGTGAGCACGGAGCTGCCGTTGCACTTCACTTTGGAGAGATGGATTGCCCATGGATTGTTGAAGCCTAGAAACAAGATAGTTAACAAGCATTGATGCATCATTAGTAGCTTGCTCATGAGCAAAATCAAAGTTATCAACATTAATTTCACTCTCTTTACTATTGTCAGCCATTCTAACAACTTTTAGGTGTAAAGTTTTTAGGTGTACTTTGGCACTTCAAGCCCTAGTTGCTACTCCTCTTTACCCCTTTAGAAAAAGCACTCAAGCTACTGTACCCACGGCTCGAATACCATTAATTGCAAGGAATAGAAGAGAGGGTCTTTCGACACCAAAACAGCACCGGCTCCTATCAAGCTTCTAATAGCTCAATAGTGGTTAAGCCGTAGGCAAGCCCCATAGGACTCCACTATTAAGACCATAGCTCTCGACGGTGATGCCCCGTTAACTGCACGAAGGCAGGCGCACTGCAAGGCTGAAAAATCCCTATTCTACTTACTCACAGGCAATTAATCATACCAACCATTTGTAGCTAGCTTGAGGACCTCCCTTCTTGAGCAAGAAAAGAGAAACCTTGAGCTCTGATACCAATGTAACATTTAATGGCCTAATAACTTATGTGTAGCGGAAATTAGCATGAACATAGTGGGCATTTCATTAGAATAGATTCCTAATGAGAATTACAAGAGTGCTTGGGTGGAGAGAGCAACAAAAAGCATAACACCTAGTTAGATAGCATCGACAATACTTTCAAAAGAGAGAGTAATTAAGCTATTGACAACAGTTGAGGATCGGATTTTCATGGAGCCGGTCCCCCCTCCAAAAGGCTTTGTATTATGGTTTCTCCCATCAAGAGAGACATTGTACAATACAATTCTTTGTGTTCCTTCAAGACTAGCTAGTGCAATGAAGATGGAAACTTCTTGCACTAAGCAGCACTAAGCAAAACACTTAACAAACACAACTTGAATTATCCCCGTTCTCAGACCCAAGACCTCACACACCTTCGAAGATGGTGAGAGCTAGCAGGGTATGAGAGTAGATTGAGAGGAAGAAGGAGTATCTTACGAGAAAGATGTACATCTCCTCACATAATCACTCATATTAGCATAGCTTAGCTTAGTAATTAGCTTGGTAAAGGAGATGAGCATGCATCGAAGCTTGGCTCTTGGTTGGATTTGCATCCACATGCCAAGAGAGTGTTGATGTAGGCTTCTATCTCACAAGCTTGGAGTAGGTGATGAGTTCTCCATTAAAGCTTGGGAAGAGATAGTCTTCTCTTTCTTCACACATGAGCTTGTGTGAGTGTGTGTGTGATAATGCCTTGCAAAAATCAGCCCCCTCTCTCTCTTGGGCGAGCCCTTCCTGCTAAATTGGTCTGGCTTTTGCCTCATTGGACCTCCCCAAGTCAAGCCAATGGGTGTTAAGCAGCATAAGTGATAGCCTTCTGACATGTGTCCCCCTTTCCCCTTTTGTGAGAGCTTTAGGTAATTAAATAATTAAACTAAACTCTCATTGGACCCCTTTGCCTCCTGGCCAATAGGAATCAGGCAAGCCATTGGGCTCCTGAATGCTCATTGGACCCCTTGGGAGACTGCCCAATAGTCTTCTAGGAGACTTAATTCTCATTGGTTTCTTTTATTAAATGTTTTTAAATTAATTAAACTAGATTTACTCTAGCTTAATTCTCATTGGTCCACTTTAAGGGTCTTCCAATAGGAATTGGGCACACCTTGTGGGCATCTGGCCTAGGGAGCTGACATGTGTCCCTAATTCCCTTTGTGTAAAGGGAGCCTCTGTGTGTGTGTGTGTGTGTGTGTGTGTGTGTGTGTGTGTGTGGCTTTCTCTCTCATCCCCTACTAAATGGGCTCACCCCCTCCTTTGTAGGCTTTGAAGAAGACTTTTGTACACACACTAAGCATCCAATTTTCCCTAGGGTTGACCTTTGGACACAACCTTTGAATTTTGGAACCTTAGCCTTTTGGAAGTCTGAATGGGCTGAACCTTAGGGTCTTTTTAGCCCATTGTTGCACATGGTTCTTTTGCAGATGGCCCCCCCTTTTGATCCCTATTTTCCCTCCTTTGGATCCCTACTGTGGCCGGTCTGCTAGCTTAACCAATATTCTAGCTTTTTCTCCCCTGGTACCTCCCCACATTAAATGATCAGTTTAATATGAGAAAATCATTTAGGAGAATTAGATATTGATTATTATGATATCATAAAATCTAAAATCTAACCAACCCAAATGATTTCTCATATTAAACTTATCATTTAATGTGGGAGAATAGATGGGAACAAGGGTTAGAATATAGACATGTGCTTACGAGTCTATCTCAACACAGGGCCAAGGGTAAAGGGGTCCAAATGAGAGATGATTTGTCAAAGAGAAAGGCTAGCCAATGGAGCTTAAAGACCTTAGGATTAGCTTCATTGAAGACCTCCAAAGGTTAGTGTTAAAAGTCCTTTGACCTTAGGTAATCTAGGGCGCCTATGCTTGAGGTGGGAACCCAGTCCAAGCTTGAGGTGCTTGTCGTGCTTGCTGACTAAGGTGCTTGAGGTGCTTAATGACTAAGGTGCTAAAGTGCTCCATGACTAAGGTGCTTGAGGGGGTAAGGTGTTCAAAGTCAATGCATGTTTCTACACAAGGGGGGTGAGCCCTCATTCTAGGGGCTAGAGAGAGAACACACACACCCTCACACAAGGCAAGCTTGGTACCAAGAACGCAAATAGGACACTTGTCAAGCTCCTCCTCATGTTGCCCTCGTAGTGTGCCTAAAGCCTATTGGTTAGCCTCCCATGGGGCGCAATGATCATTTAGTTGAATTAATTAATTGTTTTTGCATTTATCAAGTCCTCTCTCTCAAAGGGGAAAGGGGGACACTTGTCCCAAGACTACCCTAGTTGCTTTATACGCACTAAGCCTGTGATTGGCAAAGCTTGAGGAGGTCCAATCATATGCAAGATAGTGCTAGAAGAGGGGTCGACCAAAGCAAGGAAGGGGGTTGCTGAGGGGGTATACTCTCTCTCTCTCTCTCTCTCTCTCTCTCTCTCTCTCTCTCTCTCATTGTGCGAAGTGCAAAGTGCAATCTCTGTCTCTCTCTCATTGTGCGAAGTGCAAAGTGCAAGAGCTCCATCTCCTTCTCCAAGCTAGTAGGCATCTTCTCCATCTTCATTACTATGCTATTATGTATGCTAGCAAGAAGAGTGATGATAAGAGAGGAACTATTTTTTTCTCCTACGAATGTTTCTTCTTCCTCTTCCCTACCCTCATTCCCCGCTAGCTCTCTCCACATTTGAAGGTGTTTGAGGCCTTGGGACTGAGGCTGGGGATAGTTAATGCTTTTTACAAAGTGTATGTTATGCTCGTGATGCATGAAGCTTTCCATCTTCATTGCATCACGTAGGTCACAAGGAACACAAAGATTTGTACCAAGTCTCTCTTGATGGGAGAACCTATAATACAAAAGCCTATTGGAGGGGGGACCGGCTCCACATAAATTCGATCCTCAACTGTTGTCCAGTTCTCTAAACTCTCTCTCTTGCAAAAGTATTGTTCATGCCAAGTTAATTAAGTACTATGATTATGTTGCTACCATCAATTAAGTTCACCCTCTATGTTCTCAAAGTACTCTCACAAAAATGCTCTCTTTATTCTCCTAATTCAGCTATTGTCAAAGTTCATAGGCCATTTCCATTACACACTACCCTCCCTCAGGCTCCCCCTCCCAGCTCTTTTCTCTCTACATGTATCAGTCCTCTCCTCACGCTACCTGAAGGAGCCCTCACCCCTCCTAAACCTCCCAACCCATACACCTCAGTAGCACCCTCATCATACACATACACACACAGAGACCTTCATAGAAGCGGGGAAAAGCGTCCTCTTCTACGGGGGGGGGGGGGGGGGGGGGGGGGGGGGGGGGGGGAGAGAGAGAGAGAGAGAGAGAGATTGATTGGTTTATCGTCCCACTGAGGTTAGATATGACTTATGGGATCATCACAAAAGCATTACATCGGCTCGTTGCTTCTAAGTGAAGCAATCGGATACATATCAGTGAAGGATTGAGGGTCCAATCGTCAAGGCAAAAAGAAGGAAGAGAGAGAGAGAGAGAGAGAGAGAGAGGTTACTGCACTGCCTCCAAAGAAGCTCAAGAGAGAGAAAACGAGATGCTATTGGCTGAAAGACAGAACCGTGGAACATTCACACCTCCATTTTCCTGTCGGTTTGAAGAACGGTATCTCGTTTGATTCAGGTTTTTTGACATATTTTTTTAAATCATTCATTCATCGAACGTGATAGGGGCAACCTTTTGTTCTTAGGTGAGGAAAAATATCTTTGGCAACACTATACTTATCACAAATACTATGGAATGACACAACGGCGACTTTAACGTATGTTAATTAAGTGACTAATTTGATTTTATCGAACAGGCACAAAGATTAACGTGGGCGCTAATGAATCGGGCAACAGATTATGAGAGTACGTGTAGCAACTATATATGTGGGTGATTTGCAGCGCCTGCAGACCTTGAGGATTGGCGTCCTCATAGATGGAAAGTTTGCATGTTGGCGGCGCAATTGCTCTAATGGGTCTCTAATCCATCAGTAATACAGAATGGGTCCGCTTTGTTTCTGGGGGATCTTGTACATCTTACTTGTGGGTGCTTATAGCCTCCCCCAATCTATACAATTGAGGGTTAAGCCAGATGGGCACTTCAAAATACTGCAGGTAATAATTCTCAGCTTTGAATATGTTTACACTTCTTAATCATGCAGTATATGTGTGTGTGTGTGCGCACACACACACACACACACTCGTGTGAGTAGTGGCCTTCATATTATGCACATCACTAGATTGCAGACATGCATTACGCAAATGGAGCTAGCACCAAATGCAAGGATGTGCTTTCGAAAGAATACGGGAGCTGTAGCGACCTCAATACAACGGCCTTCATTGAGCGTCTTATTGCAGCTGAGAAGCCTGATTTGATAGTTTTTTCAGGTAACGATGGATTAACAATCATGCAGGGCAATGGTTAAACTCAAACAATTAAATTCAAGCTACAGTAATTACTTTCGTATTGCATATTAATTAGGTGATAATATTTTCGGTCAAGACACATCGGATCCTAGAGGCTCCATGAATGCGGCTTTCGCACCTGCGGTAAAGGCTGGAATACCATGGGCAGCAATCTTGGGTAACCATGACCAGGAGTCTTCAATTTCAAGGTTTCAAGTTATGGAACACATTGCAAGCATGGAGCACACACTCTCGCAAGTGTATCCATCGACGAAAAGCATAATTGCAAATGCAGAAGATGTGGATAATATGACGGAGGTGGATGGTTTCGGTAACTACCACTTGAGTGTTAGAGGGGCAATGGGCTCTCCTCTTGAGAACCGGAGTGTTCTCAACCTTTATTTGCTTGACAGTGGGGATTACTCCAAACATCCAAAAGTCCATGGCTATGGGTGGATACAAGAAAGCCAGAAGAAGTGGTTTAAAGAGTTGTCAAGTCAGTTGAAGGTACTAATTTCTCTACTAGTTTTTTTTGTGCTAGAGTAGTGTTTGATTGTTCACTAGCTTCATGTGATTATGTAGGATGATTTCTATAAGGAGCCCATTGCTCACAATTTTACCACACCGCCTGCGCTAGTCTATTTTCATATCCCTCTTGTTGAAGCGCGGCATGTTAAATGCTCTATTACTGGTTCTAAGCAAGAGAGCATTGGATGTGCGCAAGTCAATTCCGGCTTCCTCCAAACGATGAGGGAGGCAGGCAATCCTCACATAGTTTTCAATGGGCACGATCATGTAAATGATTTTTGCGGCGACCTTTCGGAAAATGTCAAGATGTGTTATGGTGGTGGGGTTGGCTATCATGCTTATGGTAAAGCCGGTTGGTCTAGGCGTGCGCGTGTTGTTGATGTATCATTGCATAAGAATAGATCAAGTGAAACAGTAGGAGGGCGCAACAATGCTCCAATGAGGACAATGTCGAAGGCGTCGACTATGCAACATACGGAATGGCGAGAAGTTGATCAGATTGTGACATGGAAGCGGCTCGACGACCAAACCCCGACATCGCTTCCAACAATTGATTATGAGGTGCTTTGGTCGCGGTTGCCTCTCCCATCAAAAAGCCATTATGAAGGCTGGAGCTGGATGTCTGTCATGGCAATGGTGATGATCTACCTGTTGATTTGTTTCATACTTTATTCAAGCAAGTGGCCTTTTGAATGCACTCTTTCCTGGCCTTTTGTGTCTTCTAAGAGGCCGCGCCTGCCTGCATATGGCTCCAATTTCTGCACAACTTACAGCCATTTAAGCTTCTCTGATCAATTGCATCCGAGTTTTAAACAATAAACCTTGGTATACAATTATTTAGTAGATTTTGCCTGTTTATAGAGCGTAATTGTGCCAAGTTGTACAGATTGTGGCCTCTTCTAATGATGTTTGCTGGCAAGTGGATTCTCTCTCTCTCTCTCTCTCTCTCTCTCTCTCTCTCTCTCTCTCTCT
Organism: Adiantum capillus-veneris; assembly: GCF_014529385.1. Lineage (NCBI taxonomy): Eukaryota > Viridiplantae > Streptophyta > Polypodiopsida > Polypodiales > Pteridaceae > Adiantum > Adiantum capillus-veneris. Next base: position 106,299,666 of record NC_140941.1, read on the forward strand.
CTCTCACACACACACACACACACACACACACACACACACACACACACACACACAGAGCGAGAGATGGATACACATTGTATATGTCAATGCACAGTGTAATACGAGATACGGGGTCGCTACCACTGTTTATTCAGAGACGGCTTTGGACCGTCCTCGAGAGTCATGAGACAGAGATGTGTCGGCCTATATCTACTTGAGTTACACAGACACAGAGATGGTTTACTGAGGAGATTTGGAGAGAGACATTCCCAAAGACAGATTACTGATTTCTTCACACCAATTATTGGACAGATAGAGGAGCAGCCACCACTGCAAAGCTCAACTCATACTCACACCCACGGTACTAGGGAGATCGAGACGCCCACGGCTAAGGAGAGGAGCTTCACAGCATCGACGGAGACTACATCAAAGGATTCGAGCCATACTATCTCGAGATCTAGAGTACAGATGAGGATGGATCCATCACCCGTTGTATCTTTCTCTTGTATTGGGCACCATTGTATCAGTGATCACACATACCCCACATAGTTCCAACTAGTAGCACTTTTAGATTCATTTTAATCTCTTTTTTTTGTACTCAGACACTGTACCAGATTCACAAGTTTGTAACGAATTGGTCTCATAGATCATTTTGGCCTTGTGAAGACGTTAATATATCATTTCATTTCATTTCTCTCTCTCTCTCTCTCTCTCTCTCTCTCTCTCTCTCTCTCTCTCTCTATATATATATATATATATATATATATATATATATATATATATTCACGTCTTGGGTTCAAGACTCATCGGATAGATCTTTGAGGGCTCTTGGGATTGTTCCTACGACGTTTTAATTTCCTTCGCTTCCTCTTCTTATGCTTCTTCTTCTTCTTCTTCTTCTTCTCTCTCTCTCTCTCTCTCTCACACACACACACACACACACACTCTTTTTTTTTTTGTAAATCAATTTGATTTATCTATCTGGGGGAAACCGCAAAGAGAGGAAAACCCACCAAAAAGATGAACTACAAAAGAAGGAACACAAAATTGTTTGGCTGTACAAAATAGCTAAAAGCATTCATAGGAAGCTGGTGTATCTCTGCAGTGATATCACCAACTTCCAAGGTGAACCGTAAAGACTGCCTAAGGGAAAGCTTGAAGAAAGGCAGGGGATTTGCATGAATGCGATGGAACATATAGCCATTACGCCGTCGCCACAGGCTCTAGTAAGCCCAAAATCTGACCCACATGAAGAAGACTGCAGAGTGCTGCAACGCCGGTGAGAAGATACCAAAAGCCCAAAACCATTTATGGAAGACCTTCGTGGGAAAACGGAGCCGCATACACGTCAATACCGGACGAAGGAAATCTCGAGTAATACAACAATCCCACAACAGGTGACAAACATCCTCTTCGGCAGATGAGCAACGGACACAGGATGAAGGGCGGATATGGCGAAAGGTACCCACAGGGAGCACACCAAGTAAACGCCGCCAAAGAAACAAACACTCCTTCAAAGGCAAATGGCTTTCCCATAATGCAGATAGAAGCCTTCTCCACCAAATATGGATTTGTGCATGTGCCAAAGAGCGTTACAATGATTAGCAAGCCATGGTTGAGGCACAAGAAGAGCATATACCCGGCCAGCATAAATATCTTGAAAGGGCATTTCCCGAAGATTCCAGTCAGACATGCGATCACCATCAGCCAAAGGTGAAATGGGCAAAAAATCAACCAACATTTGTTGCAATTCTCTCCAGAACTGGGATAATGCATGCCCAATCCAAAACGGCGAGCGAAAAATGGAAACTCCAAAGTGAAACCGGCCGCATCCACCACATCCTCAATCACTCGAATGCCACGACAAGAGAGCAAATACACCTGGCGAGGCGAGCGGTCAACCAAAGTAAGAGAGAAGGCCCGGCTCCAATGAGGCTCTCCAAGCGAAGTGAATTTCCTTCCCTCCGAGCATTCCACGATAGATGAATCGTAACGTGTTTCCAAGCACAGAGCAAGGTGGAAGCAAGCGGGCATCTAGGAATATGGTCATCCATCTTACCAAACCTCCCAAATAGATGATTGCAAGTGGCCAAATGAGGACGTAACCACATGATGACTCAAGTGTGCAAACATAAGAGTCCAAGGCTGAGATTGATACGTAAGTGTAGGCAATAGCATAGCCTTCCTAGCAAGGACATGCCTACGCAGGTCCAAAATATTCAGACCACCGAAGCGCTTGGGTGTACAAAGTTTTGCCATTGACATCAGAGGCAGGCCTATTTTGTGTGCATGAGTTCGCCACAAATGAGACAAAATGGCCGACATGAGAGAATCAAGACAATGGCGAGGCTAGTGCAACAATGGCAAAAAGAACTGAACATATGTCATGAGGATACTCTGAACGATTCGCAGGTGAGCATGCAGTGGCCAAGTAGAAAGCTTCTAGAAATGTAGTTTAACATTCAAGCGATGCATAACCCAGTCCACTTTTTGCGTGTGAGTGACGTTCCATCCAATTGGATATCCCAAATGCCTGGTGATCACATTTGGAGGAACAGTCTCTCCTGGCCACAACAAAGCATGCCAATCACAAGAACGAAGTGGCAAAAGCTTTGATTTACGAAAGTTGACTTTAAGACCAGCCGCAATCGCAAACAATTCCAAAGCTTCCATAATCACTTGAACATCTCTCTGCTGGTTGAGGGGCATAAACAACGAGTTATCCGCATAAGCCTGCCCAATAAAGGTATGACCTGATGGTAACTGCAAACCATGAAGATGCTCCACAGAGGTCAAGTGATCAAGATACATCAACAAAGCGTGAGTCGCAATAGCATATAGCAAAGCGCTAAGGGGGCAACCTTGTGTCACCAGGAGGTGTATTTTTCCTGTTGCGTTCCGTAAATAAGTACTAGATATTTTTATTTATTTTTATTTTTACTTGTTTTCCCCGGAACCCTTGAAAAGGTGCAAGTGGACATTGCATGGCCAGTGTGAAACGGCTTCGGCCGAATAGGTTTCTCATAGCGGGAGTCTGGGTCGGTCAGTCTGGGACTGGTCGGGCCAGTTAGCACTGAATTCTGATGAGTGTGGAAGCCTGTGTGCGCCAAATGAAATCTGGGCCACTCGGAAAGTCACTTACAACTTTATAAGTCAGTGGGAACTAGAGAATTAACTCAAAAGGGGCAAACTGGACACATGGCGGCTCTTGGTGCAGTTTTCCACTTCCATCAGCAAGAGGGGACGCCCAATTTGAGAGGGGAGGCTGATTTGACTCATAAGTGACCTACAGTGTGTGTGTGAGTAGTGGGTGCAGGTCTACAGCTTTAATGGAAAGCTTGCCTTCTCCTCTGTCTCATGTAGCGCGATGATTTGCTCTCGTGCATCTCTCTCTCCCCTTTGGCACATATGGTAATGCCCCACTAGTTGGGCTACTCAGTTGAACATGTACAGTTCTGGGGATTTATGCGCGTTTGCCAAGGCAAGAGCCTTCTGAACAGGAACCGGATTAGCTAATTGCTAATCCCCCACAGGTACGCACAGTTCCATCGCGAAAGATTGCGAGTTCGGAGAGTTTCTCGCGTGAAAACTCGTCCAATTCACAGGGCAACTGTCCCATTGCGTGCGGGAGCCCTTGGGACACGCGTAGGCATGTTCGCTCCGCTAAAAACGATCCGAAACAGCGAATTACAGCCTGTTGTGTTTTTTTGCAGGTTTAGGGTTTCGCACCTAAACTGCAAGGGAACACCGGGGGAGCCTCGTGAGAGCCTTGGGATGTGTGTACAGGCTTTTGGGCACCCGGCAGTGAAAAACAGGGAATTACACCCTGTGACAGCTCACCAGAAAGCTTCCAGATAGCGAGGGAATCCGTCCTAGACAGGTGCTTTTGACCTACAGGGGTTTTTGCGCCATTATGTTGCCAAAATAAGGTCGAAAACCTGCGTTTTCAGCCCTCGCAAGGTTTGGACAGCTTTGTGAAAGCTTGTGCGAAGTGGTCGTGTCACAAAGTGATGACGTGGCGGACAGCAGAAACCCTAATTTCTGCCAGAAACCCTAAAATTCCTGCAAACCCTAATTTTTGCCAAAAACCCTAAATTCCGGAAATCGCGGAGGCGGATTATTAAATTTTTATATTTTTTTTTAAATTTATTTTTTTGGGAAAATGATGAGCGACGCGAATTTTGCTTTTGCTTTAAAAAAAAAAAAAAAAGAAAAGAGTCTCTAAGAGAGAGAGAGAACTGATGCTTTTGATTTTAAAAGCTTTTGGGGCTCTGCTTTTGGGCATCCCTTGTAACCTTTAAATTAGTGGTGAGGGCCTCACTTCTCAGAGCATCTGGATGCAGAGTCTGAGAGTGAAACCCTAACCGCTCTCTTGTACTTTGATGATTGATTAATACAAAAAGAAATACCGAAAGGGGCGCCAGTCTTTGGGGCCAATATCTCTAGGCACGGAACTCCGCCGGGCCAGTGCAAATCTATTGTGATCTGTGAATTGTTTTGAAGTGGTTATTTGGTGCTGTCGCGGTTGATTCTTGACTTGGAGTGTCCAAGTTTGTTACAGTGGTATCAGAGCACGGCCGATTTCTCTTCTACGGGAAATCCGATCTCCGAATTTTTTTTTTCCGCGGCACCTATGGCTTCAGGCAATGATCAGTCGACTCCCTCTGCATCTGGAGATGCGGGCTGGGATCACAACGAAGATTCAGGCAGAGAGTATGGCCCGCCTTGGCCTACTTAGGAGGAGCGGCGAGAGATAGAGCGTCGCCAGTTGATCAGCGAGGCAACAATGATGATGCTCAATTTTGCCAAGGACCCGAAGATGGCAAAATATATGAACAAGACCTCTTTGGAACAGGTACAGATGGAGTGGCAGAGAACCACAACACCACTCCCGAAACCCGCTCTCAAGAAACCTTCTGCCTCCAAGAAATATACGAAGAAGGAACTGGAGAACGTGGTTGATGCATGGATTGCTCAGCTTTTCGACGTGCAAAAGAAAGGCAAAAAGCACGGCAAAAAGCAGAACAAAGGTACTGACTTCCCGGGATATTTGGGTCGTCAATCGACATTCGACAAAGCAAAGAAACGGAAGAAGCGTGTTCGATTTGAAGGAGTACCCAGTTCTTCTTCTTCTTCTTCTGACAGTTCTTCTAGCTCCTCGGATTAGAGCGAAGAAGACAGAAAAAAGCAAAAAGCGAAGCAAGACACAAAGCTTCGGAACGGGCAAGAAAAAGGCAAAGAAGGCTACATCTCGCCCAAAGACTGACAGTTCTACTGAGGACTCGTCTACAGAAAGCTCAGATTCCGATGACGGAAAGTTTTATGCGAACAAGAAGAATTTTTACAAAGCCAACCAGTATGACTTTCTCGAAGATAAAAGCAAGAAAGTCCGAGAGTTTAAGGAAGGTGGCCACTCGATCATGTTTGATACTTTTGAGGATACTCAGATGCTTCGAAGGCTTTGTCTTTTATACAGCAGTTTGACATCGCTTTCGCGGGAGGACGCTATTCAGAGCACTCCAAGATTCGGAGAGCTGCCTCTTACTTTAAGGGGAATGCCCGTACTTGGTGGTCCACGCTTCTATTAAGCAAGATTGTGCCAGTTACATGGCTGAAATTCAAGAGGCTTTTTATTTCTTCTTGGTTGACTCAAGAGTTTGAGCAAGATATACGAGCTGCTTGGAACCATCTCCGGATGACCAAGAGCGATACAGTGAATTCTTATTGTGAAAGATTCTGGAGCTCTTTTCTACCCGCCTCTTCATTCAAGAAGATCTCATTCAGAGAACAGATTGAGCGGTTTACCTTGGGTCTACCTACAGAGATCCGAGACCACTGCTTGGAACAGAAGTCAGCTTCTATTCAGGAGTTGATGAGTCATGCGAAGCGGGGCTTTGCAATTCACTCTGGCAGTCTGACCTACCCCACAGATGAGGCCATGACACAACGAGCCGAACAGACTTCTGGGAATGAAAGTAGAATGAAAAAGAGCAACCCAGAGAAAAAAAAAAGGATGCACGACCCAAGCTTACTCCTGAGGAGAGAGCTCGCTTCATCAGAGAGGGGAAGTGCTTTGGATGCGGGAAACATGGACATATTTCCGCAAAGTGCCCTGATAAGGCACAGAAAGAACAGAATGATAAAGACGACGACAGGTCTGAGAGTTCGAGAGCAGCTGAGGAATGTGGCAGAAAAGGCAGATAGAAAAGCAGAACTGGTACCACATGGCGTGGGACCTGCACCGAATCTAATGAATGAAAGTACAAACTTTGCCGCTTTCGGGGCAAAGCGAAGGATCAGGAAGCTCTTTTGAAGGAGCCAAGGCCAACTTCTTTTCACTTGGAATTGGCGGCTCGATTTGGAACTACGCCCGACAGACTGACGCCACAGGCGGAGGTAGTTCGACTGGCACCCGGATGGGATGTTGCCATTACACCGAGCATTGGCAAACTTCGTTTGCAATGACAGGGGTGTTCAGGGCACGTGAGTGACGTTCTACTCGGGATCCCTTGGTACCACAAGAACTACGCCGTGGTTGACTACCGGGCCGAGAAAGCGACTTTGATAAATGAAGGGCTTAGAGATTGTACTTGATGAACTTCAGTTTTCTTACTCATTCTTTTGGGAGAACTGAACGATGGATAAAGGTTGAATATGTTTTGACCTGAAGAAAAGAACGCCAAGAGATGTCTACAAGACAGCTTTTCGGACGACTTTTGGGTTATTTGAGTTTTTGGTGATGCCTTTTGGCTTAACCAATGCTCCTGCGACATTTAACCGGATGATGGACAGGATTTTTCGAGAGTACAGGCTATTTGTTGGCACTTTCTTTGACGACATCATTGTTTTCTCGAAGAATGAGGCAGAACACAGAGATCATCTGCTTCAAGTCTTTCAGGCATTACGAGATCACACGTTAGTGATTAATGCAAAGAAAAGTGAATTTTTCCTACTAGAGATACACTTTTTGGGACACATTGTGTCAGCAGCAGGAGTGCGAATGGACCCGGCCAAGATAGAGACTATCCGTGATTGGCCCGATTTGAGGAATGTCCAGGAAGTTGGAAGCTTCTTGGGACTGTGTTCGTACTACAGGCGGTTCATACGAAAGTTTGCAGAGGTTGCTTCCCCTTTGCATATCTTGACACAGAAAGGAGTACCTTTTTCGTGGGGACCCCCAGAGGTGACTGCCTTTCAGACGTTGAAAGAGAAATTGACTACGGGACCTATTTTGACTTTGCTGGACTTGCAGAAGTCATTCGAAGTATATTGTGATGCTTGTGGTCGTAGTCTGGGTGCGGTCTTAATGCAAGAAGGCCATGTCATAGCTTACGAGAGCCGTTTGTTCTCTAGGCCGGAGATGACAGCACAGATTTATGAGAAAGAGCTTTTGGCGGTTATCCATGCTCTTACTCAGTGGCGGCATTACCTACTCGGAGCGGATTTTACTGTCTTTACAGACCATCAGAGTTTGCGCTACTTCTTGTCACAGAAGCAGCTTTCGGAAAAGCAGATGCGGTGGGCGAAAATCTTGTCACAGTTTCACTTCCAGATTGTCCATGTGCAGGGACAGAAGAATGTGGTGGCAGATGCTTTGTCTCGAAAACCGTTGGTTCTGGCTATTTCCGCGATACATCATAGGAGCTTCGAGGATATGGTCGATCAGTGTGCCACAGATACAGATTTTGCAGATATTTTCACATAGATACGGGATGGGGAGACAGTAGCTGGATACTCCCTTCAGGAATGCTACTTGATGAAAAAGACTATGTTGTGCGTTACACAGCCGTTGAGGGAAAAGGTTATGACTGATTGCCACTGTCCACCTTTTACGGGTCACCGTGGCATTGCTACCACCATGAAAGGGGTAGAGAGAGATTTCTTTTGGCGGAGACTAAAGAAGGATGTGGAAGAGTTTGTGCGCAGTTGCTTGGTATGCCAGAAGGTCAAGTTTGACAGGCATAAGGCACAGGGATTGTTACAGCCTTTACCCATACCCACCCGCCCCTGGGAAAATATTGAAATGGATTTCATTTTTTTTTAATCTCCCGAGAATACAGAATGATCACGATGATTTTCCGATTACATGGCACGCCTGAGACGGTTGTCTCCGACAGAGACCCCAGATTTATGAGTTTGTTTTGGAAGGCAATTTGGGCGAACATTGGCACGCGGTTGCAATTCTCGTCATCGTTCCACTTGCAGACTGACGGGCAATCTGAGATTGCCAATTCAGTGATTTTAGATTTATTGAAGTCTTGTATCTCGGATCAGAAGACTCAATGGGAAAAGAACTTACCTTTGGTGGAATTTGCCTACAATAACACGATACACTCTTCGACGGGGAAGATGCCATGTGAGATTGTTGAAACTACTGCGAAGGTTCCATCCTTCCTGAGCACGAAAAATTAGAAATTTGAAGCGGATGAATATTCGCGAGATTTGGATACGGCTTTTGCCAAGGTTCGCGAGACTTTGCAGGAGTCTCAAGAACGACAGAAAAAGGCAGCGGATCGCCATCGTCGCGACTGGAAACTGAAGGAGGATGATTGGGTGCTCTTACTTTTGAGAAGGCACGCCTAAGAAAGAAACAGGGAAAGGAAAGGCTTTTTCCAAAGCTTAGTATGTGATACTACGGACCTTTTCAGATTGCTGACAAGATAAATGATGTCTCCTTCCGATTGAAACTGCCAGATACTTGGAGGATTCACAATGCATTGCATGTGAGTCTCTTGAACCCTGTTAAGGGTGATGTGCCTGATGATGGGGAGCTTGATGAGCAACCCAAAGTGGAAGAAAACGAGGAGATCCTTGTTCCTGAACAGATTTTGGCACATAATGATACGAAGAAGGGTAAAGTCCGAAGGCGGTTCTTGGTTAAGTTCAAGAATTTTCCTGCATTTGATGCGAAGTGGATGGAGGAGGAGGACCTAGCAGATACTCCTCGGATTGTGAAACTTTACCTCGATGTTTTTGTTTAGCATAGTCTACTCCAAACGGAACCCAGAATTCAGCTTGGCCGGAGATCTGGTGCAGTGGGATGCACAAGAGGGGAGTCACTCCACTCCTTTGTCAACAGATGCCTCGCTTTTGATACTAAAGTCACTGATGTCTCTTTGAGCTTCAGGGATACTGAGAGCTGACAGTATTCTGCTGGATGACTTTATGAAATGGAATTCCTGATTATGATACTGATTTGTTCTTGACTTCTTGTGAGTGCAGGAACTGATAGACGAAATGACTGCAGCATTTTGGTCTGATTGATCTCGAATAGACATGGTTGCAATAGGGGTTAGTCAATCGGACATCGATGAGGTCCCGATTGGACCTAGATGTGATTGCTAGCTACATTGCCGATAAATCATGGTCTAAGATCCGAATGAATGTTGAATGTCATGTGATGTCCTGTGATGTCTGGTGATGTCCTGTGATGTCGTGTGATGTGACTGTCGATTTTGTACATGTGCTAGATGTGCGTTCCTAGTACGTAGGTACTAACAATCAGTGTCTGCTAAGACGGTTTATGGCTTTTGTCGGTTTTGCAGGCGTAATCGCGGTCGATTACAATGCTTTCAAGAGGGGGGTATGTCACAAAGTGATGACGTGGCGGACAGCAGAAACCCTAATTTCTGCCAGAAACCCTAAAATTCCTGCAAACCCTAATTTTTGCCAAAAACCCTAAATTCCGGAAATCGCGGAGGCGGATTATTATTATTATTATTATTATTATTATTTTATTTTATTTTTTGGAAAATGATGAGCGATGCGAATTTTGCTTTTGCTTTTTTTTTAAAAAAAAAAGAAAAGAGTCTCTAAGAGAGAGAGAGAACTGATGCTTTTGATTTTAAAAGCTTTTGGGGCTCTGCTTTTGGGCATCCCTTGTAACCTTTAAATTAGTGGTGAGGGCCTCACTTCTCAGAGCATCTGGACGCAGAGTCTGAGAGTGAAACCCTAACCGCTCTCTTGTACTTTGATGATTGATTAATACAAAAAGAAATACCGAAAGGGGGGCCAGTCTTTGGGGCCAATATCTCTAGGCACGGAACTCCACCGGGCCAGTGCAAATCTATTGTGATCTGTGAATTGTTTTGAAGTGGTTATTTGGTGCTGTCGCGGTTGATTCTTGACTTGGAGTGTCCAAGTTTGTTACAGTGTCCAAGTTTGTTACAGGTCGGATCGTCTAACTTAATTTGAATAAAGAAATACCGAAAGGGGCGCCAGTCTTTGGGGCCTACAGGGTGTCGGTCTCGTGTGCGCAGTGACATTCTAGTCGCTGGATGCAACTGTGTTCTCTTCCCTTCTCAGTGCTCTGTGTAAAGTTAACAGGTAATTGAAATAGTACCGCCCTCTACGTTGTACAGGCCGGTTATACCTTGCCTAACCGAGCTTGGTCATGATTCTGTCAATTCCCCTTGCAAGGTCCCCGCAAGGGGAATTGACATACAAGCATACAAGAAATAAACCACATTGGCCAATTTAGGACCAAACCCTAGACACCTCATTGTGGCAGCAATGAAGTCCCATTGCACAGTGTCAAAGGCCTTTTCAATATCAACTTGCGTGACCAACACATCTTGTTGCTGTACTTAGCATACTCCATGCCAATCATAACATTAGCTAAATTGTCCATGATTTGGCGACAAGGGTTTGAAGCCTTATGAAGTCCTATAAACAGTTAGTCCTTAATGCGATGGACCAACATTTTAGCCAATATCTTGTAAACCACCAGCATCAAAGTTATGGGCCGCCAATGAGAGAATTGCTCACAAAGCGCTTGCTTGGGCAACAATTTAAGTAAACCCCCTTTCCATGCTACTGGCAAATCCTGTTTCTCCCATGCCACATTTAATATGAAAAGCAGGGGCTGTTTTAGAGCATCCAAAAAGGAGAGGAAAAATTCGAGAGTAAGTCCATCCCAACCGGAGATCTCCAACGGCCCAATGCAAGCAAGGCACCATGCAATTCAAAATCAGTGAAAGGATGCTCAAGGCATTGTGCATCTTGCGAAGATAGGATCGGACAAAGATAAGAAAGCAACAATTGACGTGCTCGGCAAGCTGACGAAGATGGCTAAGATGGGCAGCAAACACCTGACGATAATGTGAAACCATAACCTCAGCAAGTTCCTGCTTTGAAGAAGTCCAAGCACCCGAGGGAAGCATAACCCGCTTAATTGATTTTGAGACCCTTAAATGATTCAGATGCTTTTAAAAAATTTCTTTGAAGCACAACCTTTATCCATAAAAGCCTGTTGACGTGCACGCGTCTATCATTTAGCAATTTTTTGCTTATCATTTTGCTGAATACACACACTCCATCATTTCAGAGTCAGACAGGGGCCACAAATCAGCCAACTCTTATAGTCGTTGACTAACCCGTTTCGCATCAACGACATTCCCCTGAATGCGTTGCATATACTGCATGCCATAGTCACAAATAACACTTTGTACTGTCGTGATAAAACGATACCATGCAACATCCAAATCAATATGCATGTGAACCAGCAGCGGGCGAATAATATCGGCAATCATGTGTCGAAAAACTTCATGAGTAAGATAGGCATTATTAACATGCAACAAGCGTTTCCTGTGAAGAGGCCGATCACAAAGAGACTGTCCAAAACACAAAGACAGCAAAAGAGGATAATGGTCCGATAGCTACAGGGCATAATCTATTCTCACATTGCATACAAATTCTTCATACTGTTGCCAATTAAGCAAGTACCAACGATCCAGTCGTGCTCTATAAGAAGAATGAGCAGCATGAAGAAAAGGTTAAACCAGAAGCATCGGGATGCAAACAACGCCATATATCAATCATTTGAGCAGAGGCAAAAAGAAGATCCCATTCGTGTTTCTCCGCAAGCAACATATGCGAATTTCTTGTGGTGCTGTCATTTAATTCAGGGGTATTATTGAAATCTCAACAAGGAAATGCATCAGAGGTCCAAGGGTGAGACGAAATTTCTCGCCATAAAGCAGCTCTTTGCCCAGAGGCCTTGTATGCATAAGGTACCTCCAAATTCATGAACTCGACCATTCAACAAACATTGTACAACCATCCACCGGCCATGCGGATCGTTGTATAGCAGAACAGGCTGAAGCTCATGTGGCGAACCAACATCAATAAATCCGAGAAATCTTGCAAGCTAGCGTACGCAATCCAATAGCTGGCAAAATAGGAACATTGATCAGCAAACTCGTGCTGATTATGCTCTTGCAATACAATTATGTCTGCCCTACATGTATGTACATAGTGCCAGGTCAGACGCCATTTGTCAAGGTTACATAACCCACGCACATTGTATGAGATGCATTTAATGTGACTTTGCATTAGGAAGCATATATACAAGAGGCAAGAAACATGGTAATCAAGTGGAGGTGCCCATAGACACGTCCCCATCCACTACATCCATACGAGGAGCCGGCCTGTGAGTCAAAGTAGGAAACGTGTCCACAGGGTTCACAGGCGAGGTGGAGTCTCACCAAGGAGTACATCTTTGTAAGAGTGCATCGCTTTTTCCCATGCATCAATCAATGTGCGATTGTCATTACATGGAAGTTTTTTTGCCTTTCGCAGCAACTCCATTCCCAGGATCAATGAGTTGCGGTGTCTTGTCTTTCCCTTTTTCCACATTCGAAGCCACTTTAGCAGTAGAGACTTCATTCTGTTTAACTTTGTTTGTGGGTTTTCTTGCAGGGATAGAAGTCGATGAAGGAACAACGGAAGGAGGGGGTTGCAGACCGGCTCTGGACATTCAGATTGCATATGGCCAAATTTGCCGCATCGAAAGCAAGAATTCGCAAATGTACCCCATTTAAGTTTAAAGGGGCGCTTGCCTATCCATGGATCTCCTCAATCAACCATAATTCCTTTAGGAGGAAGTTTGTCAGTGTCCAAGAGAATGCAAAACCTGTTTGTATTCGCATCCAATTTTGGGGGACAAATGACCTTACCAAGTTGCATGGCCAACAGCGGCAGCAGGAAATGTCTCCACGTGCGAGGGAAATCAACAATTTTCACCCACACCGGGCATTTGTGACGAATAAGACTGATAATCTTTAGTGAGTGCCCATTGGAGAACATGCGTCATTTGCATATTAAAGAAGAGGGGAGACATCTCAAGCAAAAGATTTCTAGCTTCCATATTTGCGAGCAAAACTTCATAAAATCCACGCGCCCCGAAATAGACACCATGGACATCTTGTCGTTAAGAAGAAAATCAACCCATTGCCCGACATCTTGCGCAGTAGGAATTTTCATTGGGAAAAACAGGATAACTACATTCATAGCATACTGCGCAATTGGGTCCATGAGGAATGCATACCTCAAGAGCAGGCGCATGACCATTCCATGCTTGTCGAGCCTCCTCAAAGTCCTCATACAAGCATGCTTTGATCTCGGAAGCGGCCTTCGAGGTGGGTTCCATTGCTTTCCGACGGTTAAAGACGCACAGAGAGTCGAACATAAATCACAAAGCCTCGCCAAACAAAACCAAATGTCTAGACAACTCCGCAAATAAATGAGGAACCAAAGCTCTGTAAAGACTTCGCACAATAATGCATCCAAAACCACAACACAGGTACATCAACTCAGCACTACCCTTTACACTTTCGAGCTTGACACAATACCAAACCTCTGATCAACCTGATAGCATCACCTGCCAACTGAAAGCAGCCTCACAAACCCTGGCAGACCTGCACAGCAAATTGAAATTGGTTGCACAAGGCAAAACCACAACGCTGAAGACTTTCTTCTACAAGGAAGACGCAAAGAGTTCGAGCAGGTCAAGGCGCTCAGTTAGCACAGGCAGGGGAGTTCGTGCAGGCAGCTCAGGTCGTGAAACTTGTGCAGATACAACTCGCGTAGGCAGAGGAGAAGACCACAGCGACGCGCGCGCACACACTGTCCAGCTCAATGACGAAGGTGACTAGGGTTGCAACAGGTGCTGTGAGCAGAGTCAAAACAGGCCCTTGTGCAGGGCAGAGGAACGCGCAGAGGTTGCTAGGCTCGTGGATAGAGCGCAGGAGCAGAATCGTTACACCCACACAACCGCGCCAAACACACACACAAGCAGACAGGCATACGATATCCTACACACAGACAAACAACCCCCCCCCCCCCCCCCCCCCCCCCCCCCCCCCCCCACACACACACACACACACACACACCATTAAAAGAAATTATAATATTTGATTAATTTATAAATGGAAAACCTCAGTGAGGAAAACCCAAGATCAGATACAAAGGGAAGAACACAAAAGTGTTCCGTAATGTAAAGGCTCTAGAAGTACACATAAGAGAGTTGAAGGATATCAAGGGCAAAATGTGAGGATTGCCTAAATGAAATATTGAAGGAAGGAAAGGGATCCACATCTTGCTGATGGAACATTTGAGAATTGCATTGGCACCACAAAGACCGTAGAGACCAAAATCTGACTCATGTGATGAAGACCGCAAATCAGTGAAGGAAGTTGGGAGAACGCCAAAAGACCAAAACCGTTTGTGGAAAACTGCCAAGGGAAGATATGCGGTCAAGGAAGGCCTTGGTGAAGCGACCCAAAGTAGATGTCTGACAGTCTCATCACACAGGCTAAACATCTAACACAATGAGAGGAGCAGATGTGACATGCACAGAGGAGAGCTCCAACAGGGAGAACTCTTCATCAAGTAGCGCCATAGAAATAGACATTCCTCCAAACGCAAATGGCTCTTCCAAGTTGCAGTAAGAGCCTTTCTTCACCATTGATCAGAATTATGTAGAGACCATAGCGCATTGCAATGGTCAGCCAGCCAAGATTCATGCAGGGGAAAAGCATAAATGTTGCGGGGAGAAATGGCAACAAAAGGTGTAAGGTCCAATCTGACTGTAAGGTGCAGTGGAAGTGAATGTTGAACTTTGCTCAAGATGAGTGCTCCGAACTGTGCTCAAGGGTTCCTTTTACTTACGGAAGGGAGAGCCTTTCGTTCCTCTAGTGAGAGTGCAAATGATCACAAACAAAGTAGAAAAACACTGTGAATGAAGGTGCTGAGACTGAGAGATAGAGAGAGAAGAATACGACACCAGAATGTTGTCAAACCCTCCTCCAAGGGCCCCTCTCTTTATGGCGAGAGAGGTCTATGCTATTGATTGCACAAATCTCTACAGTGGTCTAAATGCAATGGCTGAAAACTGAAAACGCTAGGGACTAAAATTGCAAATCTTGTATCTGCTGAATTCTGACACTGACGACGGTGATGACGACGACATAACGATGATGCGCTGAAAACGCAAATGCTGAAATCTGCAAGTAGCAGGCTGAATCTGCAAACGC
Organism: Adiantum capillus-veneris; assembly: GCF_014529385.1. Classification (NCBI taxonomy): domain Eukaryota; kingdom Viridiplantae; phylum Streptophyta; class Polypodiopsida; order Polypodiales; family Pteridaceae; genus Adiantum; species Adiantum capillus-veneris. Next base: position 106,314,959 of record NC_140941.1, read on the forward strand.
TGGCTGATCTGACCGTGCGGCAAGGATTTGCTGCGGGAAGGTGAGATCTGCGAGGTTTGGGGGCTGCGGTGCGGAGTCTGACGGCTGAAAACTGAAAACGCTGATGCAAAAATGGGTTCTATCGCCAAGAAACTGCAAACGCCAGGGCTGATCTGTTGTTCCAAAAACTCTAGGGCTACTGCTGCAAAAACGCTAGGCAATCTGTTGGAATCTGCTAAAGCCAGGCTGATCTGCAATCTGCAAAACATAGGGGCTTATCTGCAGTTGCTGAGAACGCTAGGCTATTCTTGATGGCTGAAAACGCTAGGTTGTTCCGCCGGGGGTCTCACTGAGAAGGTGCACTGCCAGACATTGGGTCTTTGCTGCCTCTTCTGCCAGAAAGTGCTAGCGCTAGCTTTTCTTAAATTCTTATATAGTCACTTGCAAGATTTGCCCTGCCCAGTTTCCCAACAAAGTCACTTATTAATAATAAGTGAAAAATGGCTAAAATAGGTTCTGTGCACTGTAAAATGCTCATGATGGATTTTGATGGTAATGCTGATGATCATGCTATGTGCAACCAAAGGATATGCAACTACTCTTAAGTGCCTGGACATGGACGGCCTGCGAACAGACTCACAAAGGTGCCAGAACACTTCCTAAGCTAAGTGAACCCTTGTCATGAAGTAGCTTGTCCACATGCACATAGGGTTAGATGTGCACGTGACACCGAGGTACGGGCAAAAATGGCAACAAAAGGTGTAAAGTCCAATTCGACGTACGACATCCATTGGCTAGTGGCAGGATGGGCAGGAAAGCATCCAGCATGTGCTTAAGCGTGCTCCAAATCTGACGATAATGTATGCCCAAACCAAAACGTGTAGCTGCCTAAGGAAAACGAAGCGTATTCCCAGACGTGTCAATCACATCATCCACCATGCGTATGCCATGACAAGAAAAGAAGTATGCCTGGCATGGCGATTGGTCAACAAGAGTAAGAGAGAATGCCCTACTCCAATGAATGCTTCCAAGAGTAGCGAATTCCCATTTGATTCTTGTTTGCCATGCAATGAAAGATGAGCCGTAATGGCTTCCCAAGCAAAGAGTAAACTAGAAATAACCGTGCAACTAGGAATATGACCGACCATCTTGCCAAACACAATCTCCCAGAGGGGCATCTGCCAGTGACCAAAGACGGAAGTGGTAACATGATGACATACTGGGGCAATCATGATTGTCCTTGGCTGAGATTGTTGCACAAGAGTAGGTAATAACATGGCCTTCCTCGCAAGAGCGTGGTGACGGAGGAACAAAATATTCCGCCCCCAACGCTTCAAAGTGCAAAGTTTCTCCATTGATAACAAACGAAGCCCTTTTTTGCGGGAATTAGTGCACCACAAATGAGGTAAATAATCAAATATAAGCAATGTGAGGTGAGGACGAGGCCAATGCAACAACGGCAAGTACAACTGAACATAGGCCATTGTGATGCTCTGGACGATATGGAGCCAAACATGAAATAGCCACGTGGATAGTTTTTGTCAGGTGCAACAAAAATTGAAATGGTGACAAGATCTAGACTTAACACTTCCACAAATCTTTACTTCTTTCCGTGCTTGAATGTGTGCTACTTAGCACAAATGATGGTTCCTTTTAGTTCCTTGTAGAGAGAGAGGTAGAGATGTGGAGAAATGAAATGAAATGAAATGATATATTAACGTCTACAAAAGGCCAAAATGACCTATGAGACCAAACTGATTACAATGATGAGTCTAGTACCAAGTCTGGGTACAAACAAAGATAACTACAAACTAAAAACTGAGATAGGAGTGCTGCCAACTCCTATGGGTGGCTGGTAAGCTGAGCAATGGTATCATGCCACAAAGGTACAAAGTGGGGATAAGTATCACCATGATACAATATAGCAGTAGCATGAAGCCTATCCTGATCGACACTCTGGGTGTCGTGCTAGAATTTTGTGAATCCTCTGCCGCAATCTCCTCCGGTGCTGCGTGGCTTCCCTCCTCGGTCGCGGTCGTCTCGATCTCCCCAACTCTATAGCTCGGTCAATGAGAGTACCGTTGGTGTGTGTATGGGTGGGAACCGAGCTCTGTGATGGTGGTGTCCCCTCTACCTCTGTGGTACTCGTACTGAAGAAATCTGAGATGCGTCTCTGGGATTGTCTCTGTCTATGCCCTCTCAATAGAGAGTCTCTATGTCTCTGTATCTCAAGTAGAAATAATCCTAGACATCTCTGATCCTGATATCTCATGACTCTATCTAACGAGTCAAAACCATCTTGAATAAACAATGAAAGCATCCCCGTATCTCATAGTAGACTGTGCCGTGACATATGTAGTGAAACTCTGTCTCTGACTCTGCATGGCATAACTGACATATCCTACTGTCTACTGGTATGCCTCTGAATCTACCTGTCTCAATCCCAAGCTGGTGTGAAGATGTGCGAATCTGGCCATGAGATAGATGTGTGTCCATGTAGCTGGGCCGTGTGACAAAACCGTCTGTCGTGAGAAGGAGAAGATGCTCTCTATAGAAAGCCCTCTTCGTACCCAACTCCCTTGATGGCTCTGTCCATGTCCTCCTGGTATCAAGCTGGATAAGATCCTGCCGAATTAGTCTAGTAATCTCCATACGTGTAAGAGCCAAAAATGGTGCATCAAGAGAATACTGGAAAGGGGGCAGCCTGTCCATGCTGAAACCATGCCTTTGAAACCATGAGCTCATCTGTGCATACCAACATGATGTATCTCCCTGTAATGCCATGACTCAAGAGCAAGCCTAGCATATCTGTCCCTAGTGGTGTCCCATAAGCTGTGTACAAATGATACTGATTTGGTAAGTGCCTCAACCTCCGTAGGTGGGGCAGCCAGCTCCGCTCGTATGATGTCATGTGGAGAGAGAGAGAGAGAGAGAGAGAGAGAGAGAGAGAGAGAGAGAGAGAGAGAGAGAGAGGAGGAGGAAAGAAAAGAAGAAGAAGAAGAAGAGTATTTTAACGTCGTAGGAAACTATTACAAGAGACCTGAAAGATGTGTGTGTGTGTGTGTGTGTGTGTGAGAGAGAGAGAGAGAGAGAGAGAGAGAGAGAGAGAGAGAGACCCAATGGGGTCCCAACCAACCCTCTCAAGGGCCCCCCACAACGCTGTCAATGTGGTATATGCTTTTGATTGTGTACATGGAATGTACACACATGCAATACCTCAATGCAGACTCTATTGACTCGAACAATGGGGAATGTATCTGTGGTAACTCTTCAAGATGAAGAACCTCCCAGCTAATTTGATGCACCTTGGATCCGTCTTGATGAGGGGTTGCTGATGGCTACCAAGGGGTAAACCTGGGATTGATTTGCGCTCCCAATGTGAGAGGAATCGATGGCTGAAAGGTGGATGCAAAAGCGCAGATCTGGCTGCAAAAATGCAGCCGATCCATTGCGCAAAGCAGAGCTGGAAATGTGTTCCCGTCATTAGCTCCGGAATGAAAAGAGGAACATTTTATTACTCTGCCGCTAAGTCAATTGAAGAACTGGTTGAGATATTTTTAGCTTGGAAGGTCGAATGCGGGAATTTGTTGCATGAGTGCCACTTGGCACATTTTTGGGCAATTACCAGACGGGGGGAGTTACTAGTGTTGAAATTGAACGTTGGGCTGTTTTTGACGAGTGTGGCCGGTTGCAACAGGTACGAAAGCTATTGATTGCTTGAAACCGGCCTGTAGGGCAGTAGAGGTTAGCTTTCACCCGATTCTTCAACACTTGACTTTACGACACAAAGCAATGTCTTAAAAGGAACCTGTAACTGAGACTGAATTATACTTCAAGACAAATAGCACGGCCAGGAAACTAGAATGCTTCCAAGCAGACAGCGACACCTGTAGGCCCCAAAGGTTGGCGCCCCTTTTTGGTATTTCTTTATTCTTTAACAGAGGGAATAAAACATGTGGTTCCCTACAAGCTACCCCGCACAATCTGGGCTGAATTCCGTCTGTTCTGGCCCGATTTCGACAGCATAACTGTACTAGAACCTTTCACAGTCAGTATCCCCACGCAGTAGTTGACTTTCCCGACGCATACGGACACTTTGCAAAACCTGGCAGAGAATCTGCAGCACGCTGAATTCTCTGTTTTCTGCCCCGAAAATGCGCTCGATCAACTGTACAGCGGTCCCCTCGCGTCTCCGAACCTCTTGGGGGTATTAGGGACCGTTTAGGGCCGAAACCCTAAACCTGCAAAAATACACAGCAGGCTGTAATCCCCTGTTTCGGGCTCCGTTTCGCGTGCCGTTTCGCGTCCGTAGCAAGTCCTCGAGCTCCCGCACCTGTAGGGCTACTTGCCCTATGAATCGGACGAGATTTCTCACGTGAAACCTCTCCGAATTCACTTGTACCTGCTGCAGGGGATTAGCCGCTAGCTAATCCACTACCTATGTAAGAGGCTCTTGCCTCGGCAATTGCGCATGAACCCACACAACTGTACATTGGTCAAATGAAAAGCCCACTAGTGGGGCATAACATACTGCTCATAGGGGAGAGAGAGAGCAGTGCGTAGCGTGCAGGGCATCACTCTTGGCACCGCACTGTACATAAGAGGGAAAGGAAGCACTCCATAGCTCTTGCAACCTGTTGCAATCCACCTACTGTTGAAAAATGCGCCCCCTTCCTCTTGTAGACTCCCCTCAAAGTGGCAGAAGTGCTCACAGAGTGACACCTCGCCCAATTTCCGACTTTGGCCAACTTGGCTAAAAATATCTCAACTGGTGCGTCAGTTGACTTGGCAGCAAAGCAATAAAATGTTCCCCTAGTCATACCGAAGGTAATGACGCGAACACATTTTCAGGTCCAAAATAGCAGTTCCCTAAATATTAGGAGATGCTTCCATGGCACTCACATTGGTCATCTAACCATCAATCACCACAGGAACCACATCGAAAAATACAATGTCGACCAGCTATCAGGTGATTTTCACTCGTAGCCCCATTGTGGCTAACCTTAATCCATTTCCCCAACTTCAATGCTCACTGGCTGTCCGGCCTAGACTCTCACTGTCCGCCTCACACCATGCAACTCGAGCATTGGCATTTCCAGAGGGGTGCTTTAAAACAAATCAAATAAATTTCCCCCAAAAAGAAATCAACAAGTAAAGTTGCCACAGACTCGTGACATACCCCCCTCTTGAAATCGCGAACGTCCTCGTTTGCATGAATATCAATCCATTAGTGTGTACAACAGACACCGTATCACGGCTGTCAACCTTTTCGTGTGTACACACTTGGTTAACATGGTACGAGATATACATGCTTATAGCTAACACTCTTGTGTATTCAACACTTGTTAACTCATGTATGGTCTACCTGTGAGACTGTTTTATTGACATAGTGGATAGCTTTCACACTGTGCCACTGGCTTTAATAGAGTCCATAACTTTTAGTACACTTGGAATCCTTTCAAGCATAATAAACCAACAGTTTAAAAATGCGTCAACATGTACTCATTAGAAGCAATTGCTGTACTCTTGACAACTAACAAGACATACTTACTTCTATAGCACTGAACAAACTTTTGGACAAAACTTTTATTCCCCAAGGGCAATTGCCAAGCAGGGTATACTTCTATTGCACTATATCCATAGATACATGAGAAGTGCTAGCTCCTGGATCACCCCCCTCTAGCGCAGGTCTCTTTCCTTTTGACCTTTGCTCTTCTTGCGTTGGAGAATACGTAGGTGGTAACCAAAGGCTTCAAGGTAGAGCTGCAATACATTTGGTGACTCTAACAGTTCACTCTCTTCCATCCACTTTGCATCCATAGGTGGATAGTTCTTGAACTTCACCAAATATCGCCTTGTAACCTTGCCTTTGACTTTTCTTTCCTTGTGTGCCATGATCTGTTCTGGGACCAAAATATCATCAAGCTCTTCAACTTCTGGCTGCTCTTCAACTGGCATATCCTCTGGCACATCACCAATAAATGGTCTTAGAAGACTCACATGAAAAGCATTGTGAATCTTCTAGTTCTCAGGCAATTTCAGCCTATAACTGACGTCACTGATCTTCTCTGTTACTTGAAAAGGCCCGTAGTAACACATATTGAGCTTTGTAAAGAGACTTTCTTTACCTTTTCGTTTCTTTAAGCGTGCCTTTTCAAACCGCAACAGTACCCAATCACCAAGTGAAAACAGCAATTCACGACGGTGAAGATCAGCAGCTTTCTTTTGCTTTGCATGTGTCCTTTCAAGGGCATTCTTTATCTTCTGGTACATTTCATCCATATTCTGTACATATTGATCTGCCTGAAAGATCTTTTCCTTGGTATGCAAAATGGGAGGAACTTTCACATGACCTTCGACAATTTCAAAAGGTGCTTTGCCTGTTGAAGAATGCACTGTGTTGTTGTACGCACATTCAACCAATGGCAAATACTGCTCCCACTTCGCCTTGTGCTCTGACACATAGCACTGACAGTAGAATTTGCCTCTTCTGACTGCCCATCTGTCTGTGGATGAAACGATGATGAGAACTTAAGCGTAGTGCCCATATTCTCAAATATGCCTCTCCAGAATAGACTTGTCATCCGTGGGTCACGGTCACTGACAATCGATTGTGGCATACCATGGTACTTAAAGATATTGTACATAAAGAGACGTGCCATCTGATCTGGTTTTATCTTCTTGCTAACAAGAATGAAATGAGCTTGCTTGCTGAATCTGCAAATAATAGTCCAGATTCCATCATTCCCTGTCTGTGTTATGGGAAGATCAAAGATAAAATCCATAGCTATGCTTTCCCATGGTTTATCTGGAATCGGCAATGGCTGTAACAGCCCTGGTGCCTTTTACCTATCAAACTTGACCTTTTGGCAAATCACGCATGCTCGCACAAAGGCATCGACATCTCTCCTCAAGGTAGGCCAATAAAAGAATGTCTCAACCGCTTTCACTGTAGCATCTATACCACGATGCCCTGCATACGGTGGGACATGACTCTCTACCATGACCTTATGTCGCAATGGCCTAGTGACACAGAGTCTGCCATGCATCATCATAAAACCATCTCTGAGGAGGTAGTGCTCATGACGTTGTCCTTCCTATAACTGTTCGAAGATCCTTGCAAAATCTTTGTCATTTGCATACTGTTCCTTCATGTCATCAAGCTCATGATGATAAGGAATTGACACGGCTGAAATTTGTGGCTTTCTTGATAGCGCATCAGCCACAACATTCTTTTTGCCTTCCACATGCACAATCTGGAAGTGAAACATGGAGAGAATGTTTGCCCATCGCATATGCTTTTCCGATAGCTTTGACTGTGTCAGAAAGTATCGCAAGGTCTGATGATCCGTTTGGACAACAAAATCAGCACCCAGCAGATAGTGTTTCCAACTTAAGAGGGCATGAATCACAGCCAGTAACTCTTTTCCATAGACCTGCATAGTCATGTTTGGCCCTTGCAAGATTCTGCTCTCATAGGCTACTACCCTGCCATCTTGCATTACCACTGCACCAATGCTACTGCCACAAGCGTCACACTGGACCACAAATGACTTCTTGAGATCTGGCAAAACAATGACCGGATCTGAAGTCATCTTTTCCTTTAAGAGGTTAAAAGCTGAAATCTCTTTTTGGGTCCATCTGAAAGTGACCTCATTCTTTTGCAAAGCATGTAAAGGTGAAGCAATTTCTGCAAAGTTGCGAATGAATCTTTTGTCGTAAGAACATAGCCCTAAGAAGCTACGGACATCGGGCACAGTCCTTAAAGCTGGCCATGTCTTGATTGCTTCTACCTTCGCAGGATCCATTCGGACACCATCCTTTGACACAATGTGTCCAAGGAAGTGGATCTCTTCCAAGAAGAACTCGCTTTTCTTGCCATTGATGAGCAATCTGTTCTTGCGCAACTCTTCGAACACAATGGTCAGGTGATGCCTATGCTCCTCTTCATTCTTCAAGTAGACTATCATGTCATCAAAGAATGTGCCAACAAAGTTCTGATATGGACGGAAGATCGTATCCATCATCCTATTGAACGTAGCAGGAGCATTCGTAAGACCAAATGGCATCACTAAGAACTCATAGAGACCAAATGTCGTTCTAAACGCAGTCTTATGCACATCCTCAGGCCTAATTCGAATCTGATGGTACCCACTTTTAAGGTCGATCCTGCTGAAAATCGCCGCACCCTCTAGGTGGTCAAGAATATCGTCAATCCTTGGAATAGGAAACCTATTCTTGATGGTATTCTTATTTAACGCACGGTAGTCAATACACATGCGCCACGAGCCATCCTTTTTCTGTACTAAGAGCACTAAAGAGCAATAGGGTGATGAGCTAGGCTGAATCAGCCCTTTCTCTAAGAGCTCCTCCACTTGGCTCATAATCTCTTTCCGCTGTGCCTCGCTAACCCTATACGGTGACCTATTTGGTGGGCTACAACCTGGCATCAAATCAATCGCATGATCCTCGGGCCTCTCCGGCAGTAGTTGAGACGGTAATGAATCATAAAAACAACCATTAAACTTTTGCAAAAATGCTAGCCTGTCTTTATCTAACACAGATAAATTTGACTGGCAACTATCTGAAACATCACGTGCAAAAACCAAGTATGCAGAAAGATGATTCTTTATTACAGAAGTGATAGCAGAAGCAGATACAATAGGGACTGACTCTCCTTTTAGCTTTACATCCAAAATGTGAGTTTTGCCCCTATGCTGTACAGTGATCTTTTTGTTGTAGGCATCCAAGACTCCATGCACTCGGAACATCCACGGGATCCCCAACAAGACATCACATCCTTCCAGCGGCATGATGTAGAACTCTTCTGTGTCCACATACGGTTGAATATGCAGACGCAGCTTTCCAATGATGGGAGTAACGCACTCTGAGTGGCCAGGACATGCCAATCCTGCCTCTGCGGTATACCCCATCTCTTCAGCTCTGATGCCCAGCTTCATAGCTAATTTTGGCGTAATAAAGTTCGCTTTGGCACCTGGATCAAAGAAGATAAGCGCCATCTGGTCTCTAACTTTACCCCACGCTCTGCATAACTCACTGGCATCTGTACTAGGCCTGTCGCCCAACATGTCTGGCACTAAACCTGCCGAGGGCATAGGCTTCTTTCCTTTCCTGTCCTCTTTGTCATCTGAGTCAGCTGGCCTTTTCTTTTGTGGACAGTTGGTTGCAAAATGACCAGTCTGCTCGAAATTCCGCCTAGCTGAGTTTGGGGTTCAATTTGGAATAGACTATGCTAAAGAAATGCTTCAAGGTAAAGGGAGGAGTATCTGCCAGGTCCTCCTGCTCCATCCACTTCGCATCCAATGCGGGATAGTTCTTGAATTTAACCAAGAACCGCCTTATCATTTTACCTTTTACCTTTCTATCTTTATGTGCCAAAATCTATTTTGGAACGAGTATCTCCTTGTTTTCCTCCACTTCGGGTTGCTCATCAGGCCCCCCATCATCGGGCACATCGCCTTTAAAAGGCTTCAGGAGACTCACATGAAAAGCATTGTGAATCCTCCAAGTATCGGGCAGCGTCAGTCTAAAGGAGACATCATTTATCTTTTCGGAAATCTGGAAAGGTCCATAATATCTCATGCTAAGCTTTGGAAAAAGCCACTCCTTTAGTGATGCCGGATAGCATGAGTGAGGGCCTGATTTACCTCATTCCAAAGGAGGATGGCTCCTTGGATGAGATTCGACAGTGGCGCCCCATCACCATCCTCAACTCAGCCTACAAAATTCTTGCCAAGGCTCTGAGTTTGAGGATTCAGCCACTTTTGGAGAGCCTTATACATGGGACTCAGACAGGTTTTGTCAAGGAACGCAGTATCCTTGACAACATCTTCACTTTCTGGGAGGCTTCTGCCTTGGCACGTCTCCGTGGGGAGGACCTTGTGATTCTTCTTCTCGATTTTGAGAAGGCATACGACAGAGTTGACTGGGACTTTCTAGAGGGAACGCTTCGCAGGATGGGCTTTTCAGATGCTTGGATCAGAGGGGTGTCAGCTTTGTACAGACAGGCTCACAGTCAGGTGCTTTTGGCAGGAGGTAGTGGTGAGCGCTTCATGCTCACACGATCGGTCAGACAGGGTTGTCCTCTTGCCCCCTTTCTCTTTCTATTCTATGCGGAGGCGATGAGCAGATTTTTGGTGTCACAGCAGGTTGGTTTGAGGGGCTTAGCACTCCCGATACGGGGAGATGAGCTTCTGGACGCTGAGTTTGCCGACGACTCAGCCTTGTACTTAGAGGGCCAGGAGGCCAATTTACACAGGTGTGGGCAGGCTCTTGAGACCTTCTGCTGTGCATCGGGCACATTGATCAACTGGAGAAAGACAGTGGCTTTCTCGGTTGGCAGTGCTCCTGTGCCAGAGTGGATGCCAGGAGAGGGTTTCAGGTGGATTCCCCCAGGGACTGCAGTTCGATACTTGGGTTGTCAGGTTGGTTTGGATTTGTCCCCCGAGCAGCAGATTGCTCCTCTTCTCCTGTCCATCAGGAGAAAGCTGTTACACTGGAGCTCAGCACGACTTTCGCTGGCTGGTAGAGTAGTAGTTGCCAACCAGGTGTTGTTGGCAACTATGTGGTACATCACTTCTTGCTGGATCTTCTCTAGTTCTTGTATCAGCCAGGTAGAGAGGCTGATCAGGAACTTCCTTTGGTCAAGTCGCGACACTCAGGTTGCCCGAGCCAAGGTGGCTTGGTCGGTCATCACACTTCCTTGTTCTCAGGGAGGGCTTGGGATCATTGATCCAGCACAGCACAACAGAGCCCTTCTTGGGAAGTTCGTCGTCAGAGGACTTCTTCCAAGCGAGGAGCCCTGGAAAGAGTTCTTGCTGCAGAGGCTTCGTGCCAGGGTGCCTCAGTCAGGAGGCCCTTGGCAACCTTCGACCAGATGGATCTTTACATAGCTGCACCGAGTTGGTTTGAGCAGGAGACTGGAGGACCGATTCGCTGTGAGTTTGCTTCGCTCTTGGGAGCTCTTACGGCGTGGCCTAGAGCAGAGACAACCGACATGCACGGAGGAGCGCCTACGACAGCCCCTCGTCTGGAACCCCATGGTTAGCACTCAGAGAGGCCACTTGGTTGGGAGTAGGCCTCATGTTTCATGGGGTCCCATGGCAGCAGGTCCAGCGCGCTCTCTAGGTGACTGGCTAGAGTTCACAGGTTTGTCAGAGGAGGTGCAGGGTGTCCAGCTACAGGGCATGAGAGGGGTTCAGAGCATGTATCAGGACATCTCAGAGTCAGTTCCAGCTGAGTGGCTCACGCCTCTCGAGCCAGTAGCACCCCGATGGATGGGAACCTTCACACGACTGGAGGTTCTCATCTCAATCAGGGCTTGTTCAAAGACTGTCCCAGCCCTGTTCTTTGAGCTTCAGGGTGGGGGACGATTACAACGAGTTACAGTAGAGGCCCCGCAGGTAGCAGAGTGCTATTTCCAGAGGATCCGAGTTGTGGGCATCTGTGGGAGGACTTGCGTCATAGACCCTGACCCAGCAGCTCTCGAGACAGGACACTGGAGGCTATGGGCTTGGGAGTGTTGTCCACTGGCACGAGTACAGTGGGATCTTGGTGAGTGGCTATGGAGGGACCCCTTCTCTTCTGCAGACCGCCCAGGAGTCCCTTTCTTTCAGTACACTGTTGGGCTTGGACGTCATATACTTGCAGCGCAGAGAGAGGCCCGCCCCGCTGCAGCACGTCATTGGCAGGAGGAGGGTCTCACAGTTGAGTTCTTGGCAGCTTTTTGGCAGAGGCTGTGGGACTCCAGACAGCCGACGCGCGTCACTTTGTTCCAGTGGTTGGTTGCACACAGAGCCACAGCAGTAGGGAGCTGGCTTGTGCATAGTGGTCTCTCGGCCGCATGTACAGCCTGTGACCCGTTGGTGGAGAGTCAGCGACACTGTCTTTGGGACTGTCCTTCGGCCCAGCAGGTGTGGCTACGAGTTCTTCGGCTGATGCCTGCCCTCTCCGCGGCTCGACAATACACTTGGGGGGCAGCGGCTTGGTCCACCCTCACGGGCCCGGCACTACAGTTTGAGCTATCTTCCACCAGCAGGATGATAGTGATACAGGGGGGGCGACCTGCACTCCAGCCTGCTACAGACCTTACTCCACAGGAGTGGTGCAGTGAGAGAGAGGAGTGCTGGGAGCTCATCAGCGGCCTAGCTCTTTGGTTCATCTGGCGGGCCCGTTGTTTCCGCATCTTTGAGGCTCGCCCTGTGCCACCAGCAGAGACTGTTCGTGACTTTTGGCTAGAGCTGATCCATACTCTCAGAGGACAGCTTGAGGGACTATAGGGCAGCTCCGACCGCATGCGGGAGCGCCGCGAGGCTTTCCTTCGACTGTGGCGCCCTGGGCCTTTCTACACCATGGTCCAGGGGGTGCTCAGATGGCACTACTGTCCACCTGTGTGGCTCTTCCCTCCTCCCATTTCTTGATTTAGCCCCATTGTATATATGCTGTTTTTTCATTGGGAGAGTCTCCCCATCATGCTTGTTGTAGCCCTCTCTTGCAGAGGTGGATGTAGCCCTATGGGCAGTTTTCATTAACTAATAGAAGGATCTTTTTCTTGGAAAAAAAAAAAAAGCCGCTCCTTTCCTTTTTTCTTTCTCAGGCATGCCTTCTCAAAACGTAAGAGCACCCAATTGTTCTCCTTTAATTTCAAATCGCGAAGATGTTGATCTGCTGCCTTTTTGTGTCTTTCTTGAGATTTCTGCAAAGCCTCCCGGACCTTGGCAAAAGCCGTGTCTAAGTCCCGCGTGTACGAGTCGCCTTCAAAAATCTTATCTTTCGTGCTTAGGAAGGGTGGAACCTTCGTAGCACCTTCAATAATCTCAAATGGCCCCTTCCCCGTCAAAGAGTGTATCGTGTAACTGCGTACAAAATCGTCCACGTCCTTCTTGAGTCTCGGCCTGTCACAAACTGCTGACGTGTCAAAGCCCTAAAGAATGGAGCCAACTTGTAGATGCCGGCCGAGGAGCCTAAACCCTAAGAAGAACAAGTCACAATAGAAGAAGTCCTACCAAATTATTGGGGCCCCAGTGACATAAAGGAAGTAAAATAAAGCAGGATCCACACACACACACAAAATTGACGACGTGGCAGCTGTATGAACACTCCACGTTTTGCGCTGACTACTGACGTGGCAGTTGTACGAAATTCCGCAAAATGCGCTGACAGCTTTTTGGCATTGCTTTTGGACTAGAAGCTTTTGAGTTTTGAAGGCTTTTCACTGTAACTGCTTTTCAGGCCAAGGGCCTTTAAATATGAGGTTAGGGCTCATTCTCTGGCATGCTTCCTAGAGAAGGTGCAGAGTATGGAGTTCCGGCTTGTACTGTGTTGATGCAATATAAAGAAATACCGAAAGGGGCGCCAAGGTTTGGGGCCAATACTCTTTGGGGTGGAATTCCGCAACTCCGTGTCGTGTCGTCTCTCTCTCTCTCTCTCTCTCTCTCTCTCTCTCTCTCTCTCTCTCTCTCTCTCTCTCTCTCTCTCTCTCTCTCTCTCTCTCTCTCTCTCTCTCTCTCTCTCTCTCTGTTCAATTGATATTTGAAGTGCTTAAAGTTACACAAAAGAGCAGACAGAGCAAATGTTACGTGCACATCTAACCCTATGTGTACATGGACAAGCTACTTCATCACTAGGGTTCAGTAAAGTTCAGTCAGCCTAGCTTAGGAAGTGTTCTGGCTTTTGTGAGTCTGTTCGCAGACCGTGCATGTCCAAACACTTAGAGTAGATGCATATCCTCTGGTTGCACACAGCATGATCATCAGCATTACCATCAGATTCCATCAGGAGCTTTTTACAGTGCAGAAAACCTATTTTCCCTATTTTAGCCATTTTTCACTAATCATTTTTAAGTGACTTTTGTTGGGAAACTGGGTAGGGAAAATTGCCCAAGCAAGTATATAAGAAACCCTAGCGCTAGCACTTTCTGGTAGAAGAGGCAGCACGGATGTAACAGACTTGAACACTCCAAGTCAAGAATCAACCGCGACAGCACCAAATAACCACTTCAAAACAAGTCACAGATCACAATAGATGTACACTGGCCCGGCGGAGTTCCATGCCTAGAGATATTGGCCCCAAAGATTGGCGCCCCTTTCGGTATTTCTTTTTATATTAATCAAATCATAGTACAAGAGAGTGGCTAGGGTTTCACTCTCAGACTCTGCGTCCAGATGCTCTGAGAAGTGAGGCCCTCACCACTAATTTAAAGGTTACAAGGGATGCCCAAAAGCAGAGCCCCAAAAGCTTTTAAAATAAAAAGCATTAGTTCTCACTCTCTCTTAGAGAGTCTTTTTCTCTTTTTTTTATAAAAAAAAGCAAAATTCGCGTCACTCATCATATTCCGCCTCCGCGATTTCCGGAAATTAGGGTTTTTGGCAGAAATTAGGGTTTGCATGAATTTTAGGGTTTCTGCTGTCCGCCACGTCATCACTTTGTGACATACCCCCCTCTTGAAAGCATTGTAATCGACCTCGATTACGCCTGCAAAACCGACAAAAGCCATAAACCGTCTTAGCAGACACTGACTGTTAGTACCTACGTACTAGGAACACACATCTAGCACATGTACAAAATCGACAGTCATATCACACGACATCACAGGACATCACCAGACATCACAGGACATTACATGACATTCAACATTCATTCGGATCTTAGACCATGATTTATCGGCAATGTAGCTAGCAATCACATCCAGGTCCAATCCGGACCTCATCGATGTCCGATTGACTAACCCCTATTGCAACCATGTCTATTCGAGATCAATCAGACCAAAATGCTGCAGTCATTTCGTCTATCAGTTCCTGCACTCACAAGAAGTCAAGAACAAATCAGTATCATAATCAGGAATTCCATTTCATAAAGTCATCAAGCAGAATACTGTCAGCTCTCAGTATCCCTGAAGCTCAAAGAGACATCAGTGACTTTAGTATCAAAATCAAGGCATCTGTTGACAAAGGAGCGGAGTAACTCCCCTCTTGTGCATCCCACTGCACCAGATCTTCGGCCAAGCTGAGTTTCTGGGTTCCGTTTGGAGTAGACTATGCTAAACCAAAACATCGAGGTAAAGTTTCACAATCCGAGGAGTATCTGCTAGGTCCTCCTCCTCCATCCACTTCGCATCAAATGCAGGAAAGTTCTTGAACTTAACCAAGAACCCGCCTTCGGACTTTACCTTTCTTCGTATCGTTATGTGCCAAAATCTGTTCAAGAACAAGGACTTCCTCGTTTTCTTCCAATTCGGGTTGCTCATCAGGCTCCCCATCATCAGGCACATCACCCTTAACAGGGTTCAAGAGACTCACATGCAATGCATTATGAATCCTCCAAGTATCTGGCAGTTTCAATCGGAAGGAGACATCATTTATCTTGTCAGTGATCTGGAAAGGTCCGTAGTATCGCATACTAAGCTTTGGAAAAAAGCCTCTCCTTTCCCTTTTTCTTTCGTAGGCGTGCCTTCTCAAAAGTAGTAGCACCCAATCATCCTCCTTCAATTTCAAGTCGCGACGATGGCGATCTGCTGCCTTTTTCTGTCGTTCTTGAGACTTCTGCAAAGTCTCGCGAACCTTGGCAAAAGCCGTATCCAAATCTCGCGAATATTCATCCGCTTCAAATATCTAATCTTTCGTGCTTAGGAAGGATGGAACCTTCACAGCACTTTCAACAATCTCACATCGCGTCTTCCTCGTCGAAGAGTGTATCGTGTTATTATAGGCAAATTCCACCAAAGGTAAGTTCTTTTCCCATTGGGTCTTCTGATCCGAGATACAAGACTTCAATAAATCTAAAATCACTGAATTGGCAATCTCAAATTGCCCGTCAGTCTGCAAGTGGAACGATGACGAGAACTGCAACTGCGTGTCAATGTTCTCCCAAATTGCCTTCCAAAACCAACTCATAAATCTGGGGTCCATGTCGGAGAGCATCGTCTCAGACGTGCCATGTAATCGGAAAATCATCGTGATCATTCTGTGTTCTCGGGAGATCAAAAATGAAATCCATTGCAATACTTTCCCAGGGGTGGGTGGGTATGGGTAAAGGCTGTAACAATCCCTGTGCCTTATGCCTGTCAAACTTGACCTTCTGGCATACCAAGCAACTGCGCACAAACTCTTCCACGTCCTTTTTGAGTCACGGCCAAAAGAAGTATCTCTCTACCCCTTTCATGGTGGTAGCAATGCCGCGGTGACCCGTAAAAGGTGGACAATGGCATTCAGTCATAACCTTATCTCTCAACGGCTGTGTAACGCACAACATAGTCTGTTTCATCAAGTAGCCTTCCCGAAGGGAGTATCCAGCTATTGTCTCCCCATCCCGTATCCGTGTGAAAATATCTGCAAAATCTGTATCTGTGGCATACCGATCGACCATATCCTCGAAGCTCCTATAATGTATCGCGGAAACAGCCAGAACCAACGGTTTCCGAGACAAAGCATCTGCCACCACATTCTTTTGTCCCTGCACATGGACAATCTGGAAGTGGAACTGTGACAAGATGTTCGCCTACCGCAACTGCTTTTCCGAAAGCTGCTTCTGTGACAAGAAGTAGCGCAAAATCTGATGGTCTGTAAAGACAGTAAAATCCGCTCCGAGTAGGTAATGCCGCCACTGAGTAAGAGCATGGATAACCGCCAAAAGCTCTTTCTCATAGATCTGTGCTGTCATCTCCGGCCTAGAGAACAAACGGCTCTCGTAAGCTATGACATGGCCTTCTTGCATCAAGACCGCACCCAGACTACGACCACAAGCATCACAATATACTTCAAATGACTTCTGCAAGTCCGGCAAAGTCAAAATAGGTCCCGTAGTCAATTTCTCTTTCAATGTCCGAAAGGCAGTCGCCTCTGTGGGTCCCCACGAAAAAGGTACTCCTTTTTGTGTCAAGGTATGCAAAGGGGAAGCAACCTCTGCAAACTTTCGTATGAATCGCCTGTAGTACGAACACAGTCCCAAGAGGCTTCTAACTTCATGGACATTCCTCAAATCGGGCCAATCACGGATAGTCTCTATCTTGGCCGGGTCCATTTGCACTCCTGCTGTGCTGACACAATGTGTCCCAAAAAGTGTATCTCTGGTAGGAAAAATTCACTTTTCTTTGCATTAATCACTAACGTGTGATCTCCTAATGCCTGAAGGACTTGAAGCAGATGATCTCTGTGTTCTACCTCATTCTTGGAGAAAACAATGATGTCGTCAAAGAAAGTGCCAACAAATAGCCTGTACTCTCGAAAAAAATCCTGTCCATCATCCGGTTAAATGTCGCAGGAGCATTGGTTAAGCCAAAAGGCATCACCAGAAACTCAAATAACCCAAAAGTCGTCCGAAAAGCTGACTTGTAGACATCTCTTGGCGCTATCCTAATCTGATGATATCCACTCTTTAAGTCAATCCTGCTAAAGCACGAGGATCCCTGTAACCTGTCGAGTATATCATCGATCCTAGGAATCGGAAACCTGTTCTTGATGGTGATTTCGTTGAGAGTGCTATAATCGATGCACATTCTCCAAGATCCATCTTTCTTCAAAACCAACAACACTGGAGAGCAATACGGTGAAGTACTAGGTTGGACAAGACCCTTTTCCAAGAGGTCTTTCACTGGGTTCATAATCTTTTCATTCTGTACTCGGCTCACACGATAAGGTGGCCGATTCGGTGGCGTGCTTCCAGGTATCAGATCAATGGTTTGATCTTCAGGCCCTCTGAAAAGCAATCGGCATGAGTGTGGAGAAAAATCTTGGCGTTCTTTTGATCAGGTCAAAACATATTCAACCTTTATCCAGCGTTCAGTTCTCTTCCAAAAGAATGAGTAAGAAACTGAAGTTCATCAAGTACAATCTCTAAGCCCTTCATTTATCAAAGTTGCTTTCTCGGCCCGGTAGTCAACCACGGCGTAGTTCTTGTGGTACCAAGGGATCCCGAGTAGAACGTCACTCGCGTGCCCTGAACACCCCTGTCATTGCAAACAAAGTTTTCCAATGCTCGGTGTAATGGCAACATCCCATCCGGGTGCCAGTTGAACTACCTCCGCCTGTGGCGTCAGTCTGTCGGGCGTAGTTCCAAATCGAGCCGCCAATTCCAAGTGAAAAGAAGTTGGCCTTGGCTCCTTCAAAAGAGCTTCCTGATCCTTCACTTTGCCCCAAAAAGCGGCAAAGTTTGTACTTTCATTCATTTGATTCGGTGCAAGTCCCACACCATGTGGTACCAGTTCTGCTTTTCTATCTGCCTTTTCTGCCACATTCCTCAGCTGCTCTCGAACTCTCAGACCTGTCGTCATCTTTATCATTCTGTTCTTTTTGTGCCTTTTTAGGGCACTTCGCTGAGATATGTCCATGTTCCCCGCATCCAAAGCACTTCCCCTCTCGAATGAATCGAGCTCTCTCCTCAGGAGTAAGCTTGGGTCGTGCATCATTTTTCTCTGGGTTGCTCTTTTTCTTTCTACTTTCATTCCCAGAAGTCTGTTCGGCTCGTTGTGTCATGGCCTCATCTGTGGGGTAGGTCAGACTGCCAGAGTGAATGGCAAAGCCCCGCTTCGCATGACTCATCAATTCCTGAATAGAAGCTGACTTCTGTTCCAAGCAGTGATCTCGGATCTCTGTAGGTAGACCGAAGATAAACCGCTCAATCTGTTCTCTGAACGAGATCTTCTTGAATGAAGAGGCGGGTAGAAAAGAGCTCCAGAATCTTTCACAATAAGAATTCACTGTATCGCTCTTGGTCATCCGGAGATGGTTCCAAGCAGCTCGTATATCTCGTTCATATTCTTGCGTCAACCAAGAAGAAATAAAAAGCTTCTTAAATTTCAGCCATTTAACTGGCGCAGTCTTGTTTAAAAGAAGCGTGGACCACCAAGTACGAGCATTCCCCTTAAGGTAAGAGGTAGCCCTCCGAATCTTGGAGTGCTCTGAATAGCGTCCTCCCGCGAAAGCAATGTCAAACTGCTGTATAAAAGACAAAGCCTTCGAAGCATCTGAGTATCCTGAAAAAGTATCAAACTTGATCGAGTGGCCACCTTCCTTAAACTCTCGGACTTTCTTGCTTTTATCTTCGAGAAAGTCATACTGGTTGGCTTTTGTAAAAATTCTTCTTGTTCCCATAAAAGTTTCCGTCATCGGAATCTGAGCTGTCTGTAGACGAGTCCTCGGTAGAACTGTCAGTCTCTGGGCGAGATTTAGCCTTCTTTGCCTTTCTCTTGCCCTTTCCAAAGCGTTGCTTCTTGCTTCGCTTTTTACCTTTTCTGTCTTCTTCGCTCGAATCCGAGGAGCTAGAAGAACTGTCAGAAGAAGAAGAAGAAGACGAACTACTGGGTACTCCTTCAAATCGAACACGCTTCTTCTGTTTCTTTGCCTTGTCAAATGTCGACCGACGACCCAAATATCCCGGGAAGTCAGTGCCTGTCATCTGCTTTTTGCCGTGCTTTTTGTCTTTCTTTTGCACGTCGAAAAGCTGAGCAATCCGTGCATCAACCACGTTCTATAGTTCCTTCTCCGTATATTTCTTGGAGGTAGAAGGTTTCTTGAGAGCGGGTTTCGGGAGTGGTGTTGTGGTTCTCTGCCACTCCATCTGTACCTCTTCCAAAGAGGTCCGGTTCATATATTTTGCCATCTTCGGGTCCTTGGCAAAATTGAGCATCATCTTTGTTGCATCGCCAATCAATTGACGACGCTCCATCTCTCTTTGCTCCGCCTGAGTAGGCCGAGGTGGGCCATACTCTCTGTCTAAATCTTCGTTGTGATCCCAGCCCACATCTCCAGATGCAGAGGGAGTCGACTGATCATTGCCTGAAGCCATAGGTGCCGCGGAAAAAAAAATCGGGGATCGGATTTTCCGTAAAAGAGAAATCGGTTGTGCTTTGATACCACTGTAACAGACTTGGACACTCCAAGTCAAGAATCAACCGCGACAGCACCAAATAACCACTTCAAAACAAGTCACAGATCACAATAGATGTACACTGGCCCGGTTGAGTTCCGTGCCTAGAGATATTGGCCCCAAAGACTGGCGCCCCTTTCGGTATTTCTTTTTGTATTAATCAAATGATAGTACAAGAGAGTGGCTAGGGTTTCACTCTCAGACTCTGCGTCCAGATGCTCTGAGAAGTGAGGCCCTCACCACTAATTTAAAGGTTACAAGGGATGCCCAAAAGCAGAGCCCCAAAAGCTTTTAAAATAAAAAGCATCAGTTCTCTCTCTCTCTTAGAGAGTCTTTTTCTCTTTTTTTTATAAAAAAAAGCAAAATTCGTGTCGCTCATCATATTTCGCCTCCGCGATTTCCGGAAATTAGGGTTTCTGGCAGAAATTAGGGTTTCTGCTGTCCGCCACGTCATCACTTTGTGACAACGGACCTGTGTCCAACAGTGCACCTTCTCAAGCAAGACCCCCGGCAGTCAACCTAGCGTTTTTGCATCAGGATAGCAAGAGGCCTAGCGTTTTGCAGTTTCTCCGCGACAGGACCAACAGATAGACAAGCGTTTTCAGTTTTCAGCATAGAGACACCGCAGTAGAATCCCTAAACCTCGCAGATCTCACCTTCCCGCCGCAGCAGATCCTCGCCGTACGGTCAGATCCACCAAAGTTTACAGATTCAGCCTGGAAAACGCAGATTTCAGCATCTGCATTTTCAACGCGTCGTCGTCGCATCGTCGTCATCGCCGTCATCATCGACATAGAGTCAGAATTAAGCAGATAAAGATTTGCAGATTTCAGCCATTAGCGTTTTCAGATTTCAGCCCGTCTCGTCGTCGTCCTCATCATCATCGGCAAGTCCAAAGCATCGTCGGCAAGTAGAGGATGACTAAAGTATTGAAAGTGGGTACGCATCAGCTGATGCAGCCAGTGTTCTCCAATTTAGTCTTGGTATGTTTTGAAACTTGTCTCAATCTCTGGTAGGAGGTGGGTAAGCCTAACCAAAACAGAAGGAAAGAACCTTCAAATATGGTCAGTTTCATCTTTGGACTTCTCACAATGAGGGTTTCCTAAATTCTCTTGCAAAAAAGTTATTTTTTGAGCATGGTGCCCACCACCACATGGATGGCTTCATCTTTATTGCTTACAAACAATTGCAAATGACACTATAGGAAAAATGAGTGCTTGATACAAAAAGTGCTACATGCTACATGGAAAAATATTTTACTGAGCATTTCAAGACTTAGAAGAGGTCTTTTGAAGTAATGACCGACTAGGATTAGTCGAGTTGGATATATGTGATAGACCAGGAACACAAGCTTCTGAGGGTAACCGTGTTTCCCATAAGATGATCATGTCGACCATAGGAGGAGTCTGACAATCATTCATTATACAATCTACAGAGACTCTTTGAGTTGTCAATCTTCGTCTCAAATAAGAGGTTTGCCCATGGGCATCTTATAAAGATTAACCCCTAAAAGTAGGAAACTTAGTATTGACCTTTGCTAGAATGGAGATGAGTCCATCATCCACAACGGTTGGAACATTTGGGAGTCTCTTTGGGATGACTTTAGAGGGAGAGGAAGGGGAATTGGTGTCGAGGTTGGAGGAATAAGTGTCCTGACTCCTTGTACAATTGCCTGTTTGCCACTCTCTCTTGGGTCTCATGTAGCTCGGATTCGGGGACACAGCATAGTCGATCTTCTGTGTGGGCTATTGGTGACGCTCCTAATTGAGCTCTGACATTTTGAAAGTTGCACTGCGCAACTTTCGTTAGAGTGTGGTGGAAGTGTACAGATGATGAGAACGTAGAAGCGAGAGAGAGTGAAAAAGGGGAGAGAGGAAAACGCAAGAGGGAGGAGAACGAGAAGATGGAGAAGAGAGGTTGTCGAACAAGAGAGTACAAGGCTGCACTGCTCTGAATGCACCATGCCTAATTGTGGGAGGGGAGGGGGGGGGGGGGGGGGGGGGGGGGGGGGGGGGGGGTGGGGGGGGGGCACTCCCTATATAGGGAGGCTCATGAGCTGCTGACCATTATCATTTGCTATGACCTTGAAAAAAGAGAGGGAATACGAAGAGTCAGAAAAGCATGTAAATGGGTCCACACAAGCTTTGTCCACAGTAGTATGACATGACAAAATCTGATCTCTCCCTCTCATACCGACAATCTGGAAAGATCTTTCAAGGCCGAGCATGCCCACAAAGAAGCCCACTTACCATCCTCTGAGCATGGTGCTGATGAAGAATCTGTCAAGAGCACTACCCATTCGCAAGTCTTTGTAAGCCGTGACGAAGATGAAGGTGGATGAGTCATGTCTAAATGCCGGAACTTGCACCGGATTCTGTTTCCGAATTTGATTTCTTTGGACAATTCTTTCTAATATGCTCTGATTCCCCACACCTGTAATAATCACCTCCTCCTTGGTGCTCCCACTAGTACCAAAAAATATCAGTCTTTGGTGGCTTTTGCTTCTTATGGACAAGTGTCCAGACAGGGCCTTTGAGCCCCCTTTAAATCTGGCTCTGTAGCTGGTCCTCCTGATCCAACAACATGAGAACATGCTCCTCCCAAGTTAAAACAATGGTCCTGCTTGAAGTAATCATTCTGTAAGTTTCCCCAATTTATTGAAAGATAGATCCATGCCTGTGAGAGATTCTGGCTTGCCAATCTCAAGGTGCACTACCAAGATAAGGTCGAAGGTCTCCAATACCGCATCCATGAACGCCTTCAAATCTTGGTGGTTGGTAAGTATCCAACGTTTGATCTTGATAAAATGTCAGCAACACTGCAGTCTTGCTCTCATCTCCAGCGACTCTTCGTCATAAGTAGACTTTTGAATGTGCTCAAGAACATCGTCCACTGCTTCTAAATCTCAATCTTAGTGTCTCCGCAACGTCCTTCTTCTTAGAAATCATCGAAACATCTCAAGCGAGAAGGGCAATCCTCCGTAGACAAGTGCAAACTGAGGTTCAAGGTTGCAAGCAACCTCTTGTCAGAAGGAATCTCCAATATCCTTAGCAAGGGCAAGTACATTGGTTAAGACGAGTGCAAAATCAGTCTCCTGTGCCACACAAACACTCTAACCGGCTGGCTAAATGAAGGCACGGAGCACGAGCCATTGCACTTGAGATGCCTTCAACCTTCAAACATGCAGCCAAAATCTCGTCCAACTTTTTGCTGAAAATCAGCAGCACTCCTCGGTCTCCAACCCACTGAAAAACGCAAGTACAGAACAGATCTTCGTGATGAAAACACAACAGAGATCCATTGGCTACCTCGTGATTCAAAAAACACTGAATCTGGAACCTTCATGACGAAGTCGCAGCTTCAGACCCCCCTTTTGTTGGCTAAAAAACGTAACACCAAACAATCCCTCCCTTGTCTTCTAGATCTGCTAGGCATTGACAAAGCTTAGGCTGTGATATCATGTCAAAGTGTAGTGGAATGTGTTGTGCTTATGCTTTTTCTTTTCTCTCGTGGACGACTGTTGAACCAGGTCCTCTGAGCCTCCTTTGAATCCAGCTCCATAGTCCTTCGGATCCGACACCATGAGAACAAGCTCCTCCCAAGTCAAATCAGTGGTCCTCCTTGAAGTAATCAAAGCTGAATAGAAAGCAATGTACATTGGAGTCAAGTGTCTCATGAAGATGACAATTATATCCACGGAAGAGATCAGCTTCTCTGCTTGAAGAATCACTTGCTACATTTCTTGCGTCTTCTCAGTGTGATTCTTTATGGACGTTGACTGCGATGGATCTATGGTATGTAATAGTGAACTCTCTTTATGTGTGTCATCTATGCCTGTACCAGCTTTTGGCTTGCCAATACTGATGTGCATCATCACAACAAGGTCGCAGGTCTTGAATACTGCCTCCATGAATCTTAGTAGTTGGTAGCATCGAGCTTTTGATCTTGAAGGAAACACTGGCAACACTGGAATCTTTCTCTCGAGCACCTCTATCGTCATGTGTAGACTTTTGAGACTGCTCTAGAACGAAATCTCGATCTTGGTGTCTCCATCCCGAGAGCTCTCCGTCACATCCTTCTTCCTAGGCATTGTGAGGTAGCAAAGGAATCCTTCCTAGAGACAAGTGCAAACTGGGTCCAAGGCTGCAAGCAATCTCCCATTGGAAGGAATCTCCAACCTCCTCAACATGGACAGGTACACCGGCTGGCTGAAAAGCTGCAAGGGCATCGTGTACAAATTGTCGTATTCAAACCACCTCCAACCGTCAAAAAGGCAGCCAAGACCTCTTCCAATTCTTCGCTGACAATCAGCAGCACTTCTCGATCTCCGACCATCTAAAAATCGCAAGTACGCAAGAAGTCCTCACAATGAAAACGCAGTAGACATCGATCAGCCCCCTGACGATCTGTCACAAAGTGATGACTGGCACGCCCATATGGAAGAGAAGTGGCCCGTTGGGAATCAGTTGCTCGGCCGGGGAATCAAGGAGGCCTCGGGATTCTCAACCCTGTGGCCCATGCAGAAGCTTGCTGCGCCAAATGTTGTTTCCTTGGCTAAACACGATCAAGTTTGGGCTGTCATGATCAGAGATATGATAGAAGCAGCTAAACTTGGCACGAAGGGTGGAAAGTGGAGAGGGGTGGAGGTCCATGACAAACTGTTAGCCCCGACGCGGTCTACCTTAAGACTGGGGGCAACTCAGGAGAATCGGTAAGAAAATGCAATAGAGTAGCAGGAGTCTTAAAGTGGGGGGAAGAAGCGAGATACTTGAAGAACTCCATCCTGCATTGGTCCCCCTCGCTCTCCAAAGTTGTAGATCCGCCGCAAACTCCCTATTGGATTGAGACAGCCAGGAAGCTGAATAATAAGGGTCTGCACCGACTTGAGCACTTTTGGGACAGTGTCAACAAGAGTTGGAAAACCATTGACCTTATGGTTGCCCAGTACCAACTAAATAGCTTGGAGGTCTTGCTTGTCCACAAAGTGATGAAAGAGCTTGACAATCTAGTGATGCTAATCTGTGATTCGGAGTTGGACTAGAATGCCTGGAAATGGACCGGAAGAAGTCTCTTGTGGAAACCCCATACTAAAATCATTTATCAGACAATGATGCAGATGAAGAATTGGTCTAGCCCCCTTAACAAGCTATGGAAAAAGCAATGGCCGGAGGAAAGGTGGGAGCATGTAATGGAGAACATATGGAAGCCAAAGGTTCCGCAGTACATGAAGTTTTTCTTATGGAAGGTCATTTGGGTGCTCTACCGACAGGAGAGAGGGATTGGGTCAAATCGATGCTTGGCGTGCAGGTTAGCTAGTGAAGATCTGGCCCACCTGTTCATGGACTGCCCAGCTATAAAAGGCCTAGCAGGGAAAGTATGCAAGTGGGTCCAGAGAACATGGATAATTAGTTTTTTCATGACTGACCTTTGTCTTGGAAGTAAAAATTCATGTAGTCTTGCACTCCTCGTCAACACTCAGATCGTCAGATACTTCTTCGTTCATAATGTATGGCAAACAAGGAACCGCCGGGTTTTTGAAGGAGGATTTGAGGTGGAAAGCTTCGCAGAAATTATACAAGAAAGCAAAGTGCGCATATGGGCACTCGGGCGCTTGCATCACTCAGAGGATTGGTCTAGGACTACTTGTGCCTTGTTGTCAGCAGATGGAATGCCTAGGATGGGGGCAAATCTTGGCCATCGGTAAATAAAAGATCTTGAATGACAAAAGTATGGGCTTTGTGTATCAAGGATGTGGAGGCGGGGTGGTAGGGGTGGCTGCCCTAATAGCTGTTGTAATTTTGATCAGTGGATGTTGTCATGGCTTAACATGAGCATGACAAAACCTTGTAATTTTTTGGGCTGCTCAATATAATCCACTCACAATTGTGAGTTTTGCTATTAAAAAAAAGAAATGGCCAAGTGGACAAGAGAAGCTCAACCAACCAACTTAAAGAACTCCTGAGCGCCGATCGAGGGGCCAAACCCTAAAAATCCCAAAGCTTGAAGTCTGAGGCTGATTTTCGTAAAACGCGATGACATGCTGACCTGGCAGTCCGTACGGATGATGATGTGGTAGGACTGTACGGATTTTTCGCATTTTGCGCTGAGGATGCCATGTGGCAGGCTGTACGGATTTTCGTAAATTACGTCGGCTGTTTTGGCCAGATTTCAACACTATCTTTTAGGAGCAGATGTTTTTGGGGTTTATAGTGCTTCTGAGTAAAATGCTTTTGGGCTCTGCTTTTAGGCAACCCTTTTACTGTTTATAAGAGCCTCCGGGGCCTCACTCTATAGAGCATATGGACACAGAGTCTGAGAGTAGAGGACCCTCGAGAGTTGTACTGTTGCGACTCGTAATAATAAAGAAATACCGAAAGGGGCGCCAGTCTTTGGGGCTAGTGCATCTGGGTGCGGAACTGCCCCTTAGACGCACTCTCTCTCTCTCTCTCTCTCATAAAGTTCAGTGATTTTGTAGTTCGCGTTCGTGTGTTGCTATTGATTTCTTGGTTGAAGTGTCGAAGCTTGTAACAGTGGTCTCAAACTTCAGTCATGTGCTTTTTTGAAAGCATACCGGTTCAGCGCATAGAGAGCAGTCAAGATTTTGTTTGTGAAAGAATCTGGGTGTCCTTACCCCTGACTTATTAGCCACTTCCACCTTAGTCCATCGTGCATCGGGCGCGCTCCCGTCTTCATTCCTCAGTCTTAAGGGGCATAAGCCATAAAGAACCCAAGACCACATAGAGGTTCTAGTAGAGAATTTGACAGAATCAACACCCCTCTGCGGGAAGATAAAGAAAAATTGAAACTTGGTGCGAGAACTCAAGAAAACAATGAAGATTTAGGCAAATTTCTGGGGGGGGGGGGGGGGGGGGGGGGGGGGGGGGGGTTATTTGCCAGAGCGGAGTAGACACGTGTGTGAAAAGATTGATCAAGTACTCCAAAGACCCAAAATTTGTGAAACACCTGAAGAATTACCTAATTGATGAGATTCACTCGAGATGGCATGAGGCCACCATCTCGACATAAGAGGCCATTGATTGTCCTCTTATCTTGGGACGAAATATCACAAACTGATGACATGGCAGAAAAAGACACGAGCTTGCAATTTGCGGTAACATTTACGTGGTAGCAGTACAGATCTCATTGACATGCCACATGGCAGGGTGTACAGATTTTCGTGTACTTGCTTTTGGCCCATTGCTTTTGAGTTTGCAGCTTTTCATGTACTTGCTTTTGATTTTGAAGCCAAGGGCCTTTAAATAAGAAACCATGGCCCCTCTTTTCCTCTGTGTGCTGACGAGCGCTGAGTAGAGAGGGCCCGCGGGAGTTATAACTTTGCTTAAGCATTAATATAAAAATCAATACCGAAAGGGGCATCAGATTTTGGGGCCAATACCTTTGGGCACGAAACTTCGTCGGGCCGTGTCGACTCTATTTCTAAAAGTGTGATAAAATTGTGAAGTATTTTAAGTGATTCTCTCGTGTGTCCTAGGGGAGCCACCCGGTTGTATGGGCAATTGGTGTATGGGCACCCCAAACCTTGGGTGGGGGTTTATCCACCCCGGATTGTGAACAAGAAATGGGTGCCGTTTTTCACCCTTAGGTGGTCTTGAGACAAGAAGAGTACTAGTCATGGTTATTATGGACAATATTTTGATTCTTAAGTTTAAAGATGTCTGTTTGCTAAAAGAATTCTTTTCAATGTTGTCTTAAATACTTGATTGAAGGAATAACTCTAATGGAAAGTTAAAAGAAACCATTATTTTAAATGTTAAAACAATAGTAATTAGGAAACCAAAGAATCATGCAGTATGAAGCTACTGAGAGACTACCTCATAACTCCCCCCGCAAATAACCTAAAAAGGTCCAAGCCGTGAGCTCAAAGGATTGATACAACCAAACGCTCCCCAAATTGTAGTCTAGATCAATTAGAGGTTTCAAGCATACAACCAAGCGCTCCCCAGACCATAGCTTGCTTGGAGGTTTCAAGCATACAACCAAACGCTTCCCAGACATCCCATCTGTGTCATTCAAAGGTATTCAAATGTACAATTAAATGCCCTCAAGACATCCCGTCTGTGTTGTTCCTATATTTTCAAGCATACAACAAAATGCTCCCCAGACATCCCGTCTACGTCATTCCAAGATTGAGACAAAACCAAAACAGCATTTCTCAATACTCCACACAAGAGTAAATCACCAAGTTTTGAAACTTGTAGTAAAACCAAAGTCAAACAATTCAAGTGGGCACTAAGACATGTTTAAAACATATACCATCCATTCCAAACAAATTCCAAACATGATCACCAAACAAGTTCTCAAACAAAATTTAGAAAACTGCTAAATCAAAGTGAAAAAGCATTCTGACATTAGTCGAGCTCAAAACACGACATGCCTTCAACTCTGAAACCTGCACCAAAATTAGGGTTAGATTTCTTCGATAAGGTTGAAGCGGACCACATCATGATCCATAAGCTCGTGAATTGCCACAACTGGCTTTGGATAGAGACTGCTCATGTAGCAGTGATGGTAGTCCCAAGACAAATAAATCACACTAGAATTCAAAGATTATCAACTCAGGAAGAGACTCTTCTTGGAAGATGTTCAAAAAATTTCAATTTGTAATATGCTAGGAACTCCGCGGTAGGCATTTCAAGATGCCCCACTCTGCCAGAAGTTGCACTCCAAAGGAAGATGTCTGAAGGGATGTAGCTTAAGGCAAAATTTTTCTTGAAATCTTGCCAAGTCCTTGTAATGTGTATCTCGGTATCTATAGACATCCACCATACATGGCAGTGCCTTGAAAAAAATAGCGGCTCGTAAAAAATATTTGATCCTTCTCTTGCAAGTGGTCTTTATGGCGTATGCCCCATCAAATAGAGCAATGAAGATGGGAGCACGCCCAATGGGCAATGGACTAAGGGCGGGAGTGGCTAATAATTATGGGGCAAGGACATGAAGATTCTTTGATAAATTTTTTGGAAGTGCCATTTTTTTGTGTTTGCTCATTGATATGATCGGTATGTTTTCCAAAAAGCACACGATTGGAGCTCTGATACCATCTGTTCATGATGATTGAGAGATACTAGAAGATATGAACCATTGAGGCATGCCACAAAATCATGACACTTAATTATGAATTTTATTATTGCTAAAGCTATTAGTAACTCTAATCAAGATTGAAAATAGTGCCTCTCTCACTATGCCCAAGGTTAGCTCTCGGTCAGCTAAAGTGTACCTTTTCATCTTCATGACTTGAGGATTGAAATCATGAGGAAGCTGTTGTAGATCCTAGACACAATTTTTTCCCCATTTCCTCAATTGCCACAAGCCCCTCTCTTGCTCAGACTACCCTCACTTGGATCCCTACATTGTGCGGCATTGCCATAGCAGCAATTAAGGTTGAGCTTCTCTTGAACTATCCATCACACTCGGGGGTCCGGGTGCAGTGCATCCACACCGTCCATATACGCTCCATTCCTAACCAAAATACAACATGCAACTCTATGACACCTCAGCATTTGGAATGTGTGTCATCTGCATGCAATGAGCAATCTCCACGTCACCACACAAAATGGCATGGGGTGTTGCCACATCAACATGTGGAATGGCTTGAGGTACTGCCATGTCAGCATGCACAAGGTCAACCAATCCCGTGCAAAAACACTAACCAAACACAAAGAGTGCAAGAGCAGTGTAGGCAACCAAACACTGTAGGAGAATTCCAGGCGACCAAACACAAATACTGCAGGAGAACTGTAGGCGACCAAACACTGCATGCACTCATTCAAAATTGATGGCCCCATCCCCTTGACTGTGATGGTCGGGAAAGGACAATGAGTGTCCTTTCCCTCGTAATAATAGCTCCCCATGGCTCATGACATCCTTCGATCGCCAATGGGTCACTATTTTTACGGGGAAAGGACACTCACTATCCATTCCCTACCCCTTCTCTCCCCGTTCTAGCCATGCCATTGGCTCCAACCCTTGGCCCCTCTGCATGTTTGTTACTGTCAACCCTAAGTAGCCACCAATGATTGCCAATGTTGCTGCTAAAATGTTCCTCTATCCACCTTGATTAGTGCCTATCCCTGACCAAGCCCAATAGGCTCCACATATGTACATTCAAATTTTGAGTGAACACATATAGGGAAAGTAAATTCTAACCTCCATTGGTTTACAAATTTGGGCTACCTATTATGTTCTCACAATGAAGACAAATTTGACCATGCCTTGTGCCTCCTCTAACAACTAGTTATGCCTCCATAAGACCCCTACAAAGTTTTTGTATCCGATGCGGGCCTGCGATAGTTGTTACCCTGAAGATTTGTATGCTCTAGAAATACTTTGTTGTATCAGTCACAACAGTGATCTCTACTTTGTATTCTTTGAACTTTCAAATTGAAAATGGTGGGACACAATAAACTGGGAGTATAATCACCTCTAAAACATTGGGACCCAATTGGTTCATTTTCTTTTACAAGATTTGGAACACTATCAATTTCTTCTTCTACTATTAAAAAGAACGATATCACCTTCTAACATAATTGCATAGTAGTAAATAAGTATAGTAAGTAGATAGTTACTCTTTGGTTGGTTTGTATATAGAATCTTGACAGGAAACATTGAGACAAGCTCTGGTACGCTATATCAATCTCTTCTTATCTTGTTGAAAGAGAAAGATGTCTCCTTTTGGCTAAATTAAATGTATTCACATAAGGTTAATAAGTGTAGCATATAGATAGATACTCCATAAGGAATAAGCAAGCCCATACACTCATACACACACACTCAAGAAGCTCAACCTATGGAACCTATGGTTGAACTTACTTCTTCTTCTTCATTAAGATAGTAGGGAATCCACACATTCTTTACTTAGTAGTAGACTAGTCAATAGATATAAATCTACTAATAGTATATGAGTCACTTATATTACTTGTATGGATGATATTAGTGAGCTCCAAGTACACACAATGGCTGAAGTAGAAATCTCTCCATCATAGCATATATATTTGTCAATCCATCATCATCACTTGTCGAATCGACCATAGCCTATCACATAGTTTCTATTCTTCATCATGTTCTTCAACCGACCAACAATATCTTAAGACATTTATGCATCCTCTAAATAGTTTCCATAATCAACAAGCTTCACATTTTGTTCCAAGTGTTTTTTGGTAATCATATTGTCTCTCGTAAAAATCAACTCATGTACATAAATCATCACAATGACAATACTTCCATTTTCATGCAATATATAAAGTGAGTAATTTGCCTTTGATTGCAAAAATCTAAATCTATTTAACAACTTGCTAAACTTCTCACAACCATAGAGAGATTTCTTCAATCTACATACATAGTTTAGATCCTTTGGATGCACAAACCCTTGTGATTGATACATGTACACCTGGTCATATAAATCTCATTCAAAAGTGCACTTTTCACATCTTATTGCTTCACTTTTCACCCATTCATTGCCACCAAGGCTACCACAATCCTCACAATAGACAGATTTGCATTCGGACTAAATGTTTTATCATAGTCCAAGCCATAAGTTTGTGCATATCCCTTTGCAACCAACCTTGCTTTATATCTTTGTACCTTTTCGTCAGCTTTGCATTTGACCTTATAAATCCATTTACAACCAATACCTTACAAATCTATTTACAGCTAATAGCCTTGCATTTGACCTTATAAACCCATTTATAACCAAATCTTTCTTCCCACGAGGTAGTGATATCAAATCCCATATCTTATTACTTTCAAGAGCTTCCATCTCCTTATACATTGCATCTTCCCATTCTTCACTTTGGATTGTTGTAGTGGTATCAAATCCCATATCTTATTACTTTCAAGAGCTTCCATCTCCTTATACATAGCATCTTTCCATTCTTCACTTTGGATTGTTATTGCATAGCAAGTAGGCTCTACGTGTTAAAATTTTGCCATCATATAAGCATAATGCACTTTCATATAGCTATTATATGTCAACTATCAATTGGGTATTTCACTCTTTGTGATCTTCACAACTCATTCACTTTGTAATTGCCTTTCATCTGGTGGTACATAGTGTTCATTACTTCTCAACACACTTGGATTTTGCACCTTTAATGAAGAATTCTTACTATTCACACTACTATCTAGAACATGTTCGTTTACATCATGCTCATCTATCTTTTGCTTACCCTTCTCTTGAGTCATGTAATCAAAGGCAAATTACTCACTTTATATATTGCATACATACACCTTCTTTTTGTCGGATCATAGCACTTATATCCTTTCTTCTTATTTTGATAGCCAAGAAATCCACATCTGATTGATTTTGCATTCATTTTACTTCTCACTCGATGCGATACATGTACATATAGATGCTTCCAAATACACAAAATATGTCACCGTATTCTTTCTCCCACAAAGTCTCTCATAAGGAGATACATTATGAATAATTGCCATAGGTGTTCTATCAAGAATATGCACATCCATATGACATTCTTCAACCCGATGCAATACATGTACATAGTAGATGCTTCCAATTATTCAACCCAATACAAGGGCCTAGCCAATGGAAATTAAGCAGCATAAGTGATAGTCTTTTGACATGTGTCTCCCTTTCCCTTTTTGTGAGAGCTTCAGGTAATTAATTAATTCAACTAAACTCTCATTTGACCCCTTTGCCTCCTGGCCAATAGGAATCAGGCTAGCCATTGGGCTGTTGAATGCTCATTGGACCCCTTGGGAGACTGTCCAATAGTCTTCTAGAGAGCTTAATTCCTATTGGTTATTTTATCAAGTGTTTTTAAATTAATTAAACTAGAATTACTCTAGCCTAATTCTTATTGGTCCACCTCCATGGCCATCCAATAGGATTTGAGTACACCTTGTGGGCATCTGGACTAGGGAGCTGACATGTGTCCCTCTTTCCCCTTGTGTACAAATGAATCTCATGAGTGTGTGTGGGTGTTTCTCTCTCATCCCCTACTTATTGGGATCGCCCCCTTCTATGTAGGGACTTGTGAAGACTTTTGTACACAAACACAAAGCATCCAAATTTCCTAAGCTTTGACCTTTGGACACAACCTTTGGATTTTGGAGCCTTAACATTTTGGAAGTCTTAATGGGCTGAACCTTAGGGTCTTTTAAACCCATTGTTGCACATTGCTCTTTTGCAGGTGGCCCCCCCTTTGGATCCCTATTTTCCCTCCTTTGGATCCCTATTGTGGCCGGTCTACTAGCTTAACCAATATTCTATCTTTTTCTCCCCTGGCACTTCCCCATATTAAATGATCAGTTTAACATGAGAAAATCATTTAGAAGAATTAGATATTGATTATTATGACATTACCTCTCTCTTGAAATCATAGTCATCCTCGACTATGGGGTCGAGAAGATAAAGCATATTCATTAGTCCTTTTCCTAGCAGGTAGAGGATCCCTATGTTACCCTACGACATCGTTCTAGAATGGATGACTAGTCCATTTGGCACTTGAGAGCCTAAGCTGCCGCAAGCATGTCTGCACAGCAATCTTGCATAGTAGAGTGACAAGCTCTACTTGGTGTTCGGGAGACGTCGTCTCCGTAAACTTGATCTAAGCATGCATACTACTTCATTTTTGTGCACAATAAAGAAAAAGAGAGTCTTATAAGACAAAACTTTGTTCATTTTTAACATTTGTACATTTGCTTACTCTTGGGAAGCATTGTAAGCATTGACAAGGTTTAGGTTATCCTTTAATTGTATACCTTGCATCCATATAGCATCTTCAAAAGGATAATTCTTAAACTTAATAAGATATTGTCGGATAGTCTTACCGCCTCTTAGTACCTTGTCTTCATGTCGGAGGATGGACTCACGCTGCAGCACCTCTTCTTGGTCCTCGATCTCCGGTGGGTCTTCAATAGTAGGTTCTTGAGGTGGCTCTCCTTTGTAAGGCTTTAATAGGCTCACATGACAAGCATTGTGTATGAGCCAATGGCTAGGCAACTTGAGTTGATAGGTCATCTCATTGATTGGCCTAAGAATCTGGAAGGCACCATAGTACCTTTTTGCTAACTTAGCATAGTACTTTTGGTGTCCCGTAGGATTCTTGCCCGTCGTGTGCCTTAATCGAGCTTTGGGAATTTGAGTATGTAAAAGTTTCCAGTTTCTGAAACCTTAGAAATTGTACAAAGCCTGATCAAATTAACTTGGTTGTTAAGAAAACGCTGTAGAATGATCCAACTATGGTAAATATTGGTATTTTTGGAACTGTAACCAGAGCTTTACTAGGATTAGAATTTTTCAGAATCGAACTCCGATAAAATCTGGAAAAGTTACGGCTCTGAAAGGTTACACTATGAATTTAATTAGTTAAGTAAAATTGAATGGTTTCAATAATTATTACTGCTAAAGACTTTTTATCCTAAGGTTCTAGAAATTGCAGATGTTTCCAAAATTAATCATTAAAAGTCAATAAACTAGTAGAAAATCGATTTTGTGTATCTGGGGGGCTGTGTGGGGTAATGATGAACTTTCCTACACTAGATTTAGCAGCAGGGGGCATTTTTGGAGCTGTAGGGCTGCTTGGGATGCAAGTTACTGCCATTTTCCAGCTTGTGAGTGCCCAGAAACCTATAAATATGACCCTTGCTTCACAATTTTAGACAGACTCAGAGCCTTGGCAAATTCTCTCTCATCTAGAGGGACCTCTACGCAGAAATGAATAGAGAGCAAACCTCTAGTTGGTTAATCAACGGTAATAAGCACTGATCTTTTTTAATTAGTAAAACTATGTTAACCTATTTACATTTTTCTTAATTGATTGAAGATTAAACTTATTTATACTCTAAAATTCTCTCCTAATTTAAAATTGTCTATTGATTATTGAGATTAAGCTTAAGAACACTAAGCTAATTAATTATTATATTATATAAGGATTGAAATTACTCATTTTAATCATAAATTAATGATATTTATACTAATTAAAATTAGATTAATATGAGATAATTATGAGAGCTGTGTTAGACCGTCATTATGCTAGTAAAATCATCTTTTAAATTTTTGAGTAATTTCTATAATTATTTAAGTACAATTACACTGTTTTTAAGAGAAAAGCAAAGGGGGAAATGATCAAATTAATCTTAAATGCTTTGAAATTAGAGGTAAATCATATCTTATAGAACTTGTGATAATTATTTTAGCCTCAGATAATTAGTCTAACTAATTTTCTCAGCAGAATTACACTGTTCTTAAGGGAAAATAAAAGGGGGAAAATAAAAGGGGGAAAATAGCAAACTAATTCAAAATGATTTGAGATAATTATCAGAGGTAAATCATATCTTATGAAATCCATAATAATTATCTTAACCTCAGATAATTAGTCTAACTAATTATCTTAGTAGAATTACATTGTTTTTACGATAAAATACAAGGGGGAAAATAGCAAACTAATCCAAAATGCTTTGAGATAATTATCAAAGGTAAATCATATCTTATAAAATCGGTGATAATTATCTTAGGCTCAGATAATTAGTTTAACTAATTATCTCAGCAAAATTACATTGTTTTTATAAAAAAATACAAGGAGGAAAATAGCAAACTAATCCAAAATACTTTGAGATAATTATCAGAGGTAAATTACATCTTATAAAACCCATGATAATTATCTGAATCTCATATAATTAGTTTAACTAATTATCTCAGCAGAATTACATTGTTTTTAAAGCAAAAATACAAGGGGGAAAATAGCAAACCAATCCAAACTGATTTGAGATAATTATCAGAGGTAAATCACATCTTAAATAGCCTATGATAATTATTTTAACCACAGATAATTAGTTTAGCTAATTATCGTAGTAGAAAAACACTATTATTGAGGGTAAATTAAAGGGGGAAATTAGTAAATCATGTGCTATGATTACATGAAATTTATCAGAGTTAGATTATAGGATAAAGAGGTTGTGATAATTATATCAAGGTTAGAAAAGTAGTATAGATTTATCCAAGTCAAATTATACTAATTCTAGCTGAGAACTAAAGGGAGAAATTAGTAAATCATGTGATATGATTACATGCTATTTATCAGAGTTAGAATACATGATAATAAGGCCGTGATAATTATTTCAAGGTTAGAAAAGTAGTATAGATATTTATCCAAGTCAAATTATACTAATTCTAGCTGAAAACTAAGAGGGGAAATTAGTAAATCATGTTATATGATTACGTGCTATTTATCAGAGTTAGATTACATGGTAAAGAGGCCGTGATAATTATGTCAAGGTCAGAAAAGTAGTATAGATATTTATCTAAGTCAAATTATACTTATTTTAGCTAAAAATTAAAGATGGAGTTATATAATTAAGTTGGAAAATGAAAAGATAATTACCAGAGGTCAAAAGTATCCTTACTTACTTGTGATAATTATACTATAGTTAATTAGTGAGTTTAAGAAATTATAATTGATTAAAAGTCCTATTTTTAGCAAAAGATTAATTAAAGTAAATAGACTTTGCGATCAAAAGTTTTTAGGAAAATTATAGTAAGTGTAAACCTATGATATAAATTTGAGGAAATGAAATCTTTAAGAGAAAATAAATAGAACAAATATTAAGCTCAAAATAAGCAAATTCCAAGCTTAAAATTCGATGGGGAAATTAGGAAAAAGATATACAAAATTATAAGTAAATTAGGATAGCTTAGAAAACCCTCAGGGAAGCTGTGGAAAAAATTATCATGCCTTTATAGACAAATAAGAAATTACTAGGTCCAGAATTTACCAATTAAGACTATAAATATAACCTTGGATGGGTTACGGTTTGGGTTACGGTTGAATACAAAGGTTAAGTCTAGATTTCAAATAATTCACCTAATGATTAGACATCCTTTTTATAAGGATAAGAAGTTATGGCACCTAAAAGGACCCGAGAAAATCCTACATCTGATGATGAGGACGTAGCTCCAAAACGAACTAGAGCGTCGCACAACGACGAAGCCGGGCCTAGTAGTAGGCTTATGGAGGAGAGTCTTCATTCGCCAGCGCAGTAGAAGATGGCCGATCAGTCCCATGTGAGTTTCCCATTAGTCAATTAAGTCTTTAAATAGTTTAGGTTCTTTTATAAGTTAGCATTGCATACGGAAGGAGTGTGTAAGAATCAAAAAAGGAATAATTGACAAACAAAAATGGAAGGTAACTTCCAACGTGCATTTGTTTATAAAGTAGGAAAGAATTGTTTGGGTTAAAACTGGTTGAATTAGGAAAGATATGGTTGATCATCCTTAAGACAGCTTGTCTCAATACACCTCTGACTCCTTGGTATAAATTGATGATAATGATGGCTTTCCAGTGGATAAGTCGGTTACCCTCATGAACGTTGAGTTTCTACTCCGTGTCATGTCTTGATGTTTCTACATAAGTTAGGATACCGTTTTTTATCCTAGGGGAGCCGCCCCGGTTGTATGGGCAATGGTTTGGTGTATGGGCACCCGGAACCTTGGGTGGGGGTTTATCCACTCCGGATTATGAATAAGGAATGGGTGTCGTTTTCTCACCCTTAGGTGGTCTTGAGACAAGAAGAGTATTGGTCATGGTTATTATGGACAATGTTTTGATTGACAGTACCTATCTTAAGTTTAAAGATGTCTATTTGCTAAAAGAATGTTTTCAATACTGTTTTCAAGGGCTGTTTTAATAAAATCTTTATGAAGGATAAAAGGAATCATTATTTTAATTGTGATAAGAACGTGGTAGTAATTAAATAACAAAAGAATCATGTGTGAGTGCGGGGTGGTAAGTGGGGATTGACTAAGGTTGTCAATCATGGACGGGTGGACCTGATTAGTCAGGTAACTATCCATCCCTGCGCACTAAAACGTTTAGAAAACTTCTTCACTTGGAAGAGGAGTCCACCAGCGGCGGCTGTGCTCTCACATCTGTTAGGGGGGAAAAAAGCGTTGGTTGAGGATACCTTAGCCCAATTGTGGCAGTTATAGGGTCGAAATAGTTTTTTGGACTTTTAATACGTTGTCCCGTTTCCACTGCGAGACAGGACTAGGTCTTCTTCTAAGGCTATAGACCCAAGCCATTGTCAATGGTAAAGGTCTATTCCTTGGATTTTTCTTGTTTAGAGATTGATTTTTTTCAGACCTAGAGACCTGTCAAGGATCCCATCCCGATCTTGGTATTGGCGGGTTGGATATCACAGAGTAAGACCCAATCATTTTCTTTATAGGCTTGGGCTCTTTTGTGCTTGTCAGCAGCAGCCTTTTGCCTTTGCTGTGAGATAGAGATAGCATCCTTAATCTTTTGGAAAGATTCTTCTAGGTCTCGGCTATACTCATCTGCAAGCGAAGATCTTCCCGTGTACCTTAAGTAGTAGGGGACTTTTTTTATCTTCCCTCAATTACCTCAAAAGGTGCTTTTCCGGTGGAAGTATGTACAGTGTTATTGTAGGCATAATCCACTAAGGGTAAGTACTTATCCCATTGGGATCTTTGATCTACTTCCGTTACATAGGCTTTTGAAAGATCGAGAATTGTTAGGTTAGCTATTTCACTTTGGCCATCCGTTTGCTGGTGATAGGCTGAAGAGAAATATATCCTTGTTCCTAAATTCTCAAAGAGACCCTTCCTGAAATTACTGGTCATTCTAGGATCTCTATCCGACACTATAGACATTGGCAAGCCATGGTACTTGAAGATTTGTGAAATGAAGAGGGTTGCCATTTGATGGGTTTTGATAATCTTTTTGACAGGTATAAAATGAGCTTGTTTACTGAACCTGTCTACTATCGTCCATATTCCCGTGTTCCCATGGATAGACTTAGGCAATCCAAAGATAAAATCCATGGATATGCTCTCCCATGGTGAATTAGGGATTGGCAAAGGTTGAAGCAATCCCGGTTGCTTCCCTCTATCAAACTTCGTCTTTTGGCATACCACACATTTAGAAACATACTCTTGTATGTTTACTTTCATGGTAGGCCAATAGAAATATGTTTCAATCCCCTTTAGGGTAGACTGGATCCCTCTATGCCCCGCATAAGGAGGAGCATGAGATTCATCATTACTTTCTCACGGAGTGAGTTAGTAACACATAGTCTATTTCCATAGAGAAGATAACCATCTTGTAAAGTAATTGGTTCCTCTTTCTTCCCTAGTGCAAGGGCTGAAATCACATCTCTAAAATCGAGATCAATAACATACTCATCTATCATAGAAGATAGATCATTGTGAGTTGCTATGGAAACCGCATTCACTCTCGGTTGTCTTGAGAGTGTATCGTCTACTTGCTTATGCTTTCCATCAATGTGAGCAATATGAAAATGAAATTGCGAAAGGGAATTTGCCCACCTCATTTGTTTGTCGGAGGGTTTGGTCTACGTCATGAAGTACTTAAGACTTTGGTGATCCGTTCGCAGAATAAAGGAGTCCCCAATAAATAGTGCTTCCATGAGTCTAAGGCATGTACAACTGCGAGGAGTTCCTTTTCATATCTGCCTAGAGCTTGCTCAATAGGGTCGAGCCTTCGACTTTCATAGCCTATGGCGTGCCCTTCTTTGAACAAAAGAGCTCCAAGGCAATCACCACAAGCATCACATTGGACCTCAAATGGCTTTGAGAGATCTGGTAGTGTAAGCACAGGTTGAAAGATAAGCTTCTCTTTAAGCTTTTTGAAAGCATTGTTCCCCTTGGCAGACCATGTGTACCTAACGTTATTCTTTGTTAGGTCATGTAATGGTCTCGCTATTAGTGAGAACTTTTTTATGAAGCGTCTATAGTATGCACACATACCTATAAAGCTTCTTAGTTCATGAAGATTCCTTGGTTTAGGCCATCCTTTTATTACCTCTAACTTTGATGGATCCATTTGGATGCCATCTTGAGAGATAATGTGACCTAAATATTGAATCTCTTGCAAGAAAAATTCACTTTTCTTTTGATTAACATAAAGTTTAGTCTCTCTTAGAACTTGAAATATTACCTGGGGGTGTTGCTTGTGTTCATCTAATGAATTAGAGTAGATGATGGTATCATCAAAGAACACTCCAGTGAAGGTTCGGTGAGGCCTGGATAGCTTCTCCATCAAGCGGTTGAATGTGGCTGGTGCATTGGTCAAGCCAAAAGGCATGACAATGTAATCGTAAAGACCAAACGTAGTGCGAAATGCGGTCTTTACAATGTCTTGATCAACTATCCTTTTCTAATGATAGCCACTTTTTAGGTCAATCCTATTGAAGTAGGTGGACCCTTGTAGCTTATCAAATAGGTCTTCTACCCGTGGAATGGGAAACCTATTCTTGATAATGATCCTATTTAGTGCTCTATAGTCGACACACATACGATATGTTCCGTCTTTCTTTTGCACTAGTAGCACAGGAGAACAAAATGGAGATGAGCTAGGCCTAATCATGCCCTTCTCAACTAACTCATGCACTTACCGCATAATCTCCTCTTCTTGAGCTTGAGAAACTCTATAAGGAGGTGTGTTAGGCGGTGAACTTCCTGGAAGAAGCTCAATTGCATGGTCATCATTGCCTCGTTTAGGAGGTAGCTCACAAGGGATGTCGTCAATAAAGACATCTTGAAACCCCTTGAGAAAATTGGATAACTCTAATTCCTTTTGTTTGTGTATATTTTCTTTTGCTAAAACATTAGGTCCATTTTGAGAATCTTTAACAAAAATCATGTACACGGAAATAGAGCTCTTTATTGACTTGCTGAAAGCTTTTGTATGTACAATGGGTATAGTGTTACCCATTTCCTTAGCATCTATATACATATCTTTTTCCCTGAACTTAAAGGAGATTCTCCTTTCAGGGAATTTAACATTTGCAGTCATGCGATCAAACCATGGTGCCCCTAGGATTACATCCTCATGCTTGAGAGGAGAGATAAGAAGTCCTCTTTGTCCGCATAGCTTTGGGCATGGAGCCTCAATTTCCCAATTAAGGGAGTGACTGAAGCTTCTTGCCCCTTGAAAGCACCGTCTACGGGTAGGACATCTACCATCTCATAGGCTTGTATGCCTAGCTTGGTGGCCAATTCTATAGATATAAAATTGTGAGTAGAACCAAGGTCAAAGAGAATAAAAGCATCATGTTCTCTTACCTTTCCCCAAGCATGGCATAGAGGAGATCCTTTGTGGTGAATTTTCTCCTCTTGGATCTCAACCAAGGTAGCTCTAGGAGGTTCATGGCGGGTGTTCTTTTGGAGACAAGCGCAGTACGCATGCCCCTTGCTCGCCGCACTTGAAATAGCGGTTATCCTTGCGATAACACTCAAGCTCTTCAAGAGAGAGTTTATTTTTGCCTTTATAAAGTCCCTTCTCTTTAGCTTTGTTGGAATTGCCCTTAGGAGATTTTTGGACATTTTCCTTCCCCTTAGGCTCATTGGAACCCTTGCTTTCTGTGGGCTTAAATTTCTTTTAGCCCTCATTTGGAAATTGATTCAAGAAGCCACCACAGTATGGTGTATAACCGCCGATATGGTGCATGGCCTTTGGGAGTTAACACACTCCGCCATTTCTTCAGTTAAGCCCGCACAAAATTGTTGCTTTTGCTCTCTAAAATCCAACTTCTTGAAGACAGTGGCTTTGAGTTGGAAGTCCCAAAACTTGTCTACATATTTGTGAATGGATTCGTAGGGAGAGAGCTTCAAGCTTCGCCATTCGGTGAGTACTTTGTCTTTGGCATCGGTGGCCAAAAACTGCTTCATAATGGAAGCTCTTAAAGCTTTCCATGTTCGTGGAGCTTCACTGTTGGCCTGCAGGCTAGACCACCATTGTCTGGCGGACTTTTGAAAGTGCACAACTACATGGCATAGCTTAGAGGACTCCATGAAGCCCTCATCTCCAAACGCCACATCGAACTGTTGGATAAAGGCCAATACTTTGTCCGTAGCACCAAAGGTGCCATCGTAGGTAAGGAAAGAGATGCTCTTCCCTCCCTCTTTGAACTTCTTTACTTTGGACAACCTCTTCCATGTGGCATAGGATTTCCTATGACCTCTTCTTTTTTATGGTTCAAAGGTTGCACCATCACTTTCTTCAGAAGGTGAAGAATTTGAGGAAGATGGAAAAGAGGGTGACCTCTTTCTTGCCTTTTTCTTGCCCTGATCTTCTTTGTCTTCACCATCACTTTCATAAGAGGAAGAAGATGGAGAAGAAGGTGCCCTCTTCCTCGCCAATTTCTTCTCTTCCTTTTTGGCATCCCTCTTTGAAGTAGGGTGTGGAGAAGTATGCGATGGTCTTCTCTGTTTTGGAGGTGATGGAGAGCATTTAGCCCGCCGTCTTCGTGAAGCTATCTCCATCAAGGTGACAAGAGACTCATTTCTTTCTCATTCCTTCGGTGGGGGCTCTTGAATTATCCTTTCAGAAGCAGATGCGTCATCAAGGATCAAACTTTTGAGCCCTTCATATGGATCCTCTTCTTCTTCCCGAATCGGAGAGAGGCCTCTTTTGGAAGTATCGCAAGGAGGCTTCCTAGGTGCTCTCTCATCACGGTGGGGATCTTGGAGAATCCCATGAGCACAAAGCTGCCGTTGCACTTCAGTTTGGAGGGATGGATTGCCCATGGTTTGCTGAAGCCTAGAAACAAGATAGTTAACAAGCATCGGGGCATCATTAGTAGCCTGCTCATTAGCAAAATCAAACTTATCAACATTAATTTCACTCTCTTTACTATTGTCAGCCATTCTACAGCTTTTAGGTGTACTTTGGCACTTCAAGCCCTAGTTGCTACTCCTCTTTACCCCTTTAGAAAAAGCACTCAAGCTATTGTACCCGTGGCTCGAATACGATTAATTGCAAGGAATAGAAGAGAGGGTTGTTCAACACCAAAACAGCACCGGCTCCTGTCAAGCTTCTAATAGCTCAATAGTGGTTAAGCCGTAGGCAAGCCCCATAGGACTCCACTATTAAGACCATAGCTCTCAATGGTGATGCCCTGTTATCTGCAGGAAGGCAGGCGCACTGCAAGGCTGAAAAACCCCTATTCTACTTACTCACATGCAATTAATAATACCAATTATTTATAGCTAGCTTGAGGACCTCCCTTCTTGAGCAAGAAAAGAGAAACCTTGTGCTTTGATACCAATGTAACATTTAATGGCCTAGTAACTTGTGTGTAGCGGAAAATAGCATGAGCATAGTGAGCATTTCATTAGAATAGATTCCTAATGAGAATAGCAAGAGTGCTTGGGTGGAGAGAGCAACAAAAAAAGCATAACACCTAGCTAGATAGCATGAACAATACTTCAAATAAGAGAGAAATTAAGCAATTGACAACAATTGAGGACCGGATTTGCATGGAGCCGGTCCCCCCTCCAAAAGGCTTTGTATTATGGTTTCTCCCATCAAGAGAGACATTTTACAATACAATTCTTTGT
The DNA here is from genome assembly GCF_014529385.1 of Adiantum capillus-veneris. NCBI lineage: Eukaryota > Viridiplantae > Streptophyta > Polypodiopsida > Polypodiales > Pteridaceae > Adiantum > Adiantum capillus-veneris. The sequence continues at coordinate 106,358,178 of NC_140941.1, forward strand.
GTTCCTTCAATACTAGCTAGTGCAATGAACATGGAAACTTCAAGCACTAAGCAAAACATTTATCAAACACAACATCAATTCCCTCACGGTCTCATACCCAAGACCTCACACACCTTCGAAGATGGTGAGAGCTAGCGGGGTATGAGAGTAGATTGAGAGGAAGGAGTAGTCTTACGAGAAAGATATACATCTCCTCACATAATCACTCTTATTAGCATAGCTTAGCTTAGTAATTAGCATGATAGAGGTGATGAGCGTGCATTGAAGCTTGTCTCTTGGTTGGATTTGCATCACAAAGCCAAGAGTTGTTGGTGTAGGCCTCCCTTCTCACAAGCTTGGAGTAGGTGGTAAGCTTTCCATTAAAGCTTGAGAAGGAGAGAGAGAGTCTTCTTACTTAACACATTGATTGTGTCAATGTGTAAGTGAATAATCCCTTCAAAAAATCAGTTCCCCTCTCCCTCTTGGTCGACCCCCCTTGCTAATTGCTCATGCTACAACCCTATCGGACCTCCCCAGGCCTAGCTAATGGAAATTAAGCAGCATAAGTGATAGTCTTTTGACATGTGTCCCCCTTTCCCTTTTTGTGAGAGCTTTAGGTAATTAATTAATTCAACTAAACTCTCATTGGACCCCTTTGCCTCCTGGCCAATAGGAATCAGGCTAGCCATTGGGCTATTGAATGCTCATTGGACCCCTTGGGGGACTGTCCAATAGTCTTCTAGAGAGCTTAATCCTTATCGGTTCTTTTAGCTAATGGAAATTAACCACCATAAGTGATAGTCTTTTGATATGTGTCCCCCTTTCCCTTTTTGTGAGAGCTTTAGGTAATTAATTAATTCAACTAAACTCTCATTGGACCCCTTTACCTCCTGGCCAATAGGAATCAGGCTAGCCATTGGGCTGTTGAATGCTCATTGGACCCCTTGGGGGACTGTCCAATAGTCTTCTAGAGAGCTTAATCCTTATCGGCTCTTTTATTAAGTGTTTTTAAATTAATTAAACTAGAATTACTCTAGCCTAAATCTCATTGGTCCACCTCCATGGCCATCCAATAGGATTTGAGTACACCTTGTGGGCATTTGGCCTAGACAGCTGACATGTGTCCCTCTTTCCCCTTGTGTACAAATGAAGCTTGTGAGTGTGTGTGGGTGTTTCTCTCTCATCCCCTACTTCTTGGGCTCGCCCCCTCCTATGTACGGAATTGTGAAGACTTTTGTACACACACACACACACAAAGCATCCAAATTTCCTAAGCTTTAACCTTTGGACACAACCTTTGAATTTTGGAACCTTAGCATTTTGGAAGTCTTAATGGGCTGAACCTCAGGGTATTTTAAGCCCATTGTTGCACATTGCTTTTTTGCAGATGGCCCCCCCTTTGGATCCCTATTTTCCCTCCTTTGGATCCCTGCTGTGGGTGGCCGGTCTGCTAGCTTAACCAATATTCTAGCTTTTTCTCCCCTGGCACTTCCCCATATTAAATGATCAATTTAACATGAGAAAATCATTTAGGAGAATTATATATTGATTATTATGACATAACTTGCATGTTTTGATCACCCATTTGTTCACATGAAAACAAGACTTTTAGGAATAGTCGATCTATGCAACACATCTCCCAAAGTATTTTGCACGCCAATCTCCGTTATCAATGAGACATTACTTATATGTGTAATTTCATGCATAGTGTTATCTCCCATAGCCACATACTCCTCATTAGATATAGGTTACTTTCCATCAAATCATTCTCCATGAAAAGTCATATACTAAGTGCCTCCAAAATCAACATACCAACTTCTATCACTTTTGGGTTTGGACATGCTTCCAAGGACATGTTGCATAGCAAACAAATGACCAAGAATTGTCACCATGAACCACCTCTTTTAACAAAACGAGAGGATTGTGCTCTCCCACGACACATTTTGTTTTGTCTATGATAACAATCTACCTCAAAATGTCCATATCTACCACAATAGTTACAATGTCCATTCATGTGCATAAAAACACCACCTCTGCTTTACGGCATGGCTCTCCCTCATGATCTATGCATGAAACCACCTCTTTGTATAAGGGGTCTTTGAACATAATCATTGGCTCTTCCTTGAACCACCTCTACTTTATTGCATGGCTTTACCTCAAAATGACCATATCCGCCATGATAGTTACAATGTCCATCTCTGTGCATAAAAGCACCACCTCTACTTTATGGCATGGCTCTCTTTCATGATCTATGCATGAAATCACCTCTTTGCATAGGGGATCTTTGAACATAATTTCATTGCCTCTTCCTTGCACATGATTTCCTCTTCCATGCATTGCACCTCTTCCTCTTCCATGAATATGATAGAAAACCGCATCTCTATTCGGGTCACTTTTGAATGCAGTGAGAACAAGTTTCGCTTCTTCCATCATACATAAAACAATCAACTCTTCAAAGTACAACATAGTACCTCTCACCAAATAGAGGTATCAAATGCCTTATATTTTGGTTCCAAACCATTTAGAATAACTGAAATAAAATCATCATCTTCAACTAAGAAATTTATGGATGCCTCATCTTCCTCAAATATTTTGTTATTGTACGGTTTCCTCACCATACTCCATGTAACCTTTGCTTCAATTGAATCTTATGCGCCTCCTTGCTTGTACCATACATCTTATGTATAACATCCCAAGCATCCTTTGTTGTACTATTATTATTTATATGAGGTATTAAACTTTCTAAAATACATATGGAGATCCAATACAACAGTATTTTGACTTTTTTATCCACAACTTTTACGTTTTTTTATCCGCTTTTGAAGGATCTAGAGGCGATTTTGGACATACATCTTCATGACAAGATCACATACACCTTTTTCCATCAAGAAGTTCTTACCAAAATTTGAATTATTTGCAAAGATGAATAATACATTTACTTCAAATCACGGTATCATCAATGTATGATGCATAAGCAAGTTTCTTTGCTTTCACAATCTTTATGCAATTATATGTAGTAAACCACAACTTCATGCATAAGCTTCAAATCACTAGAACACTTCCTCCAACCTCCGATATTTGCACACACAACTCATCCTTTATGCATATAAGTGTCCACAACTTGCTATATACACTTTCAATTAGCCATTCTTCACTTATCAAATAGTGACCAAGAAATTTAGGACAAAACTATGTGCAAAAGAAAAAGCTCTATTCAGCTATTGTAGATTTCTTCTAAGAAGTTGTGGCAGATCCAACAAAATAGTGACCCTTGAACACTAGTGGAGAAGCAAACATGAACAACATTGCAGAAGAAGCTTATCATGACTCTTCAACACTAAAGGAGAAACAAGAATCTCCAACAATGGAGAAGAAGCATAGCATGACCCTTCAACATTGGAGGAGAAAACAAGTATACAAGGTAAGGCCACGGTTCCTCTGGTTTATAAACTTGGCAAGGATAGTGCCACCTCCCTGCCATATGTACATATGGTTATTTTTTGGGTAGAAGCATGCAAGCACATAATGCATTTTTCATGATTGTTTTGTAATCACATTAGCAAATTTTTATTACCATTGACAACTACTAACTTTGTGTTTGCAAAATGATTTCTCTTTTGAGAGTAAAGTGGAGCATCTTCATAGCGTACCATTGCCCAATGACCAATGCTTAAAAGACCTAAGGTTTAGCTTCATTAAGACTCCCATAGGCTAAGGTTCCAAAATTTTAATTAAAAAGTCCAAATGGTCAAAGCTGAGAAATTGGATGGTGGTGAGAAGATTCAAAAGTCTTCTCACATCCTTATCAAGCAGGGGCCAAGGCCTAAGAGTAGGGGAGGAGAGATAAACACACACACACACACACACACGCACTCCAAAGCTTCCCCCAAAGGGAATACTGGACACACGGCAAGCTCCTAGCCCAGTTGCCCCCAATCTTCCCTCAAATCCTATTGGATGGTCATAGAGGTGGACCAATTAGAATTCGGCTAGAGTAAAATTAGTCTAATTAATTTTAAAATGCTTGATGAAATAATCAATAGAAATTAAGCTCCCCAGAAGACTATTGGACAGTCTACCAAGGGGTCCAATGAGCATCAAGTAGCCCAATGGCTTGCCTGATTCCTATTGGCCAGAAGACTAAAAGGTACAATGAGAGTTTAATAAATTATTTCAATTACCTAAAGCTCTCACAAAAGGGGAAAGGGGGACACATGTCACAATGCTATCAATTATGCTTCTAATTTTGTGATTGGCTAAGCTTTGCAAGATCCAATGAGAGGCAAGCAAGAGTAATTGGCAAGATGGGTTGACCAAGAAGAGAGAGAGAGCTGCATTTTTTACTAACACATTGCTATACACACACACACACAAACACAACTCATGTGTGCAAGAAGAACTCCATCTCCTTCTCCAAGCATTGAGAAGTAGAGGCCTACACCAACAACTCTTGGCTATGGAATCAAGAGCCAAGCTTCAAAGGCATGCTCATCTCCTCTACCATGCTAATTACTAAGCTAAGCTATGCTATTAGAGTAATTATGTGAGGAAAATACTTCTTTCTTGTAAGATACATCTTCTTCCTCTCAATCTTTCCTCATTCCCTGCTAGTTCTTACCATTTTTGAAGGCGTGTGAGGTTTTGGGATTGAGGCTGTTAACCCTCACGGCTCACGGACACCCCATCACCTACGAAGGATGTGTATTATGTATTTGGTAGAGTCAGGTACCGGGCTTGTCGGACCAATAGGAAAAGGGTAAGAGTGATCGCCGATGAGAGGCGCACTCTAACTGGGACATTCAAGGGATTAGTTGGCTAAGCATGGGCGCCCAAGTGTGAATGGGGTGAGCTCATATAAAAGCCAACTAAACCTAAAATTCACTCATTCTCTCATTTGTGCAATAGAAGAGTGCTCTTGCTCCATCTCCATCTCCATCTTCTTCTTCTTCACCTCCTTGTGTGTGTGTGTATGCGAGAGAGAGAGAGAGAGAGAGAGAGAGAGAGAGAGAGCGATCGAGCATTGCGGCGGCACGACGGCGGTGAAGCGGTTGAGTGCGACGTAGCGACGTCTCCTTCTTCTTCGCGGTGAGGAATCCTCCCTGGCAGGAGCATAGAGCGGTGAGTGACACACCATTGCCCTCTTTTGAGCTTACTAGTTAAGCTAGTTGTGTGCTTGGAGCCGTCTATGGCTCGCACACAGTGTTAGGCAAGGCCCTTGCTTCGACAGTGCGGCAAGGAGCGCACATTTTTGGCGCCGTTGCCGGGGAATCGCCCTGCACTAAGCCCAAGAGGCACTTTGTGCTTCTCCTATGAGTTGTTTGTAGTAGGAAAGAAGAGGAAGAGGAATGAGTTATTTTTCTGCAAGTTGTTAATTTCTGTATTGTCTGCAAGTTCTGTGATTTCTGCATAATGTTGTGTTTTCTGTTTGCACACGGTCTTTGCACAATTAGCAGTCGTTAGCTTGTTCGCAGTGAATGAATAAGTAGGAAGGCAGTTAGCAATTTCTGTTTGCACACAGTCTGTACACAGTTTTCTGTCAAGGTTTGCATGCACACAGTCTTTGCACAGTAAGGTAGTGAGAGAGGAAGTAGGTGGACAGTTAGCCCACTGTCAGTAAGCAGTTAGCAGAGTGGTTAACAGATTAGTTAGTAGATTAGTTAGTGGTTAGCAGCATTGTTAGTAAGTAGATAAGGTAGTGAGCTGTCTGTGAGCTGTTGACAGAGAGGTTAGGTAGGTGTTGACAGTGTGTGTGGCCAAGAAAGGGTCACTTAAACCGCGCGCGGTCGTCGCCTAAAAAATTAAAAATTAAAATTTTAAAAAAAATATCTAAGCGTGAGTGACTGGGGGGCTACACGGCTACACTAAAATTTTGATCGGGATCGGGATCATTTGCCCAAGCCCAAGCCCAAGCCCAAGCCCAAGCCCAAGCCTCAGTCCTCAGTCTTATGATATATACTAGACTCACTCTTATATATATACCCTACCCCCTCAAGAGGGAATGAGAGTATGTGGGGCAAGTCCTCCACTCTCCTCCCTTCTCTTCCCACTTGCACCCTTAGACTTTCTAATTTGGGCCTAGTTCTCTACTAGAAATTGACGGTTTTAGGGATTCCGAGGGCATAAAGTGACCAAACGGAGGGCTGTAAATCACGGCACGTCCCTCTGACCGAGACGCTCGTTTTGAGCTATCATACGTTCTATTCTATAGCTGGGTCAGAAAAAAAGGACCAAAAAATAAAAAAAAATTAAGAAAAGACTTGGGTTGCAAAACACCCAAAATTACTAGGTGAGCAGCCTTCACGGGCACTCACTGACACTTCTAGGGGATCCAAGTCATATGAACCTACGCTCTGGACGAGTGTTAGAGCACGAGCATATTGGTAGTGCCTCCATTTACGTGGGCACCCATTATTCCTCCACCCTAGGTTCTGGACCTTGGACTCAAGGTAGCGCGACCCAAGATCCTCATATCGCGTCTAGTGATTCTTCCTCTTACTATGAAGTCATGGAGGGGTATCCTACACCAAACCCTGATAGTTCAAGTCAATACATGCATGCCATGGGCCCACGGCCCGGGTCCAGCGTGTTTAGCCGCTTAAAAGAGACCCTTAGTAGAGCTACTCGCTCCGAACATGCGGTTAATGAAATAAATGAAGGGAGTGGGGAGGTAAATTCGTCATTCATGCCTAAAATAGAACCTATGCTTCTTGAGAGTGTGCATGTGAATGTTCCATCCACTGCACCTCCTGATCCTTTAGGACTATCTCCCTCTGAGGTTTTACTACCCGATGGTAGGAGTCTTGCCGAAGTACAAGAGATCGAACGCTATATGCAAGCAACAAGGGAGAGAGAAATTGAGAACCTACGAAGGCTAGAACAAAGTCGAGCCCTGAAAGCAAAGGCTCCTATGACAACAATCATGCCAGCCGAGCAACCGAGTGCTCCCAAGATAGCAGTCATGGAGGGGCAAGCAATGGGGAGCAATAATGCTTCCACTTCGAGGGAAACCTCCAGCACGCCAGGCCTAGATGGGATATTCCTAAACGAAAATTGGGAGTATGACCTACAAGCACAAGCTTTAACTAATCGGTACACAAGACACACCTATCATGTGGGTTGGTTAGGTGTTCTACAATCCACATCGGGTGCTACTAGTATAGATGAGCAACAACAGAAAGTCTGTGATGTCCTCCATAGGATTGTCGAGTTAGAAAGACAGAACACAGGGATCAACATGCCTTCAACAGGCCTAATGAGATTCTTGGATACGGGAAAGGCCAACCAACCAACCCTATCACAAATGGAGACTCCCTCAGTGAGCCCCATTGATCCTCCATATGTTGTTTCGCCAGGAGCCTCAGTACAATCTGAACCCACAAGTGGCAGCTTTACCTTCCAAGATCTAGCTCATCTTTCTCTTAATGACACTATGGCTACCATGCATATCCCAGTGGTGAGCATGACAAGAAGTACACCATGGAGTTCATTTGTTAACACTGCGCCAATGCCTAGTAGCACAGTGCCCCCAACTATACCTACATGTATGTATTAATCATGTGCACCTGTCATACCTCAGCCTCATGTAGCTCCTACACCTCCGATTATTCCAAGAGCTTACAATCCACAATGGCATTATCCAAGCTCTTATACAAGTGGAGCCATGCCATTTAATAATAACATGCCATATCAGTCATCCCCTATGCCTAGGGCCATGCCTGTAAACTTTGGACCACCGTCTGGTACACCACCATACGAAATATGGGACCCAAGAGCCGCGCGTATGCCAAGGCCAAGGCCAACTCCCATCTCACATGTGGTTCCACGAGCACATACACCCATTATACCTGCTCAAATAGGAGATTTGGCAGCATTTGCTCAAACTATCGGTCGCTCTATTGCGGAAAACATGCGTAGTGCACCTGATAGAGAGCCTAGGAGCAAGGCAGTTCAAGTAGCTAAGCTCACACAGAAATTCAGTGGAGACGGAGATGCTAGAAAGCATATGGAAGTCTTTGAACATGTGTGTGATTCCTTGGAAGAGCACAATGAGCTACATAAGTGTAAGGCTTTGAGTTTGACCCCAAGCGGAAAGGCTGGAGATTGGTATAGAACCTTAAGAGTAGAAGAGAAAACGATCTACTCTACTCTTAGGAGACTGTTCTTAAAAGAATACATACGAGAGGGAGTACTTTGGGGTGTAGCCTCTCAGCTCCAGAAAGCCCAACGAGAAGAAGGTGAATCCGTGAGAGACTTCATTAGTCGCCTAAAGAATTTGAATTCTTGATGCAATCCAAACGAGCGATTCAACAACAACCAATTGCTCGATAGATTCATTAGGGGACTACGACATGAAAGTATCTATAATGGCCTAGTCATTAGAGGTATCACTACTTGGGAAGCAGTCACCATGAATGCAATCCAATTGGAGGATAATTTAATGATTGCAGGAGAAAGAGTGTCCGCCGAGCCGAAGTCTAGTAGCTCGCAAGCGTTAGGGCATGAGCCAATGAAGATAAAGCCAATCGTGAAAGAGAAAACGATATCTGAGATGACTTTGGCAGATCTCACCAAGGCCATCCAAGAAAGCCTTAGGGGTAATCGTGCTCCACAAAACACTCATATGTATCCAAGAAGGGAGCAACAATGGTGCTCAATTTTCTTGGGCCCACATACTACGAGTGAATGCCCTACTTTCAGAGTAAAGTTTAACGGGACTTGTAACGCGTGTGGTAGGTATGGCCATCAAGCGAAGGATTGCCTAATGCTTAAACGCATCATGGAAAATAGACCGCCTATAGCTTGGGCAGACTCACCTCGAGTTCCTGCATTGATGCCTACCCCACCCATGGAGCAACAGTTGCCATTACAGCACATGGTCCCTAGAACCCAAAATGTGGTCCAAACCACACCGTTGCCACCTCCAGTGCTAGGACCGCAACCCCCTCATCCAAGAGTTACACCTATGAACCAAATAGGTTGCGAGTCATCTAGTACTTATGTAGATTGCGAAGAGGACATAGACTCTAGTATCACCTATGGAGTCGACATGCTTGAGGAGTGCCCCATGTACTATATGGAAGACCATTGGGGACAAATCAAACCGGTATATCAAGCTACTGCACTAGCAGCAAGAGGCCAAAACATTAATAGTTTTGCCAGGAGACCACCTCTTCAGTGCTACGAATGTGGTGGACCACATCGAGTAGCTGAGTGCCCCATTAGAATGCAAAAGAATGCTGCACTAATGCAAACAAGTCAAGGGAATGCATTGGCATTGCCAATACTCACTTGTAATCGTTGTGGCATAGATCATTTGATCGCACAGTGTCCTAACAATCCAAACGCACCGAAAATCACACCATTGAACATAATAGAGATTGTTGATGGGACACCACCAACTATAAACATAGCACCAATGAATGCACTCACACGGTCGATGCTCCAAAAGCAAAATTACATCCTCGAAGAGAGAGATGCTGCATCCATTGGCCGAGCGAGAAAGAAGAAAACACGAAGAAAGAAATCCCTTAATGCTTCTAGCTCAAAACCTAGTTCAAAGACTAACATAGGGACAGGAGAGGATCCCGTGTATATGAATGACCCTGAGGATGACTCAGATTCGATAGAGACCACAAAGACCAAAACTGTTACTACAAAGGAAAAAGCCAGTGAGGAGGATCACGAGAGGGAATTACGACAAACACCAAAAGAGTATTCAAAGTTAAACCACCCAGTTGCGAACCCCCAAGATAAGCCACGAGAGACAAAAAATGAGGATTGCAAGAGAAAGATTGGAACCTATCCAAACCCAACAGTGGAAATTGAACGAGTCCAACAACTGAGGGGTTTGGTGGAAGAAACTCAACGAACATTAGAACCTGAACCCAAACATATCCAGATGTCGGACACAGTGTTTCCCACACAAGTTCAACCTCACAAGAACTACAGGCCGTTAGCTATACCCAGTATCATTCGGGAAGAGAGTGAGGGTAGGACATTTGAAAGTGGACACACACCTTTCCTACTAGAGAGAATGTTTGGTGAGGGAATGCCCGACCCCCTTGAGGAAGTGGAGATTCCATCTTCACCATTCTCTTGTCAGGGTCCTACAACCCACAAGATGCCATTAAATGTTGCCAAATTGATGGATTTCATGTCTTCAGAAGTTAGAACCACCATCATTGTTAAGTATGGAGCCTGATTTACCCTTGTAATTTTCTGTGGTAAAAGCGCACATTTGTAAGGCCCCCATTATGAGGAGAAGCCATCCTGCGTGAAGGAAAATCACTCACCGGAGACCAAAATTTTCACGGACAAGAATCAGGGGCAACTTTAGAGGCCTCGGGGGCGGAGGCCCCCGAGATTTCTTTTTCACCGGAATATTCCTTTTCGCCGGAATATTATGGCCGGACGGCGGCCGAAAAGTGGTCGGAAAACAACCGGTCGGTTGGCCGGTGGCCGGTAGTCAATGGCCGATGGCTGGTGGTCGGAAGTCAATGGCCGGTGGCCGGTGTTCGAAAGTCAATGGCCGGTGGCCGGTAGCCGAATTCAATGGCCGGTGGCCGAATTCAAAAGCGGACTTGTCTTCTCAAGGGCGGCCACACATGGGCGGATTGGAGGGTTCGATTTGGACTTATTCGCACAAGGGCAGCTACACATGGCTGTCTCTCATAAGAGAGGGCAGCCCTTTTGGCCTATAAAAGGAGGCCATTTCTACACACATTTCATAGTGTGAAGTTGATGCAACAAGGTGAGTGTGAGGTGGTGAGAGTGAAGCAAGGTGGGAGCTCTATCCAGGGTTTAATCCCTTTGTAAACTACTTCTTCTTTTGAAGTGCTAAAGCCATTGAGTGGCTGCTTTCCCGTGGACGTAGCCCACATTGGGTGAACCACGTATATCGTGTGTACTCTCTCTCTCTCTCTCTCTACTCTATAATCTCTTGTGTGTGAAATCTATCTCTCTCCATTAAGTAATCTACTAAAAAATCTATTTAGCTACGTCTTATTTCCTAACAACTGGTATCAGAGCAACGTTTGCTCGTAGCTAAATTATCTCAAGGAAAGGATTCCTTGAATTGAGTGGGAGTTATGGCGGAGGAAGGGAAGCTCAAGATTGAGAAGTTCAACGGCAAAAACTACCAACATTGGAAGATGCAGATTGAAGACTATCACTACCAGAAGGACTTCTATTTGCCACTAGGCGGTCTTGCGAAGAAGCCCGCAACAATGGCAGATGAAGCATGGATTGTCCTTGATCGAAAGGCACTGGGAACAATCCGGTTAAGCTTGTCGTCAACGGTGGCCTTCAATGTTTCGGAGATGAAGACCACGGAGGACTTGATGAAGTCATTTGACGACTTCTACGAGAAACCATCGGCATCCAATAAGGTATTTCTTATGAAGCGCTTGTTCAATCTAAAGATGGCAGAGAATGGTTCAGTTGCAGAACACCTAAATGACTTTAACACAAACATAAGTCAACTTCGATCAGTGAAAATCAATTTCGATGACGAAGTACGAGCTCTCCTTATACTATCATCTCTACCGGATAGTTGGGACAGCCTTGTGATGGCTGTAAGTAATTCTATCTCTGGCACAAATACTCTTAAGTTTGATGATGTTGTGGGTGTTCTCCTAAGCGAGGAAATGCGAAGGAGAAGCACAGGAGAATCATCAAGTGCTGCACTATCAGTGGAAACAAGAGGAAGGCCTAAGGAGAGGTTCAAAAACCAAAAGGGTCGTGATCGCTCAAGGCGGAGCAAGTCACGCACAAAGTCAGTTCTTGAATGTTGGAACTGCGACAAGAAGGGCCACGTCAAGAAGGATTGTTGGTCCAAGAAGAAGAAGGAGACAGAGTCTCAAGACAACAAGCCAACATCGGAGGCCAATGTGGCAGGTAAAGTAGAGCAAGATGCTCTAATTCTCTCATTAGACAATGTGTCTAATTCCTGGATAGTAGATTTCGGGGCTTCATTCCATGCGACACCACACGAGCAACATTTCCAAGACTACACCAAAGGTAATTTTGGGTATGTATACTTGGGAGATGATGAAGCTTGTGAGATTGTCGGCAAAGGTACAGTTTCTGTCAAAACTGCTAACAAAAATGAATGGAAACTTAAAGATGTTAGGCATGTTCCTTCTCTTCGCAAAAATTTGATCTCTACAGGACAATTGGACGATGAAGGTCACAACATTGCATTCGGAAACAAACGGTGGAAGATCTCAAAGGGATCTTTGGTGATTGCCAAGGGTGAAAAAGTCGCTTTACTTGTGTACTATTAACACGCAACCTTCAGCTTGTGCAGCAACTACAGAAGTTGACAGTGCAGTGTGGCACTACCGACTTGGGCATATGAGTGCCAAAGGAATGCAAATCCTTCAAACAAAGAAGCTTCTACCAGGTTTGAAAGAAGTGGACTTAGAGTTCTGTGAAGATTGTGTTTATGGTAAACAAAAGAGGGTAAAATTTCAAAAATCAGGAAATGAAAGAAAAAATAAAAAACTTGAGTTGGTTCATTCTGATGTTTGGGGTCCTACAAGTACACTATCACTTGGTGGCTCATTGTACTATGTAACATTCATAGACGATGCGACTAGAAAAACATGGGTTTATGTCATGAAGAATAAATCCGATGTATTTTCCATATTTCAAAGGTGGAAAGCCTTTGTGGAGAATGAAACGGGTACCAAGGTTAAATGCCTCAGATCTGACAATGGAGGCGAATATTGCAGCCAAGCTTTTGAAAGCTTTTGTGCTAGCAATGGCATTCGGAGGCAAAGGACAACCCCAAGGACACCTCAACAAAATGGGATTTTGGAAAGGATGAACAGGACAATCATGGAACGAGCACGAAGCATGCGGCTACATGCAGGCCTACCGCTTGAGCTTTGGGCGGAAGCTGTAAGTACGTCTGTGTACTTAATCAATCGGTCACCCTCAACAGCATTGGATGGGGGAGTTCCAGAAGAGGCATGGACAGGTAAACCGGTGAATTATGCATTTCTCAAAGTGTTTGGGTGTGATGCTTTCATGCACATAGATAGAAGCCTAAGATCAAAGCTAGATGCAAAGTCCAAAAAAGTGTTTCTTCATTGGCTATGGAGAAGGAGACTTTGGGTATCGCCTATGGAATCGTGAAGATGGTAAAATCTTAAGGAGTAGGGATGTAATTTTTAACGAACAAAATATGTACAAAGATTACTTGGAAAGAAAACAAACAAAAGAAACAGGTGATGAGTACATGGAGCTTGAGGACAGTGAAGACTCAAGGACTGCAAACGGTGACAATGTGCAACAACGTCAACCAAATGAGGAGCCTCAACCTATTCCCCGAAGATCTACAAGAGCAAGTAGACCTCCAGAAAGGTTTGTTCCTTCCTTCAACCATCTCTTGATCTCAGATTCTGGAGAGCCGGAATCATATGAAGAAGCTATGCAAAATGAATCCAAAGAAGAATGGACGAAGAGCATGCAATATTTTCTCCTGTTGTAAAAATGAACTCAATTAGGCTTGTCTTAAGCCTTGTGGCTGCTCATGATCTAAATCTCGAGCAAATGGATGTAAATACGGCATTCTCTCACGGTGACTTAGAGGAGGAAATCTACATGCTTCAACCAAAGGGGTATGAAGTAAAAGGTAAGGAGAAAATGGTTTGCAGATTAAAGAAGAGCTTGTAGGGTTTAAAGCAAGCATCAAGACAATGGTACTTGAAGTTTGATCGATGGATGTTGGATCATGGATTCACAAGATGCAACTCGGATCACTACGTCTACACGAAGAATTTGGGAGATGGGAAATTCATCATCCTAATGTTGTATGTTGATGACATGTTGATTGCAAGTGCTAACATGCAGGACATCAAAGACCTAAAAGAGGAGCTGTCCAAATCTTTTTCAATGAAAGATTTAGGTGCTGCAAAGAGGATACTTGGTATGAAAATATCAAGGGACAGGACGAAGAAGACAATAAAGCTATCTCAAGAAGATTACATCAAGAAGGTACTAGAAAGGTTTGCAATGCAAAATGCAAAACCAGTTTCTACACCTTTGGCTGGTCATTTTAAACTAACGAAGGATATGTGTCCAAAGACACAAAAGGAGATAGCCTATATGTCTAAAGTTCCATATGCTGCAGCGGTAGGTTCTCTAATGTATGCTATGGTCTGGAAAAGGCCAGACATTGCACATGCAGTGGGAGTTGTGAGTAGGTTCATGGACAACCCAGGTAAAGAGCATTGGCAAGCTGTGAAGTGGATACTTAGGTATCTAAAAGGGACAACAACAAATGCTTTGTATTTTGGAGGAACTGATATTTTTCTAGAAGGGTATGCTGATGCAGATATGGCAGGTGACAAAGATACTCGAAGGAGCTATACTGTCTATGTGTTCACGGTTGGAGGCACAGCAGTAAGCTGGGCTTCGAAGCTGCAGAAAGTGGTTTCACTTTCTACCACAGAAGTAGAGTATGTAGCAATGACGGAGGCAAGCAAAGAAATTCTGTGGCTTCACAGATTCTTAGAAGAGCTTGGATTCAAACAAGACAATTGTGTCTTGTACAGTGATAGCCAAAGCGCTATCCATCTTGCGAAGAACTCAGCCTTTCATTCAAGGACAAAGCACATTGAGGTGAGATATCACTTCATACGCACTCTTTTGGAAGAGGGACAACTAAAGCTAGGAAAGGTGCATACAAGTGAAAATCCTGCACACATGTTTACAAAGGTGGTCAACAAGGAGAAGTTGAGCTTTTGCTCATCTTCAATCGGCATTCAAGGATAAGAAGCCAGAATGGAAAGCAGTCACAGGTTTGGTTTGGAGATCAGTCTCCAAGTGGGAGATTGTTAAGTATGGAGCCTGATTTACCCTTGTAATTTTCTGTGATAAAAGCGCACATTTGTAAGGCCCCCATTATGAGGAGAAGCCATCGTGCGTGAAGGAAAATCACTCACCGGAAACCAAAATTTTCACGGACAAGAATCAGGGGCAACTTTAGAGGCCTCGGTGGTGGAGGCCCCCGAGATTTTTTTTTTCTCCGGAATATTCTTTTTCGCCGGAATATTATGGCCGGATGGCGGCCGAAAAGTGGTCGAAAAACAACCGGTCGGTTGGCCGGTGGTCGGTAGTCAATGGCCGATGGCCGGTGGTCGGAAGTCAATGGCCGGTGGCCGGTAGCCGAATTCAATGGCCGGTGGCCGAATACCAAAGCGGACTTGTCTTCTCAAGGGCGGCCACACATGGGCGGATTGGAGGGTCCGATTTGGACTTATTCGCACAAGGGCGGCTACACATGGCTGTCTCTCATAAGAGAGGGCAGCCCTTTTGGCCTATAAAAGGAGGCCATTTCTACAGACATTTCATAGTGTGAAGTTGATACAACAAGGTGAGTGTGAGGTGGTGAGAGTGAAGCAAGGCGGGAGCTCTATCAAGGGTTTAATCCCTTTGTAAACTACTTCTTCTTTTGAAGTGCTAAAGCCATTGAGTGGCTGCTTTCCCGTGGACGTAGCCCACATTGGGTGAACCACGTATATCGTGTGTACTCTCTCTCTCTCTCTCTACTCTATAATCTCTTGTGTGTGAAATCTATCTCTCTCCATTAAGTAATCTACTAAAAAATCTATTTAGCTACGTCTTATTTCCTAACAATCATGTCCAAACTGAAGGAGTACGTGCGGAAGTGCGACGCGAGAGAGAGTGTGAGAAGAAGAGCACGACGATATGGTGAACTCGCTCTACTGTAATGTGTAGAGCATAGTGAGTTCTTATTAGGTTTTTACAAAAGAATATGTGTACATACCTGGCGGCCCGCCCACTTACCTGGGCAACCACATTGGGCTTTATACCCCAACAACCTCCCACTTAAAGTCCAATGTGGTACTTTAAGTGTGAGAGAAGATACTATACAAGCTAATATACAACAGATGTAGAGAAGTGATGTACTACCCTACACCTAACTGCTTGCGAAAATGCGCAAAGCTCTCTGAGGGAAGTCCTTTTGTAAGTAGATCAGCAAGATTTTCTGTGGTGTGAACTTTGACAAGCTGAAGTTGCTTATCCTCGAGCATTTCCCTGATGAAATGATACTTCACATCCACATGCTTTGTCTTTGAGTGATAAACTGGATTGCGAGCCAATTGTATAGCACTTTGACTATCACAATATAACACAGGCATATCTTCTTTGATTCCCAAATCTGTTACTAGTCGATTAAGCCAAATTGATTCTTTGCATGCCTCTGATGTTGCAACATATTCAGCCTCTGTAGTAGACTGAGTAACACAATCTTGTAATCTAGAACGCCATGATACTGCTCCACCAGCCAATGTAAAGACATACCCTGACGTAGACCTTCAGTTGGCTAAGTCACCTGCATAATCTGAGTCTGTAAAACCCTTTACACTTAGCTCCTGACTCCCATAGCATATACGCATACTCTTTGTAGCTTTCAGATATCTCAATATTCCTTTCACTGCCTCCCAATGTTTCTTGCCTGGGTTTGACATGTATCGACTTACTACTCCCACTGCAAATGCAATGTCTGAGCGAGTAGCAATCATTGCATACATCAAACTACCCACTGCAAACACATATGGAATCTTATCCATTTCAGCCTGTTCTTCCTCAGACACAGGACAATCTTGTTTGCTAAGTTTCACATATGGTGGCAATGGAACACTCAATGCCTTTCCCTTCTCCATATTGAAACTTTGCAAAACCTTGTCAATATACTCTGTTTGAGATAACCAAATCAACTTCTTTGATCTGTCTCTCTCAATGCGCATACCAAGTATATGACTTGCCTCACCCATGTCTTTCATGTCAAACGATTTTGCCATCTTTGACCTTAAAGCTGAAATTTCTTCCAAGTGCTTGCCAGCAATCAACTGTCATCCACATACAAAATAAGGATCAACCAACTACCATCCTTAGCCTTCTTTGTATATAGACAGTGATCGAACTCACTACGTTTGTAGCCTTGAGAAAGCATAAACTTTTGGAATTTATGGTACCATGCCCTCGGTGATTGTTTTAAGCCATAAAGACTCTTTAACAACTGGCATACCCAATCTTCCTTGCCTTTCTCAACAAACCCTTCTGGCTGCTGCATGTAAATTTCCACATCTAAATCACCATGCAAGAACGCTGTCTTGACATCCATTTGGTGCAACACCAAATCTAATATGGCAACCAATGCAAGAAAGCATCTCAATGTAGTCATCTTGACCACCAGAGAGAAGACTTCATCAAAGTCAATGCCTTGTTCTTGCTTAAAGCCCTTGGCAACAAGCCTTGCTTTGTACTTTGGCTGGCTATCATGAGCGGTGATCTTATACCTGTAAACCCATTTACAAGGTAGAGCCTTTTTGCCCTGTGGTAATTTAACTAGCTTCCATGTCTTGTTTTTATGCAGAGCTGTCATCTCTAACTGCATGGCCAATTGCCAATTCCCGGAGTCCTTCATTTGCACTGCTTCCTTGTAACATGAAGGCTCATTGCAATCAGTCAACATGACATAGTTCATAGATGGAACAAACCTATCAGGAGGTCGCGTGACACGTCCAGATCTACGCACAATAGGTGGCTCAGGCTCAGCCACAACCTGTGGTTCCACTCTATCCTATCCTTGCTCCTCTTGAGCCCTGACATTTTGTCTTGCACGTGCAGGTCCATCTTCTTGGAAGACAACTCTTCTAATCTCCTCAACCCTCTCTGGTTTAGAATGATATTTGGATTCATTAAAGTGAACATCATTGCTGCGGACAACCTTTCTGGATTCGGGATCCCAAAGTCTGTACCCCATCTCACCAGAATTACCATAGCCTAGAAAGATGCACTTTCTACTCTTTGGCTCAAGTTTGTTCCTAAATTCCTTTGGAACGTGAGTATATGCCTCACAGCCAAAGACTCTGAGATGCTTGTATGAGGGCACCTTGCCTGACCATACCATCTCTGGCACTGAATCCTTCTGCAAAACCTTGCTAGGAGATCTATTTACAAGATGAACAGCTGTTGATACAGCTTCAGCCCAAAACCCATTTGGCAGCTGTGCATTAGACAACATACTTCTGACCTTCTCTTGTATGGTCCTATTCATCCTCTCAGCAACACCATTTTGAGGAGGATTGTAAGGAGCAATAAGTTCACGTTTTATACCTTTGACTCACAAAAGTCCTAAAAGGCCTTTGAAACATACTCTCCACCATTGTCAGTGCGTAAGCATTTAAGCTTCTTGCCACTCTGATTCTCCACAAGTGTCACAAACGTTTTGAAAACACTAAACGCTTCATCCTTGTGCTTGAGAAAGTAAACCCATACTTTCCTCGAGTAATCATCTATAAATGTCATAAAGTAAGAAGCTCCCCCTAGAGATAGGTTAGGCATAGGTCCACACAAATCACTATGAACAAGTGCCAACTGTGTATCTCTTCTACTGCTTCTATGCTTATGTGGCTGCTGTGTTTGCTTACCATACAGACAATGTTCACAGAATTCAAAATCATTAAATGAAAAGCCAGGAAAATAATGAGAACGAGACAAGATTTCCATTCCCTTCTTGGACATGTGTCCTAACCGGCTATGCCACAAAGAAACGTTCAGCTGCTCGGTTACATTGATTACATTTTTAGAGACATTTGATACATAGATCATGTAAAGTCCTCCAGACTTTAATCCATGTGCTACTGTCATAGAACCCTTGGATATCTTCCACATGCTCTGTCCAAAAGTGGTGACGTAGCCAGCATCATCAAGTAAACCTGTGTTGATCAAGCTCTTTGTAATTGCGGGAACATGTCTCACATTCTTCAGCGTGAAAGAAGAGCCATTCTGAAACTTCAATTGAACATCTCCAACACCTAAGATCTCACATGTCTGCCCATTGCCTAGCCGAACATGATCTTTAGTGGTCACATAAGAGGTAAACCACTCCTTGTTTGGAGACACATGAAGTGATGCCCCTGAGTTTATAATCCAGTCACTCAGTGCATTTCCATCAGATGCTGTAAGAAGAGCTGAGTCCATTGTATTCTTCAAGAAGTAGATGTCTCCTGACACTAGACTGTCATCCTCTGCAACAATGTTTGTCACATTTATTTCTTGAATCTTCACTGAGGACTTGTTCTTCTCACCATGGTCCTCAGCTTTCTCTTTGCCTTTTTCTGCTTTCCATTCTCTGCAGTCTCTTTTCATGTGACCCTTCTTGCCACAATGGTAGCATTCTATGTCACTCTTGCCTTTAGCACTGCGGGACTTGCTACGAGACTGATTCCTCTTTCCACCTTTGTACTTTTCTTTGGTCCTTCCCCTGACAACTAAGGCTGTTCCTTTGCCTTTGTCCATTGTCTTTCTATTGGTTTCTTCAGTAAGCAGACTTCCTTCTATAACTGCTATGTTCAAACCATCTGGAGGTGCAGAATTACTCAAAGCTGTGCGAAAAGTGTCCCAACTTTCCGGCAATGTGATCAACAGGAACATAGCTCTAACAGGTTCATCAAACTTGACACCTTGAGCTGACAACTGACTGTAGATTGTGTTGAATTCATTCAGATGATTGGACATAGGTGTCCCTTCTTTCATCTTCAAGTCAACAAGCTTCTTAAGCCAGTATACTTGTGAAGCTACACTCTGCTTCTCATAAAGATCACTCAGCTTTAACCATGCTTGATAAGCCGACATCTCGTCTGCTACATTGAAGTAAACGCTTTCTGCCAAAGTCAGCATAATGGTAGAAAGTGCCAATTCATCCATTTCGCTCCATTCATCTTTGTCCATATCTTCTGGTTTTATCCCCTTGAGCTTTATATGTTTTATCTGCTTCTTTTGTACCAACACGTGCCAAATCTGCTTCTTCCACAATGGGAAATTGGTTCCATCCAGCTTCTTGATATTGTAAAGAGCAGTGTCCTGTGATCCAGCCATAGCTACGCTTCACAGTGGTTTACTTTCTTGGGAAAAATTCGGCAGAGTTTCCCCTGTAAACTGACCTCTGAACCAATATCAACCTGTCAAATGAACCAAGAAAGCTTCAGATTTTGCATAAATTTCGGCAGAGTCTCCTTTGTAAAATGGCTCTGGTGTACTCAAAAAACAGATCAAAAATAGCTCAAAAAACACTGTCTCTCTGACACTGTAAGCTGCGGGTAAACCTGTCCTGCACCTGTACTGTCCTGTCACTGTCCTGTAAGCATAGACTGTGACAATGCCTCAACGGCAGTAAAGCAAAGATGCAATCCCAAATGTCTAACTCACAGTCAATACATCCTAGCTGCCTATCTAAGGGTGCTCGAGGGATCGCTCCAAGACCTGTATCACCGAAAGGATCTCAACATTCGAGAATCCCCCAGCTCAATAAAACCTCACTCAACCCTCAACAAAGGCTGCAGTAAATCTGACATTACATAGACTTCCCACAAAGTCATACATCCACAAATTTCCCACTATATGTTGTAATCGTTGCGGCGGTTGTTTGCTGCGTGACTCACAGCCAGCAAACCCTCAACAAACATACATCATCTCTGAAAATACATCCCATGTGGAAGTACCTGCAATGTCAGGATGAAATCTGGAATATCAAGCAGCAAACACAAGCTACCTGATGAACTAGTGGATGTCGCCTACAGTCTGTGTGTAGATGCGCCCGTGTCGTATGTGACACGCCTCCAAGAAGTGCGAGCCGTCCTTCGATGTGTAGACAGCCACAAATTAACACTCTGGGAGTGTCGATATCCTCAGCACCTGCAGTCGTAGGCCGAAAAACCCCAAATTTGCAGAGTCGGATCTGCACCCGCTGAGACCACGTAGTCGAAAATGGCATGCGCAGACCTTTGTCGAAGCCGAACGGTGGCCGAGATGACCTCAGAATGAAATTCTGAGAACACCAAGCCCTTCGATCTCTCCCACAGGATTGGGGCCGTGTCTTCGCCTTTCGAATTTCACTCCAATCTGAGCTGGTGACTCTAGCCTCCTGCAGTGCTGCCCCGAGCCTGGATCTAAGCTCTGATACCAGTTGAAGGAGTACGAGCGGAAGTGCGACACGAGAGAGAGTGCGAGAAGAAGAGCACGACGATATGGTGAACTTGCTCTACTGTAATGTGTAGAGCATAGTGAGTTCTTATTAGGTTTTTACAAAAGAATATGTGTACATAACTGGCGGCCCGCCCACTTACCTGGGCGACCACATTGGGCTTTATACCCCAACACAAACTATATAAAGACCCCGAGCTAGTCTCAGCTCTTCGAGCCTTTCTCAATGGAGAATTACAGGGCGGATTACCACACTTTGCACATATGAACAAACCTGACTCGGTAATGAATGATGAGGAACATTTAGCACCACCATCTGACCTAGCGGGACATGAATCTGTAATTGAAGTACCCGTTAACAAGTTGGGGCAATACTTTGAAGGTGATGAATCTAATGCTACTCTACCAATCACTACTAAAGGATTAACTGTAAAGGGGGTCCTTGACGGTGATGCGGGAGTCAGCATGGTGACAAAGAGTTGTTGGGAGTCTATGGGGCGACCTCACCTTGAAGCCACAAGCGTAGTGGTAAAAATGGCTAATGGATCTATTGTTACATCTATTGGAATGCTAAAGGATCTCAGAATCAAGGTCTTGGGACACAAGGTAAGGCAGACTTTCATTGTTATGGATTTTTCCAAGCATCCTATGTCATTTGAGATGATCTTAGGGCGTCCATTCATGAGGGAAGCAAAAATGGTGCATGACTGGTCCAAAAACCACGTCTACTTACAGTTCCAAGACTCTGTCATTCGATTTGATCTTTTAAGTGGTCGAACGCATCTTCTAGGAAATAAATTCATCATTGATAATCGATCAGACACAACAATTCACTCAGCTCCATTACAGTATTGTTACACGTGTAACGAGGACACGGATATTGGGGAGAACTCTCCTTATATGGATATCCTACCCGGAATGGCTAAGTCAGACAATGTCGATTGGGTACACCTAGCGGCAACTATAGATACATGGGGAGCTAGAGGAACAACCTAGGTAACACCAGATGGGGAAGAGATACCACACATTGCACCAGTAAACATGTTAGGTGTAGCGCATGTAACATCCGATGTTAAGAAAGAGGCACACCTACCTGAGAGTGAAACCGATGATTCCTCAAAGGCTTCAGGCCAATACACATCAGAAACGGAATCTCAGGGAGAAATGGATTCAGAACCTGAAGAAACATTGAGTGAACCAAGTATAGAAACTGAACACTCAAGACCTAGTACGACCATCTATGGTAATTTATATGAGAGTTAAGAAGATACAAGCAAAGACCTATCAGGCGAGTCGAGTTCAAACATTTACCAAAATCAAAACCTTAACAAGAAACAAAGGTCATATAAGAGACGACGATATCGAGCAAATGTGAGAGCTAGGATAAACAAGGAAAGATCTACTGCAGAATGGCTTAGCTATCTAGGGGCATGTGATGCTTAAAACTATAAGAAGACGTCAAAACTGAGAGTTAGCTCAACAACAAAAGGAGGCAGAACTAAAAGACAGGTCTCTGTCAGGACAAGAGCCTGCTGACTTACATACAACTCCTGAACATTTTAAATCTTATACCATGGGAGAGCGAAAGGTTGTGTATGCCAAAGCCCAACGAATACCTACCAAAGGAAGCATTGGAGTCTATGATGGTCCAGCGGTAGTTAAAGAGATAGAATTAGCAGAACCAGGTGAAGAGCCTAAGCCAGTCTTTGTTGCTCAATACCTTACCGAAACTTAAGAGGCTGTACTTAAGGAGCTCCTCAAGGAATACAAGGATATCTTTGCTTGGACATATCATGACATGAAGGGAGTTCCACAATCTGTGGTGCAACATACAATTCCCATGATCAACACTGCTAAACCCATCCAGCAACGACCCTATCCAATGAATCCTAAGTACGCCAAAATTGTACAAGAGGAGATTGAAAAACTTATCCAATGTGGATTCATATACCCTATTGAGCACTCAGAATGGGTTTCTCCAATAGTCATTGTGCCAAAAAAGAATGGTAAACTAAGAGTGTGCGTGGACCTCAAGAAAGTTAATGCAGCTACTAGGAGAGATCATTATCCCTTGCCATATTCAGAACATGTGCTTGAGAGAGTTGCGGGCAAGGAAGCTTATAGCTTTTTAGATGGGTACTCTGGTTACAATCAAATCACAATTGCATTAGAGGACCAAGCTAAAACTGCTTTTATCACAGAGTTTAGAGTGTTTGCATTTCGTGTTATGGCTTTTGGCTTAACAAATGCCCCTGCTACATTCCAACGATTAATAAACACTGCGTTTAAAGAATTTCTAAGGGAGTTTTGTGAAGCTTTCCTAGACGACCTTTGTGTTTATTCTTCTTGGGAGAAGCATTTGTTATATCTACGAAAAATATTTGAAAGGTGCAGATGTTATCGCATCTCATTGAACCCTTTCAAATGCCAATTTTGGGTTAAGCATGGAGTCATTCTAGGGCATATAGTGTCCAAGAATGGTATATCCACAGATGAGAGTAAGATTAACGCCATTGCCGATTTGCCACCACCTACGAACTATAAAGGCGTTCAAAGATTTATGGGCCATGTTGGTTATTATCGAAGGTTTATTTTAAACTTTGCCGAGATAGCACGTCCATTGTACAAGCTTCTTATCGAGTTTCACTAGACGGACGAATGTCATCAATCTTATGAGTTATTAAAGAAGGCCCTAACAAGTGCTCCAATCCTGCGAACACCTGATTGGAATGTACCTTTTCATGTGCATATTGATGCATCAAACTTTGCTATTGGGTGTGTTCTAACTCAACCAGGAGAACATAAATTGGACTACCCTATTAGCTTTGCAAGTCGCCAATTAAATGATGCAGAGATGAACTACACTACTACAGAGCGCAAAGGTCTAGCTATGATTTATGCAGTAAAGAAATTTTGCTATTACCTTCTTGCTACCAAGTTTGTGTTTTATGTGGATCATCAAGCATTGCTATATTTGGTAAACAAGCCGTGTTCCACAGGTCAAATTACACGATGGTTGTTAATTCTTCTTGAGTTTGACTTCACCGTTGTTGTGAGGCCTGGGAGAAAACATGTCATGGCGGATCATTTATCTCGTATCCCTAATGGCAAAGCTCCTACGGGGGTTGATGATGAATTGCCTGATACTCCTTTGTTCATTGTTGAGACAATGCCTGAATGGAGTGAAAAGATTGTTAACTTCTTAGTTAATGGTTTTCCACCCAAAGAGCTGTGAAAAGATGTAGCTCAAAAATTAATAAAGGGATGCGAACCCTATTGCTTACTGGCGGGAACTCTCTATAAGAGAGGAAAAGATGATGTTCTTAGACGCTGTGCCCGCGAAGATGAGTATTTATATATTCTACAAGAGGCACACATGGACGTAGCTGGTGGTCACTTTTCAGGAAAGTTGACTGCCCGAAAGATCTTACAGTCAGGCTATTGGTGGCCCACTCTGTTTAAGGATGCATCACTTTTTGCAAAGGGATGTGATGAATGCCAATGCTTCAAGAAGCCACAAAGAAGTGATAGGATGCCTCTACATCCCATCAAGGTAACCCAACCATTTGAAAAGTGGGGCTTAGACTTTGTAGGACCGATTAGTCCGGTTGCACGTAACACGCAATCACGATATATCATTGTGGCTACCGACTATGTAACCAAATGGGCTGAAGCAAAAGCAACACGGAAGGCGGATGCAAAAACAATAGCTAAGTTCCTCTTTGAGAACATTATCACACGTTTTGGATGCCCCTTTGAACTTGTGAGTGACAATGGAACTCATTTTATAAATGAAGTAATAAAAGAACTCACATCAAACTTCATGATATCTCACCACAAGTCTACACCCTATTATCCCCAAGCAAATGGCCAAGCTGAGAGTACCAACAAAGATAAAGACATCAAGGTTGGTGATAAAGTTCTTATGTACGGGGTACGTAATGAAAAGAAGAAATTGAAATACGTTGGTAAGGGACCATATCGAGTGTGTGAAATCACCCCACAAGGTACCATTCGTGTGGAGACTCTAGATGGAGTTGAAACCATTGGATTCCTTAATGGGAGTAAATTCAAAAGATATTATGATCCTCTAAGCCAGGAAGAGTTGCAAGCCATCCATCAAAAGAAGGCTGCCAAGGAACAAGCAGAGCTTTAAAAAATCCAAGCAAGAGTTGAGGCTCGAGAACGACAACAACGGCTTAGACGCCAACGAGAGGCTAATCTGGGAATCATGCAAGCATTTTTCGAGGACATAGATGACGACTCATTAGAATCTGAGCCACCCCTACGATACCCAATTGAGCTAAATAGCCCCTATGGGAAAGTACTATACAATGCCTTATTAGATACAGGAGCTAAACACAATTTGTTATCCTATGGAGTTTGGTGTCAATTAGGGAAACCGACCCTATCCCCGAGTATGATGCAATTCAAGGACATTAATAAAAAGAAAACTGCTATTCTTGAAGTCCTTCAGACCCCTGTTGTCTATGACAATGGAAGCATAGTGCAGAGGTTTCTAGTCATGCCCGCCAGAACTATGGAAGGCAACGTAAACCTGGGACGCATGTGGATGTTGGCAACCAAATGCACTATTGATTGGGATATTGGTAGTGTCACGACACAACCACCAACTCTTACCCCTATCATTCAAGAAAAGTTGAAGGATAGCCAACATTCACAAGCCAAAGTGGTTAACTCGTCTTTGCCAGCTACCCATGAACCTAGCACTTCAACACTTGTAGTTGCAGCAAGCAGTAATATTGCAAGTACTCAAACTGCACGACCTAAGAGTACATATCAATGGGTCCCCAAGGCCTTACTTCCAACTACCTCAACCCTCCCATCCATTCCAAGAAAAAAGTTCCCTGGAAAACCAAGAGCGCGCTCTAGGAGGGTCAAGACCAAATCACGATGGATTCCAAAACGACTATTAGAAGCCCAAGGATACTATGATGGAAATGAGCAAATCTGGGTACCTAAACGTCCTTCCCTATCGACAACAAACCCATATGAGTCAAACAGTGTAACGCTAAAGCCAATGGCAGACAGTGGGAAGAAAAAGATCACAGAATGCTACACCCCTAGTCCAGAGCTAGTTTGGGCTCCAAGGCAAAACCAATTTATTCCACCTAGCTCAGGAAGGCAGGAGTTCCATGAAGCTTCTAGTTCCTCATGTAATACATCCATAGAGGTAAAAGCTTCTACACAACCTCCACCCACAATAGTGGACCTCCATGAAGCTACAAAGGAATCCACACCTTCTAGTGTTCAAGAATCACCTAATGAACCACTTCAAGTTCGATCCTGGGAGAGTACCTTACCACCCTTGCAACTCGACGAGGCACCTAAGGTAATAGAAAACTACTGGCAAAAATCTTCACCTATGACAACTTGGAACAACTGGTTTCAAAGGGTGACGACATCATTTCAAACGATATGATCTACCCAAGGAAGGGGGGAGTGTTTGTGGACATCCATTATTCACTTGCTTCCCTCTCAACCTTTCTCCATGACCTCTTAATCTCCAATCTTAGGGAATGTATATATAAAGCCTTATACTCACAAAAACAAGATAAAAAAGTAAAAGAGCAAGAGCCATAACACAAATCATAAAAACAATTTATGCACAAGAACATGACCCTTGTAATATTTGCACTCTAACCATCATCTATTTACGTGTATAGATATGGCTAGTACGCTAGAGTCATCCACTCCTACCTTGGGTGAGAGGTACCCTCGTTACTTTTCCCAAATATTTCACATGGTCTTTCCAGTGCTTGCATGTGAATGGGATTTGATAGGTACACTAGTATGTGAGAGGAATTTTGAGGAGTTAGAATGGCTGATACGTCTCTTGACCACGTCTGATCCATACTTAGTAGAGAGCGTTTCTGCCATTGCACAAGCCTACCCTTTTGACCAAGATGACTATAGGCGTCTAGTGACCTTCTTAGTAAACGTGGGCACCTATGATGAAGAAGAAAATTTACAGGACTACACGGATGGCACATATGGTCTCATGGATGATGACTTTGTTTATCTCGACGACGAGGATAGGGGTTTAGCCTTAGGGTTTCCCCCCAACCTCTACAATATCCTACTCCCTTGACTCTCTAGGGGGAGTGCAAATAATTAGGTTAGGGTTCCTTATGTTTTTTGTTGTGTTCAATAAGTGTTGGTACCTTTTCCCACTAATGTGCCTCCTGGAGATATTCTTTTTGTTTCCTAGTGTGTACAGGAGCGTGTTGCTATTGATAGGATTTGGACCTTCATGGAATCTTTATCTCGACTCGCTCTTCAAATCAAGCGCGACCATCGACACAAACAGGTGTTTCTTGTCCATTAGCATTGCCCCTTATCTTTTTTGCATCTATGATTGTCTGCTTTAATTGTGATTGGTAGCCTAATATTCACCGCATTTGCTTAGTATCAAACATTTAATTCAATGTAATTTTTTGTCATAATCACTTGTCTAGGTTTAAAAATCAAGCAGTCCGACTAAGCTAGTTTGACCAAGTTAGGTGTTAGAGTTTTTCTCTTAATACCATGGGGAATGCCTTCCTAATAATCAATGGTTACTTAGGTTCTTAATCTGATTTAGGCAGCATTGTGTGAAATGTACTAGGATTTCTAGTGGGCTTGACCCTATTGACCTTTAGCTTAAGTATTATAAAGGGAGTTAACTAGTGTGATGAGCCTGGGGAGGTGTATCAGTGTTATATGACCCCCCAAAGTTACAAAATTAAAATGGTGAACATGAACAAACAAAAAATCAAAGTGCCACACTGTAAAATCTTAAGCTGGAAGAGAAATCTCAGCTTGATTTGGTACTTCACTCACATGTATTGCCTATGGTACTAGAGCCCTAGAGGTTCCCAGTGTGGGCGCTTTTCCTTGAAAAGCAAAAAATCCAAGGCATACAAAATAAGCACACACATCAAATTGAATCACTGTGAAAAGACTTTGGGGGGTCAAAGAAAAAGTAATCGGTCAGGTGATGATTTCATGAGAAATTCCTTTTATGGTAGCTTAACTACAAGGTCTTCTAGATATAGCCTCTAGTCAGCCCTCGAACATGAATACTTGGCTCTCGCGATTAAACAACTTAATTGACACAAAAAATTAAGAAGCCTACCCATGGTATTAATATTCGATCTCTAGTGCCTTTCGACCGTCAAATTAGCGACCCCAGACTTGTTAATTTTTTACCTTTACATCTGTTTATGCATTTGATTACATTGCAATTTAATGTTCATTGCTGACAAATTGTTTGAAATTCTTTTACCAATCAATTTGTCTACCTAAAACTGCATATGCTTTTTAATCACTTATGAGAATGCAATTACTGTGCCAATGTTGTTTGATTTTGCAGTGACTGAAGAAGGCTAAGGAAATTCATCTCAAATGCTCTTCCACCTCGACGAACAAGCTTCAACTCAATACCTTCCGAGGACGAAATCTACATCAAGAAGGGGGGCATGCTAACCCTCACGGTTCACGGACACCCCATCACCTACGACGGACGTGTATTATGTATTTGGTAGAGTCAGGTATCGGGCTTGTCGGACCAATAGGAAAAGGGTAAGAGTGATCGCCGATGAGAGGCGCACTCTAACTGGGACATTCAAGGGATTAGTTGGCTAAGCATGGGCGCCCAAGTGTGAATGGGGTAAGCTCATATAAAAGCCAACTAAACCTAAAAATCACTCATTCTCTCATTTGTGCAATAGAAGAGTGCTCTTGCTCCATATCCATCTCCATCTTCTTCTTCTTCAACTCCTTGTGTGTGTGTGTGTATGCGAGAGAGAGAGAGAGAGAGAGAGAGAGAGAGAGAGCGATCGAGCATTGCGGTGGCACGACGGCGGTGAAGCGGTTGAGCGCGACGTAGCGGCGTCTCCTTCTTCTTCGCGGTGAGGAATCCTCCACGGCAGGAGCATAGAGCGGTGAGTGACACACCATTGCCCTCTTTTGAGCTTACTAGTTAAGCTAGTTGTGTGCTTGGAGCCGTCTATGGCTCGCACACAGTGTTAGGCAAGGCCCTTGCTTCGACAGTGCGGCAAGGAGCGCACAGAGGCTAGGGACACTAGGTGTGTTTTTCAAGCATAATTTGGTGCATGAAGCTTCCATCTTCATTGCACCAATGAGTTTTGTCAAGGAACACAAAGATTGTATTGTACAATAGTCTCCTTTGATGGGAGAAGCTATAATACAAAGCCTTTTTTGGAGGGGGGATCTGCTCCATGTAAATCTTGTCCTCAACTGTTGTCAATTGTTCTATTTCTCTCACTTTTCAAGAATTTTCTATGCCAAATTAGCTAGGTGTAAATTGCTATGTTGCTTTCTCAAATTAAGTACTCTATCTATGCTCATTAGGAACTTATTCTTAATGAAATGCTCACTATGTTCTCAATCCGCTACACACAAGTTACTAGTGCATTAAATGTTACATTGGTATCAAAGTTATTGGTTTCTCTTTTCTTGCTCAAGAAGAGAGGTCCTCAAGATTGCTACAAATGGTTGGTGTTATTAATTTCAAAAGAGTAAGTAGAATATGGATTTTTCATCCTTGAAGCACTCTTGCTTTATGCAGCTAACGGGGATACCGTCTAGAGCTATGGTCTTAATAATTGAGTCCTACTGGGCTTGATAACCTCTAAGGGACTCAATTTCAATGATGAAATGAAGGCTATTTTCTTCCTATGTTCTTTGCTTGCATCATGGGACATGTTTAATATTTCCATTAGTAACTCCGCCCTAAGGGCAAGCTTGTTTTCAATGATGTTACTAGTGCTCTACTCACAAAAGAGATAAGACATCAGTCTCAACACTAGTGGGCATGGTGATTCATATATGGGTGGTGATGGTCATTCCAAGCAAAGAGATGATAGTCATAGTCATATCCACAGTTGGTGGTCACGGGCATGGTGATGCATATATGGGTGGTGATGCTCATTCCAAGCAAAGAGGTGATAGTCGTAGTCATAGCCACAGTTGGTGGTCACGGGATCACAAGAATGCTTGTAGCAAGAGTTGTAGGCGTGACTTCCAAAATGTGGAATTCTATCATTGCAACAAGAAAGGCCATTTGAAGAACGATTATTGGATTTTGCAACATGGAAAGAGTAAAGACATTCTCAAGTTTGACCCTCCAAAAAGCACTATGAAAATCAAGGAGCTTAATGTACTTGAGTCTTCACCATCTGAGGTTATTCCTAACGTGCTATTGTCGTCAGACATCTTGATATTCATCATTGATTTGAGTCCATATGCATTATTGTCTCTTGATGAGTGTTATGCACAAAATTGTATCATTGACTCATGTATAAGTTTCCATGTTACTTCCCATAGGGAATGGTTCTCCAATTATGCTTCTATGCATGGTCTGGTCAAGCTTGGTGACTCATATAAACTTGACATTTGTAGCATTGAAGATGTGAAGTTATGCATGGTTATTCTTTGAGGTGTCAGACATGTGCCAAAGTTGATTAAGAGATTAGTGTCAGCAAGTCAACTCGATGATTTGAGCTATACTATAGTTTTTGGTAATGGTTCCTGGATTATCCGCCAGAGGCTTGGTCATACGAGTCATAAAGAAATGAAAAAAATTAGCATTTGGGCTACTTACATGTCTTAAACTATTCTGATTTTAGCTTGTGTGAGCATTGCATTTATGGCAAGCAGAATAGAGTTACCACTTCACCATTGAATAGAGAGTTAGGGAATCCTCTACATAGTGATGTATGTAAGACTATGCCACATAAATCTCTAGAGCAGACATTATATTTCCCAACATTTGGGCGTGGGTCTATCTCTTGAAGAGGAAAGACAAAGTTTTTGCTACATTTCAAAAATTGTTTGCAATGGTAGAGAACCAATTAGGCAAGAAGCTGAAGGCTTTGCACTCTAATAATGAGGGAGAGTACATCTCCATGCAGTTCAAGAATTTCTATAGAAAAATAGGCATTAGATAAAATTTTACTACACCGTACAAACTTGCTCAAATTGGCATTGCTAAGCATATGAATATGACAATCTAGGAGAGAGTCACGGCCATGTTTTCCATGGCGAACTTACCTACAAAGTTTTGGGGAGAGGTTGTTATGATCGCAAGTTACATTATCAATCATTCACCTAGCACACCATTGAAGTATAAGATTTGCAGGATATGTGGACTGGCAAGTAGTCAAGCTAGGAAAGATTGTGTGTATTTGGGTGTGAGACATTTTTGCATGTCCCTAAAGAGCTACGAAAGAAGCTAGACCCCAAATCACATAAATGCATCTTCATTGAAAATGGTGCAGATGTAGAGATGGACTATCGTCTCAGGCACTCTAAATCTAGAAAAGTCATTCACATCTCACTGGTTATCTTCAATGAGTCAAAGATGCTTAGAAATCCTATCTCAAAGAGGTTGAGTATTGCAAAGTCATATTCAAGGATGTAGCCTCGAATGAGATCAAATAAAGAGCTTGGTATACTGGTGACGTTCCTACGAAAGAAGTTAGACCCCAAATCACACAAATGCATCTTCATTGAAAATGGTGCAGATGGAGAGATGGGCTATCATCTCAGGCACTCAGAATTTAAAAAAGTCATTCACATCTCATAGGTTATCTTCAATGGGTCAAAGATGCTTAGAAATCATGTCAAAGAGGTTGAGTATTGCAAAGTCATATTCAAGGATGTAGCCTCGAATGAGATGAAATAACAGCTCGATATACTCGTGACGTTCCTACTACTAGTAGTGCTCCACTGATAGCAGAGTCCAGTAGTCATGAAATGAGGAGATCTATGTGAGTCTCTCATACACCTGAGTGTTTTCAGCTAAGGGT
This sequence comes from Adiantum capillus-veneris, assembly GCF_014529385.1. NCBI lineage: Eukaryota > Viridiplantae > Streptophyta > Polypodiopsida > Polypodiales > Pteridaceae > Adiantum > Adiantum capillus-veneris. The sequence continues at coordinate 106,390,013 of NC_140941.1, forward strand.
TAATTTTTTTGTTTTTCAATGACTATGGAGAGCCTACTTGCTACCAACAACAAGAGGCTTTTTAGATGGAAGACAGCATGAAGTGGGAGAAACCAATCCAATTGGAGTATAACTCAATTATGGAAAATGAGACTTGGGAACTGACAGAGTTGCCAGAAGAGAAATAACCCTTGCCTTACAAGTGGGTGCATAAAAATAATACAGGATAGAAGATCCCGAGCCTACGTATAAGGCTCTCCAATAGTTAAGATGACTACAATCCGCCTTGTGCTTGGACTATTAGCCATTGAGGACATGGAACTTGTCCAGATGGACTTGAAGAATACTTACCTTCATGGGGATCTAGAAGAAGACGTCTACATGAAATAGCCAAAGGGCTTTGAAGTTGAACCTAAAAAGCCTGCAAGGATAGGGTTGGTGTGTAGACTACGTAAGAAATTGTATGGCCTAAAACAAGGATCAAGGCAGTGGTACCAAAAACTTGACAATAGTCCCAAGGTTATGTGCAGAGCCAAGAAGATCACTGCTCGTATACCCGAAAGTTGAATAATGGTTCACTTATCATCTTGATACTTTGCGTCAATGACATGCTCATTGTTGGGAGGGTGAAAGCATTTTAACATATCACACTTTTTCATGTCTCGGACAATGCTAACTAGCACAATTTTGACATATGCTAACTAGTACAATAACATGAGCTACATGTCCAAGATCTATGACGTATAATATATCGGTAGAAATCTCTTGAAACAAGAAATCTAAATGTACAACCTCCGAAAAATTTTGATATCATTTGTAACATTTTTACCAGACACCCAACTTTTTAAGATGTGCTAACTTGAAAATGCTAACTAGCACAAAAGCACGTTAACATGGTTTCACCGGGAAGTCTAAAGACAAGATTTCCGTCTTGAAGAAGTAAGCATGCAGTTTGCTATGAAGGATTTGAGAGATGCAAGTCACTTTCTTGTATGCGTATCAAGAGGAATAGAAAGCATGAAATGTTGGAGTTATCTCAGGAACCTTATTTACACAAGGTCTTGCAACGTTTTAATATGCAGGGGAGAGGCTACATTGAGTACCCCAATGTAGGCATATGCAAAGCTTTGAATGATGCCCCAAATTTTATGCAGAGAAAGTGGAAATTGCCAAGGTGCCATATTCCTCAGTAGAAGGCAGTATTATGTATGCCACGGTACCCACCAAACCAAACATTGCATTTGTCGTGCAAGTGGTTAGAAAATTTATGGCTAATCCCAACAAGAAGCATCGGGAAGCAATTAGGCACATTTTGAGATATCTTAAGGGTACAACAACAAAGTGCTTATGCTTTGGGAACAGTGATACATCCATGGGTTACACGTATGTAGACTGTGCAAGTTGTGTGGATAGTCAAAGATCAACGTCTGGCTATGTATTCCTATTTGCTGGAGCAGCCATGTCATGGAGATCATGTCTTGAGGGTTGCACTTTGTCTTCCACCATAGAGGCAGAGTATGTTGCAGTTTTATGCTATCAAGGGAGCTATATGGTTAGCTTGCCTAGTGGGGTACCTTGGCATTTATCAAACACCAATGTTGCATTGTGATAGTCAGAGAACTATTACGTTAGTGAAGAACCCCATGTTTCACTCCAAGTGGAAACACATCGAGGTCAGGTATCATGTGATATGGAACATGTTGGCTAGCACACGCATCAAAATAGTCAAGTTCCATACGGATGACAACCCCATTCCATACGGGTGACAACCCCATGGATGCTCTCACAAAGAGCCTATCCTCGGGGCAGCTTGCACATTTTTTCAAGTGAGAGATTGTTGGGGTTCATACCAACTGGCAAACACCCACTAAGTTACTAACCCATCGCTAAATGTATTCTTAGTACACAATAGAATAAGGAGTTGTGAGGCATCGTTATCCTCACACTGTGCTCCACCCACTCTGTGTGTTTTCTCTTCTTCTCTCTCGCACTCTACACGCACCGTGCAATCTACAATATGTTACTCAAAAAGAGGGTCATAGAAGATCCCCATCATAGAGCCACGATCCCAAAATGGATGTGCACACAAACTCTATAGTTTCAAATAGCATTACAATTTGTATCAAGGGGTAAAATTGTTTTGCTGCTACATCCGTTGATGGTATATGCAAGGCATGCAACTAGAGTGCGCATAAATATCCATTCAAGAAGGCAAGAAGGTAAAACTAATTTTTCTAGAAATTTATACGTCTGGCATGGCACAAGATATTTTAATAGGGTATAAATTTGATGTCGAGCATCAATCCCTTGATTGTCAGTCCGACACAAAAATCTCCCAACGTGTTTATGAGTCATGCTAATGAGGACCCATTGTTGGCTAGTGATGATGGGTTGGTTGATCATCACAATTTTAATCGTTCCTTGGCTCGCCGTATCACATTGATGGACAATTTTCATCAATTGAATGCTAATTTCATTGTATTAGCTAAATTATTACATCAATACAAGGCAAGTATGGCAACATAGGGTGTACCATCACCAATTCCACTTGTTAGTGTGCCCTTAGTGTGCAAGGACAAGGGGGTTCAAAGGTTCTTAGCCAAGAGCCTGAGGCTTAAGGAATTCTCCTTGCACTTGCTATTGATGCACCGCCCAATGGTCTGCTTTCCCTCTTCTTCTAGATGTTGGCAATAAGCTTAAGAACCAATTTACAAGGGGGAAATCCATGAATGGAATAATGATTCCGTGAACACCTTTAACCATTAGGAAAGTGATGTTTTTACACTCTAGTACACACCCAAAGAGGAAACAGGGTAGAGACTAGTCTATATATGAAGGGCAAAGCCTACAAGATGTGTATGAGTCTCAAGGAGCCTCATAAGTGGACCACTTGGGCATATTTTGAGACTAAATTTTGTAAGGTATTCCTTCCATAGGATGAGCAAGACCTGAATTTGGATTCCTAGGGTGATAGATGATCTCAAGCTTACTTGATGCATAGCTAATTACTGAGCGACCATGTCATAAAATCCAATATCTAACTATACCCAAATGATGTTGTCATATAAAACTGATCATATAATGTGGGAGAATAAATGGAAATAAGAGTTAGAATATAGACAGGTGCTTTTAGATTTATCTCAGCACGGGACCAAAGGCAATGGGTCCAAATGGGAGATGGTCTAGCAAAGAGCAATGCCAGCTAATGGAGCTTAAAAGACCTTAGGGTTAGCTTCATTAAAGACCAAGGCTAGTGTTAAAAGTCCTTGAACCTAGGATCTTAATCAAGCAGGGGCTAACCTTGAGATGGGAACCCTGCCCAGACTTGAGGTGCTTGTCGTGCTTAATGACTAAGGTGCTTGACGTCCTTGTTGTGCTTGTTGACTAAGGTGCTTGAGGTGCTTGTCGTGCTTGAGGTGCTTCATGACTAAGGTGCTTCAGGTGCTTCATGACTAAGGTGCTTGAGGGGCTTAAGGTGTTCCAAAAATTCAATCATATCCCTACACAAGGGGGGGTGATCCCCACAAGTAGGGACATGAGAGAGAACACACACACTCACTCAAGGCAAGCCAAGTCTAAAGAGACAACAAGGACACATGTCAAGTTCCTCCCCATGTTGCCCTCATAAGGTGCCTAAAGCCTATTGGTTGACCTCTAAAGGGGTTTAATGAGAATTTAGTTTAGTTAATTAATTGTTTAAATCATTTTTCAAGACCTCTCTCTCAAATGGGAAAGGAGGAAACTTGTCCAAATGCCATGGTTGCTTAATATGCACTATGCATGTGATTGGCTTGTAGGGGTCCAATCAAATTCAAGGATGAGGTACAAGGAGGAGTCGACCAAAGCAAGATGGGGGTGTGCTTGGCGGGTATACTCTCTCACACACACACTCACATGCTCTCATTCTCACTTTGTGAAAGTAAAAGAACTCCTTATCCTTCTCCAAGATTCAGAAGTTGAGAGCCTACACCAACACTCTTTGCTATGGAATTCAAATCCAACCAAGATCAATTCTTCAATGCTATGCTAGCCATCTTCTTCATCTCCATTACTATGCTACTATGCTATGCTAAGCTCTATGAGTAATTGTATGAGAGGATACTATTTCTTTATCGTAAGAATAATTGTTCTTCCTCTTCCCTACCTCCATTCCTTGATAGCGCTCTCCACCTTTGAAGGTGTTTTAAGTCTTGGGATTGAGGCCAGGAACAAGTTAATGCTTTCATTTAGCTAAGTTACGGGCATAATTGTGGTGCATGAATCTCTCTATATTCATTGCACCATCAAGGCCTCAAGGAACACAAAGCTTGTATTGTACAAAGTCTCTCTTAATGGGAGAAGCTATAATACAAAAGCCTTTTCGAGCGGGGACAAACTCCACATAAATCCGGTCCTACTCTGTTGTCAAGTTCTATGATTCTCTCTCTTGCAAAGTATTGTTCATGCCAAGTTAATTAAGTGTAATGGTTATTTTGCTACCTCTAATCAAGTTCACCCTCTATTTTCACAAAGTATTCTCATAAAAATGCTCACTACAGTTTTCTTAATTCCGCTATTTTCAATGTTCATAGTCCATTTCCATTACATTTGTATTAGAGCTATTGGTTTCTCTTTTCTTGCTTAAGAAGAGAGGATCTTAAGTTGTCCATGAAAGGTTGTACCTGTTCATTGCAAGAGGGTAAGTGGGACAGGGATCCAAGCTTTCAGCCCTATTAACTTGGTTGAAAAGGACTTAGTTCAAGGTACAGCGTTGGGACAGGGATCCAAGCTTTCAGCCCTATTAACTTGGTTGAAAAGGACTTAGTTCAAGGTACAGCGTTGGGAATTGTAGACTTAACAATGGAGTCTTTTAGGGTTTGCCTTTGGCTTAACCATTATTGATCTACTCGCAAGCTCAACAGGAACCATAATCAATCGTGCAATGTTAGACCCTCTCCACTACTCTTTGCAATCAACATTATCTAAACCATGGGTGTGGTTGCTTGAGAGCTAATTTTCAAAGGTAAAATAGCAACTAAGGTTTTTGAGGGTACCAAAGTACAAAGTAGCATACACATAAGTTTAATTAGGATGGTTGACAATAATCAAGAGAGTAGAATGAATATTGACAACTTTGATTTTGCACATGAAGGTGCTACTCATGATACCCCAATGTTTGTGAACTATCTTGTTACTAGGTTGCAACAAGCTATGGGCAACCCTGCCTTGCAAGCCAAAGTTACCCAACAACTTCGTGCTTATGGGGATTCCCTACCTCTTCAAGAAGAGAGAGATCTTCGGATGCCTCTTGTTGAGACTTCCAAAAGAAGATTCTCTCTGATAAGAGAAGAGGAGGAATCCAATGAACGAGAAAGAAGTGAATCTCTGAATTCCGCTGAAGATGTGGCTCCACAAAGACGGCGGTCTTGACGATCTCCAACTCCTCCTAAGATAAGATCATCCTATAGTCCTTCTCCTCATCACTCCGAAAGGGAAGAGAGGAAACAAAGGAAGAAAAAGGCAAGAAGGAGGTCACCCACTCATCCTTCTTCTTCACCTTCCTCCTCTTTTGACGGAAGCAGCGGTTATTCTCCTAGAGAATACAAGAAGAAAGGACATTGCAAATCCTACCCTGCTTGGAAAAGGTCCCAAAAGCTTAAGAAGTTCAAAGAGGAGGAAAGAGTATCTCTTTTCTCACCTATGATGGCACCTTTGGTGCTACTGACAAAGTATTGTCCTCCATCCAGCAATTTGATGCAGCCTTTGGAGACTAGGGCTTCATAGAGTCCTCCAAGATACACCATGTAGCTATGCACTTTCAAGAATCTGCTCGTCAATTGTGGGCTAGTCTCTGCGAGAATGGCGAAGCCCCAAGTACATGGAAAACTCTACAAGTTTATGAGTTTCCATAATGAACCATTTCCTTGCAAGCAATTCCAAGGACAAAGTGCTTACTGAATGGAGAAGCTTGAAGCTACTCTCCCACGAGTCTATCCACAAATATGTAGATAAGTTTTGGGATTTACATCTCAAAGCTACAGTCTCGGGGGGGTGCCTATGTACTCATGTTAATGTATAACGTGAGTTCGAAAGAAGGGGCTTCAAAATTCAAATTTTAGGCAATTTAGCAGAGATACATTAAAATAGGGGTTTTTATATTCAATTTTGAAAAAAAAATCCTAAAATAAGGGGTCATATTCATTCAGACATGTTAAAGGGTTTTTTCAATACCCCCACGAACGCACGTTTTATAGGGGAGTACTAAATGGTGAACCCCTTGAGGCTACAATCTTTCAAAAGATAGACTCGCTAAGCAAAAGCAAGGATTTTGTGTGGGACTACCTGAAGAAATTGCCAAGTATGTCAACTCTCAACGGCCTGGTTCTATCACCCAAGTCATCCACTGTGGTTGCATCTTGTATCAATTTCCAACAAGGGGCTAAAAGAGGATGTCAAGCCCATGGAAAACAAAGATCAAAATGATGCAAAGGGGAAGAACAATGCTCAAAGTCCTTCACAAGGAAATTCCAACAACGACAACAACAAGACGAAGGAGAAAGGAGTTTACAAAGGTGAAAACAAACTCTCCCATGAAGAGCTAGAGGCTTTTCATAAAGATCACAAATGCTTTATGGGGAGCAAGGACATGGCTATCGTTCTTGCCCCAAAAGAAATGCCCGCAATGAGACTCCTAGAGCTTCCACGGTCGAAGCTCCAAAAGAAGATGCTCATTGCAAAGGATCATCCCTTTCATTTTCTTGGGCGAAGGTGAGGGAGCATGATGCCTTCATCCTATTTGATCCTGGTTCTGCTCACAACTTCACATCAACGGAGTTGGCCACAAAGCTGGGCATACAAGCTTTCAAGATGGGAGATATTGTAACTGCTATTGATGGGGCTTTCAAGGCACAGCAAGCCTCTGTTACTCCCTTGATTGGGAAGTTGAGGCTTCATGTCTAAAGCTACTTCGACAAAGAAGACTTCTTCATCTCTCCTCTCCAACATGACGATGTTATCTTAGGGGCACCATGGTTCAACAACATGGCTGCCAACATGAAGTTCCCTGAAAGGAGAATCTAATTCACCTACATGGAAAAGACCGTGTATATAGATGATAATGAGTCTAATCATACTATACCACTTGTAAATTCACCTGCTTTTGATAAGTCAATAAAAAGCTCAGTTTCCTTGTATATGTTTTTTGTCAACGAGTCTCTAAATGATGATAATGTTTTAACAAAACAAAGTCGTAGGAATCAAGAAGTTTCCAAGATGTATTGATTGATGACATCCCTATGGAGTTACCTCCAAAAAATGGGATGATGACCATAAGATAGAGCTTCTACCTACTAGGAGCTCACCTCCAAATAAACCTTCGTATAGAGTTTCTCAAGCTCAACAAGAGGAGATTATGAGGCAAGTGCATGAGCTGGTAGACTAGGGGATGGTGAGGCCTAGCTCCTCTCCCTTTTGTTCTCCAATCCTTTTAGTGCAAAAGAAAGATGGCACATACCACTTGTGTGTGGACTATCGAGCACTAAATCATATCACTATCAAAAAAAAAAAAATCACGTACCGTGGGTAGAAGATTGATTTGATAAGCTACAAGGTTCGACCTACTTCAGTAGGATTGACCTTAAAAGTGGCTATCATCAAATAAGGATAGTGAATGACAATATCATATAGACCGCTTTTTGTACAATGTTTGGTCTCTATGAATATATTGTCATGCCTTTTGCTTTGACAAATGCTCCAACCATGTTCAACCGCCTAGTAAAGAAAACCTTTAGACCCTACCAAAACTTCACTGGAGTGTTCTTCAACAATATTATCATCTACTCCTATTCTTTGGAGGAGAATAAGCAACACTCCAAGTAGTTTTTCAAGCTATGAGGGAGAATAAAATTTGAGAATTAACTTTTCACTAACCAAAAGAAGAGTGATTTTTTCCTCTAAGAGATTCAATACTTAGGTCATATTATCTCTCAAGATGGTATCCGTGTGGATCTAGCCAAGCTTGAGGTAATAAAAAGATGGCCTAACCCAAGGAATCTACATGAGCTAAGAAGATTTATTGTGTGTGCATACTATAGGTGCTTCATAGCTAAATTTTCCCAAATAGCAGGACCACTACATGACTTGACCAAGAAAAATGTTTACATATGGACCGCTAAAGAGCAAAGTGCTTTTGAAAAGCTTACTTCCCAACTCGTACTTACACTGTCGGACCTCTCAAAACCATTTGAGGTCCAATGTGATGCTTGTGGAGATTGCCTTGGAGAAGTTTTGCTTCAAGAAGGGCATGCCATAGCACATGAGAGCCGAAGACTCAATTCCAATGAGTGAGTATTTGGCATCTACAAGAAGGAGCTACTAGCTTTCCTACATGCCCTCAACACTTGGAAGCATTATCTATAGAGGACTCAATTCATTTTACGAATGGACCACCAAAGTCTCAAGTACTTCATGATGCAAACCAAGCTCTTCGACAAACAAATGAGGTAGGAAAATTTTCTTTTGCAATTCAATTTTCATATCGCTTATATTGCTAGTAAGCATAATCAAGTGGCTGATGCACTATCACGACAACTGAGGGCAAATGCGGTGTCTATGGCATTTCAAAATGATCTATCTTCCATGCTAGATGAGTACGCTACTGACCCTAGTTTTAAAGACATAATATGAGTCCTTGCCTTGGGGAAGAAAGAGGTACCATACACCTTGTAGGATGGTTATCTTCTCCATGGCAACAACAGGCTATGTGTTACTCACTTCCTTCGTTATAAAGTGATGTATGAATCCATGCTCGTCCCTATACAGGGCCTAGAGGGATTCAACCTACTCTTCGAGGAGTAGATACGTATTTTTATTGGCCCACCATGAAAGTGGACATAGAAGAGTATGTTTCAAAATGTGTGGTATGCCAAAAGACCAAGTATGATAGAGGGAAGTAACCTGGATTACTCCAGCCATTAACAATACCTAATTTTCCATGGGAGAGTATATCCATGCTTTTTATCTTTGGATTACCCAAATCTATCCATGGGAATATGGGAATATGGAAAATAGGCGACAGGTTTAGCAAGCAAACACATTTTATTCCTATCAAAGACTATTAAGGCACACCAAATGGCAACATGGGTCCTTTTCAAATTTTAAGACCAATCAATGAGATGGCCTATCAACTCAAGTTTCCCAACCATTGGCTCATACGCAAAGCTTTTCATGTGATCCTACTCAAGCCTTACAAAGGAGAGCCACCAACAAACCCAATTATTGAAGACCCCCAAAAATCGAAGATCAAGAAGAGGTGCTACAACCTGAAGCTATCCTTTGACATGAGAACAAGGTACTACGACATTGTAAGATTATGCAACAGTATCTTATTGAGCTCTAGAATTATACTTTGAAGATGCTTAATGGATGCAAGGAACACAGCTTAAGGATAGTATGAACCTTGTGAATGCTTACAATGCTACAGAAGAGTAAGAAAATGTAAATGTTTCTTTTAAATGATCAATGTTTTTGTCTTATAAGACTAGTTCTCTATTTATTGTGCACAAATTTAAGTAGTATGCATTGAAGGTGCCACGGGAAGCGTGTGCGAGTGCGAGAGCAGAGAGAGAGAGAGACTTGTTGTTGGGTGGAGCGCACAGCAACGTTATCTTGTTGCAGCTCCTTATTTTGTTTATAATAAAGAATAAGTTTATATATGTGGTTAAATTAATAGATGGGTTAGTAGTAAGTGGGATTTCCGCCTAGTTGGCCTAAATCCCAACAAACTCCCACTTGAAGGCCAATGTAGCCCAAGTGACCTGGTATGTACAACTATGAATCAATTTAGTGGCTTCAACCTATACCCATCAACTCACTGCAATGTGTAAACCGCTTCAAAGCTAAGCCTTTCATCAAAGCATCTGTTGGGTTATTGTCAGTGTGTACCTTGACGAAATCAATGAGCTTTTTAGCCAAGAAATCTCTCACGAGATGATACCTGACTTCAATGTGTTTTGATTTGGAGTGAAACACGGGATTCCTTGCCAATGCAAGAGCACTTTGACTATCACAATATATCACTGGAGTCTCATCAATGCCAAAAATTTTGACCAAGCGAGATAACCATACATCCTCTTTACTTGCATCCGACAATGCAACGTACTCTGCTTCCGTAGTGGAAGACGACGTACAATCTTGAAGACATGACCTTCAAGATACTGCTGCTCTAGCAAATATGAAGACATAGCCAGATGTCGATCTGCTATTGTCGACACAACCTGTATAGTCTGCATCCACATAACCCATGATGGATGCATCACTATTCTTGAAGCGTAAGCCGACCGTACTTTTGAGGTACATAAGAATGTGCTTCACGGCTTCCCAATGCTTGTTGTTAGGATTTGCCATATATCGGCTCACCACTCCCAGTGCAAAATCAATGTCTGGTCTTGTGGCCACCATAGCATACATGAGACTACCCGCTATTGAAGAATATGGTACCTTAGCCATTTTTGCTCGCTCAGCATCGGATTTGGGTGCATCTTCCTTGCTGAGTTTCAAGAATGCCTACATTAGGGTACTCAATGCTTTCCCCCCTACATATTAAAATGCTACAAAACTTTCTCAATGTATGTTTACTGAGATAACTCAAGAATACGACATTTGCGATATCTTTTGATTCGCATGCCAAGAAAGTGTGTAGCATCCCCCAAATCTTTCATTGCAAAATTGTTGGTAAGTGTTTTCTTCAAGTTGGCAATCTCCACAATGGATTTCCCATCTATAAGCATGTCATCAACATACAGAACTAGAATGATCATCGAGCCATCATCTAGTGATCCTCTTTGTTCCTTTAATTTCCTTACGACCTCATACATGCATCAAATTATAATACCACTGCCTTGAACCCTGGTTTAAGCCATAAAGTGCCTTTTTGAGCTTACATACTAGCTCCTCACGAGATGCGTTCTCCTGAAAAAACCCTTTAGGCTGCTGCATGTAAACATCCTCATCGAGATCCCCGTGAAGAAATGATGTCTTCACATCCATTTGGATAAGTTCCATGTCCTCAATCGCTACAAGACCAAGTACGGTTCTAAGCGTTGTCATCTTGATCACACGCTTGAAGATTTCATCAAAATCGACCTTTGCTGTTTAAACCCTTTGGCTACAAGTCTAGCCTTGTACTTTGGATTTGGATCACCTGATGTAAATTTCTTCTTGTAAACCCATTTGCAAGGTAAAGCTTTTGCATCATTTGGCAGCTCTACCAAGTCCCAAGTGTCATTAGCTAGAATTGAGTTATACTCAGATTCCATAGCCTGCTCCCACTTCACCACATCATCCGTCATCATGGCTTCTTGGTAGCAGCTTTGCTCACCGCAATCAGTCAACATGATGTAATCAAGACCTAGCTCAAAATGTGCAAGTGGACGAGAGACTCTAGTAGACCATCTCACTCCTTGACCATTGCTATCCGCTCCCTCTGAAGCATTGCTAGTGGAAGGTACATCACTAGCCCGTTGAGTTGATTTCACTGTCTCTAAGGCAACATCCTCAAAAGCGACTCTCCGAACCTCTATTTCCTTGATAGGTTGTTTATGCATCTTCGACTCATTGAAGATCACATCTGAACTACGGATGACTTGACGAGATTTCGGGTGCTAGAGACGATATCCCATCTCTCCATCTGCACCATATCCAATGAAAATACATTTTTTGTGACTTTGGCTCTAACTTATGTCAAAGTTGTTTAGGCACGTGAGCATAAGCTTCACAACTAAAAATCACGTAGTGGGGCTTACGTTTATACCATAACTCTTCTGGAATCTTATAATTCAATGGCGTACTAGGCAAACAATTTATAATGTGCACTGCGGTCAAGACAGCTTCTGCCCAAAAGCCTTGTATGAGATTTGCCATAGAAAGCATGGTTTTGACTGTTTCCTAAATCGTACAATTCATGCACTCATCGTAGTAAACTTCCTTTTAATCCCCCTTTTAGCACAAAAATTGTCAAACTCCTTGGAGACATACTCTCCACCGTTGTCAGTCCGCAACCTCTTGAGTTTCTTGCTAGAATGATTCTCAACGAGTGCCAAAAATTTCTAGAACACAGGAAGAACTTGATCCTTATGTTTCAAAAGATGTTCCCACACCTTTTGAGTAGAGTCATCTATGAATGTCACAAAATAGTTGATCCCCCCCCCCCCCCCCCCCCCCCCAGAGATTTGGTTGACATAGGACCACAAACATCACTATGTACTAAATCTAGAGGTTCAGCTCGCTTTTGACCCAATGGTAAGTGGACGGACCTAGTCTGTTTGCCATAGATACAGTGCTCACAAACAGGAAATTCAACATAAGACAAGACAGGAAAGTAGCCAAAACGAGTCACAGTTCTCATTCCTTTTTGGCTCATATGACCTAGCCGACAATGCCACAACTCAGTAGACGACAGCTCGGCTATAGATATGTAATCATGACCAACATTTGACACATGCATGGAATACAAGGTACCATGCTTCTGACCTCTAAGCATAACAAGATTACCTTTGCGTACTATCCACAAACCATTGCCAAATGTGGTGTTGTAGCCCAAATCATCAAGCTGACCAACAGAAAACAAGCTTTTAGTCAACTTGGGCACATGTCTGACATTACATAAAGTAAAGTGCGTGCCATTCCTTAGATGCAATTTGATGTTTCCGACACCCTCAATGTCTAGTTCATAAGCATCACAAGTCTCACTTTGCCACAAGAGTGAGAATAAATAGAGAACCACTCTCTATGTGGTGTCACATGGAAACTCGCACCAGAATCTACTATCCAATTCTGTCCATATTACGCATCTTCTATAACAAGAGCCTCGACAGGTAGATCTGCTATGAAGAACAATACATCAGAGGTAAGTGGCATAACAACCGCTGGAAGAGTCTCTACAATAGGATCATTTGAAGACTCTAGCACATTGATCTCCTCTAACTTTGCTTTGCCCTTGTTTGAATCATCAGACTTAGAAGTGTTTTGCTACCATTTCTTGCAATCCTTCTTCACATGCCCTTTTTTATGGCAGTGATAACACTCGACATTATGCATAGAACCCTGAGACTTACTGCGTGAGCCCCCACGTTCCTTGCTTTTGGCACGACTTTGAATGCGACCCCTCTGTCTATCACTAGCAACATACGCATCACCATCCTTCTTGCCTTCAAGAGATTTCCTGCGAATCTCCTCGGTAAACAGACTTCCAAGGACGTCATTGTACACTAGACCAGTACTAGGTGTTGACTTGCTAATTGCAGTACAGAACGTATTCCAAGAGGAGGGTAAACTGCATAGCAAGAAGATACATTTGATTTCCTCATCGAAGACCAAACCCTGAGTGGTCAACTGAGTGAAAATGATATTGAACTCATTGATGTGAGTAGAAATAGTGCCCTCTTCCTTCATACGAAGGTCAAACAGCTTCTTCATCAAGAAAACCTTATTAGTGGCACTTTTGTTCTCATAACTAGAACACAATTTATCCCATACATCTCTAGCAGTCCTTTCTCCAACTAAAGTAGAAGATTCGGCCAAATGCAAACAGAGGATAGATTTGGCCTTAGCATCAAGTCTCTCCCACTCAGCATCTATATACTCACCCTCTGGGTTTTCCATGATAGGATCCAGCTGGCCTTTTTGTATGAGAACATCTTGAATCTGCTCTTTCCAGATAGCAAAATTCATCCCATCAAATTTTCGTATGTTGTAAAGATCCTTTTTACCGCTAGATGACATGGCTGCAAGCTAAAGATAATATGGCGATAAATATTGGTAATTCTGGGAAAAATTTGGCAAAATTTCCCCAAAAAAACTAACAAAATCTCAATCCAAAACTGTCACAAAGATCGGTAACGTATCAAAAGTACTGCTCTCAGAGCATAAGATAGGCGCATCAACCACTAACTGTGCATTAAAAAATTCAAAAGCTGACCCAAGACTGCCAACACGGTGACAAATGTACCTAGCCCTCTCTATACATGTCCTATGGCGAGGCCACGAAAAAGGAATACTCCAGGAACCTGTAACACTGAAAGGATCTTAACATTGGAGAATCCCCCAGCTCAAGAAAACCTCACGCCATCGACCCTCACAAAAGGTTATGCAGACAAGAAACCAACCCAATCTCAGAAAGGGCCTCCGAACTGAGTCTCAGAAATGGTCGGGACTGCCAGAAACAAGCCAAATCGGCTCCACAAAGGGTACACATGGCGGTTTTTGCAACTCAACATACATCCACTATCAACAATACTACAAGGTGCAGTATACGCGCTCAAAAAAAACAGGCACCAAACAAAATGTGCAAGTCCCTGCGGGGAGTAAAACCACTCTCAAAAGAGCTCAAGCACTATAAAAAGTGTCAAAACAATGCATATGCGCATCAAGTACGACCACTAAAATTTATGATGATGCAAAACACTGCAACCTGTAAGAAACTTGGATGTCCTATATGTATGCAAGAACCTGTGAGGAGATGGATGCCTGAAAAATCCGAGACAATGTCGATGCCAAAAAATGCTCCTAATCAGCCCATAAACACCGTCTTAATAGCACATAATAGCCATAAAACCGCTATCTACAATGCCAAAATAGTCTCTGAATAACCTGCACGTGTGTCCTGTACCTGTAGCAAAACTGGAGTTGAAAAATACAACTTCTGAAGCGTAGCTCGGATGAAGCTTTCGACTGCACGAACAACTTTGAAAGGGGGGTAAAACTACATGACACCTGTTGGAAACGTTCTCCGAAAGTTGCATTTGCCAATGCCAAAATTGAGAATATGTTTACACTTTTGAAAGTACATGCACGCGGACGCAAAAACGGCAAGCACAAACCTTGCCCTGATACCAGTTGAAGGTGCCGCGGGAAGCGTGTGCGAGAGCAAAGAGAGAGAGAGACCTGCTGTTGGGTGGAGCGCACAGAAAAGTTATCATGTTGCAGCTCCTTATTCTATTTGTATTAAACAATAAGTGTATATATGTAGTTAAGTTAGTAGATGGGTTAGTAGTAAGTGGGATGTCCAGCCAGTTGGCCTGAATCCCAACATGCATGCTTAGAATCATGTTTGTGATGACGGTGTCACTCAAACACCAAATAGAATTTGTTACTCTACTTTGGGAGAATGAAATGGACTCAAGAGCAGACATGCTTGCGACAGCTGTGTCTCCCAAGTCCCAAATGGATTAGTCATCCAACTTGGAATGATGTCATAGGGTAAAAAAGGGATCCTCTACACACTAAGAAATGTAGACTAATGACTAAGGCTTTATCTCCTCTACCTCATAGTCAAGGACGACTATGGTTTCAAGAGAGAGGTAATGTCATAAAATCTAATATCTAACTATACCCAAATGATTTTCTCATATTAAACTAATCATTTAATGTGAAAGAATAAACAAGAATAAGAGTTAGAATATAGACATGTGCTTTTAGAGTTATATCAGCACGGGACCAAAGGTAATAGGTCCAAATAGGAGATGGTCTAGCAAAGAGCAATGCCAGATAATGAAGCTTAAAAGCCCTTAGGGTTAGCTTCATTAAATACCTCCAAAGGCTAGTGTTAAAAGTTCTTAGACCTGGGATCTTAATCAAGCAGGGGCTGACCAGTGGAAATCCTGCCTAAACTTGAGGAGCTTGTCGTGCTTGATGACTAAGGTGCTTAAGGTGATTCATGACTAAGGTGCTTAAGGTGCTTTATGACTAAGGTCCTTGAGGGGCTTAAGGTGTTCCCAAAAGTCAATCGTATCCCTACACAAGGGGGGTGATCCCCACAAGTAGGGACATGAGAGAGAACACACACACACTCACTCAAGGCAAGCCAAGTCTAAATAGGCAACAAGGACACATGTCAAGTTCCTCCCCATGTTTCCCTCATAAGGTGCCTAAAGCCTATTGGTTGACCTCTAAAGGGATCCAATGAGAATTTAATTTATTTAATCAATTGTTTAACATTTTTCAAGCCCTCTCTCTCAAAGATGAAAGGAGGACACTTGTCCAAATGCTACCATGGTTGCTTGATATGCACTATGCATGTGATTGGCTAGGCTTGCAGGGGTCCAAACAAATTCAAGGATGAGCTACAAGGAGGGCCTGACCAAAGCAAGTTGTGGGTGTGCTTGGTGGGTATACTCTCTCTCACACACACTCACATGCTCTCATTCTCACTTTGTAAAAGTGTAAGAACTCCATATCCTTCTCCAAGCTTGAGAAGTTGAGAGCCTACACCAACACTCTTGGCTACGGAATGCAAATCCAACCAAGAGTCGTGCTTCAATGCTATGCTAGCCATCTTCTTCATCTCCATTACTATGCTACTATGCAATGCTAAGCTCTATGAGTAAGGTATGAGAGGACATTATTTATTTCTCGTAATAATACTTCCTCTTTCTCTTCCCTACCCTCATTCCCTACTAGCTCTCTCCACCTTTGAAGGTGTTTGAAGTCTTGGGACTGAGGCTGGGGACAAGTTAATGCTTTTATTTAGCTAAGTTATGGGCATAATTGTGGTGCATGAATCTCTCTATCTTCATTGCACCATCAAGGACTCAAGAAACACAAAGCTTGTATCGTACCAAGTCTCTCTTTATGGGAGAATCTATAATACAATATCATTTTAAGGAGGGGGGGACCCAGCTCCATATAAATCCGGTCCTACTCTGTTGTCAAGTTCTCTAATTCTCTCTCTTGCAAAGTATTGTTAATTCCAAGTAAATTAAGTATAATGGTTATTTATCTACCTCTAATCAAATTCACCCTCTACTTTCTCAAAGTATTCTCATAAAAATGCTCACTATAATTTTCTTAATTCAGCTATTCTCAATGTTCATAGTCCATTTCCATTACATTGGTATCAGAGGTATTGGTTTCTCTTTTCTTGCTTAAGAAGAGAGGTCCTTAAGTTGTCCATGAAAGGTTGGACATGTTCATTGCAAGAGGGTAAGTGGAACAGAGATCTACTAACTTGTTTGAAAAGGACTTAGTTTGAGCTACACCGTTTGGAACTATAGACTTAATAAGGGAGTGTTTCGGGGCTTGCCTTTGGCTCAACCATTATTGAGCTACTAGCAAGCTCAACAGGAACCATAATCAACCGGGCAATGTTAGACCCTCTCCACTACTCTTTGCAATCAACGGTCTTTAAACCATGGGTGTGGCTGCTTGAGAGCTAATTTTCAAAGGTGAAGAAGAGTAGCAACTAAGGTTTTTGAGGGTACCAAAGCACAAAGTAGCATACACATAATTTTAATTAGCATGGTTGACAATAATCAAGAGAGTAGAATGAATATTGACAACTTTCATTTTGCACATGAAGGTGCTACTGATAATGCCCCAATGTTTGTGAACTATCTTGTTATTAGGTTGCAACAAGCTATGGGCAACCCTACCTTGCAAGCCGAAGTTACCCAACAACTTCGTGCTTATGGGATTTCCCTACCTCTCTAAGAAGAGAGAGATCTTAGGATGCCTCTTTTTGAGACTTCCAAAAGAATACTCTCTCCGATAAGAGAAGAGGAGGAATCCAATGAACGAGAAAGAAGTAAATCTCTGAATTGCTCTGAAGATGTGGCTCCACGAAGACTGCGGTCTCGACGATCCCCAACTCCTCCCAAGAGAAGATCATCCTTCTTCTCGTCACTCCGAAAGGGAAGAGAGGAAACAAAGGAAGAAAAAGGCAAGAAAGAGGTCACCCTCTTCTCCTTCTTCTTCACCTTCCTCCTCTTTTGATGGAAGCAGTGCTTATTCAAGAGTATCTCTTTTCTCACCTATGATGGCACCTTTGGTGCTATTGACAAATTATTGACCTTCATCCAGCAATTCAATGCGGCTTTGGAGACGAGGGCTTCACAGAGTCCTCCAAGCTACGCCATGTAGCTATGCACTTTCAAAAATCTGCTCGTCAATGGTGGGCTAGTCTTCGTGGTAATGGCGAAGCCCCAAGGACATGGAAAACTCTACGAGTTTTCATAAATGAAGCAAATCCTTGTAAGCGATGCCAAGGACAAAGTGCTTACTGAATGGAGAAGCTTGAAGCTACTTTCCCACGAGTCTATCCACACAGGCTAAGCATCTCAAAGCTACAGTCTTTCAAAAGATACACTTCGCCAAGAGAATCCTCCAAGAAAGCCGAGGGGCTCAAGGACCCATTCAAATGAAGAGTTTGAGAGAGTCAAGAAAGAGAAGCTCAATTCAATTGTCTTGGAAAGCATGAAAAGAAGGAATATCCTCAAGGGAAATCCCAAGATAACAAAGATAAAGAGAAGAAGAAAGAAAAGGCTTTGAACATGGTGTATTTATTGTCTTTAAACCCCTTTTTCAAGTACTCGCAAGTAGAGGTTTCTCACACGGAGAATCTCCATGAATGTTGCTTGACTACTACTATGTCACATCCTTCCTTTGAACCTCATGAGCTTGCATATATACATGGAATTATTTGAGGCACACCCGTACATATTCTGGTTGATGATGGTATCCCGCACAATTTGTGACCTGGTTAAGAAGCTTAGCCTACCATAGAGTCCAAGCTCACACCACTATGATGTGTCCCTTATGAATGGGCCAAAAAAGTAGGTGTCGAATACGGAGGTTAATAATGTTCTAAGGAAAATTCAAGGCCATCTCATGCACTTGGATTTCCAAGTAATGAGCATGAGTCCTTAGTAAAGCATGGTTACATAGTTAGGTTCTTCTTTACCTAGGAGCTATGGCCATAATTCCCTTCAAATCTGTGTCAATGGAAGACACATGTTGTTGCTAACGGAACGAGATGTCTTTTAGTCTCTTTTGTTATATCTTGTGGAGCTTTCAAAGTTGTACGACAACAATGAAATAAAAGAAGTCTTTTTGTGTTACTCATTACCTCATTCTTTGTCCGATTTTTTTTAATGACAATGTGTCTATCGATAAAGGAACTTCCTCATCCATGCTATCTTCCTCTCTTTCAATGGCTACTCATGGACACACTAAGAATCATGCCTATCAGTAAAGCACATCAACTCCAGCAATTGTTACAAAATAACAAGATATTTTTCCTCAAAGTCTGCCTCCAAAACTACCACTACAACCTTCAATGCAACATGGCATGGGTTTGGTGCCTCATTAAAAAAACGTATAAGTGAGCCTCCTTATAGGCTAAGTCACACGGAAGACATGGAGGTAGAACAACAACTTTCCCAGTACTTTAGATGTGGTTTCATTCAACTAATTTCTTCACCATGGGTGGCATCAATTTTATTGGTGAAGAAAAAATCTATGTGCATGTGTGTAGACTATCGTACCTTGAATGTTGTTAATGTTAAGAACAATATCCTCTCCCAAGTGTGTGAATGAGCTATTAGATCAATTTAAGGGAGCTCAATATCTCCCTACGATAGATTTATGATCTGGCTATAATCAAGTATGTATGTGTTTGGCAGATATTCCAAAGACTATCTTTCGTACAAGATTTTGCTATTGCCAGTTCTTAGTTATGCCTTTTAGTTTGACTAACTCTCCTGCCACTTTCATGACCATGATGGAAGATATGCTACGACCATATTCAAGGAAGTTTATCATTATTTTCCTGGATGACATTTTGGTATGTTGATGCTGCTAAAGAAAAGCACTCAAGGCATCTTATGTTGGTGTTCGACTTGCTAAAAGAGCAAAAGTTTGATGCAAAGTTTAGCAAGTGTGATTTCCTAAACATTGAAATCAATTACTTGGGATATATTATCCCTTCTACTTATTTTCAAATGGATCTAATAACGGTGGATGTAACCTAACTAACGTGGAAGAACCTCAAATTTTTACGTATGGTAGGATCAAAAATTCATCAAAGGTTATGCTAACATAGTTTTGACAAGCTTGAGGTACGGCACTCATTGTATATATTGTTGATCGTGTCAAATCATTTGAGCTGGAGATGGATGCAAGCAACAATTCCATAGACACAGTACTCCTGCAAGGAGGACAGCTTGTTGCCTAGAAGTTGGATTCTGCTCAACACAATTACTCCGCTTATGAGCGTGTGCTTTATGCCATAATTCATTCTTTGAAGCAATGGCAACACTCTCTATAGTCCTTAACTTGAGATTGTTTTTTATATCATGAAAGCATCAAATGGTTTGCGCATCGAAAGATCTAAAGGGGCATAAGGCAAAATGGGCTAAAATCTTTCAAGAGTGTGACTACAAGTTATCAAAAAGGTCAATACAATATTGTAGCTAAAGCTTTAAGTCACAAACCTGAGATAAATGCTCTTGCATTTACAACATTCAAAGTGAATTTCTACAATCTCTTAAGGGAAAATGTGAGCATGATCCATCATACTCCAAGGAATATTCATGTTATGAAAAGAGATCTTGCCAACACTCAAGCTAGTGTTCATGATGGCTCTACAAAAAATTCCACTTTAACTAGTGATGAACTGAACAGATAGATTTTTCCTTAATAAGGCTAACATAGGGGAGATTATTGGTATCAAAAGACAATGGCATCAAGCCCCAAATCCTTTATGAGTGTCATAATAGTCCTAGTGATGTTCATCCGAGAATAAGAAAGATCTATGCACCCGTAAGTGGGCAACTCTACACTAAACACATCTACATAAAGACGTAAAAAATTCTACGATCAACTACCAATTGTGCCAGGTTATTGAGCCAAAAAGATTAAGAGCACAAGGTGTACTTCCATTTGGGTTGTGATTTATCGTCTTACTAAGATGTGTAAGCTCATTCCCACAAAGACTACAATGACAACTCTAGAGTTAGCAAGGATATTCATGGAGAACCTCTACAAATTGCATGGTTTACCCCCGATATTGTAAGTCATCACGATCGTAAGTTCAATAGCCATGTTTTGTAAGGAGTATCCAAAAGTTCAATACTAAGTTATGTTCGACTAAACATCTTGCAAGTGATAGTCAAACCAAATGGATAAATTAAGTCAAAGAGGAGAGGACATGTTATGTGCCTATTAAGTAAGAAACTACCTTCCAATCCTGGAGTTGCTTATAATAGTGCCATGCATGTTTCCACAAGGTTCAGTCCTAATGTTAGTGTATTATCAACCCCATTCATCGATTTCGATGAGGTTAGCCAATGAAAACATCCATCAAGTCAAGGACTTCTTACTTGATCGCATGTCTATGTTATGTGTTGCTCATTTGAATGTTAAAAAAGCACAAGACTATCATCCAAAGTATGCTAATGAAAAACGATGATTGGCTAATTTTACAAGTGATCAAATTTTCTACGTGTATCAGAACATTTTGAAAATCTAAAGACAAGACCAGTTCTAAAGTTCTCTTCTCATTACTATGGTCCATTCAAGGTCATATAAGCACACTTAGGCAGCTACCTATAAGTTGATGTTACGATCCTCTACAAGTGTACTGCAAATGTTACATGTTAGTCATTAAAGTAAATGGCTAGGCAATGATGACAATGTGGTGGATATAGATGTTTTGGTTGATTTTATCAAACTATTTAGTTTGGCTTATGAACTAGAATGTATTTTGGATTCTCATGTTTACGTACAAGGCATAATGAATGTCATCAAGTTTTGGTTAAGCGAAACAACAAACCTGAGGAGGATTCTTCTTGGGAGAACATTATTGTGATTAAGAAATGATTTCTAACTTTGCTTTTCAAGGAAGAAAACTATCTCCAAGAGAGTAGTAGTATGAGGACAACAGTTTGGGCAAGGGGCTTGACAAGGGGTTAAGAGCCCATATGCTTGGAAAAGGGACCTTAAATAGGAAAGGCTTGATAAGGGCATGATTAGGTGGAGATGAACAATTATTTTCCCTGTTGTAATTATACTCTGTAATAGCATCTCGAGGGACATAACACACATAACCAAACACGAGCATTATTTTCATCCACAACATCAAACTAATGCCCTAGACTACTAAATCTGTTTTCTCTCCCCGTCAACATATGAGCATCAACATCAATGAACTCATTAAAGACTTGGATAGGTTGAATATGAGATTGTGTTTGCTCTACATGCAGACGTTCACGACCAAAGACTACTAACTCTATTTTCTCTCCCCATCAAGTACATATGAGCATCAGCATCAATGAACTCATAAAAGACTTGGATAGGTTGAAAATGAGACTGAGTTTGCTCTACATACAGATGTTCACGACCAAAGACAATTAGGTGCATACTTAATGAACTTCCTCCGTTTGTCTCATTGGCACATGAAAGCAATGGTTGCATACATCTCCCACAAACAACTCAACCACAACCATACAATCCGACCAAAGTATGTTGCTGCTACAACAAAAGAGCATAACCCCAGCAATCAAGTACAGGCACGAAACATGCCATATAAAGTCTCATACAATGTTTTAGACTACAATCCTATGGTTGAGCGTATTTCAATACAAAAGTGACGCACATAACACTCAAGCCATGTAGAGTCTCATACAATGAGATAAGACTACAATCCTATGGTCAAGCATGTATTTCAATGCAAAAGTGACGCATGTAACACGCTCGAGCCGAAACAGATGTAACAAAGCTTGATACTTGACCATACATACCTTTTGCCCACTTTATAATTAGATATATAGTTCAAATATTTACTATAATTGTTTTTCAACCCTTTCATTTGAAATGCATATATTCCTTGAACTATTCTTCTCATCTTGTGCCTACTTATTCGACCACAGTAGGGAATTGCTTGAAACTCACTCATAGAAGCGTCCAATAGTTACAGTATGCTAGCTTGGAACGATCATTAAAATACACACGGAGGCCACCTAAAATATATGTACCTATCACGTTGGTTCAACAAGATATTTTCGATTCCCAAAAAGATGTAGAGAGGTATCATTTAAAAGAACATTTTCAAAAAAGTATAGGTTGAATACAAAAGGGGTGTGTTACAATCGTGAAAAATACACTAAAAGGAGATTTTTGTAACACCCCTTGAATCCACGTGATATACTAGCTATTACATATAGTGAATGCCCCATGTAAAAGTGCAACACCTCTACAAGACCATTGATGTCTTTCAATACAAAGCAACTCTTCACATACGAGAGAGAGAAGCAAGCTTTATTGTGCCAAAAGACAACCATCACCAGCACATGTCAAATTGGGTAGTATTGAGGTTAGCAAGATGGCTTGGGCCACTCTCAAAACTTCAAAACCCCATAGTACGTGCAAAATATTCTCATAGAGCCATTGATTAAGGGCCATCACTCCATCAGGCCATGCAGTTTGGAGGGGTGTCAAATACATCATGAGCAATTTTACACATTATAGTTCTTGTTTACAAAGACTGCCTTTCCGCTTGCAGTTGTAGTTGAGAAGTTTTTCTCAAAGTAAAATAATTCTTTTTTTCTAGGGACTCTTCAAAAAACAGTGTTGCAGTTGTCTTCTCTAATTGCTTTACCATACTTCGTAAACACAAGCAAGTATATGCACGAAAAAATGAGAATGGTAGTAATGGGTAGACATACAAAGCCATAAATGAGAAAATTGGAGAACTCGCCCTGAAGATTTCACTCACCAGTTGCTTAAATAAAATTTGCCTGCGAGCCACGGGGGGTAGCTGACATCTGAAGAGGCAGGCCCAGCATGTGACCTATTTCTTGGCCTGTTGTCCCTTATCAGCCAGACAGCTTCCACCTCCATTTCAATCAATGCAGTGCCTCAAAAAATCTTTCACACTTTCACTTCACGCTGGCACGTAGGACTCCAGCATTAGCCGAGTGGGCGAAGGAGACAAAATGTCTACAATGAGGTATGTGAACTTCCACTGTTTGTCTTCTTTATCTTTGAACATTTCCGAATGAACCCTACCAACTCCATGGGGGCCACGAACATAAAATTGTACCTAGAAAACCACAAGTAGATCACTTCAAATACTTTGAACACATTCTTTGACAGCATTCAATGCAAAACAAGCTTTGAAAGCATGTATGAATGTTGTGAATAGCTGCAGAAAATGGAGACACCCGCCTCAAACCGTGCATGTGCTGTTTGCTAATACATTTTTGTGGCTTTTGAACAGCTGTCTTTTCGGGATGGAACTAGAGCCTTGGAGACCAAAATGTCTCCTAAAATATAAATAATGTGTTCACACAACGAACCTATCACCCAAAACCAGGCCCATCATTCATAATTACCTCAATTCGCTCAACACCATCTTCATCAGCCCATGTACGGTGAGGGATTCGTTGCCGGGCTGCTCTGTTGCGACTGTCCTGCCCATACCCAGTTACAGGAAGGCCAATGCGTACGGTAACCTGGAAACAAGCTCCGCAATGTCATCAAGCCACAAACATAAACAACATCCCTGTCACTTGCTCTTAAATCTTCACGGAACAAATAATGACCTGATTATCATGCTGAACTCTATCCAAGGCTTTGTTGAAGACTTTATACCTGAAATTACACATGCTATTAAGAGTCTTCTGTATGTTCACACTGCGCAAAAGCATCATTTAAGATTCACTCACTCTTTGGGTTCAAATATCAGCTCCTTGAAGACAGCATATGCTGCTGCAGCAGCTACGGCAAAGCCAGCCAATATGGCAACACTATATGAGGCACCTTCTGCAAAAGATACTGGCTTCTCAGGAATCTTGTCTGTCAGAGGATCAAAAGGATCTTCATCCTGTGCAGTAAGGTCTCTCCTTGTTGTCTGTCAAGTGCACATGCCATCATCACTTTATCAACTTTAACACAAAAAGGAAGAAACACAACCACAGGATAAATGCACTTCGATGTTAGCCCTTTAGATTTCTAAAGAGTCCTGTCAGGTCAAATTGCCTTACTGTACATATAAAACGCTTGAAAGAGTAGAAATAATATAAGAAAAGACTTAAAA
Organism: Adiantum capillus-veneris; assembly: GCF_014529385.1. NCBI lineage: Eukaryota > Viridiplantae > Streptophyta > Polypodiopsida > Polypodiales > Pteridaceae > Adiantum > Adiantum capillus-veneris. The sequence goes on from NC_140941.1 coordinate 106,414,839, forward strand.
AACAATATAAAAGTAAAACCTCTTCCTTGCGCCTCTCCGTAGAAAATGTTGCTGCATGTAGCCTCATTGGGGTAAAAGGCGCTTTATACCGTGAGGCCAAGGAGTCTGTACTGCGAGCATCCTGTATCTGTCTCGGAAGGAATGTCCCTGCACCTTTTCCAGTTACACCAGCTTGAGATCGTGCTGCTGCCCTCTGACCAGCTGCAAGAACATTATGGCCTAACCGTCGTATAGTTCTCCCCTGAAAACATCATGGTGACCATTAGATCCAGACAATACTTCAACAAGCCTGGATTAATAGTCATAAAATATAACAGTGCCCGTTGAGCTTTCCAGCTACCAGATCACCTCATTAAACATTATGCCCCAACAACTACTCTCTTTGTCTCTGTTCCCTGATGTGATACTAAACATATGTTTCATTCATGAGAAAGAGAAATAAGTGAGGAGCTGCGCATTTCCTTCTCCTGGGCGGCATGTAAACCGGCCCGTGGGGAGGTAGGCTTTGGCTTTCACCCGAAATTCTTTACTTTAGACAGAGAGAGAGAGAGAGAGAGAGAGAGAGAGAGAGAGAGAGAGAGAGAGAGATGAAATGAAATGTTATATTAACATCTTCAAAAGGCCAAAGTGACCTGTGAGACCAGAAAGTTACAATGTGGTGGATCTGATACAAAGTAAGAGTAACAAGATGACAAAATGACAAAATGACAAAATAAAATACTATGGAATCCTAAACTGCTAGGTCTGAACTAAGCAGCTAAATAGCTAGCTGGGATAGCTAGATCACAAGAGATCCAGCATCGGTCGCTGGCGGATCTCATCAATCTCCTCCATGGTCAATAGTCTGACCGGGCGTCGTGCATGTCGAGCCAAAGTGATCTGAATCCTCTGATGCAGCCTCCGTCGATGCTGTGTAGTCCTCCGCAGTCGTGGGCAGACCTAGAACTCCCCAACTCAGTCGCTCGGTCGATCAGTGTGCCTTTGGTGTAAGTCGACGAGCTCTGCTGTGGTAGTAACTCCTCCGGGTGTCCAGTGGTGTGGCAGCTCTAAAGAAGTCTGTGATCTGTCTCTGAGACTGGCTAGCCTCTCCTCTCATTAGGCTCTCTCTGTGTCTGCACAGCTCGAGCAAAAACAAACCCAGGCATCTCTGATCCTCATACAGCATGACTCTAGAGAATGGTCCAAAGCCCTCTCTAAACAAGCAATGGAAGCGGTCTCGTATCTCGTGGTAGACGGGGCAGTGGCATGTGTAGTGCAACTCTGTCTCAGGCTCGATGTCACACAGGGGGCATGTCCTGGCCTCTGCTGGTACTCCGTTGTATCTCCCAGTCTCGATTCGCAGCTGGTGTGAAGATGTATGTGCGTATCTGGCCAATAGCACATCGTATCCCATGAGACAAGTGGGTGTCCATGTATCTGGGCCTCCTCACAAAACCATCCTCCGTAAGCTGGAGGAGATGCTCTCTGTAGAAAGCCATCTTCTTGCCCAGCTCCTATGCTGGCTGTATCCATGTCCTCTTGGTGTCTAGCTGAGTCAAGTCCTAGCGAATGAGCCTAGTGATCTCGGATTGTGTAAGAGTCAGAGAGGGCGCATCCAGTGAGTATTGGAAGGCAATCTGTCTATGTTGAACCCATGCGCCTGAAACCACGATGTCATCTTCCCATACCAGCATGTTGTGTCCCCCTGCATGGCTAACGGTTGAGAGGACTCGAGTGCAAGGCGTGCATATCTGTCTCTGGGAAGTTCCCACATGCGGTGTATGAAGGAGACAGATCTTGTGAGCGCCTCAACCACTAGTGGGGGGGCAGCTAGCTCTGCTCGTACAATAGCACGTGGTACTGAAGCCTTGGCTCTAATGAGCCGCGAGATCATAGAGACCAGAGGCTTCTCCATGTCCCTCATCCATCACTGCGGCCTGTCCCCGTGATGATCTAGTGAAGGTCCCCAAATCTCAGCTCCATAAAGCAATGCAGAAGCCACCAAAGTGTCAAAGAGCCAGAGCTTCGTCCTAGGCTCCTAAAGCTGAACTTGTAAACACATCCTTTCCAATCTACCCAATGCTGCATGGGCTCTCGTCAATCTAGTCTTTGTTGCCTCCTCAATGAAAATGCTGGCCCACTAAAAACCACTCCAAGGTAAGTGTAAGCATCAGTATACTCCACCTTCTCCTGGCCGTATGTGAATGCGGGCGCTCACCTCCTGATCCACTGTGGGGTGGTATTAAATACCATGACCTTGGTTTTACCAAGGTTGACGGACAAACCACTTTCCTGGGCAAACCTATGCAAAGCATCCAAGTGACGTTGCATCCCCTCTGGAGAGTCGGAGATCAACACAATATCATCAGCATATAACAATAGTGGAATCCATGTCCCTGCCATCTCTCTCAATGTAGTCGGAAACCTCATCCACATACATACCAAATAGAGTAGGAGAGAGCGGGCAACCATGTTTCACCTCAATAGTGGAGTAAACCGGTGTGGATAGACCCTCTGGGGTGCGTACATGCCCCACTACTGACCTGTATAATGCCATGACCCCCCAAATGAGCTCTGTGGGTACTCCCATCTGTTGTAATCTGCGCATCAATCTAGCTCTAGGCATTGTGTCAAATGCTTTGCGGAAATCCACAAAGCTACAATAGATCCGTCTCCCACGCGGTCTGCCCTCCTCAATGATGGCTCTGAGTGTCAAGGTATGGTCAAGAGTAGAAAAACCCCTCCTGAAGCCTGCCTGCCCGGCTGCGCGTATCCCCTCCCTCTCTGCCCATCTACTCATTTGCTGCTCAAGAATAGATGCGTACAACCATGCCAATGTGTGTCCAATCATGATAGAGCGATAATTCCCAAGCTCCATAAGGTCTCCCGACTTGAAGATAGGTACAATAGTAGATAGGCTCCAAGTATCAGGCAAGCCCTCACACATGGCACGGTTAAACATAACTGCTAGAAGCTCTGCTAGTAAATCTCTGGCATGCGTGAAATGCTCAGCCACTAAGCCATCATGATCATATGCTCTCCCAGTCCTCATCCTGTCAATGGCCTTCCTCACCATCTCAGCGATGAAAAAAGCACATGTGTGTGGGCATGGATCGGGGGGATTCGAAAAGAGGGGGCTGCTCAGGAACTGTGTACAGAGATGATGCATACTGGCCCCAGGCCTCTGTAGAAGTGATGGCAGGGGGGCGGGAGTGCTCATGAAAGAGCCACCATGCCTCACGTGAGTCCTGACTCAAGAATAGCTGGTATAGATCCTGCTCTAGGCGAGCCAAAAATGCCCTCTCCAAGCGTCGGAAGTCAATCTATGACTGTCTATGAGTGATGTCCCCCAAAAGCACCTTCCTCTGAAGTACTTTGCATAAGGAACCTGCGATGGGAATTAACACTTAAGTACACACACGGCTCGGAAGCTAGAATGCTCCCAGCAGACGCCGACAACCTGTAGGCCCCAAAATTGGTGCCCCTTTCGGTAATTCTTTATTCCTTAAGAGGGTAGATACCGCCTGTTCTTTACTTGTATCCAACTGGATACCGCCTGTTTTGGTAAAATTTCAACAACATAACAGCCCCAAAACTTGCCCGAAACCAATTCCCCTGCTAGAACTCACTTCCGCTGGCATAGACCCTCTGATTCCTGCCCAAAAACAGTAAATTCAGCTAGCTGTATTTACTGGTTTTTGCCCTGTTTTCAGCCCTAGACAGTCCCCGAACTGCCCTCTAGCAGTGGGGCACTATTTTCAAGGGTTCTAGCATCCGTATGGCTAAAAAACAGTCAAAATACAACACATAATAAGCGCTGAAATCGCACCTGTACGGTGAGGTTATCATCCTTACCGGTGCCTGCTTTTGGAGTAGCAGTTAGCTACTCCTGTTCCTGCTCAAGGAGGCTCTTGCCTCAGCACAACAACATGAAACCACACAGTTGTACATCAGTCAAATGAAGAGCCCTCTTGCAGGGCATCACATAACTGCACGTAGGGGAGAGAGAGAGCAGTGTGTAGTGTGCAGGTCATCACTCCTAGCACTACATTGTACATAGAGGGGAAAGCAAGCACTCCATAGCTCTTAACCTGTGGCAAGAAACTTGCAAATGAGCCTCCCAGCTATAAATTCAGTGCCACTTCTTCATGCATGAGGAAAGTGCACAAAAATGTGCCACTTGGCGCGTTTACAAGCCATTTCCCGTTTCGGGGTTGCCGCCTAAAAATCTCCCGACTTGTTGCCCAGTTGACTTTACGACAAAGTTCTAAAATGTTCCCCTTGTCATTCCGAAGGTAATGACGAAGGTAATGACGCGAACACATTTCATGGCCCAAAATAGCAGTTCCCTAATTTTTAAGAGATGCTTCCGTTGGGCTCCCACTGGTCTTCTGACCATCTATCCCCATTGGGACCGCCTCCAAAAATGCAATGTGGCCAATTGTCGGGTATTTTCTTTTGGTGATCAAACCTTGACTTTATGCCTTTATTAAGTTCACTTCCTAGTATCCACCAACTTGCTAAGTGCGACGAGGGGGACCTACATGATCTTGAACTGAGCCTAGACATCCTCTTACTATACGAATTCCAATGCCGACCCAATCCCCGTTTATAGGTGAAACTACCGTTCACATTGGCCATACAATGTCCGACCATTTGCAACTTCAAAAAGAGGGTCTCAAAAATATAACAAACATCATTGGAAAGAAACCAACAACTAAGGTTAGCAGTTGCCACGTCCTCGTGACATACCCCCCTCTTGAAATCGCAAACGTCCTCGATTGCATACCATAAATACACGCCACTAATGATCTTGTGTTGTTAGCACTCTTTTATCACCGCATGTATCCGCAAGAAAGGTCATAACACATAGATACAAATGACTTAATGAGGCCTTCATACTTTTACATTTCCATCTATTACACTGAATTCATATGTACATTTGATGTGCTAGCCCTATCATTACCCCTCCTTTGCACACGTTGGGTTGGGGCATAAGTAGGTTGTAACCCAAAGGCTTCAAGGTAAAGCTGCAATACATTTGGTGACTCTGACAGTCCATGCTCTTCCATCCACTTTGCATCCATAGGCGGATAGTTCTTGCACTTCACCAAGTAGTGTCTTGTAACCTGTCTTTTAACTTTTCTATCCTTATGTGCCAAAACTTGCTCAGGTACCAGGATCTCATCAAGTTCCTCAACTTCTGGCTGATCCTCATCTGGCATATCTTCTGGCACATCACCCACGAAGGGTCTTAGAAGACTCACGTGAAACGCATTATGAATCTTCCACGCATCAGGCAATTTCAGCTTGTAAGCCACATCCCTGATCCTTGTCAAGCACTTGAAAAGGCCCATAGTAACGCATGCTGAGCTTAGGAAATAGCCGTTCCTTGCCCTTTATCTTCTTTAATCTTGCCTTTTTGAACCTTAACAGAACCCAATCACCAAGGGATAACAGCAAGTCACGAAGGTGACGATCAGCAGTCTTTTTCTACTTTGCCCGAGTCTTCTCCAAGGCAACTTTAATTTTCTTGTACATCTCATCCCATATCGATCTGCCTCAAAGATCTTGTCCTTTGTATGCAAAACGCAAGAAACTTTTTTGCCGCCTTCAACAATCTCAAAAGGTGCCTTGCCAGTCGACGGAATGCACTGTATTATTGTATGCATATTCAAGCATAGGCAAATACTGTTCCCACTTGCCCTTATTATCTGACACATAGCATTTCAACAGATCCAAGACAGTAGAGTTAGCCTCTTCTGACTGCTCATCAGTTTGTGGATGAAACGAAGACGAGAACTTGAGCGTAGTGCCCATGTTCTTAAACAATCCTCTCTAGAACAAACTGGTCATGCGAGGATCACGATCACTCATAATAGATTGTGGCATACCATGGTACTTAAACACATTGTACCAAAACAAGTGTGCCATCTGATCAGATTTTATCTTCTTCCTAGCAGGGATAAAATGGGCCTGCTTGTTGAACCTGCAGATAATGGTCCATATACCATCATTCCCTGTTCGCGTTCTTGGAAGATCAAAGATAAAAGTCCATAGCAATGCTTTCCCATGGCTTATCCGGAATCCGCAGTGGTTGTAACAACCCCGGTGCCTTTTGCCTGTCAAACTTGACCTTTTGGCAAATCAAGCATGCTCGCAAAAGCATCCACATCTCTCCTCAAGGTAGGCCAATAGAAGAATGTCTCTACCGCTTTAACTGTCGCATCAATACCACGATGCCCTACATACGGTGGGACATGACTCTCTTCCATGACCTTATGTTGCAATGGCCTAGTGACACAAAGTCTGCCATGCATCATCATAAAACCATTGCTGAGGAGGTAGTGCTCATGATGTTGCCCCTCTTGCAACTGTTCAAAGATCCTTGCAAAATCTTCATCAGTAGCATATTGTTCCCTGATGTCATCTAGCTCATGATGATAAGAAATTGACACAGCTGAAATTTGTGGCTTCCTTGATAACGCATCAGCCACAACATTCTTCTTGCCTTCCACATGCATAATTTGGAAGTGGAACATAGAAAGCATGTTTGTCCATCGCATATGCTTTTCGGATAACTTTGACTGTGTCGAGAAGTATCGCAAGGTCTGATGGTCTATTTGGACAACAAAATTAGCACCTAAGAGGTAGTGCTTCCAACTAGAAAGCGCATGAATCACAACCAAGAGCTCTTTCTCATAGACTTGCATAGTCTTCTCTGACCCTTGCAAAATTCAACTTTCATAAGCTACTACTCGTCCATCTTGCATTAGCACTGCTCTGATGCTACTGCCACACGCGTCACACTGGACCACAAATGACTTCCTGAGATCTGGCAAAACAATTACTAACTTTTCCTTTAAGAGACTAAAAGCTGAAATCTCTTTTTGAGTCCATCTGAAAGTGGCCTCTTTTTTTTGCAAAGTGTGAAGAGGTGATGCTATCTCTGCAAAAGTCCTAATAAACCTTCTATAGTAGGAGCATAATCCCAAGAAGCTTCTGACATCGTGCACAGTCTTCAAGTCTGGCCATGTCTTAATAGCTTCGACCTTTGCGAGATCCATTCTGACACCATCCTTTGAGACTATGTGACCAAGAAAGTGGATCTCTTCCAGGAAGAATTTACTTCTCTTAGGATTGACAAGTAGCCTGTGTGACTGCGCAGCTCTTCGAACACAATGGTCAAGTGACACCTATGCTCCTCTTCATTCTTCGAATAGACTATCATGTCATTGAAGAAAGTCTCAACAAATTGTTGATGCGAGCGGAAAATCCGGTCCATCATTTTGAACGTGGCAGGAGCATTTGTTAGCCCAAACGGCATCACTAGAAATTCATAAAGACCAAATGTCGTTCTAAACGCAGTCTTGTGCACATCCTCTGGCCTTATACGAATCTGATGGTACCCACTCTTAAGGTCTATCCTGCTGAAAATTGCAGCACCCTCTAAACGATCGAGAATATCATCAATTCTAGGAATAGGAAACCTATTCTTGATGGTATTCTTATTCAACGCACGGTAATCAATACACATGCGCCATGAGCCATCCTTTTCTGCACTAGGAACACTAGGGAGCAAAAAGGTGGAGAACTAGGCTGAATCAACCCCTTCTCCTAATAACTCCTCAACCTGGCCCATAATCTCTTTCTACTGTGCCACACTAACCCTGTAGGGAGGTCTATTTGGTGGGCTACACCCTGGCACCAAATCTATTCAATGGTCCTCAGGTCTCTCTGGCGGCAATTACGACGGTAATGAATCAGAAAAACAATCACTAAACTTTTGCAAAAATGTTGACCTTTCTTTATCTAACACAGATAAATTTGATTGACAATTATCTGAGACATCACGTGCAAATCAAGTACACAAAAAGATGATTCTTTATTACAGAAGTGATAGCAGAAGCGGATACAATAGGGACAGACTCCCCTTTGAGCTTTACATCCAAAACATGAGTTTTGTCCCTATGCTGAAGGGTGATCGTCTTGCCAAAGGCATCCAGCACGCCATGCACTCTAAACATCCACGGAATTCCAAGTAGCGCATCGCACCCTTCCAATGGCATGATATAAAATTCTTATGTGTCTATATATGACTGAATATGCACACGCAGCTTTCCAATGATGGGAGTAACACACTCTAAGTGGACAGGACATGCCAACCCTGCCTTTGCAATGTACCCCATCTCTTCAACTCTAATGCCCAACTTCATAGCTAACTCTGGTGAGATGAAGTTTGCTTTGGCACCTGGATCAAAGAAGATGAGTGTCCTCTAATCTCTAACTTTACCCATGATTTACATAACTAGCAGGCATCTGTATTGGGCATGTCACCCACCATATCTGGCACCAAACCTGCCGTGGGTTTAAACTTCTTGCATTTCTAATCTTCTTTATCATCTGAGTCAGATCATCTCAGTCAACTGGTCTTTCCCTTTGTGGACAATTGGTAGCAAAGTGACTAGGCTACTCGCATATAAAGCATTTATTTTCAGCCTAGTTGAATAAGAATACATGAAGTACTTGGGCTTGAGCCTCAACAAGCTCTGTTTGGGGTGTAGGTTGCCTATTTTGATGTGGCACTAGTGACGCTTGCAAGAACTCCATAAACCTTGGGTTCTGCACCAATTGTGAAAACACATTCACCGCGGCAACTAATTAAGTCATGAACGCATCATCCTCAAGTTGCCTAGTTCATAAAGCCATGTACTGGAGGGACACTCATATCAACAGGAGGTACAGACTGGCCGTGAGCTCTCGCCAATCTCGAACACCATAGGAATTTCCTATCTATCCTTCGAAGAGGAGCCCTCTTCCCTTTGTCGGCCATAGTGTAATCCCACGTTCCCGTACTCTGTCTTTACCCAAAACAATCGAGGCTCACTTCTTGAGGAAAAAGTGATTGATGTCCCTACAACGGAACCTTGAAACCGGCCCGTAGGGCGGTAGGCTTTGGCTTTCACCCGAAATTCTTTACTTTACTTTAGACGCGCACGCGCGCGCACACAGAGTACTTTGCAAAAGAAACCTGTGACACGCCGACAACCTGTAGGCCCCAAAATCGGCACCCCTTTCGGTATTTCTTTATTCCTTAAGAGGGTAGATTACAAAGTAGAGTCCTAGGAATTCTTTACCTGTATACAGCTAGATACCTCCTGTTTTGGCAAAATTTCGGCAACATAACAACCCCAAAACTTGCCCGAAACCAATTCCTTTGCTGGAACTCACTTCCACTGGCATAAACCCTCTGATTCTGCCCAAAAACAGTAAATTCAGCTCGCTGTAATTACTGGTTTTTGACCTGTTTTTAGCCCTAAAGAGTCCCCGAACTGCCCTCTAGCAGCAAGGCACTATTCCCAAGGGTTCTGGCATCCGTATGGCTGAAAAACAATCAAAATACAGTGCATAATCAGCACTGAGATTGCACATGTACGGTGAGGTTAAATAACCACTTCAAAACAGTTCACAGTTCACAATTGATTGGACACTGGCCCGGCGGAGTTTAGTGCCTAGAGATATTGGCCCCAAAGACTGGCGCCCCCTTTCAGTATTTCTTTTTGTATTAATCTGTGTTCAGAGTACAAGAGTGCGGGCAGGTGCTCACACTCAGACTTTGCGTCCAAATGCTCTGAGTTGTGAGAGGCCTGCTCACATATTTAAAGATTATGCGCCAAAAGCAGAGCCCAAAAGCTGTTAAACTCAAAAGCTTTGATAAAGAAAGTGAGGCTCTTTCTTTCTCTCTCTTAAGCTTTTATAAAATAAAGCAAAAAGCTTCTCTCTCTAACTTATACTTTAATAAAATAAAATAGATGTTTTGGTTTAGCATAGTCTACTCCAAACGGAACCCAAAAATTCAGCTTGGCCGAAGATCTGGTGCAGTGGGATGCACAAGAGGGGAGTTACTTCACTCCTTTGTCAACAGATGCCTTGATTTTGATACTAAAGTCACTGATGTCTCTTTGAGCTTCAGGGATACTGAGAGCTGACAGTATTCTGCGGGATGACTTTATGAAATGGAATTCCTGATTATGATACTGATTTGTTCTTGACATCTTGTGAGTGCAGGAACTGATAGACGAAATGACTGCAGCATTTTGGTCTACTTGATCTCGAATAGACATGGTTGCAATAGGGGTTAGTCAATCGGACATCCATGAGGTCCCGATTGGACCTAGATGTGATTGCTAGCTACATTGCCGATAAACCATGGTCTAAGATCCAAATGAATGTTGAATGTCATGTGATGTCCTGTGATGTCGTGTGATGTGACTGTCGATTTTGTACATGTGCTAGATGTGTGTTCCTAGTACGTAGGTACTAACAGTCTGTCACGATTGTGACTATCAATACATCTACTCCTAGTTGCAGATACGCGAAGTGCCATGCCAAGGAGGACCCCTGCGCTTGGATGGTCACACCCCTTCGCCCAAAGGACGTGTCTCTTCGCCAAAAGTCACACTCCTTCGACGACTGGTCATACCCCTTCGCTCTACGGGTGCGACTCTTCGCCCAATGGTTGCAGCTCTTCGCCGAAAGGATGTGTCTTTACGTCTAAAGTCATGTCTCTTCACCAAGAGACGTGTCTTTTCATTTGTGTCTATTCATCTCCTATATAAAGGAACCCTTGTATCACACATTCAATCAATCAAACACAGAGTCTTCTAAGTCTTGTCTCAAGTACAGTTCAAGTTTCTTAAGTCTTAATCATGAGTTTGAGTACTTAGTAAAGGATTAGTACCTAGAATCCTCACAGTGGTATCAGAGCAAATTTTTTCCGGGACCCGAAGAAAGTGAGCCTCTCACCCCCCCCCCCCTTTTCCCGGAATTGCATGGAAGCAAAAGAAAGATGGAATTCAACTTCTTCCCCGATGGTATGAGGTAACTGATTTAATTCTATACATAAAAAAGCAGCATAAACAGAACAGGACAACAGTGTCTGCGAGTGTGTGGCATACCCAGAGTTTGTGTGGCGTACCCGGTGACTTTCGGGACAACTTCTGCTGAAGCCTCTTCGAGCGCCCTTTCCTCGGGTAGTACCCCTTCAAACCCATGGTCGCACCCCTTCATGCGAAAGGGTACCACGCCGGCAGGTGCCACCTCTTCCCAATGCTCGCACCCCTTGGAAGTGCCCCTTCAGTTTGAAGAGTTCGCACTCCTTCCCAAGGATTGCACCCCTTCACGCGAACGGTTCTCAAATCACTTGGCGCCATGAGAAGCGCAGATGGGCTGAATTTTCTGCAAACGTTGGCTACAAATCTGAAAAGTTGGCTGAATTCTGCTACGCAAGGCTGAATTTCTGAAGCGCTGGCAAATTTAACACTTTATTGCTGGCTGAAACGTCACCTCATGCTGAAACGCTGCCTTCTAATTTGCAAGCGCTGGCTGCCAATAGACTTTCGCTGGACTTATTTTTCTACGCTGGCTGGGTCTCTGTTTTTACGCTGGGCAAATTTGCCTATTCTAAAGTTTAGGTGGCCAGCCAAAACCCATAATTAAAAAGGCCTATGTGAAAGCACTTAGAATCCATTTAACTTATTAAAATACCCCAAAATTTCAGCCCCAAAGTGGCCGGCCAACATTGACTGACATGCCCTTAACTTTTAAAACCCGTGTGAACACTTAATCATTTAAAAGGCCCCAAAATTATTAGGTGCTCTAGGTGCTCCTCTTCGTGCTCACAGTTGCATGGATGCCGACGCCAACGAGTTCCGCATGCCCGTGCCATACTTGAGCTACCTTGACGTACTCCCAGAAGAGCCTCTTCCAAGAACTTGTTCCCGAACCCGAAATTATCATTATTTCCGACTCACCGGCACCAAAACCAATTCCAGAGGTTGTCCCAGAATCTGTTCCCGACCCAGAACTTACACCTAATCGAGTTCCTTTTGAGGCGTAACCATGCCGAATTCTCAGAACGGAGGTGGTCAATTTGACGATGCCCTTACTCTTATTAAGGAGCAGATGGCCACACTTTCCATAAGCCTCGCATCACTTCACACTCGCTTGGATGAGATGCACACGGAAAACACTTCTCGAAGTCGACCTGTTGTTTCTCGAACTACACATGCTGATTCGACACCTTCATCCGAAGCTTCAATGGACGAACCAAACGAACCAGACCCAACTGAAGAGGTAGACAATCGCGAACTTCAATTACTTTATAAAATTTTTAATGTTGCACAGAAGAAGAAGCTTGATGTTAAACTGCCGGAAGCGTATAATGGTCGTCGCGACAAGCGCGTGCTCGACCAATGGCTGTTCAAAATGGAGATTTACTTATCGAACACGGACTTGGTCGAGAGTAAAAAAGTTGCACTTGCTAGTTCTCTGCTCAAGGACACAGCATTTCTTTGGTGGCAACGACGGGTTGCTGATGGTAAACACACACCTTCTTGGGATAAATTCCGGCGTGCTATTCGCAAGGCGTTCGAACCTGCCAATGCGGATTTTCATGCCCGGTCCTCTCTTCGCCGCCTGAGCCAAACACATTCCTTGGCCGCGTACATCACAAAGTTCCAAAGATTAACTCTTGAGATAGAGACCCTTAGTCCCTCTGATAAACTTCACAGCTGAACCCAACCTGAAGGACGATGTGCACAAATACAACCCTACCACCTTGGATGCTGCAATTGCCTATGTGGAGCGTCTTGGCGATAAACGGCCATACACGGAATTTTCTCCCGGGTGATAGATCTTCAAACAACGCTCACTTTTCACAGCGCGATCGGAGAGACAACTATAGCCAAAGATAGCAACATCAGTCTAAGTTCAGACAGCAAGCAACGCAACCTTATTCAACTTCAAAGTTCTATTCTCAAGATCGACAATCTCAAAGCAGATCTTCTTCACATGCTCCTCCACTTGATCGTGGTAAAGAACGTGATTTTTCTCAAGATCGGTATTCCAATCCTCAGCAAGGCTCTTCGTCAAATGGATCTTCGACTTCAAAGAAGGAAGGATTGTGTACAATTTGCAATGGTGACCATAGATGGTATCAATGTCCAAAGAGACCAAATCCGTCTAATTTGAAAAGAATTTCCAACGCGGAAATCTGCTAAGGATAAAGGAAAATCTGTGGTCAATACGATTCGTGTCTCAGAGGATACGAGTATTCTTATGAAGCACGCTCAGTGCAATTCTTCAGTTTTGGAGCCTCTCTCAAAGCAAGTTTTGAGCTTCTTGGACTATGGTCGCTCCATCAATATTTTGGTGGACAACGGATGCTCGAATAATTTCGTCAGCACAGATAGTTCAACAGCTTCGCTTACCAACTCAGAAGACATCTCACTTATATGATGTGGAATTAGCAGATGGATCAATTTTGACTTGTGATCAGACAATTCGACAGTTGCAGTTCGAGATTCAAACTTATGCAGATCAACTGGATTTTGAAGTCATGCCTTTATCTTATTACGACATGATTCTTGGTCAGCATTGGTTATTTCAATATGATCCAGCAATTAGCTTTCGAGGACATACTATCAATTTGCTCAAAGATGGACGTGAATTGACTTTACATGGGCTTTCTCATGCGGAAAGAGTGATTCAAACCTCACGTGTACTAGTCAAACAGCATGATACAGTGGATTATGAAGAGAATATGATTTCCGATGCAGATGCAAATATTATTAATGAATTTTTGAATTCATTAACTTCTCCCGAATCAATTGATGAAGACAAAGATAAAGATATAGTTGCAGATTCCGAGTCTGAAGACGACTATGCTTTCTTTGATTCTTTACTGGATGATGATATGCCAATTACAAGTCATGAAGTTACAGTTCCAGAAGATGATTCTGAAGAATTTTGGGATTCATTATTGGAAGATGATTACAGTCTCAAGCCAAAATCCTCTCAAGTGATTCATAAAGTTGAAGTTACCCCATCTGAAGAGTGCCTTGAGAAGATTTCCTCTTCCCCAAATATTTCACAGTTATTGGAAGATTTTAGACCAGAAGGCTTACATCGCACGCAAGATTTTGAAGATCAACCTCTTGTTGCAGTCAACCTGATTATGCCAGATTCCTCTAAAAAGTCTTTGAATAATGCAATGACATGGGATTTAGCAGTAGCAAAGGTTCAAGACAAAGACTTCAGATAACTCAAAGACTGAGAATTTTCAAAGATTCAATGCTTTTCCAGAGTTCTATCAACATCAGAAGTCATTTCTTTGACACGGGCTCTCATTTTAAATGGGAGGGAATGTCACAATTGTGACTATGTTAACAGCAATACATCTACTCCTAGTTGCAGATATGCGAAGTGCCATGCCAAGGAGGACCCCTGCGCTCGGATGGTCACACCCCTTCGCCCAAAGGACGTGTCTCTTCGCCAAAAGTCACACTCCTTCGACGACTGGTCACACCCCTTCGCTCTACGGATGCGACTCTTCGCCCAATGGTTGCAACTCTTCGCCGAAAGGATGTGTCTTTACGTCTAAAGTCATGTCTCTTTACCAAGAGACGTGTCTTTTCATTTGTGTCTATTCGTCTCCTATATAAAGTAACCCTTGTATCACACATTCAATCGATCAAACAAAGAGTCTTCTAAGTCTTGTTTCGAGTACAGTTCAAGTTTCTTAAGTCTTAATCATGAGTTTAAGTACTTAGTAAAGGATTAGTACCTAGAATCCTCACAGTGGTATCAGAGCAAATTTTTTCCGAGACTCGAAGAAAGGTAAAGTCCAAAGGCGGTTCTTGGTTAAGTTCAAGAACTTTCCTGCATTTGATGCGAAGTGGATGGAGGAGGAGGGCTTAGCAGATACTCCTCGGATTGTGAAACTTTACCTCGATGTTTTAGTTTAGCATAGTCTACTCCAAACGGAACCCAAAAATTCAACTTGGCCGAAGATCTGGTGCAATGGGATGCACAAGAGGGGAGTTACTTCGCTCCTTTGTCAACAGATGCCTTGATTTTGATACTAAAGTCACTGATGTCTCTTTGAGCTTCAGGGATACTGAGAGCTGACAGTATTCTGCTGGATGACTTTATGAAATGGAATTCCTGATTATGATACTGATTTGTTCTTGACTTCTTGTGAGTACAGGAACTGATAGACGAAATGACTGCAGCATTTTGGTCTACTTGATCTCGAATAGACATGGTTGCAATAAGGGTTGTCAATCGGACATCGATGAGGTCCCGATTGGACCTAGATGTGATTGCTAGCTACATTGCAGATAAATCATGGTCTAAGATCCGAATGAATGTTGAATGTCATGTGATGTCTGGTGATGTCCTGTGATGTGACTGTCGATTTTGTACATGTGCTAGATGTGTGTTCCTAGTACGTAGGTACTAACAGTCTGTCACGATTGTGACTATGTTCAGCAATACATCTACTCCTAGTTGCAGATATGCGAAGTGCCATGCCAAGAAGGACCCCTGCGCTTGGATGGTCACGCCCCTTCGCCCAAAGGACGTGTCTCTTCGCCAAAAGTCAACACTCCTTCTACGAATGTCATGTGATGTCTGGTGATGTCTTGTGATGTCGTGTGATGTGACTGTCGATTTTGTACATGTGCTAGATGTGTGTTCCTAGTACGTAGGTACTAACAGTCTGTCACGATTGTGACTATCAATACATCTACTCCTAGTTGCAGATACGCGAAGTGCCATGCCAAGGAGGACCCCTACGCTTGGATGGTCACACCCCTTCGCCCAAAGGACGTGTCTCTTCGCCAAAAGTCACACTCCTTCGACGACTGGTCACACCCCTTCGCTCTACGGGTTTGACTCTTCGCCCAATGGTTGCAGCTCTTCGCCGAAAGGATATGTCTTTACGTCTAAAGTCATGTCTCTTCACCAAGAGACGTGTCTTTTCATTTGTGTCTATTTGTCTCCTATATAAAGGAACCCTTGTATCACACATTCAATCAATCAAACACGGAGTCTTGTAAGTCTTGTCTCGAGTACAGTTCAAGTTTCTTAAGTCTTAATCATGCGTTTAAGTACTTAGTAAAGGATTAGTACCTAGAATCCTCACACAGTCTGTGTCTACTAAGACGGTTTATGGCTTTTGTGGGTTTTGCAGGCGTAATCGCGATCGATTACAATGCTTTCAAGAGGGGGGTATGTCACAAAGTGATGACGTGGTGGACAGCAGAAATCCTAATTTCTGCCAGAAACCCTAAAATTCCTGCAAACCCTAATTTCTGCCAAAACCCTAATTTCCAGAAATCGTGGAGCTGTTTAAAAAAAAAAAACAAAAACAAAAATTATTTGAGATTTTCAGCGACGCAAATCTCAGCTTTTTGCTATGATTTGGGAGAAAGAGAGAGAAAAAGAGAACTTGCTTTTTACTGACTCTCATTGAGAGAGAGAGAGAGAGAGAGAGAGAATCTGCTTTTGCTTTCAAGCTTTTGGGGCTCTGCTTTTGGGCACGCCTTGTAATCTTTAAATTAGTGGTGAGGGCCTCACTTCTCAAAGCATCTGGACGCAGAGTCTGAGAGTGAAACCCTAACCACTCTTTTGTACTTTGAACTGATTAATATAAAAAGAGATATCGAAAGGGGCGCCAGTCTTTGGGGCCAATATCTCTAGGCACCGAACTCCGCCGGGCCAGTGTACATCTATTGTGATCTGTGACTTGTTTTGAAGTGGTTATTTGGTGCTATCGCGGTTGATTCTTGACTTGGAGTGTCCAAGTCTCTTACAATGTCCGACCATTTGCAACTTTAAAAAGATGGTCTCAAAAATTCAAACAAAAATCATTGGAAAGAAACCAACAACTAAGGTTAGCAGTTCCCACGTCCTCGTGACATAGTTAACAGTTGCGACGTCCTCATGACGGCACGACAATTCACCCTTCCATCCCCATATGCTGCATTTGTCACTCTTGCTGTGGAGATCGCCACATGATGGGTCTAGCTCAAGAGTTGGGTGGATGGAATTTCTGTTGCAGCTCTATTCTATAGTCTTCCCTTGCTCCCTTATGTCCAAATTTTGATGTATATAACTGATGTTCTTCCCTATACCGCTGGTGCTTTCTTTTGCCCCTATGGTTTCGTAATCATGTTGTATCCCAGGGGGTTTTCATAACCAGCTTGTTACCGTGATGCGTATGGGATTGTCTTTGGGAGAGAGCGAGCGCAGTATGGCATCCCTTTCTCTTGCTTCTATAAAAGCAAGCACTGAAGAGCCCGAAGGAAGGCTTACATCTCTCTCTCTCTCTCTCTCTCTCTCTCTCTCTCTCTCTCTCTCTCTCTCTCTCTCTCTCTCTCTCTCTCTCTCTCTCTCTCTCTCTCTCTCTCTCTCTCTCTCTAAAAAGCGGGGCATGGTACCCTTTTGTATTACATAATCGAAATTACAAGCCCAAAGGCATTACATCAGCCCGTAGGCACACACATAGCGGATCAAAACCCCTCAGATATTCAATGATTACAAACCATAGGGAAAAAACTACCAAGATTGCAAACTTACAAAAGATTGGTGACAGAACAAAAGTTAAGAGCAGGGGATTGAGGGAAGAAAGTAGTAGAGAGTTGAAGCAGAAACAGGCCACCTTGACGTCGAGAGGAGGCTGAAAATTACACCAAAAAATCTCCGATAGCCAACTCCAAATCTCCAAGGCGGCACATCCCAGCAAAAGAGACATCACCTATCACACACTCCTGACATGTCAAGCCACTGAAGACCTGAGCCAACTTGCAGATACCGGCAGAGGGGCCTTGTTATGTCCCGCTCACAGAAGAGGGGATCTAGCCCAGATGCCATCGGGATGGGCGTCCAGTGTCCGAGCGCACATAGTGTGAACATGGCCAGTGTGGCCGGCCATTATTATAAAAAGGAGGCCAAGGCCTCATTTACAGTTATCGACCCCCACTGGCAGAGTGCCAGTGGTGAGCCCGCGAGGCTAGGAGTGCGCGAGGTCACCTCGAGGAGGTGAGGCGGGGTGGTATGGGACGCTCGGTCTTACAGGTGCACGCCTACGTCCTCGGACACTAGCCCCAGTACGAGGAGGTGAGGCGGGGTGGTATGGGACGCTCGGTCTTACAGGTGCACGCCTACGTCCTCGGACACTAGCCCCAGTACGGGGGAGCTGGCGGATGGTGGCTATGGTCGGGTCGTTCATCCGACGCGTATCTGTAGGCGGTCTGTGTAGCTGGGAGATCCTATCTCTTCGTTCGTTTCATGGTATCATAGCCGGCTTGGCTGCACGAGGGACTGTGTGCACACCTACGGATCGGTTCGAGTCGGGGAACCTCGAGTTCGCGTAATTTTCTAGTGATTAAATTGCTGAAATTACTTACTTTTCTTCTCGAAAGCATGTTTGCAAGTGAGGATTAGCGCTCTTTTGCTGATTTTTAATTAAAAAACAGCAAATTAACAAATGGGAGTGCTGGAAATTGAAAGGTTTCTGATAAATTTTATTGCTTTTCGATGAAAATCAAAGGATTGCTTCTTAATTTACTGAATTTAGACTAAATTCGGCATACAGCACATTTAACATCTCTCTGTAAATCCCTCTCTCTGTAAGTCCCTCTGTGCGAAGCATAGAGAGAGAGAGAGAGAGAGAGAGAGCATGTGCTTTCTTTGGTAATTGAGCACCTGAAGGAGTTGAGCACACCCAGTGTAGGTGTGCAGCTTTCACAGAAGTCCTGCGATGTTCTTTTTCTCTGAGAGGACAATTCCAGCGTGGAAAATTTCCCATGCGCTGGCTCCAGGGTGGAGCCTATGGTGTGTGTTGGGCACGCATACCCACGAGCCTGGAGGGGGGGCGATATTTCTCTCCACGCGTCAATACTCTGGCCAGCGCTGCCATCGAAGAAAACCCACGCTACTGGTTTTTTTTAATGCTGGCTCTTTTAATAAGTGACCACTTTGATT
This sequence comes from Adiantum capillus-veneris, assembly GCF_014529385.1. Classification (NCBI taxonomy): domain Eukaryota; kingdom Viridiplantae; phylum Streptophyta; class Polypodiopsida; order Polypodiales; family Pteridaceae; genus Adiantum; species Adiantum capillus-veneris. The sequence continues at coordinate 106,433,649 of NC_140941.1, forward strand.
AATTTAAAGTGGCCAGGCCCTTTTAAATTTGGACTTTTTTTAAAAGGTCTGAAAACTGTGTTGTATTAAAACTCACTTACAGAGACTGAGTTTTCCTACAAAGAAACTCATTTTTGAGCTCTCTACTTTTCTCTACTGCTCCTCCCTCTCACCTACTCGCGCTCCCGCTCCCGCCATCACCTGCTCGCGTTCAAACGCTCACGCCGACGCGTAGAGCTCTTCAAACTTCAACTTTTCGCGATCGAAAAGTGCACGAAGTGCAAAAAAGGCTCGGTTTTGCGTGAATTTTCCAGTTTTTCACGCACTTCGCTATGGATTCCTCCAGCTCAGATGTGCAACGTGACGACACGCCAAGTAACATCCATATTCCATTCACGCATGCTCTCTACACATGGATTACAAGCACTTTCCAGAGTTTCGACCAACATGTTACCGCTCTGGAAAACGCGAATGTTCAGACGAACCTTCGCTTGGCCTCTCTCGAAGGGGTCGTACAGGGGCTCAGTTCCCAACTTTCTACTCTCGAAAATATGGCTCAGTCAACGACTGCGCGTATTTCCGAGGGGGAAACCCATCTCCAGCAATTGCGGATGCAGACTGCTGATTTTGGGCGTTCGCAGGGTGGTCCGACTGCCACAATTCCGTACAAAACTACAAATTTCTCAGGTGAAGAGAAGGAGTGTATGGAATTGGACGTAAATAACTAGTTGCACCAGTGGACCACATACTTTGATCTCCATGGGGAGCATGATGAACGGAGGATTCAGACGATTCCTCTCTATCTGCGCAGCAAGGCGCTTACCTGGTGGCGCGACATGACAGAGAAGCCTACGACGTGGGCTGACTTTTGTGTGAAATTCAAAAGGGATTTCGCTAAAATGGACCCTTTGAAAGCGTATGCCAAACTGCAGAGTCTTTCGATGAAAAAACTGTCTTTTGATAAATATACGACAGCTTTCAAAGAGGTGCTCACCTTCTACAAGGTGGATTCTACGCACGCCGTGCACATGTACTTGCTGAGATTACATGAAGATTACCGTTGGGCCTTGATCAAGGACAAAGCCCCGACTCATGTCGAGGATGCAGTGGCAAAGGCCAAGACGTTCCATTTGATAAAAGGAGCGAATTATGAGAAGAAAAGAACTGCAGACCATCAATCCGGTGAGGGTGCTTCGAGGAAGCGACCCCGATTCCAGCATAAGTCCAAATCACCGCCGAGATCTTCTCAGGAGAAGAAGAAAGACAGAAATGCTTCAGTTGCTGATGCAGTGAAGAAAGGGGCTTGCTTCGGATGTGGCCAGACGGGTCACCAAATCAAGGATTGCCCTAAGAAGAAAAAGACGCAGAAATCGCAAGGCCGTCCTTCGGTTCAAATCCCAGGTAACTCTGATATTGTTCAAGTTGAAATCCATCATTTAGCGCACAGTTCATGCACTAACTGTACTTTTAGCACCAAAGTGTTTGATAAGCACGATCTTCTCCATTTCCCCAGGAAGATCAATGGTCACGACGTGACCGTACTCCTTGATAATGGAAGCTCACACAATTTTGTGGATGCAAAATTGGTGCAGAAACTGAGCCTGCAGACGTGGGACAGTGACCATGAGTATCGCGTGAAGATGGCTCGTGGCGTGGATACGGATGTATGGAATCGGATGGTTCCAGACTTGTCGCTCGAGCTAGCTGATTACAAAGAGAACCTGGATTTCCACATCATGCGCCTGGACAGAGCAGATGTTATTTTAGGAATTCCATGGTTTTATGATAAACAAGACTCATTGTATATAGGCTATGTACATCACTCTCTTGTTTTTGTTAAACAGAACATGCCTCATGTATCTGTGTCGCTTTGTAATCAAAAGTCTGTAAATAATGGTTTTGCAATACCAGTTGCTACTGCTTTGGAAATGTATAAAGAAATAAAGTCTTCTGATGTTGACTTTTATCAATGTGTACCATCTGCTTGATTCATTAGTGCTTGGTACTTCTGTCACTGAATTTCGTAAAAATGTTTCATGTTCTTCTGTTGAACTTGGGGATTCCGACGAATCCAACCTTATCCCAGAAATGTTTTTCCTGATAATCTACCTCCTGGCTTGCCGCCTTTGAGAGGAGTAGATCATGGCATTGAGTTGGTGGCTGGTAGTCAACCCTTCTCAAAGCAACCCTATCGGTTTAGTAAAACCGAGGAGGACGAGATTCAACGACAACTGAAAGATTATCTCGACAAGAGTTTTGTTCGGCCTAGCAAATCCCCGTGGGGAGCGCCAATGCTACTTTCTCGAAAGAAGAATAACATTGTGCTTTTGCGTGGATTACAAGGGGTTGAATAAGCTCACTGTGAAGAACAAGTATTCGCTCCCGCGCATGGACGATCTGATAGATCAGCTCCATGGAGCGTTGTATTTTACGAAGATAGACCTACGATCAGGCTATCATCAGATACGGATCAAACTGGAAGATATTCCTAAGACAAGCTTCCATACGCGTTATGGTCACTACGAGTTTTTGGTCTTGCCTTTTGGTTTGACCAATGCTCCAGCTACGTTTCAGCAGATGATGAATGATCTGCTGAGACCATTTTTAGGCAACTTTGTTGTTGTATTTCTCGATGATCTCTTGATCTACAACCGAAGTTTGTCTGAGCACTGTCACGAGGACGTGGCAATTGCTAACCTTAGTTGTTGGTTTCTTCCAATGATTTTTGTTTTATTTTTGAGACCCTCTTTTTGAAGTTGCAAATGGTCGGACATTGTATGGCCAATGTGAACGGTAGGTTCACCCGCAGACGGGAAGTTGGTCGGCACTGGAATTCGTACAGTAAGAGGATGTCTAGGCTCAGAGCAAGATCATACAGGTCCCCCCCGTCGCACTTAGCAAGTTGGTGGATACTAGGAAGTGAACTCAATAAAGGCATAAAGTCAAGGTGGGATCACCAACAGAAAGTATCCGACAGTTGGGCCACATTACACTTTTGGATGCGGTCCCAATGAGGATAGATGGTCAGAAGACCAGCGGGAGCCCGACGGAAGCATCTCCTAAAAATTAGGGAACTGCTATTTTGGGCCGTGAAATGTGTTCGCGTCATTACCTTCGGTATGACCAAGGGAACATTTTAGTACTCTGCTGCAAAGTAAACTGATGCACAAGTTGAGAGATTTTTAAGCAGGAAGCCCAATGCGGGGAAATTGCATGTATGAGTGCCAAGTGGCACTTTGTGGTCAATTTACCAAGTTTGGGAGAACAGAACCCGTAACTGACTTTCTGGAGCAGTTTTGGAGGCTGTTAACTTGGATTTTCAGCCATTTCTCTCCATTTTTGAGCTTCCCATGACTTTGTCTAGGTCCAAGGAGCTCATTTTCAGCATTGGAAGGCATCAGATGCGTGTTTACAGGGCTGTTTTGCTGCGTTTTCAGCGATGCGCAGGTTTTGGCAGCCATGGAAATCTTCCCCTTTTTGCATCTATTTGTTCACAGATGCATTACAGGTCAAGGGCAGAAGAGAGGGCACTCGATTTATGCTGGGAGGATGCTTCATTGAGAACCTGTCACAGGTTAAGAGCTATGGAGTGCTTCCTTTCCCTCTCATGTACAGTGTGGTGCTAGGAGTGATGCCCTGCACACTACACACTGCTCTCTCTCTCCCCTACGTGCAGTTATGTGATGCCCCACAAGAGGGCTACTCATTTGACTGATGTACAGTTGTGTGGGTTCATGCTTTTGTGCTGAGGCAAGAGCCTCCTTGAGCAGGAACAGGGGTAGCTAACTGCTGCTCCAAAGCAGGCACTGGTGAGGGTCATAACCTCACCGTACAGGTGCAAAATCAGCGCTGTGTATGCGCTGTAATTTGACTGTTTTTCAGCCATACGGACGCCAGGATCATTGGGAATCGTGCCCCACTGGCAAAGGACAGTTAGGGGACTGTTTGGGGCTGAAAACAGGGCAAAAACCAGTAAATACAGCGTGCTGAATTTACTGTTTTTGGACAGGAATCAGAGGGTATACGACAGTGCAAGCGAGTTCCAGCAGGGGAATTGGTTTCGCGCAAGTTTTGGGGCTGTTATGCTGCCGAAATTTGGCCAAATCAAATGGTATCTAGGTGGATACACGTGAAGGATTCCCAGGACCTTACCTTGTAATTTACCCTCCTAAAGAATAAAGAAATACCGAAAGGGGCGCCAATTTTGGGGCCTACAGGTTGTCGGCGTCTGCTCGGAGCATTCTAGCTTCCGAGCTGTGTGTGTGATTAAGTGTTAATTCCCATAGCAGGTTCTCTTTGCAAAGTGCTCTGTGTGTGTGTATAAAGTAAAGAATTTCGGGTGAAAGCCAACGCCTACCGCCCTACGGGCCGGTTTCAAGCACCTAGTGCATATACGCACTATTCTCGAAGTACTGAGAACTGAGAAGCTTTACGCTAAGGCTTCTAAGTGTGAATTCTTTAAGAAAGAGCTTTTGTACTTGGGTCACATCATTACTCGCGATGGAATTCGCGTTGACCCTGAAAAGTTGGATAAAGTGCGAAATTGGCCCATTCTGAAGAATGTACGCCAAGTAAAGTCCTTTTTAGGCTTTATTGGATTCTTTCGCAAGTTTATCAAGGATTACTCTAAAGTTGTTGCTCCGCTTACGCAACTTCTAAAAGGAGGGGTAAAAGGGCCGAAGACTTCGGGTCCTCGTCGTAAAGGTAACCCCCCTGTTGTCTGGAATGAGCGTCTCGACGAGAGCTTTCGGACACTAAAGCACTTGGTGACTACTGCGCCAATATTGCACATTGTGGATCCTAGCAAACCGTTTGTGGTTGAAACAGATGCTAGCAATTATGCTATTGGTGCGACGTTATACCAGGACGAACGTCCTATTGCGTTTGAAAGTAAGAAGCTTTCTAACGCTGAGATGCGTTATCCAACGTATGAGAAGGAGCTTTACGCCGTAGTCCACGCACTGAGGAAATGGCGGCACTACTTGTATGGCTCTACGTTTGTTGCATGAACAGATCATCATTCCTTGCGTTATATCTGTGATCAGGGTGATCTCGGAGGCCGAAAGGCTAGATGGGTTGAGCTTATGCAAGAGTCTGACTTTGAGATCCGTTATAGAAAAGGATCCAGCAATCGAGTTGCCTATGCGCTCAGCAGGATTCCTGAGGTCAATGCCTTGTCTATGGCTGAAATCTCGACGGATTTCTATCTCCCTCTCCGAGGGCTATGTCGTTCCAATGGCCATTTTGGCAAGATATGCAACGAGGTCGAAGTGGGGCATGACTCGCATACAGGCTTGGGTGGTCCGGAGACCCAAGTGAGTTGTGCTGGAGAGACGAGACAACGACAATATTCCATTAGAGGTGAACTATTGTTCAGAAATGGTAAAGTCTGTGTGCAGGAAATCGATGAGATTCGACAAAGGATTTTGTGTGAATGCCACAATGTTCCTAGCGTTGGGCACCCAGGCATCCAAAGAACTTTGGCTTTGGTCAAGCGATATTTCTATTGGCCAAGAATGCGCTCTTACATAGAGAGCTATGTGAAGAGATGCGCTCAGTGTCAGGTCAATAAGGCAGAGCGCCTTAGGAAAGCTGGCCAGTTACATCCATTGGAAATCCCAGATGCCAAGTGGCAGAGTATTTCCACAGACTTCATCGTTGGTTTGCCTAATACTAGTCGGGGCAATGACGCTATTTGGGTTGTGGTTGATAGACTCACAAAAATGGCGAAATTTATACCAACGAAGTCGACAGTAAAAAGCCATGAGTTGGCGGTTTTATTTGTCGATCAGCTTTATAAGTTGTATGGTCTTCCAGAAGATATCGTCAGTGATCGAGATACTAAGTTCACTATCCGATTTTGGCGAGATGTGTTTACTCATCTTCAGACGAAGTTGAGTATGTCGTCTTCTGACCATCCTGAGTCCGACGGACAAACTGAGAGGATGAATCAGACGTTAGAGGACATGTTGAGAGCCTATGTCTCTCACAGGCAATCTGACTGAGAAAGGTATCTTCCACAGTTAGAGTTTGCCTATAATAGTAGAAAGCATTCTGCTGCTGGATTTAGCCCATTCATGCTGATGTATGGATTTGAGCCTAAATCCCCAATTGCTATTGGCTTTGAGAAAGTCAAGGAACGCCAAGCTCGTGATTTCCTGTATGACATGCAGGAAATGCTCGAATTGGCTAAGGATAGTATAAGAACAGCTCGTGATCGAGTCACTACTTATGCTAATCAAAAGAGGTCTCCAAGGACTCTAGATGTGGGACAATGGGTTTATCTGAAGATACCCAAGGATTCCAAGCCTATGCGAACAGGAAAGCATTATAAGCTTTCAGCTAGATATTGTGGTCCATTCCTGATCACAAAGAAAATTGGCCAAGTTGCCTACAAATTGGCTCTTCCTTCAGATGTTAGTATACATCAAGTGTTTCATGTCAGCCGCCTTAGAGTGAAATTGGGCGAAGCTGATGTTGTCATGCCTATCGAGGAAAATGTATGGCAAGATATGCAAACTGAGTATATTCCTCGAGAACCAGAAGCAGTTTTGGATCATCGTACCCGTCATTCTCGCCAAAAGGCTTATGACAAGTACTTAATTAAATGGAAGGGTCATCTGAAAGGTTTGCTACTTGGGAACCTGTTAGAGCTTTGAAGGCTGAGTATCCCCACTTCATTGATGAGGACATCAATGGTTCTTAAGGGGGGAAGTATGTTATGTCCCGCTCACAGGAGAGGGGATCTAGCCCAGATGCCGTCAGGATGGGCGTCCAATGTCCGGGCGCACGTAGTGTGAGCACGGCCAGTGTGGCCGGCCATTATTATAAAAGGGAGGCCAAGGCCTCATTAACAGTTATCGACCCCCACTGGCAGAGTGCCAATGGTGAGCCCGCGAGACTAGGAGTGCACAAGGTCACCTCGAGGAGGTGAGGCTGGGTGGTATGGGACGCTCGGTCTTACAGGTGCACGCCTACGTCCTCGGACGCTGGCCCTAGCACAGGGGAGCTGTCGGATGGTGGCTATGGTCGGGTGGTTCGTCCGACGCGTATCTGTAGGCAGTCTGTGTAGCTGGGAGATCCTATCTCTTCGTTCGTTTCAGGCCTAAACCCTAAGAAGAAGCAAAAGAAGACGAAGAAATTCCCACCAACCTCGTTTGATAGGACCCAAGTACCCAAATTAAAGCAAAGACACGCACACAGTATTTTGCGTAAAGATCTGCTGACGTGGCACTTGTACGGATTGCCCATAAACTACGTTGGCAGGTTGTACAAAATTCCGTGTTCTGCGATAACTGCTGACGTGGCACATGCTTTTGGGCCAGATGCTTTTGGGGGTTACAGCTTTTTATGTAACTTGTAACAAACTTGGGCACCCCAAGTCTAGATTCTGTCGCGACACGAGAGAGTCACTTAAAATACTTCACAACTTTAAAATCACAGTTCAATTTCGTCGACACGGCCCGACGTAGTCCCATGCCTAGAAAGATTGGCCCCAAAGACTGGCGCCCCTTTCGATATTTCTTTTATATTAATCTTTGAGCAAAGTACAACTCCCCGGGGTCCTCCGGTCTCAGACTCTGCGTCCAGATGCCTTGAAGAGTGAGGCCCTTAGGGCTCTTTTATTCTTACAAGGGATGCCAAAAGCAGAGCCCCAAAATCAAAAGCTCTTAAACTTAAAAGCTTCTCAAATTAAAAGCAATTGTTCCAAAAGCTTTAAAAATTAAAGCATCAAGCCCCCAAAAGCTGCCGTACAAAGCTGCCAACGCAAATTTAGGGATTCCGTACAGCGTACGGACTGCCATGTCATCAACGTAAAACCCGCCGCAATTTTCGGATCGCCACATCAGCATCAAGTCAACGCGTTATCCGACGTCCGTACTGGCTGCCACGAGTCAGTGTGTGTGTGTGTGTCCGTGTTTGCTGCCACTTTGGGAGTATGTCCAGGAACATGCCACGTCACCCATTTGTGCATAACTACTTTTGAGAGGCCAAGGGCCTTTAAATAACACCCGTGGGCCTCTTCTCTGGTATTCTCACGGCAGCAAAAGCAAAGCAATAGCCTCAGGCTGTTGTACTAAGTTCAAGCAATATAAAGAGATATCGAAAGGGGCATCAAGGTTTGGCTCTCTCAGGGTGGAACTCCGCCACTACCCGTCTCGTGTGTCATGGATCTTGTCACAAAGTGATGACGTGGCTACGGACAACAAAAACCCTAATTTCTGCCAGAAACCCTAAAATTCCTGCAAACCCTAATTTCTGCCAAAAACCCTAATCGCGGAGGCTGAAAAAAAAAAATTTTATTTTTTATTTTTTTTTGAAAATGATGAGCGGCGCAAATTTTGCTTTTTCTCTACAATATGAGAAAGAGAGAGAATGCTTTTGCTTTCAAGTTTTGACTCTCTGTGAGAGAGAGAGAGAGAGAGAGAGAGAGAACAATTGTTTTTTATTTGAAGCTTTTGGGGCTCTGCTTTTGGGCATCCCTTGTAACCTTTAAATTAATGGTGAGGGCCTCACTTCTCAGAGCATCTGGACGCAGAGTCTGAGAGTGAAACCCTAACCGCTCTCTTGTACTTTGATGATTGATTAATACAAAAAGAAATACCGAAAGGGGCGCAAGTCTTTGGGGCCAATATCTCTAGGCACGGAACTCCGCCGGGCCATTGCAAATCTATTGTGATCAATGAATTGTTTTGAAGTGGTTATTTGGTGCTGTCGCGGTTGATTCTTGACTTGGAGTGTCCAAGTCTGTTACAGATCTCTTTCAGTTCAGTTGTTTTTTGAAGTGCTTAAAGTTGTTAAGTCTTTTCTTTTCCGTTGGCATGTGGTGCCCATCCCACTACATCACCGCCGCAAGAAGACTCTGCACCAAAATCAGGAAGAGAGCCTCTAGCCATCCTTGGCAATGATCAACAGGGCTATGACATTCTTAGACCTACAAGCAGAAGCAATATATGGTGAAAATTTGAAGGCGAGGTAAGAATCGCCCAACACACCCACCAACACACACCCTTCAAACCAATTCCAAACCTAAAACATCATGCTGCATAGAGCAAGGGAGAAGGCAAGCTTTCCATTAAAGCCGTGATCACCTACACCCACTACACATACTGTAGTCACTTAATCCACAAAAATCAAACCTATCTCATTTTTGGGCGCCCCCAACTGGGATGAAACTGGCAATTCTGTCTAGAGCCGCCATGTGTCCATTATGCCTCTTTTGAGTTAATTTTCTAGTACCCACCCACTTATAAGGGTCGCGAGGGGCCTAAATGACTTCGAACTGAGCCTAGACACCCTTGTACTGCTCAGATTTCAATGTCGACCGGCCCGACCATCTCATGGCGAACTACCCTTCCCAACTACTGGTGAAACTCTCGGCCGTCGGCCATTCCACATTGGCCACACAATGTTCGGCCATTTGTGACTTCAAAAAGAGGGTCCCAAAAATTAAATAAAAATCAAGGGAAAGAAACCAACAACTAAGGTTAGTGGTTGCCACAGCCTCGTATACGCCACAGATCCGGATTTTGCACACATTTTTCACTAATTACAGAGTGGGGAAGTGGTTACGGGCAATTCTCTCGAGGAAGGCTATTTGATGCGGAAAAACTTCTTGTGTGTTACACAAGCGTTGCAGCGTAAGGTCTTGATAGAGTGCCATTGTCCACCTTTTTTAGGCCATCGCGGCATAGAAGCGACCTTGGAAGGTGTGGAACGGTTATCTATTGGCTGAGGCTCAAAAAGGACCTGGACAAGTTTGTTTGCACTTGCTTAGTATGCCAAAAGGTCAAGTTTGACAGGCATAAGGCACCAGGTCTTTTGCAACCTTAGCCTACCTTGGGAAAGTATAGCAATGGATTTCATTTTTGACCTTCCCAAGGGACGCGATGGCATTTGGACAGTCATCGACAGATTTAGCAAGCAGGCTCATTTTGTTCTGGTCAAGAAAACAATTAAGCCAAATCATTTGGCTAAACTACTTGTCTCACAGATATTTCGACTACATGAAATGCCTTGATCTATAATTGCAGATAGAGATTCCCGTTTTACTAGTTTGTTTTGGAGGGTTGTAACAGACTTGGACACTCCAAGTCAAGAATCTATTGCGACAACATCAAATAACCACTTCAAAATAGTTCACAATTCACAATAGATTTACACTGGCCCGACAAAGTTCCGTGCCTAGAGATATAGGCCCCAAAGACTAGCGCCCCTTTCGGTATTTCTTTTTGTATTAATCTGAGTTCAAAGTACAAGAGTGGTTGGGTCTCATTCTCAAACTCTGCGTCCAGATGCTCTGCAGAGTGGGAGCCCAAACCACGTATTTATTTACAAGGGATTCCAAAAGCAGAGCCCCAAAAGCTTAGAATCAAAAGCCTAAAAATAAAGCCAAGGCTCTTTCTCTCACAAGCTCTCTAAATAGGCCTTTTTTTCAATTACGTAGAATAAAAGTTGCCCAAAAATTTGTGTAGCTTTTTCCCATCACAAAAGTTGCCGTACAATCCAACGTGAAACGCGCCGCCGCCGTGTTTTCTGAGATCTGTCGTACAGTGCCACGTCAGCATCCGGCAGCTTTTCCCCGCTGCCCTTTAGGGTTAGGGTTAGGGTTAGGGTTAGGGTTAGGGTTTTCAGCAGGTTAGGATTAGCCACGTTATCACTTTATGACATACCCCCCTCTTGAAAGCATTGTAATTGCCCTCGATTACGCCTGCAAAACAGACAGAGGCCATAAACCATCTTAGCAGACACTGACTATTAGCACCTACGTACTAGGAACTCACATCTAGCACATGTACTAATCGACAGTCACATCACACGACATCACAGGACATTAAACATTCATTCGGATCTTAGACCATGATTTATCGGCAATGTAGCTAGCAATCGCATCTAGATACAGTCGAGACCTCATCGATGTCCGATTAACTAACCCCTATTGCAACCATGTCTATTCGAGATCAAGTAGACCAAAATGCTGCAGTCATTTCGTCTATCACTTCCTGCACTTAAAAAGAAGTCAAGAACAAATCAATATCATACTCAGGAATTCCATTTCATAAGTCATACAGCAGAATATTGTCAGCTCTCATTATCCCTAAAGCTCAAAGAGACATCAATGACTCTAGTATCAAAATCGAGGCATCTGTTGACAAAGGAACGGAGTAACTCCCCTCTTGTGCATCCCACTGCACCAGATCTCCGGCCAAGCTGAATTATAGATTCCATTTGGAGTAGACTATGCTAAACCAAAAGCCTCGAGGTAAAGTTTCACAATCTGAGGAGTATCTGCTAGCTCCTCCTCCTCCATCCACTTCGCATCCAATGCAGGATAGTTCTTGAACTTAACCAAGAACCGCCTTCGGACTTTACCTTTATTCTTCGTATCCTTATGTGCCAAAATCTGTTCCTTCCACTTCGGGTTGCTCATCAGGCTCCCCATCATCAGGCACATCACCTTTGAAAGGTTTCAAGAGTCTCACATGAAATGCTTTGTAAATCCTCCAAGTGTCGGGCAGTTTCAGTCGGAAGAAGACATCATTTATCTTTTCAGAGATCTGGAAAGGTCCGTAGTATCGCATACTAAGCTTTGGAAAAAGCCTCTCCTTTCCCTTTTTCTTTCTCAGGCGTGCCTTCTCAAAACGTAAGAGCACCCAATCATCCTCATTCAATTTCAAATCGCGACAATGGGGATCCGCTGCCTGTTTCTGTCGTTCTTGAGATTTCTGCAACGCCTCGCGGACCTTGGCAAAAGCCGTGTCTAAGTCGCGCGTATACTCATCCGCTTCAAAAATCTTATCTTTCGTGCTCATGAAGGGTGGAACCTTCGCAGCACCTTCAACAATCTCAAATGGCGCCTTCCCCATTGAAGAGTGTATCATGTTATCGTAGGCAAATTCCACCAAAGGTAAGTACTTTTCCCATTGTGTCTTTTGATCCGAGATATAAGACTTCAATAAATCTAAAACCACTGAATTGCCAATCTCAGATTGCCCGTCAGTCTGCAGGTGAAACGATGACGAGAACTGCACCCGCGTGCCAATGTTCTCCCAAATTGCCTTCCAAAACAAACTCGTAAATTTGGGGTCCCTGTCAGAGACAATCGTCTAAGGCATGCCATGTAATCTGAAGATCTGGGCCACAAACAGTCTCGCTAAGTAATCCGGCTTGACTGTTTTCTTCACTGGAATGAAATGAGCCTGTTTGCTAAATCTGTCAATAATGGTCCAGATACCATCGTGACCACTCTGTGTTCTCCGGAGATCAAAAATGAAATCCATTGCAATACTTTCTCAGGGGCGGGTGGGTATGGGTAAAGGCTGTAACAATCCCTGTGCTTTATGCCTGTCAAACTTGACCTTCTGCCATACCAAGCAACTACGCACAAACTGTTCCATATCCTTCTTGAGCCTCGGCCAAAAGAAGTATCTCTCTACCCCTTTCATGGTGGTAGCAATGCCGCGGTGACCCGTAAAAGGTGGACAGTGGCATTCAATCATAACCTTTTCCCTCAACGGCTGTGTAACGCACAACATGGTTTTTCTCATCAAGTAGCCATCCCAAATGGAATATCCTGCTATTGTCTCCCCATCCCGTATCCGTGTGAAAACGTCTACAAAATCTGTATCTGTGGCATACTAATCGACCATGTCCTCGAAGCTCCTATGATGTATCCCGAAAATAGCCAGAACAAACGGCTTCCAAGACAAAGTATCTGCCACCACATTCTTCTATCCCTGAACATGGACAATCTGGAAGTGAAACTATGACAAGATGTTCGCCCACCGCATCTGCTTTTCCGATAGCTGCTTCTGTGACAAGAAGTAAACTCTGATGGTCTGTAAAGACAGTAAAATCAGCTCCGAGTAGGTAATGTCGCCACTGAGTCAGAGCATGGATAACCGCCAAAAGCTCATTCTCATAAATTTGTGCTATCATTTCAGGCCCTGAGAACAATCGGCTCTCGTAAGCAATGACATGGCCTTCTTGCATTAAGACCACACCCAGACTACGACCACAAGCATCACAATATACTTCTAATGACTTCTGCAAGTCCGGCAAAGTCAAAACTGGTCCCGTAGTCAATTTCTCTTTCAATGTCTGAAAGGCAGTCACCTTTGTGGGTCCCCAAGAGGAAGGGACTCCTTTCTGTGTCAAGATATGCAAAGGGGAACCTCTGCAAACTTTCGAATGAACCGCCTGTAGTACGAACACAGCCCCAAGAAGCTTCTAACTTCATGGACATTCTTCAAATCAGGCCAATCATGGATAGTCTCTATCTTGGCCGGATCTATTTGCACTCCCGCTGTTGAGACAATGTGTCCCAAAAAGTGAATCTCTAGTAGGAAAATTCACTTTTCTTTGCATTAATCACTAACTTGTGATCTCGTACTGCCTGAAAGACCTGACGCAGATGATCTCTATGTTCTGCCTCATTCTTGGAGAAAACCATGATATCGTCAAAGAAAGTGCCAACAAATAGCCTGTACTCTCGAAAAATCATGTCCATCATCCGATTAAATGTCGTAGGAGCATTGGTTAAGCCAAAGGGCATTACCAAAAACTCAAATAACCCAAAAGTCGTCCGAAAAGCCGTCTTGTAGACGTCTCTCGGCGCGACTCTGATCTGATGATATCCACTCTTCAAATCAATCCTGCTTATGTACGAGGATCCTTGTAATCTGTCGAGTATATCATAGATCCTAGGAATCGGAAATCTGTTCTTGATGGTGATTTTGTTGAGAGCTCTATAATCGATGCACATTCTCCAAGATCCGTCTTTCTTCAAAACCAACAACACTGGAGAGCAATACGGTGAAGTACTAGGCTGGACAAGACCCTTTTCCAAGAGGTCTTTCACTTGGTTCATAATCTCTTCATTCTGTGCTCGGCTCACACGATAAGGTGGCCGGTTCGATGGTGTGCTTCCAGGTATCAGATCGATGGTATGATCTTTAGGACGAGCAAGTGGTAACTCGCTTGGTAGGCCCTCTGAGTCTTGAGAAGCAATCGGCATGAGAGTGGAGAAAATCTTGGCGTTCTTTATCAAGTTTAGACATATTTGCCCTATCCTTATTACTCAATTCTTCATAAAGATCGAGTAAACAAACAGACTGGATTTCATTAATTTAGAAATGGTTGAAGCCAATACAATAGGAAGAGACCCGCCCTTCAGTTTAATGTCAAAGTACAATGGTTCTGCCCTTCTCTATAGTCAATATCGCTTTCCTCGCTCGATAATCGACCACGGCGTTGTTCTTGTGGTACCAGGGAATTCCCAAGAGAGCATCACAACCTTCCAAAGGCATTATGTAAAAGTCCTCATGCCCTAGATACCCTTGACAATGCAACCAAAGTTTGCCAATGACAGGTGTAATGGCTACGTCCTTGTCGGATGCCGCTAGAACAGCCTTCGCAAGTGGTCCCATCCGATCGGGAGTGATCTCGAGCCGCGCCGCCAATTCCGGTGAAATGAAGTTGGCCTTGGCTCCTCCATCAAAGAAGATCAAGGCCTCTTGGTCTTTCACTTTGCCCCAAGCTCGGCAAAGTTCTGTACTCTCGTCCATGGTGTTGGGATCGATACCCACACAATCTGGAACCAGTCATGTTTTCATCTTGCCTTTTCTTCCACGTTCCTCAACTGCTCTCAAACTCTCAGGCCTTTCGTCGTCCTTGTCATTCTGTTCTTTCTGTGCCTTTTTAGGGCACTTCGCGGAGATATGTCCATGTTCCCCGCATCCGAAGCACTTCCCCTCCCTGATGAAGCGAGCTCTCTCCTGAGGAGTAAGCTTGGGTCGTGCATCCTTCTTTTCTGGGTTGCTCTTTCTCTTTCTACTTTCATTCGCTGAAGTCTGTTCGGCTCGTTGTGTCATGACCTCATCGGTGGGGTAGGTCAGACTGCCAGAGTGAATGGCAAAACCCCATTTCGCATGACTCATCAACTCCTGAATAGAAGCTGACTTATGCTCCAGTCAGTGATCTTGGATCTCTGTAGGTAGACCCAAGGTAAACCGCTCAATCTGTTCTCTGAACGAGATCTTCTTGAATGAAGAGGCGGGTAGAAAAGAGCTCCAAAATCTCTCGCAATAAGCGTCCACTGTATCTCTCTTGGTCATCCGAAGATGGTTCCAAGCAGCTCGTATATCGCGTTCATACTCTTGAGTTAGCCAAGAAGAAATAAAAAGCTTCTTAAATTTCAACCATTTATTGGCGCAGTCTTGTTTAAAAGAAGCGTCGTCCACCACGTTCGAGCATTCCCCTTAAAATAAGAGGCAGCTCTCTGAATCTTAGAGTGCTCTGAGTAGCGTCCTCCAGCAAAAGCGATGTCAAACTGTTGTATAAAAGACAAAGCCTTTGAAGCATCTTTATATCTCGAAAACGTGTCAAATTTAATTGATTGTCCACCTTTCTTAAACTCTCGGACTTTCTTGCTTTTGTCTTCCAAAAAGTCATAATGGTTGGCTTTATAAAAATTCTTCTTGTTTGCATAAAAGTTGTCGTCGTCAGAGTCTGCACTGTCTGTAGACGAGTCCTCTGTAGAATTGTCACTCATTGGACGAGATTTAGACTTCTTTGCCTTTTTCTTGCCCTTTTTGAAGCGTTGTTTCTTGCTTCGCTTTTTGGCTTTTCTGTCTTCTTCGCTCGAGTCACAAGAGCTAGAAGAACTGTCAGAAAAAGAAGAAGAAGAAGAAGAAGAACTGGGTACTCCTTCAAATCGAACACGCTTCTTCTATTTCTTTGTCTTATCAAATGTAGACTGACAACCCAAATATCCTGGAAAGTCAGTGCCTTTCTTTTGCTTTTTGCGGTGCTTTTTAGCTTTGTTTTGCGCGTCAAAAAGCTGAGCAATCCGTGCATCAACCACCTCTTCTAATTCCTTCTCTGAATATTTCTTGTGAGTAGAAGGTTTCTTGAGAGCGGGTTTCGGGGGTGGTGTTGTGGTTTTCTGCCATTGCTCGTGCACTTCATGAAAAGAAGTCTCGCTCATATATTTTGCAAATTTTGGGTCCTTCGCAAAATTGAGCATCATCTTTGTTGCATCGTCGATCAATTGATGACGCTCCATCTCTCGTCGCTCCGTCTGAGTAGGACGAGGCGGGCCATACTCTGCCAGAATCTTCGTTGTGATCGCTTGCCGCATCTCCGAATGCAGAGGGAGTCGACTGATCCTTGCGTGAAGCATAGGTGCTGCGGAAAAAAAATTGGAATCGGATTTCCCACAGAAGAGAAATCGGCCGTGCTCTGATACCACTGTAACAGACTTGGACACTCCAAGTCAATAATTTATCGCGACAACACCAAATAACCACTTCAAAACAGTTCACAGATCACAATAGATTTACACTGGCCCGGTGGAGTTCCGTGCCTAGAGATATTGGCCCCAAAGATTGACGCCCCTTTGGGTATTTCTTTTTGTATTAATATGAGTTCAAAGTACAAGAGTGGTTGGGTCTCACTCTCAGACTCTGCGTCCAGATGCTCTGCACAGTGGGAGCCCAAACCACGTATTTATTTACAAGGGATGCCAAAAGCAGAGCCCCAAAAGCTTAGAATCAAAAGCCTAAAAATAAAGCCAAGGCTCTTTCTCTCACAAGCTCTCTTGAGCCCATCCCAAATAAAGCAGAAATAGGCCTTTTCTTCAATTGCGTAGAATAAAAACTGCCCAAATATTTGCGTAACGTTTTCCCCCATCGCAAAAGTTGTTGTATAGTCCAACGTGAAACGCGCCGCGTTTTCCGAGATCTGCCGTATGGTGCCACATCAGCATCCGGTTGCTTTTCCCTGCTGTCTTTTAGGGTTAGGGTTAGGGTTAGGGTTAGGGTTAGGGTTAGGGTTAGGGTTAGGGTTAGCCACGTCATCACTTTGTGACAGGGCAATCTTGGAGAATATTGGTACTCGATTACAATTCTCGTCCTCTTTCGACCCACATACAGATGGGTAATCGGAGATGGCAAATTTAAAGGTTTTGGACTTGTTGAAGTCTTATATCTCTAATCAGAAAGCTCTGTGGAATAAGTTTTTGTCATTGGAGTTTACTTACAACAACACAGTACATACGTCTACCGGGAAGGCGCCATTTGAGATAATCGAGGGTGCTAAGAAGGTTCCACCCATTCTAAGCACCAAGGATAAGATTTCTGAATCGGATCAGTATGTTCAAGATCTGGACACTGCTTTTGCAAAGGTGCGTGCGGCTCTTGAGAAGTCCCAAGCAGGCCATAAGAAGGAAGCGAGCAAGCATCGACGTGACTTGCAATTGAAGAAAGATAATTGGGTGCTTCTTCGGTTTGAGAAGGCACGCCTACAGAAACGAAAGGTAAGGAGCGCCTTTTTCCAAAGTTGAGTATACGATACTATAGCCCTTACTCAAGAAAAGATAAATGATCTATCCTTCATACTGAAGTTACCAGATACTTGAAGATTCATAATGCATTTCATGTGAGTCTGTTGAGACCTTTCAAAGGTGAGGTACCAATGGACAAGGAACCGAAGGAGCAACCTGAGGTGCAAGAGACAGAGGAGATTTCCACTCCAAAACACAAGGAAAGGAAAGTGGAAGGTAAGCTAATACGCCGTGTCTCAGGCTTGGGCACCCCAAGTCGAGAATCTGACACGACATACGAGAGAATCCATTAAAATACTTCACAGCTTTATCACACTTTCACAATTTGAGTCGACACGGCCCGGTGTAGTTCCGTGCCAAGAAGTATTGGCCCCAAAGATTGGCTCCCTTTCAATATTTCTTTTATATTAATACTTGAGCAAAAGTACAACTCCACGAGTCCTCAGCTCTCAGACTCTGCGTCCAGATGCTTCGAAGAGTGAGGCCCTTGGGTTCCTTTTATTCTTACATAGGGATGCCAAAAGCAAAGCCCCAAAAGCAGTTAAACTCAAAAGCAATTGGTCCAAAAGCTTCTAACTCAAAAGCAAAGAGTCCCAAAAAGCAACTGGTTTTCGAAAAGCTACCAAAAAGCACCAGTGCAATGGCAAACTTCTCAACCGTCTTTTCCGATCGAGGGAGTCATTAAAAATATGGTGCAACCATTTGACCCTCAAAATGACCCTCGGAAATATTTGAGCTAACTTGAGTTGTTTTGCAGAAATGTTGTAATCATGGACGACTACTCTCTTTCAAGAAGGGGAGATGTCACAAACTATTGACGTGTCAAAGCCCTGAAGAAGGGAGCCAACTTGCAGATGTGGGCCGAGGGGCCTAAACCCTAAGTGAAGAGGCAGAACAGCAAAAGATGAAGCAGGACCATCACACAGACACAAAAGATACGCGCTGGTTTGCTTACATGGCACACTTGTACTGACAGTCCGAAAATTCTGCTGCCTGCTGACGTGGCAGAACTGTACGGATTTATGCTTTTTACGCTGGCAGTGCTAACGTGGTAGGACTACGGAGTTTCGTGATTTACGCTGGCAGCTTTTTGGCATTACTTTTGGACCAGAAGCATTTGAGTTTTGAAGGCTTTTCACTATAAATACTTTTCAGGCCATGGGTCTTTACATATGAGGTTAGGGCTCATTCTCTGGCATGCTTCCCAGAGAAGGTGCAGAGTCTCGAGTACCGGCTTGTACTATGTTGATGCAATATAAAGAAATACCGAAAGGGGCGCCAAGGTTTGGTGTCAATTCTCTCTAGGGTGGAATTTCACCACTCCGTGTCGCGTGTCGTCTCTCTCTCTCTCTGTCTTCAGTTGTTATCGAAGTGCTAAAAGTCTGTTCAATCTGTTCTTTTCTATTGGCATGTGGTGCCCGTCTTGTGACACCTTGAGCCTCACTTCATCTCCAATACACTTAGAAGAGAGTACAATGAGGAAGAAACACCGAGAATGATGGGCAAAGCATATGGTCCTCGCCCTTACTAGGTCTAATTAGGATCCTCTAGTACCTACATTTATAAATGTCTTGCTTTATAAGCTTTGGTTTGCTAGCCAATACTTACAACCAAACAACAAAGAAAACTTTGCCTATAAATCTTAGAATCGTAATAAGAGAAAATTTAAACACCATATGTATGTGTATGTTGTTTAATTGAGTCATACACACAATTAGCATGCACATGTGGTCAAAAAAATCAAATAATTGAACTAACAAATTAATTTTATTAGCATATATATCCGATGTTTTTTACAATAAGGAGTCCACTACTACTAGATAAAGTTGTCCTTGAATTGAAAAAAGCAAAGAAATAACTAAAGAGTTTACTTACTTGTAACATAATTGAAAGAGTCTGTTGTACAATAGAAGTTCTCCTTGCACCTTGTGTTTTTAAAGCCCTTGGCTGCAGAAGTTTAAAATTCAAAAGAAAGTAATTATGAAACATGATGTATAGATCTAAATTGTTGTAATACAAAAAACGGGTCAGTAAGGGGAGAGGCACTGGAGGGGGGGGGGGAAGAGAGAGAGAGAGTGAGAGATTTTAATTCTAGCAAAAAATACCAAAAGCAACACTGCCAAGGAAGAGAAAATGGTATATCTAGAACAAAAAAGATTTAGAGAGAGAAAACCAGCTGTAATCAGCAAGTCACATGACAAGGCGGTATTTCATTAAAAGAATACCCAACTTGCACGAAAAACAGCAAACTTGAATCCACTCTCAAAAACACTGGCCCCTAAACTAGGTGCCAGTCCCCCTGTGGTATTTCTTTATTTCATAGACTGTTTAGGGGCCCCTAGCAATATTTTTTTATTTCACACAACTGTCAAAGTTGCAACTGTGGAGGAGCCCACAGTCTCTCTTTGAGTCATCCAGAGTCGTCATGGGAGGACTAATGACACCCTGGGCCCTCAGAAGGTACTGCCATATCATGCCTATGGTCGGGTGGTTTGTCCAACGCGTGCTCCATAGGCGGTTCAGGTAGCCAACAGATCATCTCCTTCGTATTCATTTCAGTCTGTGTGCAACCTGACTATAGAATCATGCAAGACCTTGATAGAAGTCGTCTTCGGAAGGAATACCGCATATCTTGATCTCATCTTGATAAAGACAATACCTCAAGGATGGGGTAGCAAGTGTGATTCCAGAAAATGATGTAGCCAAGTGACTGCCCCCAAGTCATGTTGCACACCAGGTCGAAATAAAAGCATGCAAACCGTCCACCAGGCAAAATGAGCTTCCAGGTATATCCAGAAACAATGTCGCAAAACTCTCTCTCTCTCTCTCTCTCTCTCTCTCTCTCTCTCTCTCTCTCTCTCTCTCTCTCTGTGTGTGTGTGTGTGTGTGTGTGTGTGTGTGTGTGTCAAGAAACAAACAATTACTTGGGTCTGCAGCCTGCGCAGGAGAATTTCCGCTTGAGGCAAGCGTTTAAATTGCGAGAGCAGGACGCAAGGGCAGACAGGGAGAGAGGACGAAGAGCTGGCGCTGGTCGCCTTGCTGCAGCAGCGAGTCGAGAATCGCTGGCTCGCTGCCACCGTCTGAGCTAGAGAAACACCTAGGTTTAATGTAATCCACAACAAACCTCGAAATTTTAAATTTGATGTGGGAAAACCTACGGAGGGGTCTCTATGTATGACACGTGGCATTAGTAGTGGGATTAATGGCTGTTGAGACATAGCCCGCGATCTGGGCCGTTTGATCGCCAGCAAAGGACGGGCAAGTTTTTGTTTGCGGTGTCTCCTCATATATCTTGCAGTGATATGTGCTAGTTCAGATGGATAGGGTGCAACTCCCTAGAAGCACAGGTCGAGGGTTCAAAGGGCAACCACAACGCAGGGGGAACCTTAATCATTTGTTGGATGAGACTTGATCAACGGCGGATTAAACCTCCACAATTGATCCCTTCACTTTGCCTGTGACATATATAGTGGAGGCCCACCAACTCCGACAAAATAAATCGATAATGTTGTAGAGCTATTTTTTTACGTCCCTCCAAGCTCAAAATAGTGGAGGCCCATCGACCCCCCGAAAATACATTGAAAATGATGGAGCTATTTTTTACGTCCCTCCAAGCTCAAAATAGTGGAGTTGATCGTCTACAATTTGTCACCCAATTTGGACGTTTCTTAGAGGAATAATGTAAAAACCTTCAACTAGTGTGCCATGATTACTTCATAGGGGTAAAGCACATTCATGAAGTAAAGCAGTAGTCGATCTTCTCCAATGAAAGGGTAGTAATGTACCTGTATTTTTGTGCCGAAAATTGATCTCAAAGCATGTATATACATATCAATTATCCAAACGCAAGAATGGAAATTTATAGGTCAATGCACGTCTGTAGTAATAAACATTTTACAATAAGGATTCAAAAGATCATGATCAATGCATTACATGCTCCCATGTTGTGCCCACAAACCAAAAAAGTAAAACCATACATGCATATGGCAGGGAGGTGGAATCGTCCTCACCCTGATATTATAAATTGTAGGGAAGAGGTCCTTCCTCTATATACTTTTTTCCTCCTCCGGTATTGATAAGTTACGAGATGCTTTTCCTCCAGTGTTAGGATCATTCTTGTAATAGAGCTTCTTTTCACATTGTTAGCAATAACTTTTGTTTAAAGAATATTTTTGTTGTTTTAAAGTTTGTCCACAGTGTCCACAGTTTAAGAGTTCATTCTGATTGTTTTTCTTCAATTTTAAATTTTGGTTCAGGGCACACTTTGGGAGCCACTTTTGAGGGTGTTAAGACGAGATGTTGGAAAAGTTTTGTATGTAGAAAATGCAGCTTTTACATAAGAAAAAGTTTAGTTCTTTAAGTATTTGCAAATTCCATTGTTTTGATGCTCGTTGAAGCCCATAAATTAAGGAAAAAGTGAAAATTTATATTTTACATCATTTTTGTAGAATTTGCCAACTTGCAAATTGACTTTTGGAGAATCCAAGCAAGATGTTACTTTTTTCGTGTCACGCGGCCATCAAACAGTGTGATTAGGCGAGCAAATTATGTGAGACAAGCCTAAACAGATTCGAAGCTGAATGGGAGCTACAAGCGGTTGAAAATGACAAAAAATTTGTGGACTTTTTAAAAAAAAGGTTTGTTATTTTTCCAATTTTTCACGTATTGGATATTTTTAGTGTTGTTTTGTGGTCGTGCGGAGGACGCCTCTTCTCGACCCTATTTTTACCTTGCTTTACTAAAAGACTGGAGTCAACTATGAAAATAGCTACTTTTTGGCTAGCTATTCTGGATAACACCCTCTATCATCACAAAAGATTGTGCAATTGTGATTGTGACTGTGAGTGTGAGTATTTATGAGATTGGGATTGGGAGTGAGAGTGAGACTCGGCTAAGAGTGAGATAGCTTGGGGGTGGTCGGGAGGTTATGATACAAGCTAAAGCTCCTTGTGTAATCATCATATATCAATACAATTTATCTATTTAGTCCCATCTATTTTGCGTACTCTTGTCAATTTTTTGTTCGCCAATCTTTTTTTCTCTCTCATGTTGCATCACACTTCTCCTTCGATATAGAATGGTCACTTTTCTTTTAAATTTATAATGCATAATTCGTTCCATTTGAGTTTTCGCAAAACAATGGGCATCATGATGATTCTCCTACAAAATGGTATGTTCCACAAGCACCCATGAATCTCGCAGGTATTTAAAAGCCAATTTTCATCCTCCTCTATGATGATAATTTAAGAAAGCCCTATGTGACATGTTGTATCATCGCTTTCAACCCCACTTCCAGCATATCCATTATATTTATCTTGATAATCATCATTCTCTTTGTGAGTTCTTTGATCATTATCCTTGTGTCTATGATCCCTTCTTTAAACACCAATGGTCTCTTTGTCTTTCATATCTTCTCGCATGTCCATCTTGTCTTTGCAATCTCCATCATTATTTCAATCATGCCTATTATGATATTCACCATCATTGCATCGATCATATCTAGTACGAGCCCTATCATCATCTCTTCTGCAACTTCAATTTATCTATCCCTGCAATCATCATGCTCTCTGTGAGTACAATCTATTATCTTGTGGCTAGAGCCCTTCTATATTCATCCTCTTGTCATAGTTCTACATTGCTCCTGTTGTGTGAGTCCTTTGATCATCTGATCTATTCTATATTCATCCTCCCTCTCATGATCTTTTTGTTTGTCATACCTTCTCTCATGTCAATCATGTCTACCACAGTCTCCATCATCATGTCTATCATGTCTATTGCAATCTCCATTATCATCTCTTACAAGCTCATTGTATCTATCCCCACTACCATCATGCTTTATACAAGTCCTTTGATCGTTATCCCTTTGGCTATGTTGTTCCATTCTATATTCACCCTCTCTGTCATGGTCCTATGCTATGCTTACTCTTCCAGTCCTTTCACCATTATCCTTGTGGCTACAATCACTTCTATAATTATCCTCTTTGTCATGTGGTCTCTTCGTTTTTCATACCTTCTCTCGTGTCGATCATGTCTACCACTATCTCCATCATCGAGTTCATCTTGTCTTCTGCAATCTCAATCATCATTTTTCTATGACTTTGTTGTATCTATCCCTAGAAGCATCATGCTCTTTGAGTTCTTCAATCATTACCCTTGTAGCTATAATCCTTTTTATATTCATCCTCTCTGTCACAATTCTGAACATTATCCTTTGTGTTTTTCTATTCACAATTGAAATTCCCCTTCTATTGGTTGCCATTGTCTTGCCAACATAGCCATCACACTGGTGTGTAACCTTCACCCCATCACACCCCAGGCCCACAGTAGCCCATTGTTGATGATGTGGTGGACGGGAAGTCATCTAATATTATGAAGTTAGCTACACTATTGTTTTGGTAAAGCTATTATGGGTGGTAGCAACCACAAAGCCAACAAGTAGTCGTAGATGTGGTGGTATGGTAGAGAATGGGACATAGATTGGGCCCACACAAGCTTTGATTCATCCTCTCTATTATGGTTCTATGTTGCTTGTCCTTAGTGAAGCCTTTTGTCTTTATCCACGTCAGTACGATCCCTTCTATGTTGATCCTCTTTTTCATCATCTTTTTTTCTATCATACCTTCCCTCATGTCGATCATATCTATCGCAATATCCATCATTGTGTGGATCCTTTTTGTTGCAATCTCCATCACGATCCCTTTTGTGACTTCATTGTATTTATCCCTGTAATCATCAAGCTCTCTGTGAGCCCTTCAATCAATACTCTTGTGGCTATATGATCCCTTCTATATAAACATTAGCCTTTGTGTTTTTCTCTTGTCATACCAACCAAGATTCCTTTCCTGCAATCGCAAATTTCGATTCCCCCTTTGTTGGTTCCCATTGTCTTGCCAACATATCCATCACATTGGTATGCAGTCTCCATCATCGTGTCAATCATGTCCATTGCGATCTCCATCATCATCTCTTATGTGATTCATTCTATCTATCCTTGCAATCATAATGCTCTCTGTGAGTCCTTCGATCATTATCTGTCATAAAATCTAATATCTAACCAAGCAAATGATTTTCTCATATTAAATTGATCATTTAATGTGAATAATAAACGAGAACCAGGGATTAGAATATAGACATGTGCTTACAGATTTATCTCACCATGGGGCCAATGGTAAAGGGGTCCAAATGAGAGATGGTATGTCAAAGAGCAAGGCTAACCAATGGAGCTTAAACGACCTTAGGGTTAGCTTCATTCAAGACCTCCAAAGGTTAGTGTTAAAAAGTCCTTTGACCTTAGGTAAGCTAGGGCTAAGATTGAGGTGGTCCATGCTTGCGGTGCTTGATGACTAAGGTGCTTGTCGTGCTTGCCGACCAGGGAGCTTGACATGCTTGTGGGAACATTATCCAAGCTTGAGGTGCTCTGTCATGCTTGCTAACTAAGGTGCTTGAGGGTAAGGTGTGCCACAAAGGTCAACAACTATCCCTATAAGGAGGGGGCGAGCCCTACAAGAGGGGGCTAGAGAGAGAACACACACACCCTCACACAAGGCAAGCTTGGTACAAAGAAAGTAAAAAGGACACTTGTCAAGCTCCTCCTCATGTCGCCCTCATGGTGTGCCTAAAGCCTATTGGTTAGCCTCCCAAGGGGTCCAATGATAAATTAGTAGATTTGATTAATTGTTTTTGCATTTATCAAGTCCTTTCCCTCAAAGGGGAAAGAGGGACACTTGTCCCAAGGCTAGCATGCTTGCTTGATATGCATCCTGCATGTGATTGGGCCAGGCTTGCAGGGGTCCAATGAGCTTCAAGCTTGTGCGAGAAGAGGGGGTCGACCAAAGCAAGTAGGGGGCGGGGCATGCTTGAGGGGTATACTCTCCCACACACACTTACACACACTCTCATTGTGTGAAGTGCAAGAGCTCCATCTCCTTCTCCAAGCTAGTAGAGAAGTTGAGAGCCTACACCAACACTCTTGGCTATGGAATGCAAATCCAACCAAGAGCCATGCTTCAACGCTTAAGCTTGCCATCTTCTCCATCTTCATTATTATGCTATTATGTATGCTAGCAAGAAGAGTGATGATATGTGAGGAACTAATTCTTTCTCATATGAAATGTTTATTCTTCCTCTTCCCTACCCTCATTCCCCGCTAGCTCTCTCCACCTTTGAAGGTGTTTGAGGCCTTGGGATAGTTAATGTTTTCTACAAAGTTTATGCTATGCTCTTGGTGCATAAAGCTTTCCATCTTCCTTGCATCACTTAGTCACAAGGAACACAAAGATTGTATTGTACCAAGTCTCTCTTGATGGGAGAAACTATGATACAAATGCCTATTGGAGGGGGACCTGGCTCCACATAAATCCGGTCCTCAACCGTTGTCATGTTCTCTAAATTCTCTCTCTTGCAAAAGTATTGTTCATGCCAAGTTAACTAAGTACCATGTTATGTCACTTACCACCAATTAAGTTCACCCGCTATGCTCACAAAGTAATCTCACGAAAGTGCTTTATCTAATTCCCTAATTTTGCTACTCTCAAAGTTCATATGCCATTTCCATTACACTGGTATCAGAGCCAGGTTTCTCTTTTCGTGCTTAAGAAGAGAGGTCCTTAAGTAGCCTATAAATGGTTGATTTTGTTAATTATATTAGGGTAAGTGGGGACTAGGTGTTGGGGTATAGGCACCTGTGCCTTGCCCAACCGCCCAGAGTCTGGGCTCCCACTGACTTGTATACCTTATACATAGCATAAGTGTATAGGGGGTTGCTCACTCATTGAGTCTCCCCACCCATATCTGTGTGTCGTGTGTCTCCTTCTCTCTCTCACTCTCCATCTGTGGTGCTCCCCGATCCACTTCAATTGGTATCAGAGCGACATGTGTGAGAGCGTAGATGGACGGCTTCGCGATGAACTCGTCGGCTATGGCGGAGAGGTCACAAATCTAAGCAAAGAAATAGAGGAGGCTTGTGGAGAGCCATAGAGAGGCTTGCAGGAGAGCTCTCAGGATCTTCCTAGTGCTCACAGATCAGTCCACAGTTCCTCTACAGATCAGCCCACTGTGTACAGCATTTTCCCTCTTCTTGGCAAGCTTTGCAACGGCTACATCGGCGACAGATTGGAGCTTGGATCTTCCATAGACATGGAAGCATTGTGAGATTGATGCATTTAGCTCACGCATCGAGGTGGGAAGTGAGTTTGAGGCTTTCTATGAGCTCAAAGAAGCACAGAAGAAAGTCGTTCAGTTTTTGGCAGTTTGATAGCAATATACTGTTTTGCTCATAACTTGAGCTACAAAGCTCCGATTCCAAAACATTTTGGTTCAAAACGGAGCTGGCTTTAAGCTCTACGACTTTGTAGAAGAAATCGTTTTCTGATTCAGAGTGCAGGTGGGTCTGAAATTAAAAACACGGAGATTATTTTTCAGGACAATTTTGGGCTCTGTTGTTTTCTTTGCTGCAGACAGCTTACCCGTGCACACTGCAGGTAGCAGGCACATATGAGGTGTTACAAGATCGGGTTTGACTCCCAGGTACAGGTTGAGTCTAGTACTCCCACAGGTGTTGCCAGTATGCAGTTGAGTGGTTCTTCTGCAGTGTTGTGGCTTGCATACATGGTCTTTGAGCAGGTAATGCTCTATGTATGCTTATGTGGTGAGTAGTACATCTTGTGAGCAAGTGCAGAGGTTGGTTGTGGATGACATGTATGGTCACGTGTGGTACTCTTTGTGAGCATTTGTTGGACACAGGTTTGCAGAGCTTATGCATGTATGTTGAGTGTAGTTTGATGCGCATTGATTGCTCATTGTATTGAGCTTGCAGGACAATGGTTATTTTGTGTTGATAGCCATTGTGCGTCGAAACTTTGGCGAAATTTTCCCAGGAGTTTTATGCGCATCATTTATGCGATCTAGGTAGAGATTGTGGGTTGCACTCAACATTTGCGTGCGGTGTTCTCTGCAGGTGGGAGATTTGTGCGTGTATGCATCGATACCGCACAATGTGGGCGTGGTGATTAGCTCACGGTTTGACAGGCGTACAGTTATCTTGGCACATTCACACGAGTGAATATTGTGATGTATGCTTGTGTGGCTACGAGCTAGGTAGCCGGATTTGAGCACTAATGGCTTGAGGTTTTTCAACAAGCTTCAACTATACAGGTTTACAAGTTTACAGGCAGGTTTGAGGGCTTATTTGGGCACTGAATTTTCAGCCATTGTTTCCTCTTTACAGGTGTCCATGTATGGCTCAGTTGTAGGCTGATCTGGGACACGTTTGTGACTTGTTTATGCAGCTGTTTAAGAGCTGAAATTTGGGGCTGATTTGCAGCCATATTTTACAGCCATACAGGAGCTTGGTTTACTCTACAGGAGCCTCGTACACTTGGCATTTGGGATTTTCATCCTTGCCATTTGTGGAGCATAGTGTGGTTACACTACTGCGAGAGATTTTATGCGTGGATTCGCATGAGAATTGTAAGTGCTGGTGAGCTCTTTTTTTTGAGAGCATTTTCTCGTTGCATGTTACTTCTTTCGGATCAGTTGAGTGCATTTCATTGCTACCGTACCTAGAGTAGAGTTACAACTCTTGGTTATTTTTTGACATTCACTCATAGTAGTCAATATGTGTGAGACTTTCGAGTCTAGGACAATGACTCATGAGAGACGGTGTTCTCGTTCGTGTCGACACTTGAGATGTTGGCATTGTGGTCACACAGGGCACATTAGACGACGATGCTTTCGTCGTATGAGACAGCACAGGAGACATGCTAGTCTCAAGGATGCAGTAGATGCTATAGGCTCCGTTGACTTGACAGTTGCTGGATCAGATACAGTGTCTGAGTACCCTAGTGACAGTGAGGTCACATTTGCTTCCTGTATTACTCTTGATTTTTTGACGTCTGAGGATAGTGCACTTCTTTTGCAGTGGGTGCTAGACAGGGACACTACTTTTCATGTCACTCTGTATCGTGACTGGTTCAGTAGCTATTCTAGCAGAGTGCATGGTAGTGTGCGATTGGCAGATGGGTCACTGCACGAGATTGTTGGTTCAGGAGATGTGAGACTATCATTACCGAGCGGTGCATCGTACGTGCTCAAAGATGTGCGTCATGTGCCAGATTTGACAATGAGTTTGATCTCCGTTGGTCAGCTCAGGGATAGTGGATGTCGGGTATCACTGCTTGAGCGGTCTTTTGCGTTGCATTTGGGTTCGCTAGTGATTGCGAGAGGTGCTAGAGTTGGCACATGGTACCCATTGTACGTAGTACTAGTGCGAGATGGTTGAGTCTCAATCTTGTTACAGCCATACAGAGAGCGAGAGACCCGGACAGTCTCTTTTGCTCATGGGTTGCAGGGTGCTTTGCATGGAGTGCAGAGTAGTGAGCTCGTTATGCACACAGTTGGGGCACGACTTGAGCAGTCACACAGAGAGGTGACAGAGTCAGACATGCATGCTTTGCTAGTGACTGAGCAAAGTAGAGAGTCAGTTGTGCGAGATACTCCTATGCAGGATAGACAGGTAGAGCGGTCTTGCTCTAGTGAGTCACGACAGGAGGAAGTTGTACAAGAGTCTATGCATAAGGAGTTAGAGCATGAGAGCTCTAGTGAGTCACATCAGATTGAGTGGTCATGTTTGCAGTGGATGATTGCAGAGGAGGCTGAGATGTCAGCGATTATGCAATCATTCCTTTCTATGCTCGACAGTGAGCATGGGGATATAGTTGTGCAGGATATGTCTTCCAGCAGACACCTAGAGCAGCTGGTTTGCTCTGAGGTTGCACGACAGGTTGATGCATCTTTTGCGGATAGTTAGGAGATGCATGTGGCTGACACGTCTTGTCAGTCAGAGATGCCTATTGCCATGGATATATATGTTGATGCATGCTCCGTAGAGCTAGCAGGGCCCGCTAGCATTGCATCGGCATTCGGTGGTCTCATGTATGAGATGCTGATCTTGAGACCGGATATCGCAATTTGCAGTGGGAGCATTTGCAGTTGGGGTTGTCAGTCGTTTGTTGAGTGATGATGACATGGTGCACGAGGGAGATATGCCGGTATTGCGTACATGCTTGCAGTTCGTGTGCGGTATGTTTGGTGGTGTATGGACTTACACGGGACAACCGGATGCACACGATCACAGCCAGCCAGTGGGCATCGATTAAGAGCGGTTTTCTCTCGCCTTTTGTAGTCTTTAGACTAGGTTCTCTTGCTTAAAGGCACGGTCGCTTTAAGTGGGATGTTGTTGGGGTATAGGCACCTGTGCCTTGCTCGACCGCCCATAGTCTGGGCGCCCGTTGACTTGTATACCTTATACTCACTCATTGAGTCTCCCCACCCATATTTGTGTGTCGTGTGTTTCCTTCTCTCTCTCACTCTCCGTCTGTGGTGCTCCCCGATCCCCTTCACTAGGATCTATTATCGGTTTTGTTGAGCTCACTATGTGGGATATGGTGCACACCTTAGGAGCTTTGGACTTAATAATGGGGTCTTTTTAGACTTGCCTACAACTTTACCATTATTGAGCCATAATAAGTCCGAAAGGAGCTAACCCTCGACAATTTTGCAATATTAGACCCACTCCACTACTCTCTATAATAAACCACTTCGAGCCGTGGGTGTAGATACTTAAGTGCTGATTTTCAAAGGCTAAGAGGAGTGGCAACTAAGGTTTTGAATTTCCAAAGCATACATGAAGTAGGTACACAAATTTTGTAAACATGGTTGACAACAACCAAGAGAGTAGAATGAACATTGATAACTTTGATTTTGCACATGAAGGTTTTAATGATGATGCCCCCATGTTTGTCAACTATCTTGTTTACTAGGTTGCAACAAGCTATGGGCAACCCTACTTTGCAAGCCGAAGTTACACAATAAATTTGCGCTTATGGGATTTCCTTTCCTCTCCAAGAGGAGAGAGATCTTAGGAGTCCTCTTGAAGAGACCCCCAAAGAAGACTCTCTCCCATACGAGAGGAGGCATCCAAAGAGCAAGAAAGTAATGAACCTTTAAGTTCCTTTGAAGATGTGGCTCCACGAAGATGGCGGTCTAGACAATCACCAACTCTTCCCAAGAGGAAACGTTCAATCCACAGTCCTTCTATTCGTCACTCCGAAAGGGAAGAGAGGTAACAAAGGAAGAAAATGGCAAGAAAGAGGTCACCTTCTTCTCCCCTTCTTCACCTTCCTCCTCTTGCGATGAAAGCTATGGCTATTCTCCTAGAGAATACAAGAGGGGAGGACATCACAAATCATACCCTGCATGGCGAAGGTCACAAAAGCTCAAGAAGTTCAAAGAGGAAGGAAAGAGTATCTCTATTCTCACCTATGATGGCACCTTTGGTGCTACCAATAAAGTATTGTCCTTCATTCAGCAATTTGATGCGGCCTTTAGAGACGAGGGCTTCACGGAGTCCTCCATGATACGCCATGTAGCTATGCACTTCTAGAAATTGGCTTGTCAATGGTGGGCTAGCCTTCATGGCAACGGCAAGGCCCCAAAGACATGGAAAAATCTACAAGTTTCCATCATGAAGCAATTCCTTGCAAACGATACAAAGGACAAAGTGCTCACCGAATGGCGTAGTTTGAAGCTTCTCTCCCATGAGTTTATTCACAAATATGTGGACAAGTTTTGGGACTTACATCTCAAGGCTATTGTCTTCCAAAAGACAGACTTTGCCGAGCAAAAGCAATAGTTTTGTGTGGGATTACTTGAACAGATGGCTGAGTATGTCAACTCCCAACGACCTGGTTCTATTACCGAAGTAATCCACCACGCCATGGTTGCTTCATGCATAAATTTCCAACAAGGGGCTACATGAAATGTCAACCCCATGGAAAACAAAGACAAAAATGATGCAAAGGGGAAAACCAATGCCCAAAATTCTTCCCAAGGCAATTTCAACAACAACAACAACAACAACAACAATCGGTTCAAGGAGAAGAAAGTTTACAAAGGTAAAAACAAACTCTCTCCTGAAGTGCTTGAAGCTTTTTGTAAGGACCATAAATGCTTTAAGTGTGGGGAGCAAGGACATGGCTATCGTTCTTGCCCCAAGACAAATGCTCGCAATGAGAATCCTAGAGCTTCCACCATCGAAGCTCAAAAAGAGGATTCTCATTGTGCACCTCTCTCCTATGCTTGGGGAAAGATAAGGGAGCGTGATGCCTTCATCTTGTTTGACCCTGGCTCTACTCACAACTTCATATCAATGGAGTTGGCCACCAAGTTCGGCATTCAAGCTTTTTAGATGGGAGATGTTGTAACGGCCAACACTACTTTCAAGGGATAGCGAGCCTCCGTTACTCCTTTGATTGGGAAGTCGAGGCTTCATGTCCAAGACTTTTTCATCTCTCCTCTCCAACATGAGGATGCTATCCTAGGGGCACCATGGTTCAACTGCATGGCTGCCAACATGAAGTTCCCTAAAAGGAGAATCCACTTCATCTACAGGGAAAAGAACATGTATATAGATGCTAGTGAGTCTGGTCACACTATACCACTTGTAAATCCTCCTGCTTTTGATAAGTCAATGAAAAGCTCAGTTTCTACATACATGATTTTTGTCAGTCCCTAAAAGGTCCTAATGTTTCATCATGTAAATGGTAGGAATCAAGAAGAGTTAGACTTGTCTAATTTTCCAAAAGGATTCCAAGATGTGTTCATCGATGATATCCCTATGGACTTACCTCCAAAACGAGGGGATGATGACCATTGAATTGAGCTCCTACGAGGAAGCTCGCCGCCTAACAAGCCTCCTTGTCGAGTTTTTCAAGCTCAACAAGAGGAGATCATGAGGCAAGTACAAGAATTGGTTGACAAAGGGATGGTGAGGCCTAGTTCTTTGATGACATAATCATCTACTCCAAGTTCTTAGAGGAACATAAGCAACATCTTCAAGTGATTTTTCAAGCATTGAGGGAGAACAAGCTTTTTCTCAACCAAACAAAAGGCAATTTTTTCCTTCAAGAGACTTAATACTTAGGTGATTATCTCTCAAGATGGTATCCGAATGGATCCATCAAAGTTGGACGTTATAAAAGTATGGCATAACCCAAGGAATCTACATGAGCTAAGAAGCTTTATTCGTATGTGTGCATATTATAGAAGCTTCGTAGCAAAATTCTCTCAAATAGCAGGACCATTACATGACTTAACAAAGAAGAACGTCAAGTATTCATGGACTGCTAAGGAGAAAAATTCTTTTAACACACTCAAAGAGAAGCTTACCTCCCAACTAGTCCTCATGCTTTTAGATCCCTAAAAGCCATTCGAGGTCCAATGTGATGCTTGTGGTGATTTCCTTGAAGCAGTCTTGCTTCAAGAAGGGCATTCCATAGCATATGAGAGTCGAAGGCTCAATACAAATGAACGTGTATTAGGCATTTATGAGAAAGAGCTTTTAGTTGTTCTACATGCCCCAGACACGTGGAAGCACTATTTATTGGGGACTCCATTTATTGTACGAACCGATCACCAAAATCTCAAGTACTTCATGACGCAAACCAAGCTTTCCGACAAACAATGAGGAGGGAAAATTTGCTTTCGCAATCTAATTTCCATATTGCTCACGTTGCTGGTAAGCACAATCAAGTGACCGATGCACTTTCCAGATGACCAAAAAAGTTAATGTGGTGTCTATAGCTACTCACAATGATCTATCTTCTATGATTTTGACCTTGCAGGATGGTTATCTTCTCCATGGAAATAGGCTATGTGTTACCCACTCCCTTCATGAGAAAGTCATGTATAAATCCCATGTTCCTCCCTATGCGGGGCATAGAGGAATTCAACCTACTCTCCGAGGAGTAGAGACATATTTCTATTGGCCTACCATGAAAGTGGACATACAAGAATATGTTTCAAAATGTTTGGTATGCCAAAAGACCCAGTATGATAGAGGGAAGCAACCTGGATTACTCCAACCATTGCCTATCCCAAATTCACCATGGGAGAGTACATCCATGGATTTTATCTTTGGATTACCCAGGTCTATCCATAGGAATACGAGAATATGGACAATAGTCAACAGGTTCAGCAAGCAAGCACACTTTATTCCTGTCAAAAAGACTATTAAGGCACACCAAATGGAAACACTCTTCATATCACAGATTTTCAAACACCATGGATTGCCAACATCCATCATGTCAGAGAGAGATCCTAGAACGACCAGTAATTCTGGAAAGGTTTCTTTGAAAATATAGGAACAAGATTGAATTTCTCTTTGGCCTATCACCCACAGATGGATGGCCAAAGTGAGATAGCCAATCTTACAATACTCGATCTACTGAAGACTTATATTATCGAAGTAGACCAATGCTCAAAATGGAAAAAGTACTTATCTATTGTAGAGTATGCGTACAATAATACTGTACATACTTCTACGGGAAAAGCACCTTTTGAAATAATTGAGGGAAGACCTAAAAGTTCCTTGCTACTTAAAGTACATGAGAAGATCTTCGCTGCCGATGAGTATAGCCATGACCTACAAGAATCTTTTCAAAAGATGAAGGAGGCTACATCTATCTCTCCACAAAAGCAAAAGGCTATTGCTGACAAGCACAGATGGGCGTTAACGTTCAAAGAAAATGATTGGGTCTTACTTAAGTTTCCTAAGGCTCGATTGAGGCAAACGACGAACAAAAATTGCACGGGCCATCAAAAGTATTATTCTAAATCAGCAAAAAGATATTATGGTCCTTCTCAAATCTTGAAGCCAATCAATGAGATGGCTTATCAACTCAAGTTGCCCAACCATTGGGTCATACACAATGCTTTTCATGTGAGCCTACTTAAGCCCTACAAAGGAGAGCCACCAAGTGAACCAATTATTAAAGACCCTCTCGAAATTGAAGATCAAGAAGAGGTCCTACAACCCGAAGCTATCCTTCGGCATGAAGACAAGGTACTACAACATGGTAACATTATCCAATGGTATCTTATTAAGTTCAAAAATTATCCTTTTGAAGATGCTATATGGATGCAAGGAATACAGATTAAGGATAGTATGCACCTTGTCAATGCTTACAATGCTACAATAGAGTAAGCAAATGTACAAATTTCTTATAAATGACCAATGTTTTTGTCTTATAAGACAAGTTCTCTTTTTATTGTGCAAAAATTTAAATAGCATGCATGCTTACAATCATGTTTGTGATGACAACGTCTCTTAAACACCGAGTAGAAGTTGTCACTCTACTTGGGAGAGTGAAATGGACTAAAGAGAAGACATGCTTGCGACATCAACATCTCCCAAGCACCAAATGGATTAGTCGTCCACTTTGGAAAGATGTCGTAGGGTAAAAAGGGATCCTCTACCCGCTAAACAAGATTGACTAATGACTAAGGCTTTATCTCTTCTACCTCATAGTCGAGGACAACTATGATTTCAAGAGAGGGGTAATGTCATAAAATCTAATATCTAACCAACCCAAATGATTTTCTCATATTAAACTGATCATTTAATGTGGGATAATAAACGGGAATCAAGGGTTAGAATATAGACATGTGCTTACAGATCTATCTCTCATGGGGCCAATGGTAAAGGGGTCCAAATCAGAGATGGTATGTCAAAGAGCAAGGCTAATCAATGGAGCTTAAAAGACCTTAGGGCTCGCTTCATTGAGGACCTCCAAAGGTTAGTGAATTCCTTTGACCTTAGGTAAGCTAGGGCTGAGCTTGAGGTGGGAACCCGGGCCAAGCTTGAGGTGCTTGTCGAGCTTGATGATTAAGGAGCTTGAGGTGCTTGTCGTGTTTGCTGACTAAGGTGCTTATGGTGCTTGCGTGCTTGCCAACCTGGGAGCTTGACATGCTTGTGGGAACATTATCCAAGCTTGAGGTGCTTTGTCATGCTTGCTAACTAAGGTGCTTGAGGGTAAGGTGTGCCACAAAGGTCAACAACTATCCCTATAAGGAGGGGGCGAGCCCTACAAGAGGGGGCTAGAGAGAGAACACACACACCCTCACACAAGGCAAGCTTGGTACAAAGAAATTAAAAATGACACTTGTCAAGCTCCTCCTCATGTCGCCCTCATGGTGTGCCTAAAGCCTATTGGTTAGCCTCCCAAGGGGTCCAATGATAAATTAGTAGATTTGATTGATTGTTTTTGCATTTATCAAGTCCTTTTTCTCAAAGGGGAAAGAGGGACACTTGTCCCAAGGCTAGCATGCTTGCTTGATATGCATCCTTCGTGTGATTGGGCCAGGCTTGCAGGGGTCCAATGAGCTTCAAGCTTGTGCGAGAAGAGGGGGTCGACCAAAGCAAGTAGGGGGCATGCTTGAGGGTATACTCTCCCACACACACTTACACACACTCTCATTGTGTGAAGTGCAAGAGCTCCATCTCCTTCTCCAAGCTAGTAGAGAAGTTGAGAGCCTACACCAACATTCTTGGCTATGGAATGCAAATCCAACCAAGAGCCATGCTTCAACGCTTAAGCTTGCCATCTTCTCCATCTTCATTATTATGCTATTATGTATGCTAGCAAGAAGAGTGATGATAAGTGAGGAACTACTTATTTCTCCTATGAAATGTTTCTTCTTCCTCTTCCCTACCCTCATTCCCCGCTAGCTCTCTCCACCTTCAAAGGTGTTTGAGGCCTTGGGATAGTTAATGCTTTCCACAAATTTTATGTTATGCTCGTGATGCATGAAGCTTTCCATCTTCATTGCATCACTTAGGTCACAAGGAACACAAAGATTGTATTGTACCAAGTCTCTCTTGATGGGAGAAACTATAATACAATTGCCTATGGGAGGGGGGACCGGCTCCACATAAATCCGGTCCTCAAATGTTGTCATGTTCTCTAAACTCTCTCTCTTGCAAAAGTATTTTTCATGCCAAGTTAACTAAGTACCATGTTATGTCACTTACCACCAATTAAGTTCACCCGCTATGCTCACGAAGTAGTCTCATGAAAGTGCTTTATCTAATTTCCTGAATTCCACTACTCTCAAAGTTCATAGGCCATTTCCATTACATGATCCATGTGGCCATGATCCCTTCTACCTTTATCCTCTCTGTCATGGCCCTACATTGCTCTTGCTCTGCAAGTTCTTCGATGATTATCCTTGTGGGTACGACCCTTTTTTTTCATCCTTTCTATCATGTTCTTTTCATCTTTCATACCTTCTCTCATGTTGATCGTGTCTATTGCAATCTCCATCACCGTGTCAATAATCTCTACTAGGATCTCCATCATCATCCCTTATGTAACCTCATTGTATTTATCCTCGTAATCATCATACGAAGCTTCTGAATCAAGCCATTGGCTTTCTCTTCAAACCACATTGGAACCTTCAATGTGTGCAAACATGAATGAACTTGACCAGCTCATCAAATGTCATGTCGAGCAAAGCATCGAGATACACCCCTCAAAATGAGAACTTCTTAAACATTCTCTTCTTTGACTGCACTCCAGCCCCCATCTCCTCCACATCCATAGTTGCAAAAACACCCTAACAATAGCCCTCTACAACAAACATGATGAAGAGACTCTCTCTCTCTCTCTCTCTCTCTTTCTTTTGAGCATACCATGAAGTACTTAATTGCTGATATTCTCTCAAACATCTATCACACAACTTGAGGAATTACGTACTTGACAAGATGATATCCAAGGAGTCATGTTGAGTGTTGTACAAAATAAGGGAGTAAATAGATACAACCATTGATCTATACTTACAACTTGGGGCATGTTTGTGGGATATTAGTTATGAAAGGACTATGAGTACATTGTGGCCAAGAACATGACACAAAACCAAGTAGATGATGTTTTCTATAGAGTCTATCAATCCTTACAACAAATCCGTGGCCAACAACTGGAAGGGCACATGAAGGTAAGGAGGCCAAAGAGGGAGAAACCACAATGAGAGCTTGAGATGTTTCCATCATCCTTCTTGTTGTTTAGGAGCTCAACCTCAATTTTTTCATCTTTGGGGCTTTCAGACTCTTTATGGATGCAAGTGAGAGAGGGTTTGTGATACGCAAAGGGGGAATTGAGGTGGGAAGGGATGCGCTACTTTTTTTTGTCTTGCCACCTATCTTACCGCATGAACCTGAACGTATTCTCGACTATCATGAGTTATGTACGCTCATCATGTACGTCAACAAGCCTTAATCAAGTGGAAAGATCGACCTCATGAAGGTGCCACTTGAGAAAACATTAGTGTTCTTAAGAAGAAGTTCCCCACTTTTGTTTTCGAGGACGGAAACTCTTCTTTAAGGGGGGAGTAATGTCAGGACAACGGCAAGGCCGAACTAGACAAGGGCAAGACCGGGCTAGGCAATGTGGAAAGGGAGTCCAACTAGAGCAAAGGGCTAGGAGCCATGCTATGTAGTGGGTGGTTGGGAGGTGGACTCCTAGGTCCCCTTGTCTAACATTGGTACCAAGAGCAAGGTTTCTAATTTTGGGAAGGCACAACCGTGGTGTTGGAGAGCCACACAACTCCTTGCATGCTTTTTGCATGTCGGGGTCACTGAGGCCGTGGAGCTCACCCCCTATGAGGAGGACGACAAAGCCAACGACATGGGCAACACCTCTTGCGAGGGAAAGCGGCCAACAGGCGACCTGCACAGAATTGCGCCCTCTCGGGCTTGACGACATTGCGCGGGTGAGAGAAAATCCCGTGCCTGTAGCAAGCGCCCTTGACCACCATATGAGGCGGGGTGAGCAAACGCTCCCCCCTCGGGCTGTCTGCAGGCCGCCATAGCCGGTGAGCAACGTTTTTTTCCACACCCGATGGGCGCCCGACCCAATTGGGGTTAGTGGCCACGAATTTTTTTCACAAACTAAGGGACAGTACCCACAGTGGGGTACCCCCCCTCCCTCTTGTGAAGCTTCGGGCGAAGCTAGGCATCCCGACAGGGCTGGCAAGTACATACACCCACAAATTTTCTACATACTATCTGCAAAAAATCAGAGATTTATTAAAGCATCTCAAGGGGAGTCAGAAGTGACATTATCCCTCAAAATCGATCGCGGTCGAAAGCAATTCTACTCATACTCGATTCGGCTACAATGGGTTAAGCATTTCCCTACACGGCTGCCATTTGGGATTGACTTTGACTTGGACAATATCGATTTTGCCAGGATTAGCAAGGCTAATTAACCTTTGCGGTGCTCATCAATATCGGGTATTTTTCTTACTATTCCTTTCACTGCACAATGTCACCATGGATTCAGATATCAATATGACTTTTGATTTTGAGAAAAATACGCCGGATCCTGCCAATGATGGCTCGCGGTGGATGCTCTCATGGAGTGCCCGCGATGCTACGGCAGGTGACGACATCTATGAATTGCTCGACATTCAAGAATTTCGTGCACTTCAGACACGCATATCAGTCATGGAAGGAAATTTTAAATCTTTAAATGAAAACATCACTAAATTATCCACGC
This sequence comes from Adiantum capillus-veneris, assembly GCF_014529385.1. Taxonomy (NCBI): domain Eukaryota; kingdom Viridiplantae; phylum Streptophyta; class Polypodiopsida; order Polypodiales; family Pteridaceae; genus Adiantum; species Adiantum capillus-veneris. Next base: position 106,472,364 of record NC_140941.1, read on the forward strand.
TATTGATCCAATTAATGCAACAGCAGTCCAAGGGTCCTACTGAAAATCACATGCATGAGCACGTTGTTACACAGGGGCAAGGCCCTTCTAATCAAGGGCAAGGCCCAACTGCTGCGCCAATACCCATCATTACTTGAATATATATCTCCCGATTGGGATGTTATCCTCAAGTTGGAAGGCTTAGATAACTTTCAGCAAGTACGGGGATTTATACGTGATCTGACACCAGAACTTAAGAATCACGTAAAGACCCAAGACCCTAAAACACTTGAGGAAGCCATAGTGAAAGCACATATTCACGATGATCTAGATGAAAAGAAAGCACATAATACTCAGGTGCCTGCTAATACACATGGTAATACACGCACACAGTATGGGCACAATAGAAGGAAATTTATAGTAGCCAATTCAGAAGCATAAAAAAAACCCAAGGGGTCTAGAGGTCCTCTCTCTCTTGAGGACTTTGATAAAGCTAAGAAAGAGAAAATTATGTTTTCAATGTTTAGGAAGCGGTCATGGCAAAAAGGATTGTCCCAACGGGAAATCTGCTACTCATGGCAAGGAGAAAGCAGTGCACACGGTGCAACTGCTACCTCTTGAGTCTTCCTCATGATTCTCTACAGTGGAAGTAACACACAGCGAGGTGGTGCATGAATGCTGTCTCACAGCTTCCATGTGGCAACAAACCTTCGGACCACATGAGTTAGTACGTATGCACAAATCTCTGCAAGGGCACAAGGTCCGCATCTTGGTAGATGACGGTGCTACTCACAATTTTATCAATTATGGATTGGTGAAAAAACTCAAATTGCCTCAAACTCCGAGTACCCATCGCTACAAGCTAGCAATGATGAATGGACATGATACCGAAATCTGGGATACTCAAGTCCGAGCTGTTTCGTTGGAAGTACAAGGTTACTCCACATCCTTGGATTTTCAGGTTATGAACATGGAGAGGGCAGACATGGTCCTTGGTAGGGAATGGTTGCATAGCCTAGGACCATCACTGAAGCGTATCTATGAGCACAACAGCTTGATGTTCGAATCCCATGGCACACATGCGTTGTTGTTAGGAGAGAAGAATGTACCTTCTTCACCATTGATATGTACAACTGAGCTTATGCAACTCATTTCTGATAATGAAATAGGTCAAGTTTTCTTGTGTTACTCATTGTCTTATTTTCTCTCTAACATTGAATATGTTGAACATTCCTCAACGCTGCATGCTTCTCTCTCATCTCTTCCACCAATGGCTACCAAACAAGCAAACGTGGCTAGTGAGTTACAAAAATTATTAAAGGAATTTCAAGATGTTTTTCCTAATGATTTGCCACCAGGATTACCGTTGACACGATCAATGCAACATACCATCGATGTGGTTGCAGGCAGTAAACCTGTCAGTAAACCGCCCTAGTATATGAGTTACTCTGAAGCTGCTGAGGTGGAAAGTCAGCTTGCTGACTATCTTAGCAGAGGGTTTGTACAACCCAGTTCTTCATCATGGGCTTCTCCTATCCTATTAGTGAAGAAAAAAGATGACAGTATGCACATGTGCGTAGACTACCGTGGCTTAAATGCGGTTACGCTTAAGAAGAAGTACCCATTGCCACGAGTGGATGAGTTGTTCGACAAACTCACTCATGCTCGCATTTTTACGAAAATAGAATTGTAGTCAGGTTATTACCAAGTCCGTATTTGACTTGCTGATATACCCAAAACTGCATTCCGAACAAGGTTTAGACACTACGAGTTCTTGGTGATGCCCTTTGGTTTAACCAATGCGCCCGCAACATTCATGACACTTATGGATAGTGTCTTGAAGTCGTACTTGGGCAAATTTATCATCGTTTTTCTCGATGACATTCTAGTCTATAGTGATTCTGAAGAAGAACACTTACAACATCTGAGGCAGGTGTTCAAATTGTTACGAACAAATAAATTATATGCCAAGGAATCTAGGCGTGATTTTTTGAAAGAAGAAATTCACTATCTGGGGCATGTTATTTCAGCTAATGGGCTAATATGGATCAATCCAAAGTGGATACAATCTAGCAATGGCATTCTCCTAAAAATCTGGAAGAGTTACGGATTTTTATAGGATTTGCAGGTTTTTACCGAAGGTTCGTTAAGAACTATGTTAATATTGTTGTTCCCATGACGGATCAACTGAAAGGCAAAGGCAAAGCTTTTCAGTGGGGACCCGCTCAACAACACAATTTTGATACGCTCAAGATGCATTAGCTACAGCTCCCATACTAGCTATTGTAGATCCTTTAAAACCATTTGTTTTGGAAACGGATGCCAGTGACCATGCTATTGGAGCAGTCCTGTTACAAGACGGACAGCCAATTGCATTTGAAAGCAAGAAGCTTGATGCAGCTCATCAGAACTACTCTTCTTATGAGCGGGAACTCTATGCAATAGTGCCTGCCTTAATAACATGGCGGTATTATTCGCATGGTGCTCAGTTTGAGATTGTGTTTGACCATGAAAGCTTCAAATGGTTTACACAACAAACGGATTTGAAGGGTCGGAAATCCAGGTGGGCCGAGATTCTTCAAGAATATGATGCCAAGCTCCGGTATCGTAAAGATCGATACAATGTGGTGGTTGACGCTCTAAGTCGTATGCCGGAGATCAATTCTCTCTTGTTCACGGAACTTCGCAGTGAATTTTTGGATTCTCTCAAAGGCAAATATGAGCATGATGAAGCATATTCCAAAGTATGGAGCCATGTACAAATGAGGGATCCTTCTCACTCCAATGATGGTAGTGTAAAGTTAACCTCCACACCTAGTTCTCCTCTATCGAGTGATGAACTATAGCAATGGAAGCATTTCACCATCGACAATGGGTACCTACTCCATAAGGGGAGAGTTTGTGTACCGATGAACACAGACATTCGGTGCCAAATTCTTTATGAATGTCATGATAGTCCAAGTGCAGGGCACCCGAGTATTCGAAAAACTTATGCTCTTGTACGATGACAGTTTTACTGGCCAGGTATACATGGCTTTGTTCAAGCTTATGTCTTGCATTGCCAAAAATGTCAAGTTAACAAAGCAGAGCACCTGAAAGCACGAGGACTCTTATATCCTTTGGAGATTCCCAATGGAAAATTGAAAACTATCTCTATGGACTTCATTGTGGGTTTACCAACCACTGTACGAGGTCATGACTCAGTATGGGTAGTCGTAGACCGGTTGACTAAACTATGTAAGTTTATTCCAACCAAATCAACGGTTAAGACACCAGAACTAGCCAAGTTATTTGTGGACAATCTATACAAGTTGTATGGTTTGCCAAGTAACATCGTCAGTGATCGTGATCCCAAGTTTAATAGTCATTTTTGGAGGGCTGTGTTCAAACGATTGGGTATACAACTAAACCTCAGTACAGCTAATCATCCAGAAACAGATGGTCAGATTGAATGAGTTAACTAAGTGCTAGAGGATATGCTAAGAGCATACGTCAGCAAAAAACAGTCAGACTGGGAAGAATACTTACCTATTCTCGAGTTTTCCTACAATAGTGCTAAGCATGTCACAACTAGATGTAGTCCTTTCATGCTCATGTATGGGTTTCAACCTAGGTCACTTGTTACAGTGGGGTTGGCAACCGAAAAGCTTCAACAAGTTAAGGATTTTCTCCAAGACCATATGGATATACTGAAACTCGCTTGTCAGAATGTCCAACAAGCGCAGGATCAATATAAGAAGTATGCTGATGAGAAACATCGGCAAGTTACCTTCGAGGAAGGGGAGGAAGTATTTTTACGTGTTCCAGAACATTCAGAAAGTCTGAAAACTGGGCCAACACCTAAATTATCTCCCCGATATTGTGGGCCTTTCAAAATACTCAAGCGAGTAGGTGATCGTGCCTACAAATTATTGCTACCTACACATTCTCGTATTCATCCGGCGTTTCAAGTAAGCCGTTTACGTAAGCGGTTACATGCGGACGACAATGTCATTGACCGATAGATTTTGGTTGATTTCGTTGAACCTCCTACCTTACCGCATGACCTGAACGTATTCTCGACTATCATGAGTTACGTACGCATCATCATGTACGTCAACAAGCCTTAATCAAGTGGAAAGATCGACCTGAGGAAGGTGCCACTTGGGAAAACATTAGTGTTTTTAAGAAGAAGTTCCCCACTTTTTTTTCCGAGGACGAAAACTCTTCTTTAAGGGGGGAGTAATGTCAGGACAATGGCAAGGCCGGACTAGACAAGGGCAAGACCGGGCTAGGCACTGTGGAAAGGGAGTCCAACTAGGGCAAAGGGCTAGGAGCCATGCTATATAGTGGGTGGTTGGGAGGTGGGCTCCTAGGTTCTAGTTCCCCTTGTCTAACACTATCTGCAGCACAATGCAAGATGCCTGCTCTTTCTTCACAATCTGGTCCAGTAGCATGAACTCAAGCAGGTTCAACTCTTTGTCATGTGGTCGCTTTTGACAATGTGTGAGCTTTTAGTAAATTGTAGCAACGCCAATTTTCTTGCTCTACATGAGGGCCACATAGAGCACTCACCCCTCAAAATACACCATAAAATCATGGTAACACATCAAAGTACACGTAATGGTATACCTAGTTTTGTTTGGTTGGTCTATAGAAATTCTTGATGCGACTCAGTATTGATGTTTGCTACGTCTTGCAAATTGGAACCATTATATTTATGTATAGTAGAGTGTAGAGAGATGGTGATTGTTGAGACATAAAATAAAAGGTATGTTTACAAACATTAGAGTGTAGAGCATAAAATAATTGAGGTACAATTTAAGAGACATGAAATGAAAATCAATTTAATGAAAAAGGAACAATTTAGAAGACATACAAATCAATGAGGATGTGGTCTCAAAGCAAAAGACTACTGATATGGTAAGCAAGTAGAGTTCTTGTTATAGCATGCAAGGTAGATAACTTTATTTGGCCAGCTACAAGAAAAGCATTTGACTAGTTAAACTTTTGTCGTGCAATGAGGAAATGACACAATCTACACACCGTATAGTGCATGCTTTACAAACGTGGCATACAAAAGTATGGTGGAGATTCGACTGTCTCTCCCCAAAAATTACAAGGAATAGAAGTCGTGCCCTACTCTATAGTCTAGTTGTTGGTCCAAGCAAATGCATAGACATGGAGATTTAGGATACAGACAACAACCCTTTACAACTTGTTGACACAAATTTTTTCCAAAGCACTCCTATTGTCAATTTGCAAAGCTTTTCATGAATGTAGATAAAGGTTTTTGTGGTACAAAGTCATGCTTGGTTGGCCCTGCGCATATTGCACTCTTAAAGATGTTTCAAAGATCAAGATATGGTAGGGATTGCTACATGCTATAGGAAAGGCCTTGATGTTTTGTGTGTCGCTACATTGACTCCCATGTTTTTAGTGATGAGATTTGAGAAGTCATCGATTGACCAGTGGAGGCTAGAGCTACATCAACATATCACACAAAATGCATTCATTGAGTACATGCATGCTTTAATTGTCAATTAGTGCTATTTCTAGAGGCTAAGTTGTAGTAGGAACCATACATCCATCCAAAGCATGATATAATGGGTACCCTCCTATGCTGCAGGTCATAGATACATCACCATAGTTGCCAGCCCATATGTGGGCATGCCGTTGTGATAGGTTTTATCTTAAAAATTACCCATTACTATCTAAATTCATGCTAGAAGAATACAAAATCTTGTACTTACGTCACATTGGAGTGACCTTGTGAATCGGCACATGTTGTAGGTTCCTCCTTGGAAGAATGGGGTGATGAATGAATTTTGACTTGAAAGCATTGGAAGCAAGCCTTCCAATACCTAGTTAGTGGATTCCTTGGGTGGAATTTATGCGTAGGAGGATGCCAAGTCAAATCTAAGTGTGTGAGGTGTGCTCACGGGCATGCGAATATCATCTTGCCACAATGAGTTCATAGAACTATACCCTATATTCAATCTCTTATTTTTTGCCTCATTATAGTTATTTCTCCCCAACTAGAGCCATGTATTATCAAGATCCCATTCCATGTGTTTGAAAATTAGAAAGAAGGGTCCTTGTACTGCCATTTGCCCCCCTAACTCTCATGCATGATCAAGGAGGATGGATCACAAGCTTGACATGTATGCAATTTGTAGTTTTTTTTAAATAGACATTGTTGTGTCTTCCATAGCATAAAAAGGGGAATCCCCTTATTGAAATCAACAGACTTGACCATGCATGGCCTTTAGGATCAGTCCATGTCAGGGATTTGATTACTTTTCTTCATTGAGTTATGTGGTCGGAGTGCAACAAAGAGCCCATCTAGGAAAAATTGCAGGTGAGAGTCCATGGAAGAAGACAAAATTGGGTGGATGCTTGGTACGGAGTAGAGAAGAGGTGTGCAACCATCTGGTTTATGTCAAGGTGTTGGAGATGGCACGCTAAAATTAAGACTATTTGAGTATTCCTATCATGTCTACCATCACCACTGCTTCCATGTTGTTCCTCTTCTTTCAACTTAGCCTTGTGCTCAAGCTCCTTATGCAAATATGTGATACTCCCTCTATCATCAAGGTCAAAAAGCCCAGGGAAGGCTGAATCTGAATGCTTACTTTCTCCTTGTCTACTACAGTCTTTCTTTTAGGGGAAAGTACATCATGAATGCTAGTGAGCAAACCTTTGACAAAGTACTGAGGAAGCTCAATCTGATTCTCTTTGAGATTTTTGGCAACATTTTGTGCTTCTCACTCTTCTAAGTGAGGTTTATGATGAACTTTGCGAATAATTTTTTAGAAGAGCTGATGTTTGCTTCTAGCTATGTGAAGACTTTCAAAATTAGTGACAAGCACTCTAAAGCTTTACCCATCATCGCCCTACCCTTCTGCATCCATGCATGTTTTTTTATGATAATATTAAAATAATGTGTGAGATCATTATTGAAAGCATGCCTGAGACTCCTAGCCATGCGATTTGGGTCAGGGCAGTGGCTTAAATCATGCCAAGTGGCCACGTCCAGAGGAATAAATGCCAAAAAATTTGTTAGGCCAACCAAGTACCGACTTCAATGTGGATATTTGTACATTTGATGTAAGCTATTGGTCATTGGGCAATAGTACGCTGTGAAGATGCTCCACTTTACTCTCAAAAGACAAATCATTTTGCAAACACAAAGTTAGTAGTTGTCAATGGTAATAAAAATTTGCTAATGTGATTACAAAACAATCATGAAAAATGCATTATGTGCTTGTATGCTTCTACCCAAAAAATAAGCATATGTACATATGGCAGGGAGGTGGCACTATCCTTGCCAAGTTTATAAACCAGAGGAACCGTGGCCTTACCTTGTATACTTGTTTTCTCCTCCAATGTTGAAGGGTCATGCTATGCTTCTTCTCCATTGTTGGAGAGTCTTGTTTCTCCTTTAGTGTTGAAGAGTCATGATAAGCTTCTTCTGCAATGTTGTTCATGTTTGCTTCTCCACTAGTGTTCAAGGGTCACTATTTTGTTGGATCTGCCATGCATGAAGAAGAATTCATTACCTTAAAGTTTACAAAAATGGTGGTGTCAAGATGATCCTGATACAAAGTAAATACACATACTGCATCTTGGGCAATAAGGTGCCCATTATTTATCTAATTTGTCCCTTTTATACGTCCACACTTTGTAGCATGTATGTTTTGCCTTGGTGGGTAGCCATAACCCCAGATATGTCCACCAGGCATTGCACCCATATTTTTGAAAATGCGAGTGACATCCATTTTGTGCATCATTGGGCACCCATGATCTAAAAATGATTGGCTCTTTCCATGCTTCAATGACCATTCTCTTATTGTATGAGTTGTTCCTCCAAAACTTGCTTTGATTGTCTTGCGCACTTGCCAAGAATGAGCACCTCCAACTTCCTCAACTATACATTCCCAATGTGTGCATGCATCCCCTACAATGCCAGCCACATGCACAATCATGCGCCCATAGACTGAGCATTTAATCCCTCACATGTCACGACTTGACCTATTTAAGCTATCCACACCAACCCCAAATAACTACAATTTGTCACACCCATCACTAATGTGAGTACACTTATCACTGGGAAAATGACACTAGCTACATGTCATCAACATGTTTTTGCTCCCTTCGTCCTCTTCATTCCAACCTTCATTTTGTGACCATAGAACTACACCAGGACTTTGCTCCGTTCTCATGCATATATTGCATATAGCACTACTCATACCAATGTTGGTCACATCCACATTATCACATTTTCCTCTTGCTCCCAGAATTCCCCAAATCTTTTGAATTCACCCCATGATGCCATTTCCACGTGTGCATGAAGCAACCACTTTAAATGGTTTTATGGCTTCACCTTGTAGCACCCACACATAACCAACATTTTCCTTTGTCCACGCTCCATTCACCTTCCTAGTGAATTCTTTCAATCATCATACTTGATTCTCATGCGTTCTCAATGTTTGTGCCTCCTACAAATGCCAACAATTGCATAAATGTTATTACTACATAAGCGCTCTCTCTCTCTCTCTCTCTCTCTCTCTCTCTCTCTCAGACCATGGGAAACATCACATGCAACTCTCCACCCAAGATTGCTATAAATAGACTCATAGCTTGCTAAAAATATAGCACCCCTTGATCGCATGTGAGTTATGGCCCTTGGCCCAACATTTCTCCCCCCTTGGAGAACGTTTTCGTCCTCAAAAACACAAGTGGTGATGTCTTCATAAGAACACTCTTAATTTTTAAATTAGTTCAAAAAACTAATTTCAAGATGCCTATTAGTAAATGACTTTTTGAAGAAAGTGTATTTCAATTTATTTTTTCATGAGACACTTTTTAACATTTTAAACTCTTTAGATGGAAAAAACTAAAATGATGCCTACAAGACAACACAATACATAATACAAGGAGAAATCTTAGCTACTTAGAAAGTCAATGTGTGTGTGAATGTGTGCTATGTATGCATGTTGTCTGGTCACTTGAAATTTTTTCCTTTGTTGAAGCTTATTTTTAGCCTAGAGAAGGCCATAGGGGGGTGGTGGAACAAAGGGTGCACTTTTTCAGAAGTTGATGTAACGTTAAGGGTAGAAGTTAGGTTTAGACCTTCCTAATATTGATAAATTAATGAATAACATTTCAAAGAGGAAATTGGTATATACATGTCACAAGTAACTATTCATCAGAAGATTATTGCAAGAAGGAAAACACCATTAATTAGTGCCATTCTCATGGAGTATTGTTGTTGTTAATTCAGATTTTTGCACAAAATCACTTAGGCCCATCATTTTTTAGAAAAAATTCTCATGTAATCATAGTTCAAGGTCGTTTCAATGTTGATATCAACTCTCAAATCCCAACCTATATCAAAATAATCCTATGGATTTATTTACATATTTTACTACAACATTTATCTCAAAAAGCAACAAACTACAACTTCAAGTTGGGCCAAATTTGGTCAATAATTAACTTCTCCATGATTACCACTAGAACAATTAGTCACCTTTTGCTACATATTTGTTACTCCCTTTCAAATACATGTTATAAATAAAAAAATTAACAACTTCTACAAACAGAGTCATCTACTTTTGCATTGCTATTCCCTAGCAGACCACCATGATCCTTCACCTCGTTGAAAATGCACACTACATAGGAACAAAGAAGTGCTTTATGAATGACTAGTGAGTTTTGAGGGTTCTAAGTGGGAGTCTTGAGTTTTAGAGTTTTAAAGCTAAGGTCCAAAGCATACAATTTTTTATTTAGAATCTAGACTTTTGAAAGAAAAAGGCAAAGTCATATTGGCATTTTAAAACAAAAAGCTCAAAAAGAAGTCTTGATTCTTAAACGAAGGTACCCTTTAAAAACTAAAATAAGTCTTTTTACAACAAAAGACCGAAAAGGAATTCATGAGGCTCTTCAAAGCGGACCCATAACTACAAAATTTGCATTCAAGAATTTGTATACCTTTCTCCTTGTTCTCTAAGATATGTTTTAACATGCCAAAATTTCCAATTATACCTCCATTGGTTTTGCTTTTATTAAGCTAGCATGCGGCAAAGTAAGTGTGTGTGTGTGTGTGTGTGTGTGTGTTGGTACTTGTCTTAGGGCTATGGTCCAAATTATATGGTTTTTGTTCCCAGATATTGTGGGTCAACCCTAGATCAAGGGAGGCCTAATTTTGCAATCATCTCCTTTAGTCAGGGACAATCCTGTTGGAAATAGGGTTGCATGGAAACACACACAACTTGGAGAAGACAAAGAAGCTCAAGGCACACAACAGAGAGTGTATTGCTTAGTGCACAATGGAAATATAACTTAACCCTACAATGATGGGTGTATATACAATGCAAGGGGGAAAACCTCCTAGTGAGGGAGAAAATGCCCGAGCGGTCCTAAGTGTGTTCACACACATTACTACTACATATGTATGGTAACAAATCCCCCGCGAGTGATGCGATAAACGAGAGCTGGCACATAGTGTATAGGGGAGTTCCATGCTCTGAGGACATGATTGATCCACAAAGGGGAGTAAGCCCAAAGCCTTCTTAAAAGCTTTAAGCTTCTCACAATACAATGCCTTTGTGAAAATATCTGCGAGGTTGTCATGTGTTGGTACATAAGCCAAGTTGATCTCTCATGCTGAGAGTCTCTCTTTGACATAGTGATAATGCACCTCAATGTGCTTTGTGCAAACATGAAAAATTGGGTTCCTTACAATTGCCCAGGTGCTCTGACTGTTAGTGTAGATGATGTTGGTAGTGTCCTATCCGACACCCAAATCAGCCATAAGGCGTTTGAGCCATACACACTCAATTGTAGTTGCGAAGACTGCCCTATACACAGCTTCACAACTGGAAGTGACCACAGTAGGTTTCTTCTTGTTGAACCATGATATGCATGAACTACTGAACATGAAACAAAAACCACTCGTGGACTCTCGCAACCAGCCCAATCTGAGTCCAAAAAAGCATGTAAATCTGGCAGCAATGATCCTTCCTTAGGATAAAACAACCCAAGATGTAAAGTGCAACTCAAATAACTAAAGATCCTCTTGACAACCTACCAATGCTTAGACCCTAGGCTATGCATAAATTTGCTAACCTATGAGACTACAAACTGAATATCGGGCCTCGTATTGCATATATAAATAAGGCATCCAACAATAGTTTGGTAAAGGGTGACATCGACAAGATCACTAGCATCATGAAGACTTAATTTCAAACCTATTTCCATGGGAGTAGCAATATATTTTCAATCCTCAAGTCGTCCAAACTTACATAGCAATGCCTCTATGTAGCGTGTTTGACACAAGGCAATACCACAATCACATTGATTAAATTGTATGCTGAAGTAATGATGCAACAACCCCAAGTCTTTCATCTTGAAATTAACATTCAAATCAGCCTTAAATTCAAAAATATGTGTCTCATTTGGGCCAATAATTAGCAAATCATCCACATACAGAAGCACGATGAGACATGCATCACCCTCATGCTTGACATACAAAGTGCTTTCTATTGGATTGTTACAAAAGCCTCGTTTAACCAAATGAGTGTCAATTTTTCTCACACCAATCGCGATGAGACTACTTCAACCCATAGAAAAGATTTCTTATATTTGCACACTTTATCTACTTGTCCTTTTATGACAAAACCTCAATTCTATGTTACATAAACTTCCTCAAATATAACAACATTTAAGAAAGCAGTAACAATGTCCAATTGATGTACATCCCATCCAAAATGAGCTGCCAATGCACATAGAAAATGAACAATAGTCATAAGACAAGTGGGAGCAAAAGTCTCTTCATAATCGATGCCTTTTTGCTATGCATAACCTTTTGCAACTAGTCGAGCCTTATAGCGATCAATCTCACCATTTGGCTTACGTTTCAAGATGTAAACCCACTTTGCACCAATGGCCTTTTTGCCAGGAGGTAAGTCACATAAAGACCATGTGTCATTTTGTATAAGTGCATCATATTCTATTTGCATGGCAGCCATCCAATTTTTTGAATTATATGCTTCATCAAAAGATAGTGTTTCCTCCACACCACATAAACTAGAAACAACCAAAGTATAACAATCTGATGCATAAGATGCATGGCGAGAACCTGAACGAGTACGACTAGACATAGGTGTATCCAATTTACTGTCACTCAAAGTATGCACCAGCCATTTGGCATACCTCTAGCATGCTCATCCTTGACCCTTTCCACGTCAAGTACATCATGCACATCATCTACATCAGTAAATAGGCTGATTTGTAGCATTTTCAAAAACCCCCATAAGCTGTACATTTTCCTCAGTGGAATTTACATTTAAGTTTCCACCATTAAAAAGAGGCAATAAACTATCATAAATGTCATGTGAGCTTACATTACTATCTCTAGTACATGACAACAAAGGCTGAACGTAATCTTCCACAAACACAACATCTTGTGAAACCAAGATACGTTTAGTCTGCGGATGATACAACCTATAAGCAATGCATTTTATAGCCTTTTCATCCAGTTTTACTTTTGTGGCACCAAAGCATATGCTAAACAACCAAAAATGCACATGTGATCAATAAATGGATTCTTATCATGCCATGCTTCATAAGGAGTCATAGACTACACAACTTTTGCAGGACACCTGTTGCGTACATCACACATGATAGCCTCAAGCCAAAACAAACGTGGCAAAGCTTGGCTCTTGACCATACATCATGCCATCTTCGTAAGCAACTTGTTTTCTCTTTTAGCAACACCATTTTGTTGAGGTGTATACGGCAATGTACATTGGTGTTTTATCCCACGACTAGTCAGAAATGCATTAAACTCATGAGACGTATACTCCCACGCTTGATTTGAACGGAGGGTGCCCATACTACATTTAGAGACATTTTCAACCACAACCAGAAATTCTTGAAGCCCATAACACGTCGGACTTAGTTGTAAGCGGATACACCCATGCATGTCTAAAGTAATCATCAATGAAAGTCATGAAGTATAGGTAATTGCCTAAGGACGTAGTTTGCATAGGTCCACAAACATCACTATGCACAAGTTGAATATTGCACGTATCCCTAACTAAACCATCCTTTGGAAACTTCAAACACTGCATCTTATCCAAAATACAGCCTTCACAAACATGCTTCACAGGTGCTTCAAGAGGCGATGTTAGCAGCATGACCCAGCGGGCAGCCTCCTGGCCGGCTACACCATCATATAGCCATGGATTTTTGCAATCACACTATTTTTTTGGAAAAGGTTTGTATAAGAGAGCATATGTAACTATTGAGCCACACTGTTGTATACTCTGGGTTGTAATCTTTTTGTATTGAGCTTAAAAGCCTTGTGTTAACGAGTCGCCACGACGGACGTCTGTAGCATAACGATCTGGCACTAACATAATGTCAATACTCAGGGAAGTGGCTCGGATGGGACACGAGGACTCTTTGAGATCGTCAATTTCAAGAAGTGAACCTTAACAAGCAAACTCACTAACTCAACAAGCAAACTAACACTCAATGATTAGGGAAATTTGCCTATGTCCTTTCTCACAACTCTAGGTCATCACGCCATTTCGGCAGTCGAACGGACTCGAAATGCAACGAAACTCCAGGAGGAGGTCTAAGACACCTAGGGACACTATCCTACCAACTCTGGTCGCAATCCAACAATGTACTAAAATCAGAGTCCATCATGAAAAAGGTCTTGAAATCTGCAATAGAACATACCAAAAATGTTGCCCTATGGTCTAAGAACACTCTCCTATGGTCAAAACGACTATAAACAATAATTTAAGCACTCAAATATGAATATTAGGCTCACTAATGCTGTTGCAAACCTCAACAAAATTGACAATGCTTACACTTGAATGAAAGAGCAAAGAGAGAGCAACACAATGCAAGTTTCAAAACTGAAATATGATTACCCATTCAATAGTTGCGATGATCACAAGTTGGAGCAGCTTCGTAGCTTGAGTGTACGTTTTTAGAGCTCCTTTCTTTTCTAAAGATAAGCGTTCTTTTACCTTAAAGTTATTGACCTTTATACCTAGGACATTCTAAATGGCCAGTGGTGGTTGGTTGACATGGACCTTTACAATTGTCATGACAGAATCACAACTCAAGAATTGACTTGCTACTCTAGAATCAGGATTTACATAGAGTATCATCACTACACTAGCTTGACAAAATAATAAACTACAAATGTGGTGTCCGGCTACGTGTTTGGCTAGGTGGGTGCTCGTTCGGTCAATCCTCAAACATTCCCCCCTTCCTAGCTCATGTCGTCCCTTGACACGACCTTGTCCACTCTTGTCATAGGGTTGTCTTCAACTTTGTCTTCAAGGTTGGTCTTCAGCTTGGGAAGTGCTTTGTAGTTGATGACACTCCCCCCTTTCTAGAGCGATTCATAGTTGTTGCGTTGTTGATACATGATTTGAGCTTGATTGTTGAGACAAATATTCTTCTTGTTGTGTATTCTCCTCTTTGTTGCCAGTCTTGGCTGCACTCAAGATGGATGTTGATGTGTGAGCTTGTAGAACTGATCCTCTTTGTGGCGTGGATTTTATGATAAATTTGCTTTCAAGGTCCACTGCAATTTGAGTTTTCCACAATAGGTAGCCAATGTTGAAGCACCGTGTGAGCTACGTATGGTTGTTGTGGATAGCTTGCTTGCTGAATTTTTCATTGCTTGTTGTTGTAGGCCAGTTTTTAACTTACCATTTTTTGATGGAGCGTTATTGCTTGCGATAAGCATGTTGTGATTTACAGCTTTACCTCTAAGTGGTTGATGATTGATTTGGATAGCCATTTCCTTATTGCTGAAGTAGAAGCATTATATACAAGAAAATGATGATGATGATTTCTAGATTAGGGTCTAAAACCTGGATGATCAAAGGGGGAAAAACCCGGTGGAAAAAAAGTGCCTTTGTATACGCTCTTATTGAAGTTGAGCAATTCCACTTGAAGTACCTGTCATGCATGGTGAGTGCTTGGGAGAAACAAAGAAAGAGTGCCTAATGCAAGTGCCAATTATGAGACACTCTATATGCTTATGAGAACTTTTCAAACAAAAGCATGCAATGTGGAAGATGGAGTTGATCGGTGCTTCAAGGAACAAATGTAGCACATGTTACATCAAAGGATGTCTTAATAGCTTCCACATTTCCAAGAAGGGTTTTTTGATGTAGAAGCTTCTCCACTCATACCTCACTGTGCTGAGTGTGTGAGTGTCTTTTGGAGTTCCTTTTTCACTTCCCACTATACTACAACGACTTCGACTCTTATGATCATCTACACCAGCATGAGCGACACAATATAAATATGCTCAACTCTTTCAGCTTCAGCAGTACCTAGAATAGCTAAGATGGTTAGTGTCAACAATGGTAGGACCAGTCCGGGCCAAGGGCCATGGCTAAGGGCCAGGACGGACATGCAGTCAAGGGGGTCCCTATATTTAGAAGGCCAAGGGCCTATATAGGGCATGGCTGGGTGGTGATGAGCATGTTCAGTTCCCTTGCCCTTTCACTGGTATGAGAGCTTAGGGGGAGGAAGGAGAAGAA
This sequence comes from Adiantum capillus-veneris, assembly GCF_014529385.1. Lineage (NCBI taxonomy): Eukaryota > Viridiplantae > Streptophyta > Polypodiopsida > Polypodiales > Pteridaceae > Adiantum > Adiantum capillus-veneris. The sequence continues at coordinate 106,487,906 of NC_140941.1, forward strand.
GGGTGGAGGGCATGGAAGCACGGTCTCGTGTCTCTTTCTTTTCTCTCTCTCTCTCTCTCTCTCTCTCTCTCTCTCTCTCTCTCTCTCTCTCTCTCTCTCTCTCTCTCTCTCTCTCTCCTCCTCGATCGGAAGCCGTGGCAGGGCGTGTTGAAGGTGGTGGACAAGCTTCACGAGGAAACCTTGCTGCAAGGTGGGCATGGCCCCTTGAGTAGAGGCTAACCGAGCGGGTTTGGGAAGCGAAGAGCAACGCGGGCAAGCCCGCTTAGCAGGAGGAAGGGTTGAAATTCGACTTGCATCATACATGGCATGGAGAGCATCAATGAATGCGCGCGGGCCTGCGGAGCAAATTTCGCTCCTGTTGCACGGCCGTGAGATCACCATACAGGCGAAGACGAGCAAGCGTCTTGCCTGCGCAGTCAGCCGCCATGGCTGCAGGAGGTCAATTGGGCACCCTAATTTTAGGGTACCCACACCCAGTTAAGGGTCAAAGCCCACGGCAAATTAACGATTTGGTGTTTGGGGTTTATGGAGGCAAGTTTTCATCTCCCTCCCCTTCCACAACTCCGACACAGTGACAACGGCACGCTTTTGAAAGTTTATGGATAGCCGCAGACAAACACTAAGGAGCAACAACTTGGAATATTGTTCGACTGTGTCATGAGGCGTACTACAAGGGCTATGAGCCATCGATCGGACGCCAAGCTGCCACGAACGCATCCACTCTCAGCTCATCGAATGGAGTTTCTGATAAGGACATCATTATCACGGACGCAACCTCGTCTTCAGAAGCTAACAATTACATAATATCAGAAATTATGATGCCGTTGTGTGGCAAAGAAGCTCCTCGATTTCGAAAGGTGATCTACACACAAATAGTAGACATGTCTTCTGCTCTTGTCAAGGCATGCCCCAGTAGGTCGTATACAAATTGAAAGCCAGTCAAGAGCCTTGGTATGTATTCCGATTGGCCAAGGTCAGGCCGCCATCAACACATGATTGGCGAAGCCCGGTTTCGAATACACCATACTTCCAACTGAACTTAAAATTTTTTCTACAAGCACGGAAACAAGGTACCCTATTTCAATTTTGTTTCTATCAAGTTGATTAACCTCATAGGTTCTGCAGGGTGCCAAAGTGTCTCGCAGTACTGGTCAATCAGGCTGTAACTAGTATTGCAATGAGCAAGGCTCCGTACAAGAAGTGCTAATGGGCACGACTTGTGACAATTATCATATGCATTACATACTTGTTGCATATATCATTGAGAAGGATCCACATCAAGCACAGTTCGACGACGGTTCAATTTGATGCAAATGCATACCAAATTTGCAGAGTTTTGGTCTCTCAAGAAGATAGGCACATAATGTTCCTTGACTTGATGCAAGGGGCAAGTTGCTCGGCATGGCCGACTCCTTGTCACTGTTTCTAACAGCTACCAGAGGATGCTTCCTACACAATATTAGCTCATTTCAATTGAAGTTCCTGGACAAGGTCAATTCTTTTTGTCCTCATATCGTTATGTTAACAACCGCCTCAATTGGCTATCAACAAGGCTTCAATTTACGCATCTTGCATTGCGACTACCCACGTTCGGCATATGCTATCAGCATACAAATGTGGGAAGAATTCGGCAATATGCTCGTAGGTTATTTCATAAGAAATAGACTGGCGTATATGATACAAAAACAGATCACACTCGAGCAACAGATATGGCTATGTGCCATTTTTAAGCAAGTTTCCTTCCACAGAATATCGAGCCAACTGGTTACAGAAACGACCAGGTTAGCCAAGTTTAAATTTTTCTTGTTTTTTCCTGTTTACACTTTACTTCACAATTACTGCTATTGTTCAAAGCAAAGTGCTTTGGCAATTTCATACGAAGCACGGCTTCAGGGAACTGATAGAATTGGGAATATCAGCTCACAGAATCCCTACCAGTCTCAACTGTGCAAGGTACTTATAGTTTTGGTTCTCACGATTGAGGCCCTCATTCTCTGCAAGGGCTTACAATTCTTCATGCAAGGCATGCTAGTGAAGTGGATTCAATTCTACCGCTTCATGCATTACGCTTCCGCTAACACACTCGCAGCTCTATCAAGGACAAATTATGGATGGATTGTTGGTTGCTATCAACACTCAACAATACTAAAAAGAACCTAAAATTTTGACTAGATTCACCACCAAGGTGCCCCTTTCAAGTCATCCTCATACAGTCACGACCCTACACGGTAGATGGTCAAGATTTAACTTGTGTTTTTTGTTGTCTCTCTCGATGAGAGCGTTATACAGATAGATTGTGGAATGCTTATAGGATAAGCTGCAATTCGGGCATAAGATGTCTAAGAGCACACATTCTGGGCACACACTCTACAAATTTAAGGAAAGTTCCTCAGCCTAGCATGCTCTTGTTCTCTTTCTCTCTCTCTCTTTAAGGGAATAATGAAAATCTTCTAAGAAGCTTTTGATACATGTTTTGTTTCGGAGTCAACATGAGCCAAGATGCTCTAACTCTCAGCTAGAAATTGGCCAAGATGCCATTCACATTAGTTTTCATCGGTTTATTGATTGAATACTAATTGCCGTAAGAGCTAGGAGCCACACACAGGCGGGCTAACAGCCATTGTCAGATTTTGAGTAGGACCCAACTATTGGCATTCCTTGGGTGATTGTTCTTAGGATCGAACAGATTTTCCCAGTGGAGTATACATCGAACATATCGACGTTAATGGACGAGCAAGAGTCTTGTTATTTCGGAGGATTAGGGTGTCATTTTTTCACTTTATGTTTCTAGTGCGATGCTCAAGTTGAGTTTTTGATACTCTTACACTTACATCAACTGATCTATACCATGGAGTCTAGAGGCAGCAAACAGTTGAGACAACATGGTTGTTGACACGAGCTAGGCATCTTACTTGTGTGGATTTCTTGCTCTCTCTATAGCACTACAAGTGTCTATGGCATCACTGTTTTGGGGTAAGACCCGGCGGGTGATTGCTACATCTCCCCATAGGCATTAAGGATCACAATTGACCTTTCCTAGTTAAAATTTCAAGGAAAGAATTCCGCAATCTACCACGCGGTAGCGGACGAACACACTTTTCACGTTGATTTCAATTATTCTGTACACGGTTGACTATGTTGGTTATCCTTATCTGCTAGTTGAGCAGTTTCTACAAAGAGTCTTACCAAGGGGTTTCACTATGTAGATTCTAATCCAAGGGCTTGGATTACAAAGGCAACACCCAGGGTTCCCAATGCAATGCTGTTTGTTTTTTCAGGTAGGGGACTTGCTCCTCTCCATTTGAATATGGATAAGTGAACATTACATTCAAATCTCCAGGTACGCATCTATTGATTTGGTGTTATTCCATTTTTAGTATGCTTTGCTTGGTTTTTCAAGACGTCTAAGTACTCTTGAATGTTACAGAACCATGCCAAGGGCATGTCGGCATAAAGTATTTTGGGCCCAGTGTCCAATCTATCTTTCTACCTTATGCTGTTATGAACCTACTTGTAGGGTTCAATTTGGCACATGTTGTCACATGGGATACAACATGGTCTACGGACTCAAGGAGTTCGGTTTAGCCAGTGTGGAGCAAAGAATGAGGGTCCCTCTCACTCTTGTCACGAGTGTTTAGAGTTACCTCCACACACAAGTACATCTTGTACTTGAAGGATGTTCCTTTACACACATCCTTACATGAGACATATTCCACATGTGAAGAATATGAGTCTCTGGGCTGACACTAGCGCCATTATTTCAATTATGTGTCACGACAAAGTCCAACTAGGTGCTGGTCAAATTTTTTTTCTAGACCATTTTTAGCACAACGTATCAGGAGCAATTTTAGTGGCCAAACAAATTGTCGGATACTTAGAATGACTTGTTCAGCTACAAGTATTGCTAAACAACATTCCAGATGGTTGTTTATACATATAGCAAGGCTATAAATTGTTAATGAAAAAGTTTCATTGTCTGTATCTAGAAGCACTACAAGAGGCTATTCATATTAGCGACGCTCACACAGCGACGCTAAAAAAAAAATTTCCCGGCGTCGCTATGAGCGTCGCAAATTTCTTTGTAAATTTGCGACGCTCATAGCGATGCCGGCTGGGCTAAAAAAATAACAGAGCGCGCCCAAAAACTCAGATCTCAGATCTGAGTTTTTCGGCGCCCTCAAGCAAGGAGCAGGTAACGCTCTCACTCTCTCTCTCTCTCTCTCTCTCTCTCTTTTTCTTCTCCACACACACACACACACACACACACACACGAGGAGAGGAAGGAGAGCCAGGTATGCTCCTTCCCTCTCCTCATTCTCATGTTCCCTTCCCCTCTTTCTCTCTCCCTCTCTCTCTCTCTCACACACACACACATACACACACACATAGTGTTTTTGAGAGAGAGAGAGAGAGAGAGAGAGAGAGAGAGAGAGAGAGAGAGAGAGAGAGAGAGAGTACAAACATAAACAAAAACGCACACACACATACATAAACAAAGAATGCACACACACATTGAGAGAGGAAAAGAGAGAGAGAGCATGCATAAACAAAAAACGCACGCATTGAGAGAGGAAAAGAGAGAGAGAACATGCATAAACAAAAAACGCACACATTGAGAGAGGAAAAGAGAGAGAAAACATGCATACGATCCAAAAAAACGCACACACATTGAGAGAGAAAGAGAGAGAAACTAATTTAACGTCGTAGGAAACTAATTAAAATTAAAAGACCTAAAGATCTAGCCGACGAGGAGTTGAACTCAAGACCTATTATTCAAGAGGGAAATGGCATAATCATGAATCTATCATACTTGGCATGGGTGATAGAAAGGTTATACCATTTATCTCTTTTTATTGGCACACACATCCACACACGCGCACACACACAAGAAGAAGAGAGTTATAACGTCGTAGGAAACTATCCTAAAAGACGTTAAAGATTAGGTTAGATGTAGACTTACGTTAAATTAGATTTAGGTTTATTTAAGTTAAATTAGATTAGATTTAGGTTTATTTTTAATTAGATTTACGTTTATTTACGCTAGATTTAGATTTACGTTATATTAGATTAGATTTAGGTCTCCATAGACTGCGATGCCTGCATGAAGCGGGTGAAGAAAGCCCTCAATGGAATATAGGGTATTGCTGCCTTCACTCATGGTGGGCTCCGTCGATCCAAAAGTACTGGTGAAATGTCTTCAGAAGATAGGGAAGAAGGTGGATCTTCAGGGCGGCAAGAGTCACCACATCCCCGACACAATGACCATCTAGACAACCTCTAGTCATTCAACAGCAACTTCAAAGTTAGTAACAAGAGCAAGAACGGTCTAAAGGGCCAATTGCTGTCGTCAGATGTGGATGGAGATGAGGCAGCGTCACTGCCGGAAGTTAACTCTCACATCTTTAGGGATGAGAATGCCAACTCTTGCCGAGTTATGTGAAAAATTATGTGTTAAATCAGTTTTAAGGTTCTTATAATCCCTGTTAGTTTAGTTCTTTGTTTTTAATATAACATAATTTACGTTAGATTTAGATTTATGTTATATTAGATTAGACTTAGGTTTATTTAGGTTTACCCACACACACACACACACACACAAGAAGAAGAGAGTTTTAACGTCGTAGGAAACTATCCCAAAAGACGTTAAAGATTAGGTTAGATGTAGACTTACGTTAAATTAGATTTAGGTTTATTTTTAGTTAGATTTACGTTTATTTAGATTTACGCTTATTTACGTTAGATCGAGTCCACGCAAGAATTACTTACGGTTTAGGGTTTAGAGTTAGACGAACACTGAAAAGATCTACTGTGAAAAGATGTTAAGATGCTGTGAAGTGCTACAGCTAGAGAAGAGGCAAAGGGGTTTTGTCCACTACATGCAGTATCATGTAGACGTGGGTCTGTAGATTTCTTGTACCCACAAATATAGGTATTGACCAATAAAGACGAGATTATAACCCGGTGGTTCTGATCTCCGTGCACCTCTAGACCGAGGTGTGCGGGGATTGGACATGACTAGAGAATGTGAGGTAAAGAGAGAGAGAGAGAGAGAGAGAGAGAGAGAGAGAGAGAGAGAGATAAGACGAAGAATGCCAATAGAATATTAAATTTGTTGTCCAGGTTATAAGATTTTTATCCTCATTATGAGTAGTGACGAGGATGTGGGACCGTCCAACCGAAACACCTATCTCTCAACGAGGGTCTTATGTCCTTGTAATCAATGCAAGCATGCTGTGCGACGGACAAGACGTGTTTCTTTGCAGCACGTTCGCGAATTTGGCGAGTTCGATCCATCTATTATAGATCGAGTTGTTGCCAATTATAACTCGTCGGACTCTGACGCTGGCCAACAAGCAGCAATCTTGCAACCCAATAGACGTGTTCGCAGGCGCTTTGGTCAAGCATCATATGTGAGGCCACAAGATGTAGCCTCTGACAGCTCGGGGGATGATCATGCAGAGCACATTCCCAACGAGGCAATGTTTGAGCCCGAGATTGATGAAATGATCGAAACGATCATGGATTCAGAAAGGCTTATCTATGATGATATGAAAAGTGAAGCCGATACACCATTGTATAATGGAGCACATATGTCTAGATTGAAAGCACTCCTGGTTCTTCTCAACATGCAGGCAAAGTTTGGATGGAGTGACACTAGCGTCACAGCGCTTTTCAGGTGATCTATTACAATTAGTTTACTTTAATTAAACTCTAAATGTATAATTATCTGATAGAGTTTTACACGACTGTATCGTATTTTTATGTTGTGTAGATTGCTTAAAGAGCACATACTACCAGCTGACAATGTGATGCCAGATGCCAGACACCTGACGTCCGTACCCCCATCGACACGCCGCTAGAGACCCCTGCCGGGACACCCAGGTTCACGCGTCACCGGCCAGAGGGCTTGTCTTACTCCGTCGACTTCAGCGGTGGCATCATCATGGATGATGACGGCAAGAAGGTGATCTCGCGCATGCGTGGTCTTTGCTCTCAGCTGTTTAGACACTACATACTAAACAAATGGAGTGAAGTACCAAGTGATTTAAAAAACAGAGTCATCAGCATACTTCATGATGAGTTTCCCGTTCCAACACGGGATCAGCGCTTCAATGAAGACCTGATGAAGATTCGAATGCGCGAATACTGCAAACAGAAGCGTTCCGAAGTGCAAAAAGCAATCAAGAATGGGTGGAACAGGCCAGATTGGCTGGCCAAAGAAGATTGGAAGAATGCGAAGAAAGCAGCGCGCGAGAATCCCGACAAGTGGAAGCAACAAAAGGATGCAGCCAGAGCACGAGTAGAGGCAGGGAGCTCGCACCACTTGGGGAGCGGTGGATGGGCATCATTTGAGGCCGATTTTGTAAGTGTTTTCGCATTGCTCTTTATGTTCGATAGTTTAGGGTTTATGAGTTTTTTAATTCTAACATAATGAAATCTTTGTATGTTTTGACAGTGGTCGATGACAGGACGTGATCCCACACCGTACGAGCGCGAGTACGCAGGCAGGAAGGGCTTAAACGCCCTGATGGACATTCTCAGTTCTCGCGGCGGCATGGTTAGTATTAGGGTTTACTCTTTTCTATTTTTTGTATTGTTTTATAAATGTCGTTATATGTTTATACTTACTGAAAGCTGTCTTATTGTCTTTTTTTGCAGAATCCGACAGATACGCCGCTTGGACGCGATGAGACGTCTGACTAGACGACGTCAGTTTAGCCGTAGCTAGATAGCATTAGTTTAGGGTTTCTCATAGCTTATGTATCATGAGACGGATTTTATACGTCTTTTTGAACCATGTATATTATTACATTTGTCACCGCAGTTCCTTTTGCCAATCAATTCTTTATGCCTATGATGTTGTACAATTGTCATTATTACATTTGCCAATCAATTAATTTTGCCTATGATGTGTACAATTGTCAATTTTGCAAACAATGCGTCTTGTGGGTGACTATTTTGGGTCTATTATCTACCCTTGCACTTTTTTTAAAAAGTGAATCAAGTACAATATGGTTGATGGGTGGCAGGGCATTCAATGCCTTGTCACCAAAAAAAATTCTCTCAGGCGTCGCTATAACCGTCGCTATTTATGGCTCTGTAGTGTCGCTATGAGCGTCGCTATAGTCTTCTGTGTAAACGTCGCTATAACCGTCGCTATGACTGTCGCTATATAGAGACGCTAATAGCGACGCTCGTAGCGACGGTTTTAGCGACGCCGGGGGTTATTAAAACCCAGTGTATTTCCGTCGCTAACAGCGTCACAAGAGCACACAACCTCTTGTAGTGAAGTGATCAATGTTTCACCTTTTATTGTGATTTAGATGTTTGAACAAGGCTCGCAAAAGATTGCAACTGAAAGAATTTAGTTTCTTTTCAGAACTATTTACATTCCTTTTTAATGTGTGCTAGGCGCATCACCTTTGCCATAAATATGAGCAAGGATCACCATGGAAATACAGGTTCGAATCTGTTTTTTGCTAAATGCATGCACACTAGGTGTTATGGGCCCTAGTGTTTAGCAAAGGCTGATTTCGAACGGTTCCTCAGGTTGTTGCTTATGAAGCATTTTGCACTCTATGTGCACTATCTCTATGAGAATACTTTTGAGTCTACCAATCACCAATAGAGGTCACGGCTCATCGGTTTGGGTGTTTGTGGATTTTTCAAGTTAACCACGATTGTTATTCTGAACATTGTTGATTCCTCAACAATGTTATACGCTACTGTGATTCCCCGTTTACCAGTCGTCTGGGAAGACTGTTTGTAAACCGTGGGGGAAACACACCTCAGTACTATCAGTATCCAAGGGGATACAAAGTGTAAACTTGGGCTACAGGATATGCAAAGTGCGTACATTAGCACCAAGCAATCAAATTCATAAGCATTGCTCTTTTTGGAGTTTACTTACTATCAGTTAACGCATGTTGCGACTAGGTAGTCTCTTCACGTATAACTCAGGTTCTCAACCTTGAACACTCGTTAGGGTGGGGTTGTTTACTGATGATGAAAATTGGGACCAAGTCAAGGACTTAAAATTGACTGATGAGTTATGTCAGCAAGTTACTTTCATGGAAAGTGACAAGAAGTACTCTTTTTGGTACACCTGTGTTGTGATAAACTCGTTTACCATGATCATGAGCGTTCTAAATGGAGTCTACACACTATGTTTGGATAGGAACCGGTACCATCAGATGGTTACAAATGGACAACAATGTAGAAAATCAGGATGTTACTCTTGGTTTCATTGAACCTCCTACTGAACCGGGTTCCGCTCAAATGAACCGTTGGATCCATGTGGGATGTTACGGTAGAAAACATTAGTGTTCTTATGAAGACACCATCACTTATGTTTTTGTGGACGAAAACGCTTCTCCAAGGGGGGAGTAATGTCAGGACAATGGTAGGACCAGTCCGGGCCAAGGGCCAGGACGGACATGCAGTCAAGGGGGTCCCTATATTTAGAAGGCCAAGGGCCTATGTAGGGCATGGCTGGGTGGTGATGAGCATGTTCAGTTCCCCTGCCCTTTCAGTTAGACCACAGAGAGTATTACATGAAGGTTTGGGACTAACGCCTCGCTCATTTAGTGGCTTAGCTGTCCGACTCTGACTATTACGCCATGTATTTTTAATGGTGACTTGGACGAACCTATTCAAGGCCAGAAACCCAATTCCATAAGTTCTAGAAATTTAGGCCTCTTCCATTGTGTTGGTCTTTGGATGCCCCACCATTTTGTCGAGTAGAATGACCAATTTTGGCTCCAGTTGACTTTCTTGTCATATGTTCAACTGCTTTGTGAAACAAGTCCTTCAGCTCTTGTAGGGACTGATGTAGCCTTTGCTTTATCTCGCATGAGAAGCGGTTGTCGATGTGTGTGGGTTCTTTGTGATCGAGTTTCTTTAGAACCTTCCAATACTCTCAATCAAGCATCGTATGTCGAAATTTGGCAAAACATATATTGAAAGCTATTTTTCTTATTTTTAAAAGAGACCCAAAAATTGGGGATCTTACATCCTCCCACACTTGAAATATCCGAGGTGTCCTCACCTCGACATGAAATCTGGATAATTTAATCTCACTACATCATCACATTCCGAAGTGGCATCTTCCTAAGGAGGGTAGGTTGACCATTTAACAAGGTGTTCAATAATGGCCCGATTACGTAAAGGCTTACTTTTACTCTGAAGTATCACTTTGGGGTATACTTCAAAAGTTCCATCGGTAGACGTAGATAATAGAGAATCATCAAGAATATGTTGCCAATTAGGTACATACTTCTTGCGTAAGCTGACATGAAAAACATCATGTACCTTTATGTGTGGTGGTAACAAGAGTCTGTAAGTTTGATCATTAATCGGCTCTATGATTACAAAAGGTCCACAATATCTGGCACTTAGCTTCTTACACTTACCCATTGATAACTACATTTGGGTTTTACTCTCAGAAATACCATATCACCCTCTTCAAAAAGTCTGACATATCGCTTTGGATCATCATAACTCTTCTGTCTATCTTGAGCAGTCTAAATATCCTGTCGTATAAGATCAGTTTGCAGTTGCATTTCATCCAACATTTCTTTGGACGCTTGAACTCGTATGAGAGGGTCTATCCATGCGAGTGGAGTAAGACACTCTTATTCGTACAATGCTTGAAAAGAAGACATTCAATTGAGCGTTGGTGAGGAATTATCCGCAAATTCAACCAAATACAATTATCTAGTCCATTTACTCTACTCATACATACAATAAGCTCTTAACATGTCTTCAATGATTTGATTTGTTCCTTATGTCTGCCTATCAGTCTGAGGATGATAAGCAGTACTAAAGGCCAATTAGGTTCCTGTAGCTGAGAATAAGGCTTTCAAAAAATTAGAGATGAACTTCGCATCACGATCAGAAATTATCCATTGAGGTAAACCGTGATACATGAAAACACCTTTCATGAAGACTTGAGCTATATCCTTAGCCGTAAATGTTGCCTTGACTAGAAATAAATGAGTCATTTTTTGTAAGCATATCAACAACCACAAAAATAGAGTCATATCCCAAAGATGTAGGAAGTCCCATAGTAAAATCCATGGATATGCATTACCATTTCATTTGTGGAGCATCAATAGGTTGAAGCTTACTGGGGTATCAAATTTGTTCAGCTTTAATACGTTGACATGTTAAGCACCTTGTAACATAGTTCAACACATCACTCTTTAATCCTGGCCAAAAGAAACTCTTTCTTACAATAGAATAAGTCTTAATGTATCTTGGATGACATACTATAGGTATATCATGAGCTTCTTGTAATATCTGAAGTTTGATTCCACCTTGATTTGGAATAAAAGACGATTACTGAAGTAAAGGTCATCACCTTAAACGTGGAAGCCTTTGATTTGCCTCTCTTGCTTCTTTGTGCAGTTATTTAAGTTCATCAAGTAATGGATTTTTAAATGTAATACGGGTCCTTCGTCATACCTTCTTGAATAAGGTCATTTAAAGAAGTAGTAGAGGTTGTGACAGCCACTACAATACTCTTCCTGCTTAAGGCATCAGCCACAAGATTTTTCTTCCAAGTTTATATTCAATTCCCAAATCATATTCACATAACAATTCCATTCATCTTTGATGCCGCATATTAAGGTCAGGTTGGGTGTAGATCCACTTCAGGCTTTTATGATTGATATGTAGTTCAAATCTCCTTCCAAAACGATAATGTCGGCATACTTTAAGAGCATGCACAACAACCAATAATTCCAAGTCATGTGTAGGATAATTTAACTTATGTATACGTAACTTACGAGATTCATAAGCTACTAGTTTTCCTTCTTGAGATAGAACGCCACCGATTGCTTGTCCATTAGCATCAGTGAGCACAGTGAATGTCTTTGAGAATTCTAGAAGTTGTAGCATTCACCAAAGCTTCTTTGAGTTTCTGAAACTAGCTTGAGCACATTCATTTCAAGTAAACACTTTAGCCTTCTTAAGCGTATTAGTCAATGGAGATGCAATCTTAGTGTAGCCTTGAATAAATGTACGATACCATCCTGTTAAACCAAAAATCCACATACTTCTTGTACTGATTTTAATGTAGGCCAAGCTATAACAGCTTGGATCTTACTTGGATCAATAGAAACACCATCCTTGGATACAATAAATCCCAAATATTCCACCTTGTCAGTGAAGAAGGTGCATTTTTTACATTTGGCATAAAGTTGATTTTGCCGGAGAAGTTCAAGTACTCGCGGCACATGTTGTTCGTGTTCTTCTCTATTTCTTGAGTAAACCAAAATATCATCAAAGAAGACAAGAACAAAGTAATCAAGATTCTCTCTAAACACGTCGGTCATAAGATGATTAAAAGTTGCAGGAGCATTGGTAGGTCCAAAAGGCATAACTGTAAATTCATAATGTCCAAAACGAGTATTAAATCCTATCTTTGTTATATCCTCCTCTTTGATTCGGATTTGGTAATACACTAACTTAAGATCAATCTCTGTGAAGATAGAAGCTCCATGTAATCGGCCAAGTAGTTCATCAATCCTTGGTATTGCATACTTATTCTTGACTATTACTTGGTTCAATCCATGATAATCAATACAAAGACATAGAGTATCATCCTTGTTCTGATTAAAGAGAACAAGAGTACTCCATGGAGAAACGCTGGGTCGAATGAAGCCTTGTTCAAGGAGTTGAGTTAATTGCTCCTTGAGTTCCATAGATTCAGTACTGGCATTTTGTAAGGTCTACGAGCAACTAGTTGAGCTCTTGAAGTAAGCTCTATTGTATGATCAACATCACACTTAGGTGATACCTGTGAAATTTCTTCGAGAAATATATCATCAAATTCTGTTATCCATTTGGGTTCAGGTGAATATTTCTTCTTCTCCTTAGGGTTAAGCCTTACTGCATAAATCTTTTCATTTTTCCTATGACTCTTCATAAGTTTGGAGCTTAGGCTTTCTCCGCTTCCCAGTAACTGTAACCCTAGAGTTTTGGTCATTTTTGAAAGTCAATGAAGCGTCTTTACAATGTATGTGAGCATCATTGGCTTTAAGCCAATCTATTTCTAGAATTCCATCATAGATTCCTATGGATAAGACTTTGAAGTTTGCAGAAGTATTATGACCATCCAAAACAAAATTCAAGCTACTCATTGAAGTAGAAGATTTAACCTTCCTACCTGTAGCTAATTCCACTGTAAGGTCTGTATCAGGGTGTTCAACCAAAATGAGGTTTTGATGCACTTAGGAGATATGAAAGAATGTGTACTCCCTGATACAATCAATAAGGTAAAATGGTTACCTTGATACTCCGCTAGGGTTTAAATCACTGAAAATGGTTACCTTGATACTCTGCTAGGGTTTAAATCACTGAAAATTGTTCATTCACTCCCTGATGTTCAATTGCAGCATGAACATACGTGTTTGTCTGATTTCCTTCACCTCTAGCCCCTTGAGCTCTGTTAACTTGAGGTCTTTGATTTTCTCCTCCTCCTGGACAAGGTTGACGGTTAAAATTTCCATTGTTGTTATTGTTGATAGGCGGCGGTCCATTTCGAACAAAAGGTGGATTGTCTGGTCTAAAATCTCCTTGGGTTTGAGGTTGTCTCTGGTTTTGATTAAAGTTTTGCTAATTGAAGTTCCTCTGAATTGCCGATGGTTTGGGTCTAAAATTTTCGAAGTTCCGATTGGGATTGAAGTTTCTATGTTCATAATTGTCCACCAATCTTGTGAAGCTTGAACTGTTAAATAGACAATCCCTGGATTGATGACCATGATCAAGACAAGTGTAGCACAAATGATCCTGTCTGGCCTTCATACGTAATAAGTTCTCTCTTCTTTGCTGTGGATTTCCAAACATTTGTTCCTCCTCGCGACAAGGCTTTTTGATTTCACGAACAGGAAAAACTTCTGGTTTCCTCTTTCTGGTAGTAGATAACTCTATTTCAATGGTTTTGCATGTATCAAGGACATCTATAAAATTGGTAAGATGAAGACTCTGGAGTCTAGTCTTCATAGGATTATGTAACCCTGACACGAGTCGAGCTACTTTGACCTCTTGAGCATCCCTGCTGGAGCATACTTGACAAGGGTTAAAAAATGTTGATAGTATGATTAGATCTTTGATTCCTTGAGTACAGTCAAGAAACTCATTCATACGGTCTGAATGATAAACTTTGTTCTGATAGTTTTCTTGAGCTAGGTTTTTAATCCCAAGTTGCAGCATTAGGATCAACATTGTTTTTTGTGCAATTATCTCTTGACCAACGCTTGGTTGTTTTCTCCAGTTTGAACTTGGCGATGATAGCTTTGTTTACTGCTGACGAATGAACCAAATCAAAGTAGTCATCCATGCACTCAAGCCAATCTTCAAGAACTTTGCCTACATCTTTGCCTGCCCCGCTAAAATTTCCAGGTTGAGACTTGCGAAGCATAGCATTGATGTCTCTATCAATGATGGTGTGTTGAGGAACAATAGGTACATTTGCGTTAGCAACAGCCGCATTTCCTCTAGGAGGCATAGCAACTTACTCCACCATATCAATCAAGGTCACACTTAGTAAAATATCATAATCCGCTCGAAGTTCTTAAATAAAATAGAATGGACAATTGAAGATAAGATGAGAGAGAAATAAGAGAAAGAATAACGAATAACTCAATCAAATTTCTATATCACAAAACTTTCGTTTTTGAAAAGTTTATAATTGTTTCAAAAGCTTCTAATAAATCCTAATGGCTCTGACATAATGTACTTGGTAATAACCATTGTGACATCCTTCCACCAATGGAGTATAATTGTCCCATTCTTTGAGTATATTGGATGGGTGATCCATACCATTGTTGAGTAAGGAATTTGTTCGTTACAAGTACCCTCCACTTCGGTGTGAACAATTGCCGTCTTATACCCGAAGTAGTCATCGAAGTAAGCAGATTCTTTTGGAAACACATCCGGTGTGTCCCATCCAACTGAGCTGTGTATATCGCACAATCTGCTATACATTGAGGTCTATTGTAGGCATTGCATAGAACTTTTACATGGCGAGGATTGTAAATAAGTGACTTTTTGAATAAGTCAAAGAACAACTTCCAAGGTACCGGGCTAAAGGAATGTCGGTCGTTGCTTTTGCATTGGCGGCCCCATACATTAAACATAACAATGTCGAAGCATTCTCGTAGCCATTACTAAAGGAAGTATGTTTCTGGCCATCCATGTTTCCTTTATTGGTCTTAGGGTAAGTTCATAAGCATTTATGTATAACATATAATTAGTGACAACAATCTCCTTTCCCAACTTGGATTGTATCCACTTGATAGTCCGAACAAGCAAGGGTTTATGTTCAGGTGGTCTAAACTCGGGGTTCCCTGAAGCGTAATGATACGAAACTCAGAATGTATTAGGTACATTAAAATCTGTAGACACCAACCTTTTCTTCTCTTCCCCATTATGCGTGGTATTGACAAGCCTTTGCACTTCCACTCCAGTTTGGAAGTGCTCTTCCACCATAAGGCGGGAGAGTATATCCTCCCATATCCCTCGAGGTAAGATGTCAATCATCTACACACACACCCTATCACTCAAGTTAGTTAGAATGATAAGACCAAGATTCAACCTCAAATAATATATCCTCAAAACAATATATGTTATATCAAAATCAAATTTTTATAACCGCAGTAGACCAAAATGGTATATAGTGTTTCTAGGGAGATACATAAATATGAAAGGGTCCTATGAACCAATTCTTGGTTCCTACAACCGAGGTCCTACCCCTATATTTTTTCACATCTCGAGTATCAAAGTTTAGCACTTCAACTTGTGCATTGAAATTCACGTCTTCCTTTTCGTACCATTCCTTTCCTCGTGATACATCCGTGGGTGGTAATCCATTAAAGCAGTTTACATGAGCATGCCGTTCATTTACATCACCTCTGTAGAAATATCTCCTCGAGTTCACTATCATTGGTTGTGCTTGGGCAAAGTCACTAATGCACCTGTGCTTCACATAGTCGTCAAAGGTAGCAGTAACATTTTGAGGATTGTATTTGAGAATAGGTCCATAGACTCTATTGAACCAATCCTGGGGCCATAATAGAATTGATTTTCGCCATTTGACTTCTTCCATACTCTGATTATGACCTTCTTACAAAAGATGTATCTTTGGTTTAGCATAAGGGCCTTCTTACTAAGTATAAGTTCACGACTCGGTATGTCCAAAAGAGAACATAAGTTAAGGTAAAGAACATATCCTTGCACTTTAACATCGCCTTCTTAGATCTTTTCCTTTACCCAAAGCTATGGGTTGGTCATAAATCTATCAGGCACTTGTGTTCGATGTTCAAGCTGAGCTTCAACATATAATTTCCATGCTACGTAAGTGTTGGGTACAAGGTAGTCTCTAGTCCCCTTCGAAACTCGAACCACTTCAATTTCCCAATGGAGACTGAATCCAATTGCATAATTGAAAAAGACTCTCTGTGCAAAGTCACTCGGGAGTTCATCTAAACAATTAAGAAGATCCATCTAAAACAAAACAAGGAGAAAGAAAACTTAGTACATAAGTGAACCAAAATTGAGTCTACGCTTCTTTTATTCATCAAAATTTAATCTTTATGATTTCATTACAATATTATGGGTGTCTCGGAGCTAACTCTCTAAATATTCTTTTAACTCTCATGACACGGTATTCTCTTAAACCTCCCACGCGACAATATGGTCTATAGTTATCTTCTAGCTTTTCTTTTCCTATGACAGCTGCAAGAACTTCAAACTTCTTAGCAACTTCGGCAATCCTTAACATTTTGGAGCACATCGCCAAGTAGTAGAACATGTCTTCTAGGCCTAACCATATTCTGAGTTCAACTAGCCTGAGGTTGGCAAACCAATCTCTTGGAGTGTCATCAATATAGATGAAGAATTGACGGAAGGGTTCTTGGTGACGGGTAAGGTACCTATGTCAATACTTTGCCAACAAGTTGTGCTTCCTGGCGTGCCAAAGACTTTGGTCCCGATTTCTAAGTAAAAGAGTTTTCGTACAGGACAACCGTGTCGCCATATTTGAACACTATGGCCAAAATCTCTTTCCCCTGCCTAAAGCATTTAGATGTCACTCTGGGAGCCGTTTGTTACTACAAAACAAACGTTCAAAGAAATTACAATACTATTGTTGAACACTTCAACCACTTTACCATAACTCAAACCAAACACTCAAGAAGACAAGTCAAACAAGTACCAGCAAACCAATGTCACCTATAGACGCATCATGAATAGAATATCCTTTTTCAAAATTCTATACATCATATGATAACATTCCATCACCATAAACATGATGCAAAACAACTTCGACCTTTAGGTCAACCATAAACCATAACTTCACACATATGCAAAAAACAACTTTTTGACATTTTCGGGAGCATGCATTTGACCTCAAACCTCAAACCAATGTATTTGACCTCAAATGAAAGTATTTGACCTCAAACCAATGTATCAAGCTCAACTCCATAATATAGACTAGCACTCTATCACATCACTTTACACATATGGTACTTACACAACAAACGGTAATCCAAAAAGAAAGCTACTTTAATCATATCTGCCTATGCGGTTTGGGATCTCTAACCATATACCCTCACATAAATTTATGGGCATCTAATAATTGAAATCAACTCACCAAAACAAACCATAAATCATACATAAACAGTTCGATGAACTCACGACGTCATATGGTACTCCCCCTTGGTAGCACCCCTATTTGTGTAGGTAAAACCGGTTATGAAACAATTAATAACTCGCATTTAAAAGCATAAAAAGCATGAAAAGCTAAAAAATAACGGTTTTTTCTAAAACTGAACCAAACGTCCGTCTAATCTACTGGAACATAGAAACAGCGTTGCTTTTTACTTTGGAACCTTCCAATACTATCAATCAAGCATCTTAAGTCAAAATTTGGCAAAACATATATTGAAAGCTATTTTTAAAATTTTTAAAAGAGATCAAAAAATTGGGGATCTTACAACCAAGACTGAACCTCCCGAGTTAGTCTTTGACTTTTTAGGTCTCTTTGCATTTTTCTTGTTTTCTCGCTCTCGTCTAAGCTGTTCCTTTGTTTGATTCAATTCAGTTTCCAAAGCAGCTTTCTCTTGTAGCCTCTTTGCTTTCATTTTGTCCCTTTTGGTTTTCCACGATTTTCTTCCAATTCTCACCGTTATGTTTTCAATTTCTGTTTGAGGTGGCAATGTGGCTTCCTCCTCAATGATTTCATTTTTGGCTGCTTTTTGAGCTTGAGCTGGAGTCATCACCTTTACAGGAATTGTGGGTTCTACATCAGATCCGCTTGAAGAAGGCATCACACTTACAACATTCATTGTTGCTTTTCCTTTGTAGTATGGATTCTTAGCATAGTTTTTGAGTAGATGGTCTCTCCCACATCCTTCACAGAACCCAAATAATTCTATTTGTGGACCCTTGTTTGGACAACCTCGTGCCCAATGGTCATCTCCAAATTCATAGCATGGACCTTCTTGTTTCATAGCTGGTGAGACAACCAATGGTTGTTCTTGCCTTGTGAGGATGTTATTTGAACCATACTCCTGATGATTGGCTATGAACATAAGCGTATTCGCATCCATGGAGTACTGATTTCTCATGGGTTGTGGCACATGCATTGGCTGAGTGTAGTTGACTACTACTCTACCCTGATTCAAAAGAGGTAGTTGTTATCCTAGCATACATTGTGTTTTTGGTTGAGTGTTACACCATGGAGTGGGGTGATCCCCTCAGAGTTTTACTAAACACCGAGCAAAGTTTTCCGAGCAACCTATAGTCCGAGCGAGTAGTGTGAACAAGAGGGTAGAATGTAGTGCTCAAGAAAAAATTTCCTCAGCTTAGCCTTATAATACAGAAGGAGAAAATCCACTTGAAAAGTTTAAGAAAATGTGGTTAAGTTGCAAAAAATGTAGGTTAAATTTTGTCAATGGATTTACTCGAACACTGGTGGAATGCAAGGATATGAAACCTCGTATGAAATTGACTCTCCTTGCACTCAGTGTTGTCGGCCTCCACATGCATTGCCAACTTCCCAGCACACCCGTGTTGCAACTCATCTTCCCAATCGGTTTGTATTCGGCAGCGTTTCTGTCGCGACACATGGATTCTATCTAAATTTCCTTCAAGAGTGCACACTGGTGTGTGGATATATATATATATATATATATAAATATAAATATAAATATAAATATAAATATAAATATAAATATAAATATATATATATACATACATATATATATATATATATATATATATATATATATATATATATATATATGTAGAGAGAGAGAGAGAGAGAGAGAGAGAGGCTCTCGTGGCAGTTTGTATTCGGAAATATTTTTGCCACAACAACTGACTGCCATCTAAACTGCACCATCGAGGCACCATCTAAAGTACCTTCAACGGTGCACGCCGATGCGCAATGGTAGAGAGAGAGAAAGAACGGAGGAGGCGGCATTGGGCAAGCAGAAGAAGAAGAAATGGAGCAAGGAAAAGCAGAAGGAGAAGATTTACAATATTATGGTTTTGTTTGATGAGGTTACTTATGATAAGCTTCTTTTTGAGGTTCCAAAGTACAAACTTATTACCCCATTCATCCTGTCAGATCAATTAAGGATGAATGGGTCACTTTCTTGCAAAGCTATTAGGGACTTAATGGCCATAGGCACCATATTTAGGCTTGTAGCTGCTCATTAGTGTTTAGGAAAAATCATTTTTCCAAACATACAAAGTTCCTTTCCTTGAATTTGCCAAGAGGAAATTTTAGCAAATTAGGTTATCTTTTTGGTTTTTTACACTATTTTTCTCTATTTTGGTGCGGAATTTCTCCTTTTTCTCTTGCTCTCAATCGACATTTTTTAAACTGAAAACGGCACGCTATTAAGCCGAGACACATTTTTTTGAAACATTGCTGCTCATGCAAATCAACAAATTTTTACTACTTTCTCTATGGAGATTCTAACTTTGTCAGTTTTGAGAGGCAAAGGTTATTGGCGGAATTTTTCCTTGAATTTTGAATGGATATGGTTTTGCCTTAAAAGAGAGAAGAAGTAGAAGAGAATTTTAACGTTGTAGGAAACTATCCCAAGAGACCTTAAATATCTATCCGATGAGGAGAGTTGAACTCAATACCTGTTCTTCAAGTGGGAAATGGCATAACCAATCTACTACACTTGGTGATTGAAAATCTATACCATATTCCTCTTTTTATTAGCACACACACACACACACACACACACACACACACACACACACACACACACACACACACACACACACACACACACACACACACACACACACACACACACACACACACACACACACACACCTCCCCCCCCCACCCCCGGTTGAGAAGAAGAGAATTTTAACGTTGTAGGAAACTATCCCAAGAGACCCTAAAGATCTATCCGACGAGGAGAGTTGAACCTGCCCTTGAACCGTCGTAGAGAGAGAGAGAGAGAGAGAGAGAGAGAGAGAGAGAGAGAGAGAGAGAGAGAGAGAGAGAGAGAGAGAGAGAGAGAGAGAGAGAGAGAGAGAGAGAGAGAGAGAGAGAACCTGCCTTGAACCATTCCTCGAAAAAACCTAGGTTTAGTGTAATCCCACCTACAATTTTTGAAATTTACCTCTACATTTTATATTTGAAGATGAGAAAACCTGCAGAATTTTGTGTAATGCGGTGTAAAACCTTCAAATTTTATCTATTAAATGTGTTGTTTCACATACGTAGGTTTGCCTAGTTTTTGGGAAAAAGTATTTTTTTGAACATTTTCTTGAACTGCTGTAAACTGCGCGCGTCGGCGCGCGGTGCTACAGAGAGAGAGAGAGAGAGAGCATGTGATAGAGATGATGCCTTCCTAATAGCGGCGGTGCAGAGCAACCCACATAGAGGCGGAGCAAATCAGTCACTGTGGTGCAGAGGAGCGCCTCGCCCCCAGCCGGTTCCCAGTCAGATTAAGCGGGCAAAAACCGGTTGACCAATAGAACGGTCAACGCAGAGTTCACACGCTTTGAACTAGGCACTTGCGCTACGACCACGTGCGCCTCTACCACTAGGCCTGCACGTAGACACTTGAGGAGCTACTGTATTCGAGGTGCTCGCCCACCCCAAAAGGTGTGTGACCTGTTGTGCCGGTCACGTGAACCAGCTACACGAGGGCAAGCACCTTGATACTTAACATTTCTCGAGCGCCTCCAGGCTAGGGACCCTCCGCAGTAGTCTGAAGGACTCTTCAACCGGCTCAAGGCTCCCGTTTTAAGTGCTCTGTGTTGGTTTGTAGCATTTAGATGATACGCATCAATGAGATTATGGGCATGCATTTCTCGGCTAAGAGGCCCTTTCAAAGCTGGAAGGCCCTACACTTAGTCGGCGACTGTCGGTCCTATGGGGTATGCTCTATGTGGTCATGCAACGAGACTATGCCCTTCACTTGCCTTTTCAAGTATGAGGACCTCCAGTTCGTTGGTTAGTCGCCTAAGTTTGATTTTGATGAGGCCTTTCGGCATCAAAGGATGCCATCAAAAAGCCCTTCTCACATTTAGCTACACACAAAGACAGGGGTGTGGTGGGGTAAGCTAGGCCAGGCTGCGCTTTTCTTGTCAAACAGAGCTTGCGAACGGCTCATTTGCGTAGGATGAGAGAGAGAGAGAGAGAGAGAGAGAGAGAGAGAGAGAGAGAGAGAGAGAGAGAGAGAGAGAGAGAGAGAGAGAGAGAGAGAGAGAGAGAGAGAGAGAGAGATAGAGAGAGAGAGAGAGAGAGAGAGAGAGAGAGAGTGTATGCCTATCAGCAGGAAAAAAAGGCAAAGACAGGAAGGAGAAGGATGGGGAAGGTGGTGGACTTGGGTTGACACTGCTATGGGTGGGAGGTTGCTTTGTGCATGGGTAGTCATAGCTGAGCTGGCCTTCAATCCATGGCTGAAGCAAGCAAGGCAAGGATTAATAAGTCTCTTGATCCCGACTACAATGTGGATGACGAGCTTGACAACAACAACAATTCCACCTCCTATCCCTCCTCAACCTAATGAGGGCAACCTACAATCCAAGAAGGCTGCACCTGCCGATGACGATCCTGCTTATTGAGCCTAGTGCAATAAATCAATTTTTCTTCATTCACAAGGGGGTCCACAATTCTTTAGTAGGCCCAAAACGTCATGATTTTGTGGCCTTTGTTGTCGCAACTAGCTACGGTCATCAGACATTCCTAAGTTGAGGAAGTTGCCTTTGACAGATCACGACCTCACTTCTTTGCTAGTGTTGGAAATTGGAATCATGGGTGACTTTGTACTTTGATTATTCAAGAACTTTTTGTCTTGCTTATATAAGTATTGGTGCGATTTGTTTTTTTTTTTAAAGAGACAGAGAGAGGGAGGGAGGGAGGGAGAGATTGAGTGCGTGTATGCGTGTGCATGTGTTTTCTCATGTGCCTTGAATTGGCTTTAAGGGCGCACAGCAACACGTGGTGCTAGAGAGAGAGAGAGAGAGAGAGAGAGAGAGAGAGAGAGAGAGAGAGAGAGAGAGAGAGAGAGAGAGAGAGAGAGAGAGAGAGAGGAGCCTGAGCATCTCCAACATGACACTCAAAGAAGCGCAACATTAGGCCGGTGACTTGCCAGGATGTATGCCGCATGCGGATCCACCAAAAATATTTTGAAAGATTTACACTATCATGCAGATTATTCATTCTCATAGTGATCGTGATAACACAATCTCAACACAGTGAGCTTTGAAGGTAGGAGGTGTTATGGTTTTGGAATGATAGTAGGCTTCATGAAGAATCCGCACTAGCTTCATGAAGGCGGTGCAAGTGGTGAATCTCAAGGGGCACATGGCAAAGAATAAACAATCCAAAGGGGCACAATTGGCACAAAGGGTGAAGAATCCGAAGGGGCACAGGTCGTAAGAGAGGGAAGAATCCAGAGGGATACAAATTAAGTCCACAACTATATCTCCTAGCAAATGGTGTCTCGTGCTAGTGTTAGCAGATGGGAAAGCACCATGTGCATGGCTACGTCACAACAAATAAGGGGGGGGGGGGGGGGGGGGGGGGGGGGGCACAATCACTGTGATGGTCCCCTCTCTTTGCAACTAGTCTACAGATGACCTTCTCTTGCAAATATGACGAATGCATCAAATGAAAGCTTGATGCAAATTAAAGATTGTTTACCTACTCTACACGCATGGTCAAGTTGTGCATCTTGAGCCCTTGATCAACCTCCAAATTGGAGGAAAGTTCAAGCTAAAAGTAGACACCTACGAGTTAGAATTACAACATTCTAACTAGATTTTGAGCATGGTTTGAAGAATAAGAAAACTAGGAAATGCTTCAAATTTTGACCTTAGAGTCGATTAATTTTTAGTATGGCCTTATTTTCTTCAATTACAAAAGTGTGTTTTTGGCAAGCCCTGGCTGGGATACCATCTGAAAACACTGTTATTGGTATGTTTCCATGCGATTTTATTTGAGAGGGTCATGTTCAAGAAAGTCGATTATTGTCTTTCAGTTAAACCATTGAGCTTCCTCCTTGTAAACATGCAAACCAGAAGTACAAGAAAAAATTTACAAGTTTGTAGGATTTTTGAACTAATTTCTATATACTTTATTAATTTTTATTCCCTTTTGAAATGTTTGCAGTCGAGTAATCTTGATTTTCAATCAGCTCAAGGTTAGGTTGAGGTAGACCTTTCCCAAACATGGACCCAATACAGGCGTGACACTGGAGGAAGGAGGACTATCGGCCTTTGTAGCCCTCACACACAAATGCACCTATCTAAGTTTGTAAACAGTTGGCATCTGTGTATGAGGGCTTCAAAGGCCAATATTCCCCCTACCTCCAATATCTAACCGACCTAGCTAAGAAAAGACAAGACAAATAGAAGCAATGATGTTGCCATACTTCACAATGTGGGAATAATAGGGGGAGGAACGATGGCTTCTTGTGACAAAATTACTCACCCTATTAGAAGAAACAAAAATCTTGCGCCCACACCAAACCTAGTTGTGTCAATCCAGTAGAAAGTTATGATGGTGAAAAAAATAGAAAAACCAAGAGAATGAGGAGCTCTTTTTTATAGGATAATTTGTCAAAACCGTTTTGTTTTTCCTAGTGTGGATCTAGCCTTGTGTTCTAATACTAAATTTTTTCTTTATGGCTATTTTCCATGGGCCCTACATTTGTAACTACACCTAAAATAGGAAAAGTTATCCTTTTTTATGGGAGCGTTCTACCATACTCTAAGAAAGAGGTTTCTCGCTTTACACAATTCAAATTGGTCTAAAATTGAGAAAGAGGTTTCTGGAATGGACACAATTAAAAGTGTTTGTAAGACTCATGCTTGTGCAAAATTGCTAGTTTCTTTATAATTGTTTATCTTAGTCCTTATGCTATTATAGTCCATAGAAAATATTTATATTTTACAGCCATCACTAGCTCATTAGACTTGCATATTAGAGGACTTGCACCTCATAGACAATCGTCTTGAAGTTGCATACATTGTAATAGCACTATATATCTTTCTATTGACTTGTCACAAAATTTCAATTTTGGGCATTGCTAGCTTAGTGTCTACTTATTAGTGATTGTATATATATAAGCTACAATAGAATATTGAAATCACGTGAAAAATAACACCTCTACCCGATCCCTTGGTTTGTGTGCTAAAAATTAAGAGAGCTCCTTGCTTTTTTGTTATTGTAGCTTGCTTTTTTGCTCGGTTTAGAGATTGCTCAAAAAATCTTGCTCGGAGTTAGGGATCCTTCATCCCCTCACAAGTATTACATCTCCTCAATTGAGATTGTCGTACATTTAGGTTCTATTTTTAGCCTTGGTTTATTCTTGTAATCAGTCCCTCGACCACTTGATCAATGATTGGTTCCCGGAGTTTGAGCATCTCTCTTTGTTCTTTTGCTCGGAAAATCTTGCTCGAAGTTAGGGATCCTTCATCCCCTCACAAGTATTACATCTCCTCAATTGAGATTGTCGTACATTTAGGTTCTATTTGTAGCCTTGGTTTATTCTTGTAATCACCCCCTCGACCACTTGATCAATGATTGGTTCCCGGAGTTTGAGCATCTCTCTTTGTTCTTCGGAGATGAGGCACTACTAGTCGTGCTATCTATATCTTCACTCACCTCTCCATAGGCCTTGCAATTGTCAACTAGATATAGAGCTTCTCTAGTGACTTGATCAAATGTTGTGCATCCTTCCAAATGTAGGTTCTTTTTGAGAGTTTTATTCACCAAGCCCTCTATGAAGAGAACTGATAATCTCTCATCTTGCGGTAGCTCTCTCATAGGACATCTATCTATGTATTGTTTGAAGTGAAGCAGAGCTTCCTTTACCTTTTCGCCCTTTTTCTGTTTGAATGCATAAATCTCTGACACTATCTTGTGCTTGATTCCCCTTCTCGAGAACAATTCTGTGAATTCTTGTAAGAGTTGTGCTATGTTTGGAAAATCATCTCTGTTTAGTGGTTGGAACCACATCTTAGCCATATTTTCTAATGTCAACCCAATCCCTCATATTGAGTATGGAAATCCACAATCAATTCAACCCTCAAAATTTGTTTGAAGAGTGAGACATGAGCATATGGATCCCTTGACCCATCATACTTTGGTTTGACACATTGGGCCACTTGATATGGTCTTAATTGTTGTGATTCAGTCACCAATCTATCCAATTTTTGGTCTCATCAAAAGACGTCTCTCGTTCTCTCCTCTTGTCTTGGAGAACATCCCTATGGGGTCCTCTCAGATATGTGCTCATGCATCATTATTGGCTGAAAGTAAGTAGAGATCAGAGTACCCTTGCATGTGTATCATTCTAAGTCAATTAGATTGACAAGCTTGTACTCTCTTTCATACTTATCTACCATCAAAACTTGCACTCCATGGGTATCTGTATACGTGAACGTATAGAGGTTCTTATGGGTGGTCAACTCTGTAGCATAGGGCTCTACACACTTGTAGAAGATATATGGATCCCTGTTTGTGAATCTATATAAGCCCTCATAAGTGTAATCTATAAGAACTCGCATGGCTTCATTGGTTCTAATGAATCTCACATTCGGTTTGTTGATCAGAGGATGCCTCTCCTCTATGTATTATCCCAATCCCCCTGTTGTCGGCATTGTAGCATTTTTCATGTCTCTAAGTGGAGTAGAGAACCCTGGTGATGGATGATTTGTCATAATAAAGGGATCACTCAAAACTCTCAAGGTAGTCCTTGTTGACAGTTCCACTTTGGCTTAGTGCAACTTATCCCTTTTTGCCCCTGATCAGGTCTCTCAGAAGACAAGAACTTGTGACTCTTTTGGTCTCTAGAAAATAGTTCTCGGTACCCTAAAAGTTTGGATTTAGGAAACCTAGAAAAACTCAGCAAGATATCTTTCTAGATATACTTGACTCAATTTGGAGTTGTCTATCAAAAGTTAGAGCAGTTTTGGTAAACTGCACTTGAAACAACATTCAAAACGGTTTCAAGACCAGAACACAGGAACTTTGGCTAGTATCTTGGTCTCCATAAGGTATTTTTAGCTCAACCTTGAGATTTGGGATGTCCTTAAATATGTCTACTAGATCATTAAGTCGATATCCCCACTATGCTGAGGTACATGGATCGCGATCCATGTTTCTTTGTCAAATTTCTTTCTCCAAAATTTTCCAAATTTTGACACTATGCAGGCTTTGTGCCAATTTTCATTAAATTTTGAGGTTGAGGTACATGGATCGCGATCCATGTTCAACCACATATGGATTTGATCTCTTAGGATTTTGTTCTTGAATATGTCCACAAGTTAAATCTCAAATCTTTTTCGATTCGGACTTGGTTTACGATCCATGTTGACCTCATTTTGACATGAAACTTGGTCATCTTATAGTCCATGTTATGCTGATACTCTTTCCCAAATCTTTTTGAATTTGAATCACTTTTTCCTAGTCAAAAGTGAGTTTTTTTGTCTGCCTTGTGGTTTTTGACTATTTTTTGTATTTGGCTATTTTGACCAACTTTTTTCACTTTTTTGACATTGTGCCTTTTGGGAAAGTTGTTGCTTGTCAAATATCAGTCCCAAATGTCAATGGGTACATGGATCACGATCCATGTTTGACATCATTTTTTCATGAATTTTGTTCTGTTGGTTCTCTATTTTCAGTAGAAGCCAAATCTCACTCCTTTTTGAATTTGGATCCCAAAAAGTTAAAAAATCCCAAATTTTGTGATTGCAATGCTTGTTTTGCCAATTTTGTGATGCTTAATGTCAGTGGAACACTTTTCACCAAAAATGGTCTCTGGGGTACATGGATTGCGATCCATGTTCCTCCACAGAATCTAACCAGACTTTTTAGATTGCTTCTAGAGAGTTTGCTAATGCTCTTGATCCACAAATTTTTGAATTTGGATCACTTTTGAGGTCTTTACCATCAAATTTTTAGAATTTCAGGGTTATGGTTATTTGACCAAAATATGGTTTTTACCCTTTTCCCCCTCAATCTTTTAGCCCAAATTTAATGGTGGCAGTTTCTACTTACCCTACTTCTAAGTACTAAAATGAAACATGAAATAAAAACAAACAAAAGGATGCAAAATAAAGTCAAAATAAAAAATGGAACAGTACTCTAAAATTAATGAGAAAATTGAAGAATGAAATGCTTTTAAATATCTCACTCACAACTCTCTTTACCTATCGAGAATGGATCTAGTAAGTCCTCGACTTTTAGACTCTACCAAGCACTAAACCACGTGTCTAGCTGCTTCATTGCTGAAGTGTAAATGAAATGAAAGGACAAATCTTAGAAAAACAATGCTTCAAATACGCACTAGATCACTCACCATCTAAGGATCATATCCTTAGTAGCGGTGCTAATGTTAATGGGTCGCCGCGATGAATGTATGTAGCATAGCAATCTGGCACTAATATAATGTCAATACGCAGGGAAGTGACTCGGATGGGGCACGAAGACTCTTTGAAATTGTCAATCTCAAAAAGTGAACCTTAACAAGCAAACACACCAACTCAACAAGCAAACCAACACTGAATGATCTGGAAAATCTACC
This sequence comes from Adiantum capillus-veneris, assembly GCF_014529385.1. NCBI lineage: Eukaryota > Viridiplantae > Streptophyta > Polypodiopsida > Polypodiales > Pteridaceae > Adiantum > Adiantum capillus-veneris. Next base: position 106,515,985 of record NC_140941.1, read on the forward strand.
TATGTCCTTTCTCACAGCTCTAGGGCATCACACAATTTTGACACTCGAACGGACTTGAAATGTAACAAAACTTCAGGAGGAGGTCTAGGACACGTAGAGGCACTATCCTACCAAGTCTAGTCGCAATCTGACAAGGTATCAATCACGGTCCATCATGAAAAAGGTCCTGAAAACTGTAATAGAACTATCTAGAAAGGTCGTCCTATGGCCTAGGAACACTCTTCTATGGTCAAAATGACTAAAAATACTGATCTAAGTACTCAAATCTGTAATTAAGGCTCACAAACACATAGTCGTGAACCACAACAAAACTGATAATGCTTACACTTAAATGAAAGAGAAAAGAGAGAGGAACACAATACAAGTTTCAAAATTGAAATATGATTACCCAATCGTTAGAAAATTTGATTACAAGTTGGAGGAGCTTCATAGCTTGAGCGTACGTACAATAGAGCTCTTTTTTCTCTAAAGATAAGCCTTCTTTTAAATTAAAGTTATTGACAAAGCTTTATCCCTAGGACATTCTAAATGGCCAGTTGTTGGTTCACATGGACCTTTACAATTGTCATGACAGGATTACAACTCAGGGAATTGACCTGCTACTTTAGAATCAGGATTTACATAGAGTATCGCTACACTAGCTCGACAAAGTAATAAACGACAAATGTGGTGTTCGGCTACGTGTCCGGCCAGGTGGGCGCCCGTTCAGTCAATCCTCAAACACCTTATAAGTTGGCCATTGGCCAAATGAGAAGCCCTAGGTATAAGGTTTAAAGTTTTAAGTGCCATGCACGTATGATTGAGAACGGCTACTCTGAAGCACACTGTCATACATTATTCTCAAGCTCTTTGATCAAAATTCAATCCCAAAAACTGCATTGTGTTTCTTGTCTATTACTCTTTAAGTTAAGTGTAATCATTCTCAATCTTGCTGTGGTTTGTGATTGCCTATCTATGAGATAAATATGCAGTCTTAAGTGCAAAAATATTGTTTTTTGACATTTCAACCATAGGAGAGTGTTCATGGACAACCCTTTTGAATAGTTTTGTTATAATTTTGAAGACCTTGATCATGATGGATTGTGATTTTGGGACCTTGTTGGATTGCATTCAAACTTTGTAGGATAATGTCCTAAGGCCTATTATACCTCCTCCTTAAGTTCCATTGCATGGACGACCATTTATGCATCAACTCAAGATGGTGCAAGATCGGGGCTATGACTACCTCTACTTGCGGCATAAGAGTGTAACAACAAGGGTCAACACCAAGGACCATAGTTACAGAGATGTGAATCAAACCTCAGTGGAAGACTTCAATGTAGCTATAGATCCTGTCAAACAACTACCTGCATGGTTGACAAATCAAACACGTATTTGGATGTGCAGAGTGTCTGAATGTGGAAGCATGAGTAAGGAATACTGCATCCTAGAGCGATCAGTAGGAGATCAGGGCTACATTTTAGAGTCATTTTTTGAAGACTTTTTTGAACCCTTTAGATGGGATCAAATATTGGCGACTCTAGATGTGTGCATGAATGAGTTAATACCCACTAAATTTTGTGACGAAGAATATTTCAACATAATTCCCTTCCACATGGTGAATGCTATCAAGAACCAAAAGTAGAAATTGACATGACATAAACTCCAAAGACGATTGATTGCAAACAAATAGTGGATGAGGTTTCCATTGTAGATATTAATGACAAAAGTGACGAGGAGTTCCACGATGAGTTCCACGATTCAAGGGATTACAAGCTAGAAAATGACGCTAAGGATAAGCTATCGAGTAGCTTAGAAAATGAAGAAAAACTAAAACAACACGGGGAGCTCTTCTATGATTTTCCAAATCAGAAATCAAGAAGACAACAACGATATCACACAAAACGAATGAGAAGACAACAAAACAAACAAGGGAAACCAATGCGTTGATTATTAAGCAAAACGTAGTATCTTATGCTCGTGGAAGCATACAATTGTGTCAAGGACAAGATCACACAAAAACCATTGACAAAAACTCCTGTAAAGCACAAATCCAAAGAAAAGAAGCAAAGAAAAACCCAAGGACACAGCTGAAACATCAACAAAAATGTCTAGAACCAAGCGCAAAAGTGAGAGTTAAAAGCTAAAACAAACCCTAAAAGAAGTTTGGACAATTGAGATAGAAAATGAAGAGGGATCTGACACGAAGAGATTCGATGCACCCTCTCACTATACAAATACATCATTCAAGACAGACGAATTGTGATTCAACAGCCAATTAGAGAACTCAAGGAACCGGGTACTTCTTATGATGGACCTGAAAATTCTAAGAGGATTGACATAGCTGAACCAGGGGAAGAATTAAAGACTTACATTGCCACATACCTCATTGAGGAGTAAGAGTAGCTTCTAATAGCTACGCTCAAGCAGTACAAAGATGTGTTTCCATGGTCATACAAGGACCTGGGAGTTGATCCAAGCATTTGCCAGCATACAATACCCCCTAAGAGTGATGCCAAAACCCATAGGCAATGTCCCTATACTTACATTGGAAAATTCATGAAGAAAATCAAAGAGGAGATAGATAAGCTTTGATGGGTTAGTGGATGCGGGAGCGCACTCCCTAATTACCAATGATTCACATTAGACTATGGTGGGTGAAGCCTTAGCTTAACCATGGTGTTAGGGCTAGGGTTAGAGAAATGGTGATTAGGGTTAGCTTATGCCAAAAGCAAGAGCATAGAGAGAGAGAGTATAGACACAATGATAGGACTCAAAGTGCAATTGTTTGATTAGAAAATAGTCTATATATAGTCTTGGTGCTTTACAATCAGTGGCTAGATGGCTTTGCATCCTCTTGCTATTGGACCATGTCATCATTTATCTCTTCCTAGGTGGCTAGAGGGCATTCCCACATGGTTTCACAAATTGGGCTTACCCTTACAATCGCCCCCTTAAGCCAAACTTGGGCTTTACAAATCTTTGATGTGTTTTGTGATTCACGTGTTTATAAGTGGGAATCACTTTTGGTGAGTCAAAAGTAGCACCCAAAAATGCAAAGGTGTCCTCCCCAAAGAATTGTCAACTGGGTGAAAGACCAAAATCACAACATCCTCCCTAGACACAATTGTCGATTGGGTGTAGGATCATAGTGTGCACCTTGCCTAGAGATTTGTAGGCAACTAGGTGGTAGGTCAAAATAAAAATGTGGTGCTTTCGAATGTTTTTGTGTGTGTGGACCATATGTCGGAAGAAGGCCAAATGTGTTGTCGATGCTGTTTTCAAATTTGCAAAGTTGTTTGTCAACGTCGTCAAATTTTGCTTCGTCTTCATTTTATTATTATTGTCATTTGTTGTCATCTTTATCTTCATGTCATTGTCGTCTTCCTCTTTTTTATTTTCATTGGTCCATTGTATTGAGGATGCGGCCTTCATGGCCAACAATGTAAAACACACATACATGGCAAATGCAATGTGCATCTTGTGTGTGCTCATGTTTATGGACGGTCTTACCATGAAGGACTCCTTCGGGCAGTGTCTAAACCCATGTAAAGTGCTTTTGAACACAAATATGGCATACATATCAAAGCGTGTTTCGTGCAAATGAATCCTCAAGGAAAAATTGATTGAGTGTGAAGTCACTCTTCTCTCACAAGAAGCACCTCTTCACAACTACCAAGGCCTTGAAGTGCAATGAGAAAGAACCCTTTGAAACTCGAAAAATTAATTTGAACGCTCAATGGGGAGCTTGCCTTTGCTTTAATCTTTGGTGTTTATTGATCTTCTGTTACTGGTTGGCTATGGGAGCATGTCTTAACAGGGTTGACTCTCTGCAAACATTGTCTGTGAGAACTAGCTCTAAATAGGGGCTTGTGTCTTGAAGGAGCTTCAACCCGTGGGAAGAGGTGCTAAGCCTTGGAGGCTGTTGGTTCAAGCGTGGGATCTTTTGCTAGTGGAACCCAAAGGGCAAATATGAGATTATAAAGGCAACCTTGGCATCCTCTTGGGCTCAAAAAGAGGTACGCATGTAGGCACGAGAATCTGGCCGTACGGACCCAAATTTGCAACTTGTTGCAATGCACCACCGAGTAGAAATCTACCCACTGTGCTTGTTTTGCCCAAAATAGGGTAGGAAGGTTTAACCTCTCGTGAGGGAATGCCTTATTCAAGCTGCATAAACCACCTGAGCTGTGAGACTTGCACTTGTAATTAACCAAAATAGGGTAGGAGGGTTTAACCTCTCGTGAGGGAATGCCTTATTCAAGCCGCATAAACCACCTGAGCTGTGAGACTTGCATGTGTAATTAACCCAAAAAATAGATATATGACTCAACTTTAGGAGGGTCTCACATGCACACACACCTTAATTTAGCTGAGTGGTTAGAGTGGCTAATCACCTCCAAATTTAGTTGTTAAGGGTTCACATTAAAGCTAGTACATAGGGCTAGACACACACACAATTTGTGAATTTTAATTGGCCAATAAATTTGGCATGCAAGGCCCAATTAAATTAGGGGAATATTCAATGGATTGCTCTCGGCAAAAAAATTTTACACACATAAATTGTACAAGTGATTGAATAATATGATGATAGCAATGCTAATGCAAAATTGTCTAAAAGTGAACACAATAGCACACAAAAAATTATGTGCACACACACAACTATTGAAAAACGCCAATAAAAAAAAAGCATGTGCCCAAACTTAACTAGCTATACTAATGATTAGAGAGAGGGATTATTAGGAGAGTGGATTGATGGCTCAGGTATGAACCGTCGTCTCTGATACCACTTGATGGGTTAGTGGATGCGGAAGCGTACTCACTAAATACCAATGATTATCATTAGGCTATGGAGGGTGAAGCCTTATCTCAACCATGGTGTTAGGGCTAGATTAGAGAGATGGTGCTTAAGGTTAGCTTTATGCCAAAAGCAAGAGCACGCACAGAGAGAGAGAGAGAGAGAGAGAGAGAGAGAGAGAGAGAGAGAGAGAGAGAGAGAGAGAGAGAGAGAGAGAGAGAGAGAAAGAGAGAATATAGACACAATGATAGGACTCAAAGTGCAATTGTTTGATTGGAAAGTAGCCTCTATATAGGCTTGGTGCTTTACAATCATTGGCTAGATAGTTTGCATCCTCTTGTTATTGGACCATGTCAACAATTATCTCTTCCTTGGTGGCTAGAGGGCATTGCCACATGGTGCCACAAGTTGGGCTTACCCTTACAAGCTTAAAGAGGTGGAGTTTATCTACGAGATCAAACACGTAGATTGGGTGTCACCAATTGTGATAGTACCCAAAAAGAACGGGAAATTATGAGAGTGTGTAAATCTTCAACATGTAAACACTACCACTATAAGAGAGAACTATCCCTTACCAATCACAGATCATGTGATTGAGAGAGTTGCAGGTAAGGAAGCTTACAACTTTCTTGATGGCTTTTCGAGCTACAATCAACTTACTATAAAGCCAGAGGATTTGCACAAGATGGCCTGTGCAACAGAATGGGGCATATTTGCTTATAGAGTAATGCCATTTGGCTTGACCAATGCACTTGCCACATTCCAAAGGCTAATGAGTCACGCGTTCAAAGAATATCTAAGACAATTCTTAAAAATTTACATGGATGACTTATGTGTGCATTCTCTCTTGAGAAATAAATATGTTGAGCATTTGAAAAGATCTTTGAGAAGTGTAGTACTTAATGTATTTGCTTGAATCCAAAGAAATCTGTCTTCATGGTAAGACAAGGGAAGATTTTAGGGCACATTGTGTCCAAAAATGGCATTTCCACAGATCTTGAGAAGATACAAGCCATTGTTTCTCTTCTAAGACCCACAAAAGTTAGATAGGTACAAGCCTTTATGGCCCATTGTGGTTATTATTGAAGGTTTATCTATATGTACATAGTCGTTGCAAAACCTCTCTATGCTCTCATCAACAAGTTCAAGTGGATTGAAGCGTACAAAAAAGAGTTCAATAGTTGAAGAAAATATTAATCTCTTCTCCAATTTTGAAAGCTCCTGATTGGAAAAAGATGTTTCCTGTCCACGTTGATGCATCGGCATACACAATCGAATGCATCCTAGAACAATAAGGATTTTCGCAGATGTTACTCCAGTAAACAACTAAATAGTGCATAAAAATGACCACAAAAAGAGAAGGATTGGAAATGGTCTATACCATCAAAAAGTTGACACTACTTTCCCGCAAACAAGTTTGTATTTTTTGTGGACCATCAATCACTATTATACTTGGTGAATAAACCATGCAATATTGGACAAATTATTTGATGATTTATCATATTGCTTGAGTTTAATTTTATTCTAGTAGTCAAAAAGGGGACTACGCATCAGAGAATAGACCATTTATCTCGATTACTCATGGAGAAGCACCTCATGGAATTGACAATGATATGCCTGATTCATACCTATTCAGTATTGAGATGGTACCGAGGTGGAGCAAACATATCATACCATTGCTCACCATTCGTTATTTGTAGATTGAAAGGAAACCATTAGTCATTGAGCACACACACACGCTTGTGCTAATAGCAAGATGTCTATATAAGCATGGAAATGATGCAATACTTAGGCTATGTATAGAGCCAACGAAGGTGGAGTAAGTACATAGTGGATTATCTAGAAAGGGGAGTCTTGCTAGAGAAGATGAGTAAATCCAGGAGAAAATCAATCCAGACAAAAGCTAAAAAATACATTATAATAAAGTCCACCTTTACAAGAGGGAAAATGATAAGAATTTTCAAATTTGTGCTACAAAAAGTGTTGGGGTGGTAAAGCCCAATGTGCCGCGCCTAAGTGTTGGGCGGCCGGAGACTATCGGGAACTAACACTGACCATTCATTCTACATTAAAAGAATAAGGACTCATAACCCTAACACTATGTGTTTGGAGTCCACCGAAACTTGTGTCTCCTCTCTTCTCCATTGCTGCACACAAACACACGCTGTCGCACGTGCTCTTCAAGTGGTATGAGAGCTCAGGGATTGGGAGCACCATTGGAGCTCAGTGGGGAGGCAAGTGGAGAAGCAACAAAAACTACAGCACGTTTTTGTAGATCTATTTTGGCCTACCAAAATGTCTTCATTTAAGCCGATTCCCACAATTCTTGACCGGTTTTTTGTCTTCTTCAACTTTGCAGAAGAAAGTTTTCTCAAAATCTTCACCAATTTTTGAGATACGTCACTCAGACTGCCTGTAGGTCGTGAAGTAGAAGCTGCAAATTTTTATAGATCTGTTTTGATATGTAAAAACAACTTATTTCAAGTCCATTCCACTTAGACCCAACCGTTTTTGTGTGGTCTACAACTTTGCAGAAGGAAGTTTTTGCAAATTTTGCATAATTTGAGAGATATTCAATTCATATAGCATGGTGGTCTACCCTCGTCGGTTCTTCTGCGTACAAGTTTTTGTTGCAGACTCTTTCTGCAATGTATGTCACATGCATATTTGATGTAAGGTCTTGAGGGTCTGTTATATTAGACAAACCGCCGTAGCGGTTACAGAAAAGGGTTTCTGTGGTTGATGTAAGATCTTATGCGGTTTATGTATTGTGATGGAAATATGCAAAGCCTATTGTTGAGGGTCGTGGTAAGGTTTTATTGAGCTGGGGATTCTCAAATGTGGAGATCCTTTTGGTGATATAGGTTTTGGAGCGAGCCCCCAACATCCCCATAGTTTCGGCATCCACATAGGATGTATGTTATGCAGTTAGTGCAGTATTGGTGTGCATCTGCTGACCCGCCATTGTTGGCATTGCTGTCATCTTTATGCGTATGCCTTTGACAGTGTTCAGTTGGTCAGAGACACTCTTCTAGAGTTGGATTGACAGTGACAGTTCTTTGAGATTTTATCTTGCTGGTTTAGCCACTTTGATCAGCATTTCAGTCATTGTACACATTTGTTTTGGGTTTAGAAGTCAGTTTTGTAGGGGAGACTGCTGAAAATTTTCAGGTTTTCTATCATCTTCTTTAGTGGAGTGGATCTATCACTTTTGTTCCTTGTTGAGTGATGGCTTCATCATCGGAGAACTCTTTGTTCAACATTGAGAAGTTAGATGGCACTAACTTCCCATTTTGGAAGGAACAAATTTACAATGTCTTAGTACAGAAGAAGCTGATCCGGCTGATAAAGATGAAAGGGATAAAGCCTGAGGATATGGATGAGTATGTTTGGCAGGAGTTGGATGAGCTTGCCAGGTCCACCATCATGTTGACTTTGTCAAAGAGTGTGTACCTTAATGTGAACATGGAAAAGACTAGTTATGAGATGTGGAAGAAGTTATGTGAACTGTGTGAGAAGCAAAGTGCAGCATCACAGGTTTATTGGCTGAAAAAGTTAGTTGATTTGAAGATGGATGAGGGCACACCCATGTGCAACCATCTCGGTGAGTTCAACACAATTTTAAGTCAGCTTTCTGTGCAGGGAGTCAATTTTGACAATCCGGTTAAAGCAATGTTCTTGCTAGTTACACTGCCAGAAAGTTGGGATACTTTTCGCACAACCATAAGTAACTCAGTACCTCCTGATGGTTTAACATGTGCTGATGTTGAGGGAAATTTGCTTACTGAAGAGGTTAGCAGGAAGAATCTTGATACTTCTCGTGGTACTAGCAATGCTCTCGTTGTTCGTGGTCGATCACAAGAAAAGGACAAGCAAAATCAGAGAGGAAAATCTCATAGCAAATCACGTGGCCGAAAAGACATTGAGTGCTATCATTGTCACAAAAAGGGTCATATGAAGAAAGACTGTCGAAAGTCGAAACAAGAGAAAGGTACAGACAAGAAGTCGGAAGAAGGCAAGACTAAGGAAAGCAGTATAAAGATTGAAGAGATCAACAATGTTTTTGTTGAAGATTCTGATGGAGATATTTATCTCACATTTGCCATGGATTTATCATTTTTGGTTGCCACTGATGACTATACTATACAAGATTGGGTTATCGACTCAAATGCATCGTTTCATGTGACTCCTCATAGAGAGTGGTTCAGTACATATGATGCAGCCCGTAAAGGTCGTGTTCGTCTAGGCAATGGTTTTGCTTGCGACATAGTTGGTGTCGATGATGTGCAGCTGAAATTTCAGAATGGTTCTTCATTCATGCTCAGGAATGTGAGACATGTGTCGAAGCTTACCAAAAGCTTGATTAGTACAGGACAATTGGATGATGCAGGATATTACTGCACATTTGGTGATAGTTCGTGGAAGATCACCAAAGGGTTCTTCAGTGGTAGCACATGGGTCAAAGTCTGGGACTTTGTACATGCTACATGTATCCAATGTTAAACAACCATGTAATTTGTGTAACCGAGCAGCCAAGTGTTTCTTTGTGGCATCGCCGGTTAGGACATATGTCTCAAAAGGGAATAAAAATCTTATCTCGTTTTGGTTATGTGCCTGGCTTCAATTTCTTAGACTTTTCAATTTGTGAGCATTGTCTTTATGGTAAACAAACACAGTCACCACACAAAAGGGGGAGCACTCAAAAAAGTGAGCCATTAGAGTTAGTGCATAGTGATGTCTGTGGACCTATGCCTAACGTATCCATGGGAGGTTCATTGTACTTAGTTACATTCATTGATGACTTCTCAAGGAAAGTGTGGGTATATCCTCTCAGGGAGAAGGATGAAGTTCTTTCAAAATTTCAAAATTTGTGGCATTAGTGGAGAATCAGTCTGGCAAGAAAGTAAAGTGCTTGAGGTCAGACAATGGTGGTGAGTATGTCACTAAAGACTTTCAAAAATTTTGTGATTCCAAAGGCATCAAAAGAGAGTTGATTGCTCCATATAACCCTCCACAAAATGGTGTTGCTGAGAGGATGAACCGTACCGTACAAGAGAAGTTACGTAGCATGTTGTTTAATGTAGAGTTGCCTTATGGATTTTGGGCGGAAGCGTTAGCAAGTGCTGTGTATCTTATTAATAGATCTCCTAACAAGGCTTTAGATGAGAAGGTACTTGAAGATCTTTGGTCTGAGAAGCCACCTTCTTACAAGCACCTTAGAGTCTTTGGCTGTGAAGCGTATTGCCATGTTCCAAAGGAGTTTCGAAGCAAGTTGGCTCCTAAGTCAAAGAAATGCATATTTCTTGGCTATGGCAATCCTGGCGAGATGGGATTTTGGTTATGGGATCCTGAAGCTAAAAAGATAGTTCGTAATAATGACGTATACTTCAATGAAGAAAAGATGCATAAGAAGCCTGTGCCTACAGTGGAGGTCAAGAGAGTTATCTTCCAAAAAGATGGAATTGTCCACAATAGGGCTGAGTGCCTAATGTCAGACAACAAGTATAGAATCCTCCTGCAGTACAAGATGTTGCTGAGGGACAACTGGCTCAAGCAGTTATTAGAAGGTCTACAAGAGTTTCAAGGCCTCCTGATAGATTTACTCCCTCATTGGACTACATTATGTTGACAGATTGCGGAGAGACTTCCTGCTATAAGGAAGCCATGTCAATGGATGACAAGGCAAAGTGGGAGAAAGCTATGCAATCATAAATGGACTCGTTGCATAAGAATCAAACTTGGAAGTTGGTTTGGTTGCCTAAGGTAAAAAGGCACTACCATGCAAATGGGTGTACAAGCAAAAAATTACACCTCATGATAATAAACCCAAGTACAAGGCACGACTTGTTGCTAAAGGATTTAAGCAACAGCAGGGTATTGACTTTGATGAGATCTTTTCTCCGGTTGTCAAGATGACTACTCTGTGGTGTGTACTTGCGGTGGTTGCTAAAGACGACATGGAACTTGACCAGATGGATGTCAAGACGGCGTTCTTGCATGGTGATCTTCAAGAAGAAGTTTATATGCAGCAGCCAGAAGGTTTTGTCAGAAGGGCAATGAAGACTTGGTGTGTCAGTTAGAAAAGACTCTTTATGGTCTTAAACAGTCATCAAGGGAGTGGTATTCTACATTCTACTTGTTCATACTCTCTCAAGGCTACAAACGTAGCAATATGGACCATTGCCTCTACACTAAGCGAGCTAACGATGGTAGTTTGCTGGTTTTGGTCCTTTATGTGGATGATATGTTAATTCCCGGGAAATGCAGGGATGAGATTTCAGCCTTGAAGTCAGAGTTACATGCAAACTTTGAAATGAAAGACATGGGTGAAGCAAGCCATATCCTTGGCATGAGCATTAAGCGAGACAGATGCAAGAAATTGGTATATTTGTCTCAATCTGAGTACATTGCTAAAGTGCTCAAGCGTTTCAATATGGAGAAGGGGAAGGCATTGAGTACTCCATTGCCTCCATATGTAAAACTTTCTAAAAATGATTGCCCTAAGTATGAAGAGGAAAAGGCTGAAATGGCACAAGTACCTTATTCATCTGCAGTTGGGAGTTTGATGTATGCTATGATTGCTACACGTCTGATATTGCTTTTGCAGTGGGAGTTGTTAGCATACATATGTCAAATCCAGGCAAGAAACATTGGGAGGCAGTGAAAGGGGTTATGCGATATTTGAATGGTACAAAAGACATGTGCATTTGCTTTGGAAGAAAGGAAGCATGTGTAATTGGTTACACGGATGCAGATTATGCAGGAGACTTGGACAAGAGAAGGTCCACTTCAGGTTATGTTTTTGAATTCACTGGAGGTGCAGTTTCATGGCGATCTCGTTTGCAAGATTGTGTTACCTTGTCTACTATAGAGGCTGAATATGTTGCAGCTTCAGAAGCTTGCAAGGAAGCTATATGGCTTGGTCGGCTAGTGGGAGACTTGGGAATCAATGTTGAGATGCCTGTGTTACATTGTGATAGCCAAAGTGCTATACAATTGGCAAAGAATCCAGTGTTTCATGCAAAGACAAAGCATGTGGATGTGAAGTATCACTTCATTCGTGAGGTGCTTGAGGACAAGCGATTGCAGCTTGTCAAGATTCACGCCACTGAAAACCCTGCTGATCTTCTAACAAAGGGCTTACCTTCAGAGTGGTTTACACATTGTCGGACACTCATGGGCATTGGATAGATGATCATGGTCATTGTCTACCTGTATTGTATATATATATACTTTGTCACCCTAGCTTAAAGGCACTTTCTCCTTTAAGTGGGAGGTTGTTGGGGTGGTAAAGCCCAATGTGCCACGCCTAAGTGTTGGACGGCCGGAGACTATTGGGAACTAACACTGACCATTCATTCTACATTAAAAGAATAAGGACTCCTACCCTAACACTATTGTGTCTGCAGTCCACCCAAACCTGTGTCTCCTCTCTTCTCCATTGCTGCAGACACACACTCTCACACGCGCTCTTCAAAAAGCGAGTACTTACCAATTCTCACCAAAACTGTAGATGAGTCAAGAGCAGATTGGGATCAAAAGCTACATTCAACTCTTTGGCATGTTGAGTAGCATACAAAAAAAAACTAGGGACAACACTTTTCAATTTGGTGTTTGGGATTAATGCCATATTGCCCATGGAATTCTTGGTTCCCACATTACGTTTAGCCAAAAACATAGGATGGAGGGGACATGAAATGTCAAAAAGGGTTGACAAACTATCGAGATTTAGATGAAGTGCGACTGAAAGCAATCGCATGCATCTACACAAAAAAATGACATATGAAAGAGTTTCATGATCAACACATGATCAACAAGGAGTTTCAAAAGGGGGAGTATGTATTAGTCTATACCTTGAAGCAACACTCCAAGAAATTAACAAAGCATGGTAATGGCCCATTTGTGATCAATGATATATCACATAGTGGTGCCATAAAACTTGCAACATTAGAAGGTGAGGAGATGCCTAACTGGATCAATGGTTGCTAATTAAAGCGATATCACTTACTGCTCACTGTTGACATGCTAGACAAGACTCATTAGGCGAAGGAACGGAAGCAGATTGCTCAAGCTATCCAAGACCATGCAAGGGAGGAGGTAAATTTGTGGATTTTAATGTGTAAAGAACGACAAATCAGAGCTCCAATTCAACAACTCGACACCCCATCTCCTCCCATCGAAGCAATTCAAAAAAAGCAAAATTGGCTTGGAGGTATGGATGTACGAATCAATATTCAACTTGCAGATGGATCAACAATAAGAGGACTTGTAGATATGGGTGAAAGGGTCAACGCCATGGAGTGTTTGACATACTTAAAGATTTTAGATGAAATATAAACGCCAATGATGATAGAGCTCAGAGCGGCCCGCGGACTCTCTATTTAACCAACCCAAGTATAAATGGATTCCAAAGTCCAACTCCAAAAGCCACCAACCTCCAATAAACCAGCTTGGCTATGGAGACCCAAGAAACCAACACGACAACAACCATCACCTCCCCACATCCAACATATAAGTGGGTACCAAAAGCCATGAGAAACCAAATCGTCCACCCACCTGTAGTACTCACAAAACCGACCATCAAGGAAAGGGAGTACCATCTCCAAAACCTTTTGTTCTACAAACATAGTTTAGATGGAACCTCGCCAATGAAAACTACTAACACATTTAATCTGTCTTCTAACTCTCGTTGGAGAGCGTCAATCACCATCTCTAGTTCTCTAGCCTTTGTGCTGCGGCTAAGTACTGCTGATCAGAGTCCTTCCGTCATATCTTGCATTTGCCTTGCATATTTGTTGACTTGCAGGATTACCTCATCATTGGATTGCCAATCCTCATTTCTTGTGAGCTGCCTAGACGTCTTGGCAGTCTCTTGAGACTCTCGTGTTGGCGTCGTGGCTGTAAGGTCTCTCACCCCGATCAAAAAGAGCACCCTTGTACCATGAAATGAATATAATGGAATAAGTTACTATTTTTAGCAGTTTTCCAGATTCTGTCAGTGCCATGACGTCTAGAATGTTATAAAGCTTCAAAATGTGAATTAAAATAATTTTTGTGAAAAATTTCCAAAAAGAGTAAGTTTTTGGTCACCCGACCCATCTAGTTTTGACCGTCTCGAAAATTTGCACCCGTACCCCAAATTTGAAAAAATGCATTTTCGGACCCTGGGGGCTGCTAAATATGGCAGGTACTCGGGCCAGTACGTCTTAGTTAGAGCTTTGTAAAGCAATTTTCGGCATCAAAATCCGACTCGTATGACCCGTTTTAGCTTAGAACCAATTTTCCTAAAAATTATCTGGGGAGGTACCGGGGGCCCGAGGCTGTATGGGAACATGTTCCAGCGCACTCCAGACCAGCTTGCCTCTTGCCTTGTGGGAGTCCTGGAGAAGCTGCCAAGCCAGTAACTAAGTCTTAGAGTCAGTTAACCAAGCCAACCTGACACTTGGTGGGTAGGGGAACTGGACTTGCCATGCTTAACTGGAGAAGCTCCCAAATGCATTTAGCAACCCAGGTCGATTTTCAGCCTGTAGGAGCCTATTTAAAGACCTGCACACACACACACACACACACACACACACACACACACACACACACACACACACACACACACTTATGCTCATACACACACACACACACACACACACACACCTACGCACATTGGGAAGGTGCTGCCGGTTCACACACCTTTTGAAGGAGAAGCAAGGAGGAAGGTGTTGCCGAATTCTCATCTCAAGAAGCTCGATTAGATCAGAAAATCGAGAAGGTTATCAGCCCTTAATCACGGTAACCACGGTTTAATTAATGCTATCTGTAAATTCCTTTCTCTACCATCTAAATTTCTCGTCTATTATGCTTATTTCTAGTCGTAATTCTCTATAATTACTCTCTAAATTCTCCTTAACCATATTCTATTATGTAATCATCATCCCATAGCTAAATTATCAGCCATTCATCACTCTTAATTAATGATTAGTGCACGATTATTAGAATTTTCTCTCTCTAGGTAGCATAGAAATTAATCGGTAAGCTGGTAATTGTGTAGATCGATGAGAATCACTTTTTCTATCACGCATTAATATTGTAGTTGATTTAGATTCATCTCTATAATGCATTAGGATATAGTTAAGGTAAGATTAATCTGTCATTAAGTCTCTAAGAGGTGGTTTTTTCACACCTATGTATGCGGTGATTCTGCACCCTCTAATTGCTAGGAAAGAGATTAATCGTGCTTAATTCATCTCTCTGGTAATTCCATTAGTGAAATCCTATTATTCTTAATCATGTAAGCCGAGTAATTATCTTTAGAGCCGGTTCCCATGGGATTATGTGTCATCCATAATGATTACTATATGGAAAATTCTAAACCTCGCATGTAGGAGGGATTAATTTATGTTGCTAATCTACCTATTGAATTGTTATGACACTTGCGAACCTTAGTTATTTCTCCGAGCTAATCATTTAAAGTAGTGAGTTTAAAATGGCCCCGGTTAAGAGGACTCGCTTTGGTGGAGCCCACGACCATGAGGCAGGAACGAGCAAGGTGAACGGAAAGGAAAAAGCTCCCATAGAAGAACAAATACCGGCCATCTCACGGGCCATCGACGAAGAAATGGAAGAGGTAGGTCATAATTTCATTCAAGCTGTTTAATCTAACATTGCACACGTCTAGTTAGGAATGAAAATATCCCCAAACATGTTGGAGAAATCCGACGGAAACCTCGGCATTGAATTCATTAAGTTCTAAAGTAGGAAGGAAATGATTGATGGGTATGCTGGTTGCAATAGGAAAGAATGTGTGCTAGAGAAAATTTAGCTCGACATGTTCATTTTATTTCCAATGTTGAATCAGTCCTGACCCCCCTACTGATCACAGGGGGCAGAGTTCCTCGTTAAGGGCTCTTGAATCCATGACTTGCTTTTTATGCGGTGGATACCCACGACTTGCTTTCTATGCGGTGGGAATCCACGTCTTGCTTTCTATGCGGTGGGAGTGTCCATGACGTGCTTTCTATGCTGTGGACATACCTAGTTGTATGGGCAGCTAGGCGACAACGGGAGGAGTGAACTCTCACTGGAGGGGGGATGTTGTACCTCTAGAACATTGGAACTTTTATGAATAAATTTTAGTAGAATTTTTACTAGAATTCTGTCTTGGTGTTGTTTGCAATACTGGTTGAAGGGCTGTCTTAACGAACAATGTAATTCGGAATTAAACAAGGAATGTTTATGTTGAACAACCTTTGTGGTAGTAATTAGGTCACACAAGGAAGTGTGAGTGTGGGGGTGGAAAGTGGGGGCTTGGCTCAGGTTGCCAATGCCTACGAGACAGGTGGTCCCGATTGGTCAGGAACTCTCTGTCCCCATAGTGCCTACTCGATATTAGTAATGCTCATTGCCCCTAGAGCGGGGAATTCTCGAGAGTACGTGCCTCTGAAACATGGGGAAAAAGGCACTCGAAGCTTCTCTCCTCTTGGAAGGTGGGTCTTAGGATCGCTAGATAGTTTAAGTACGCTTCCCCTGCGAGGTGGAGCTAGATCTCCCTGCTAGTAGGCTCGAACTCGACTCACTTTGTGATGAGAGATCGTCCGCTAGTCGAACCCTGAATCATTTTGTTTGCTTCCGCAATAGGTCTAGTGACCACCAGGTTCACCATCACATCCGCTGGTTGATACGACGGGGTGGGGACCTCACAGTGGCGGCCGATTGTTCTTGCCCTTGAGGTTGCGGTTGGCCTTCTTGTACTTTGTCATCTTGAGGCTTCACGAATGCCTCAGCCGTTTATGCTGCATTGAGGTAGAGGTGTTTCCTCTATTCCATTGTCTTGTGTTTGCTCAAACTTTGTGGTCTCCTCTGGTGCAGGAGTCAGTGCCCTTTCCGGCTCTGGTTCTTGTTCTTTGTGTTGCTCTTGTGTAGTGGTTGCCTGTTGTGCAGATTTTGCTGCTTCTTTTTGTTCAAGATTTGTTTCTTTTGTGGGCTGAGTTTTTGTGGCTTTATCTGATGGTGATGGTGGTGGGCTTGGCATGGGGTGATCATGCTGTTCTTGAGCAGGTGAAGAAGGTCGGGGAGACATCTCACCTTGTTCATGCTGTGCTTCTCCGTGTGCATTTGCTTCCTCTGCTTGTTTTTGTTGCTCCGCCACCGCTTTAGCTTTTCGTTCTACTTCTTGGGCTTCTTTCAGCTTCAAAGCTTCTGCCTCCTGATACATTTTTCAATAATTCTGTGGGATCTTCGGCCTGTTTCCTGGCATGGTGCTTTGTTCTTGGTCCTTTTAGTTCAACGGGTACCCACTTTGTAGGGTCCTTGCCTTGAGCTTGGTGGCTTCATTCATAACAGTGCTTTTGTCTCTCAAATCTTGTATGCTTCTGTTGTGGCTCCTCCTGATGTGCAGACAAAATCCAATTGTTTTGATCTGGGACAGGTGGCAAGTTATCTGCCATGCCGATAGCATGGTAGGCAATTCTTGTGAGAATCTCTGGTGCTCCCAAATATGTTATTTTACCCTCTTTCTTTGTCCCTTTCAGTGTGGACAACACGTACTGCGCGTGGTCTATAGGTTGCTTGTTTGTCGACTTGAGAACTTGTGTAAATATGGTGGCAATCGCATGATTGGGTGTCGTATACCTTGGCGGTCTCTTGGCGAGGAAATGGAAGTGTTGGTGGTATAATCTTGCAGGTTCTTCCACCTGTTTTTGGATGAGATCGGCAAATGTGACAGTAGCGGTTTCCTTGGTGAAAGTGCGTGCCGTTTTTCTATCTCTTGCCCTCATCGTCATTCCTTCTGTTGGCAGTTTGAGAGCTTCAACGACTATCTCTTTTGTAATCACCACTTCTACCTTGTTCCCTTGCTGGTCAGAGATTTGGGCGGTTCCATCTTCTTTGATTGTGGACAAGAGCTCATAAGCTTTTTAGAAATCCACTCCACATGGATCTTGTTCGTAAAACTCGCTGAGCCCCAACCTTCGGTTGGCTTCTTTGGTCTTGGGCTTTGCTGCGACATCATAAACTTCTTTTGGTAGAAGCTGCACTTCTACCTGATGTCCTTCTTCGCTTTTGAATCTACCTGTGAGCACTGTGGTGTTGTTCTCTTCCAACTGTTCTCTTGACAGATAGGTCGCTTTGGCAGTTTTAATTGAACTGGGGTCCAATTGGTATGGTGGTAGCTCTTGCAGCTTCTCCTTTTGCGAGAGCTTCTTCTTGGCCTTCTCTGCAGCTTGCATGGATCCTGTTAAGTGAATAGAGTGTCAAAGTTAGCAGATTTGGCATATTCTTCTCTGAAATGTCCTTCAATCTGAAATGCTAACAAATTGAGTCCAATTTGCTTCAAATAAATTTTTGAACATGCACAGATGCATAAAAACATGTAAAGATCAAAATTATGAAGTCCACACAAAAAATTGCAACAAAAGTAAATAATTGCGATTATTTACAGCTGAGTAATTTTTTCAACTTTTTGCAAATTTGTCATTATAGACTTGAAGTATATACCAATTAGATACTTTGAGTGAAATATGGGCTCATTTGAGTGCACACGATGAAAATGGTGCCAGATTTAAGCTTTAGGTCTCTGAAACAGTAGATGTAAAGGAATTTTGAGATTTTGAGCTCCAAATTTGTTCAAAACTTGGCGTGTGGGCTTAGAACATCATGTACTTTGGTCCCATGATGGCAAAGTTGCAAATTCACCCCATTTTGGTCAAAAAGTAAATAATCACGATTATTAACTTTTTAATCAAAATGAACATTTTTTGGTACAACTTGGTTCTAGGCATGGTATATACCATGTGATATGAGGTGATTTGGATCAAAAAATGTGGCTTATAACTCAAAATTGGCTTGCAAGGACTTCTTTACATTTTTTGGTAATTTTCCAAGTTATAATTTATCATTTTGGCTTATACTTGAAATTTGGCATGTAATAGGTGGGTACAAGTGATAGGTGAGGTGATGATACAATTTTCAAGCCAAAATATTACAAAAGTAAATAATTGCGATTATTTATAACAATCAACTTTTTCTTGCAAAACTTGAAAATTTTGACCTAAACACATTCTATACACCTAAAACAAGTCCTATATTGAATTTGGTAAAATTTGGTCTTGTTGGCATCACTTTGTGCTTTAACGGCTCTGAAATCACCGATTTTTGTGACTATATGGCCTGTAGAGTTGGTTGGTCCCTTTTGAGGCTATGCACTTGTCCGCATCATAGTCGTGAAGCAACTCATCCAATTTTGGCCCATTTGGAGTCAGTTTGACCTCGTATGTCGAATTTGACGCTTTGTAGCCTTCAAGCCGTTTCCTACTTTTCGAGGGCTTGGCTCGATCAATTTCATGAAACCAATCATATACATTGTGTATAAGCCTCATATGTAAGCTGTTTGTGGAGTCAAAATCCAATTCTGGCATCTGCCAAAAACCTAGCTTTTCTACTCAGGACCCCCTCGACCCTTGCCGAATGGTCAACCATTGACATATAAGTGTTCTATTATGTTGGGGCATGCTACATTTCAAATCTCATCCGATTTGGTTGAGCTGACACGCCGCTATGGTCGATTTTTGGTTGTAGGTCTTTGTGCACTACTCGAATTCTAGGGTTTTTTCCAGGGGTTTAATCTAGCTACGGACCATACAAAATGGATCATTGATTAGTATAGAACTTACCCCTCATGTTTCGTGTGAGACGGCACTGAAAAAAGGTGACTGTGGACTCCGGAAAATACACGCGAAGAGGTTCGAAAGGCTCTCTCTCCAAAGGCAACAAGTGAAAATGAGGTGATTTTAGCCTACCTTGGGTATCTATACCCGGACTTCCCGAACCATTTTTCCCCAAATTCCCTTGTTAGTCCTACTATGCAGTGAAATCTATGTTAGACTAAAAAATTTCCCCAATTGAATTCCTGTAGCTCATTCTGCAAGAATTCTGCAAAAGTAGGTTTGGTCGCCTAATTTAGGCTTCCCGCTTCCATCTGCCGATTTGATTGAAATTTTTTGCGCTTGTCCACCTTGTCTTTTTTATCATCACCATGTCTTCAATATTTCCATATGAGCTCCTTTGCTATTAATTATTAATTTTTGACTTGTTTATTGAAAAAATAAAAGAAAATAACAAAATGCGCTAAAAAAGCAAAGTGAAAATCCAATAATTAAGAAAACCCATTGAAAAACACAACTTTATTGTTTTTTGTTGGATTTCTCCATTTTTAAGTCTCAACATCAAGAAAAATGATGAAAAATAACAAAAAAGGACTATTTTTTGATAGTATATACACTATTTACACTCATCAGGGAGATATTATGAGTTAAATTCCCCTGTTGATGATTTATAAGGGCATTATCAGGTAATTTTACAAAAAATCATACGTTAACGTCAAAATTTTTCCTCCCTCTTCAAACATTTCCCTTAATTACTTAGTACTCTTCCACCCCTCCTAGATGGCTTACTCCGGGATGACTGTGTGCATGGGACGAACAATTGTGTCTATGCATAGCCTTGGTTGGGTCTACCATGCTTTGAAGATCAATGCAATTAAAACCATCATGCTGTGCATGAGTTGGGTCTTGAGTAATTAACTCAAGGGTTTCTGATGTCGAGGCTTGCTAATGTTGTCTAAAGAGCAAATCTTGTAGCTTGTGTGCTCTCTGCTTGATTGTACCATCAGGATGCTTTAGCACGCTGATTTCCTGAGCTGTTGGTATCAATAATTATTGTTGTTGAGTTTTCACCTGCCACCCATTGATATCTTGGTTTATCTTGGTTAGAATGGTGTGGTTGCAGTTTCTGATACTTAACTCTCCATTGCTTGATTGGTTTTCCAGTTTGCGGAGAAGATAAGTGTTCTTTTTTCTTCCAAATCCATTTCGTGTTAGGTTCCTTTCTCTGATATGATCTTCTGTGTGTTTTGAACCTTGGAATCGTCTTTGGTTTTGTCGATGGTGTTTTGGGCACCCACATTTGAATCGACTTGTCCTTAATTGTGCTTTCAGTACCCAAATTTGACTGACTCCTTACATGCTACTTGTAGCATTTTCTTGTCGATAGAATGGAGAAGATTGATTACTTTGTGGTTTGCTTTGTTGGTAATTGCCTTTCCGTTCCTCCTTGCTTGGTGCAATTGGAACAATGAGTTGTTCACCTTTAGATGATAGCTTGAGCTGATTTGTATCCCAATGTGGTACTGCCTTGTACGTCCACATCCATGGGATTCCAAGAATCATCATCTCATTCATGTGTTCATTTGGTAAGCATACTAACTAATGAGGACATGAACATCCATATACTATCACATTTAAGTTGACTACTCCCAATGTTGGTGTTGGGTTCTTGTTGCATCTTTGATAGTCGCTATTCCTGCTGTCAATGACTGACTTGTTGCTTTCTTGTACGTGGATTAACTTACTCGAGCTCCTGTGTCGACCAATGCATTTGTGCTATGATTGTTGAGTTGTACTTTGATGCGAAGGTCCATTCCATCTACCCATTCATCATCTGTTGACACTGCATCTTTTTGCAATTCCCATTGTCGGTCATCTATTTTCAGAGTGTTGATGGGAATAGGTGTTTGTTGATTCTTGAGAGTAGCTTTTCTTTTGAGTACCCAAAGCCGAGCTTCGTCCTAGGATTCATCAATAACCTGCTGTCGTTTTATCTTTCTTTGCTTGGCTGCATGCATCCTTTCTAGCAATTCATTGGTTAGTGGTAGATTGTACTTCTTTAATCGACATCCACTAATCCAATTAGCCATTGGTTCACCATCTAGGGTGGACAACTTAATTGCTTCACTTGGAGATACATCTTCAATGATAAACGGTCCGTTTCTCTTTTTCTTAAACTTGGGAATGTGTTTCTTAAGGGAATACACTAAAACTAAGTCCTCTTTTTTGAAGATTTTTGTAATTAGATGGGAATCAAAAAATTGTTTTTTTTTTCGCTTTTGTGCATAGATGTGAGCTATAGCAGTTAGCCTTTGCTCATCTAGCTTCTATAAATCTTCAAGTCTCTTTGACAATTCATGTCCAGTCCACTCAAGATCCTTAGCTACCCTTAATGTCGGCAATACAAACTCTATTGGCAATATGGCATCAAGACCATAGACAAGGTTAAAGGATGTAGCATTTAAAACCATTTTGAATGAAACTCGATAAGCCCATAGAGCTGCATGGAGATTCATTTCCCAGTCTGTCCTTCCTGAACTAACCACTTTAGTCAATACCGAGCTAAGAATTTTATTCGTATGCTCAGCTTGTCCGTTTGCTTGTGGGTGAGAGGGAGCTGATTTGTTATGGATGACCATAAATTCATTAAGCAGATACTTGATTACCTCATGAGGAAATGAGTTCCCCTATCACTGACAATTTCTATTGGAACTCCATATCTTGTGGTTACATACTCGTATAAGAATGCGGCAATGGTTCTGGCATCATTCTTTTGAGTTGCCTTAGCCTCGGCCCACTTGTCAAGTAGTCCGTAGCTACAATGATATATTGAGCTCGGATTCTATAAGCAGGTGGTTGTATTGGCCCAACGAAATATATACCCCATTTTGCGAAAGCTCTAGCTCCCATCATTGGTCTTAAGGGCATGCTATCTACACGTGTTGGCATTTTTGCTTGTTGACAAGCATCACACCTTCGAACATATTCTTTGGTATGTGCAAAAAGTGTTGGCCACCATATGCGTGCCATTAAGATTGCTCTTGCGGTGGTCTCACTAGAAAGTGACCTCCAGCTAATCCAGCATGTGCTTGTTCTATAATTGGAATATATTCGTCTTCATTTGCACAAAGAGGCAAATGTTGATCCTTACCTCTCCAATATAATTGGTTTCCAATAAGAGCATAGTCTCTTGCTTCAGTTTCAATTGCTCTTTGAAGGCATTTACTCATATCCTCAGGAAATGTTCGGCTTGATAAGTAAGTAACTAGTTACTCCACTTCAGAACAGGTGACATTTGGAACAATGTTACATGAGGTATGGGTGTCTGTTTTTTACATTGAGGACAATCCTTTACAGAAGAGCGAACATCACTCCTCATAGTTGGCCAATATACTCCAAGTCTCAAGACCCTTCCCATAGTTTGGTCTTCCGCAAAGTGAAGTCCTACTATGGTAATATGTGCTTGACTTAGGTATTGGGTTTTCTCTTCAGGATTAATGCATAAGAGTAATATTCCATCTCGGTTTCTTTTGTATAGCCTACCGACTATTAATTGATACATAGCCGATTGCTTGATTAATCCGATTGTAATAGGATGTGGTATTTGCGAATCCTTTGAGCTATTGTCATCAATGATACCATATTTTCTGAACATTGAGGTATCATTTTCACATAGAACAGATATGCATCTGGTAGATCATCGTCTGCCCCTTTAAGTGATTCTTTTGAAACAATCCTTAACAAATGATCTACTCTTTGATGAGTAGTGCCCTTTTTCACAACCACAGTGAAATCAAATTCCAGAAGAATGATGAACCATCTCACTATTCTTCCTGTGCTGCATGGCTTGTTGACCAAGTACAATAAGGCTTGGTGGTCCACAAAGAACACAAATTTGTTTGCTAATAGGTAATGTCTATACTTTTTTACGGCATAGATCATCCCTAATCCTTCCCTTTCTGTGGTGGTATAATTCTTTTCCGCCATGTTCAACTGTCGGCGGCTAGCATAAGAAATAGGAAAATCAATTTTCTCGTCTCCTGGTTGAGCTAGTATACACCCTATGGAAAAATTGGAAGCATCTACATGTATGTGGAATATTTTATTCCAATCTGGTGCTTTCAATATTGGAGCTGAAGTGAGAGCTTGCTTAAGCTTCATGAAGGATTTTCACACTCATCAGTCCATTCAAAGTGTGTAATCAAGCTATACATGGGTTTTGCAATTATAGCGTACATGTAAATGAATTGTCTGTAATAGCCACAATGTCCCATGAAGGCTTGAATCCCCTTGATTGTTGTTGGTATAGGCAAATCAGCAATGACATAATTTTATCCATATCAGTAGCTATGCTAGACACTATATGTCCAAGAATTTTTCCTTGTCTACCCATGAATGTGTAATTTTCAGGATTTAAGCAGATTCTATAAAGTTTACATTTTTTGAATACCTTTTTGAGGTGTTCAAAATGATCAGCTTGGATTGATGAATATACGCATAGATCATCCATATATACCTCCAAGAAATTCCTAAGATATTCTTTAAAAGCATGGTTATCAATCTTTAAAACGTGGTAGGAGCATTAGTTAACCCAAAAGGCATAACCCGACAGGCAAAAATACCCCATTCTGTTGCAAAAGCAGTTTTATGCTGATCTTTTTGGGTCAACCAAAAGTTGATTGTAGCCGAAAAAGCCATCTAAGAAGCTGTAAGCTTCTTTTCCTGCAACTCGTTCTAAAACATGCTCAGTGATTGGAAGAGGAAAGTTGTCTCTAATGGTAGCTGCATTCACTTTCTTGAGGTTGACACACACCCGTAATTTTCCATTTTTCTTGGGTACTACCACAATTGGAGACACCCAATCTGTGTATTCAATTTCATAAATGAATTCGACTTCCTTTAGTTTTTCACTCTCTTTTTTGATCTTCCTGGCAAATGTTTCATTATATGTATATGGCCTTTGTCTCCTTGGTTTTGCATCATCTCTCATGGGTATGGTATGTTGACAGATTTTTGGATCAACAACCTTGAGATCCTTGTAAGACCAAGCAAAGATATCTCGGTATTCTTTCAGCAAGCTTAAATGAAGCTCTTCTTCTTCTTCTGTTAGGCCATTTGCAATGTAGGCAGGCCTAGGCTCTTCTCTTGGTTCAACCAAATCTATCTTTTTTGCGTTTTCAGTCCCTTTGTAGGACTCGCCATGTTTTCGTAGTTCTCTAAACGGGTTGTTCAACTATAATTTTTTGATCTTGGAGGATATATTTCTTGTAATGGGATGGAACACTCATTACATCTTTATCATCCTCTTTTGTGGTTTTCATTTCAGTTGTATATATCTCCTTTAGAGCTTTTTTCAACTCTTTTTTTCCGCTCAACTTGTGTCATGGTTGACTCCTTCTCCTGTTTTTTTGGCTTTGCTTGAGTATCCTTCCTCGTTTTTCTCGATGTTTTTGACATTTTTGGATTTTTGTTTGAAGAATATCTTCCAGTGATTTTATCCTTGACATAATCATGTGCATCTATTTGCATAAGGAACTGTGTTCTACTGGAGACTGATGGCATAGGTCTACCTTTCATGTTTCTGGTGTCTCTTTTTGGTCTATACCATTTTTGTCTTTTCGGTTTCTGGTTAGGAAAGTCGAAAAACTTTTCCTCCCCTCCTTTCATGAGTAGCTTAGCTCTCACATGTTCTTTTTCTGACCTTGAATCTTCTGAGGTAGCTAAGTGTTTTTCTAACTCATCTGTTGCATCGTAGTAAAGGTCTGAAAAGACTTGTTGAGCTTTCATCAAGTCCTTGGTTTCCTGATTTTCATCTTCAATGTGGAGGATTGATATCATTTGTATGGGAATTATGTAATAGCCATCCTCATTGCAAAATGAGTAGGCATAGACGTATTTACACATACATCCATTGTTGCTAAAATTTGGGTCCATTCAAATGGCTCAAACAGATACTTTGTAAAGGGTTCAGGTATATATGCTTCATCCGTGCAATCCCTTTCTAAGATACATTCTTCTCTTTTTAAGCTCCCATTTTCTGAAGCTCCACACATCCAAATAGGAGTTTCTTTGTTCAACCAAGATGGAAGCGTAGTTTCAGCGGAAGAGACTGAATCAAACTCTTGTATGGGAGTTTTTATGACATCTCTATAAGTGTGATCTTTTAGATTAACCCTTGTTATTGATCCCACTTGCTTTAAGTACAGATAATTATTTTCCCAATCTTGGATGAGCCATACCCGTCGCATGAAAGGTTTTCCCAATATGATTTCGTAATTGAGTTTCTTCCCAAAGTCTACTATGGAAAAAGTGTGTTGATATTCAATCCCAATGGAATTAACTATCACTTTTTCAAGCAATCCTAAGGGTCTTTCAATGTGTCCATCAACCCATTGTAATTTCATTTGAGTTTGTCTAATGGTTGGTTGTCCCCAGGATTCCCATACTGCTTTCGTGGCTATGGCTATGCCTGCTCCAGTATTGCCATGGTTTCAATGTCATTATATTTCACTGGAAGGGTGGTGTTTCCTTCTTCCCCTTTGTAGTATTTTCTGACTTTGTTCATTGGAAGATATCGAATCTCTTTGTTGTTCATTTCGTGTTTCAAAATTTCCAAATTTTTTGCGATTAGCCCCGTTATTTCCACCTTCTCTAGGGTTTTTTGTATATCATTCCATAAATATGGTCTAATTTTTAATAGTCCTTTCAAAGTAAGAGTGCATTGGAGGGGTGTAGACATGATTGAATGAATGTTGTCTACTTCTAGGGTCTGTTCCACTCTTTTTACTTGAGTGTCTTACACACTACGGATTCATCTTCATTATCTCCCAAGTAAGAGGATAATGTGTTCAAGGTCAATGGTTTAGACATTCTTGAAGCTTCAGATCCGCAATCTCCATACAAGGATTGTACATCCATGTCCATATCAGGAGGTAGATTGTCTAACCAAACTTCCTCTATAGGAGCTGACTTCAAAGTTAGGCTCCTATCATTGATCTCTCTAACTTTTCTCCATAAGTGTCCTGGCCAGTCTTCCTCTACGAATGGAATTCCCTCTAAGGCATCTTCGCTGCCCGGTACTATAAGTTTTGGCTCTTTTGTTTCAAGGTGGGCTTCTACCACCACTTCGGATTTTTCTTGATTGTTTCTTACCACAAGCTCCTCAGGTTTTGCCATACTTTTGAGCTTGGGTTTTTGTTTTTCCAACATTTCTTGCGTGATTCTTACCAAATTTTGATAGCTTCAAGCTTAGCTGCTTCCATGTCTGGAGAAGGATAGTTTTTCCATTTGTTTTCCATGTTTTGGCATGCTTTAAGTCCCGCTTGGTAGGCTTCCAAGGCTGCATTAATAGACTCAAAAATTTAATCTACCAAAATTGATTCTCCAGATTTCACGGTGGCTTCCTTGTTTTCGCTTCCTGTTTCTTTCACCTTTTCTTGTAATAGCTTTATTGATTTCTCCTCAATTTCAGCCCGTTGTTTCTATTTTCTCATCTCATACCTCTTGCTTCTGCTTCTTTTGGTCTTTTGAGATGCAATTTTTGTATTCTCCGATTTATCGAAGGAGTTATGTTTCTTTTTCTTAGCTTGGGCTTTGGTGATTACCTTGATTGGAACAATCGGTTCACTCTCAGATGAGCTACTAGGTATTACTTGGACTAGTTCACTATTATTTTACCCTTGTTTAAAGGAATTTTAGGACAATCTTCGGGAAGTGTCCTCCCTTTTTGCAACATTGTATGCAATAAGCTTCATCTAGCTTGAGGTTCTTGTCAGGCTTTGGGATTCATTTTTCCAATGATCATCTGCACCACAATTATGATAGTTTCCCGTTCTTGGCTTAATCATGGGTCCTACCATAGGAGGTCTAACACCTTGATTAGACACATAATACAGTGGTGCAAGCTCTTGTGGAGCATAAGTCACAGGTTCTTCCATTGGTGGTGGATTTGAATTATACCAATCTCCTTCTACCATGACTGTAGATGGACTAAGCTCAGCATAGGGTGTAGCAGGCACTAGTGCTTGTTCATCTATGACTCCCTCTGAATGCATGTACTTTACAAGTACGGCATTATGTCCGGGATATGGAGGTTGTTGACCCAACACGGGTTGAGGTCTTTCCATACCCATTGGTGGTATTTAAGCTGGGGCCATATTAGGCTGATATTTGTACATGGTTGTCCTTGTGGACTCATAGGCACGTACTGAACATTCCCATCATACTTTGGTCAGTAATAGCACTCATTGGTCTCATGGTTGGTCCATTTACCCTCGATTGCACACCATTTTTGCGGCCTAATTCATTGTCCCTGTTGAGGTATCCCTTGTCCTGGTCCCCTCACAAGTGCTTTTTGCATGTTATTCATCCTTTTGAGCATGTCTTCTATGGTTGAAAGTGCTGCTGCAGTAGCCGTTCCCACTTGTGCTAGTTTAGTGGATGCTGTTTTCTCACTTTGGTTATCCTTAGGGACATCTTCTTTGTTGAAAATATCATAATTGTCTCCTAAGTCAATAGCATCTGACACACACTCTTCTAGGGTTGTATACTTCTTGCTATACACTATAGCATGAAGTTCTTTGTTGAGCAATCCCTCTAGACACAATGATACTAGTTGTTCTTCTGCAGGTATCTCTAGCCCTGGGCATCTGGCAATGTATTGTTTCATTCGAGTTGCACAATCCCTAATAGACTCACCTTGTTTATGTTTCAAGTTGTAGGTTTGAACTACAATATTGTGTTTGATCCCCATTTTGGAACAAGCATCTACAAATCCTTGAGCTAATGTGTTCAAGTCCATGATTGACCTTGGTGGAATGTTTTGGAACCATGTTAATGCTTTTCCTTCTAATGTCATTCCAAACCCCTCGAATTGAGTATGGAAATCAAATATGTGTTCTGCTCTTAGCGCTTGCTTAAAGCTTGCTAAGTGGTCGTATGGATCCCCAGATCCACTGTATTTTCTAACCCATTTCTAAAAATCAGCTAGTTTGACACGTCTATTTGGTTCAACTCTTGGTCTCCTGGCAGTTGGTCCAATTCCGAGTTCTTCAAACCAGTTTGTTGGAAATAGTGACTCATGTAGCCCTGGACTGGCTTTAATGTCACCTGGTTTTCTTTGTGGCACAATATCTAATCCCTTATGGACTACCCTTGGTATTTGGTTTGTTCCACTTCCTCAAGAGTCATCATAACAAAATTATTGTTATGACAATCCCTAAACAGGTAGGTTGGTAGATCTGCTGATCCCTTATCCTTGATTTTGAAGATATAGACGATCTTCATGGGTGTTAGTTATCCCGATTTGGCATGCGAAGTCCATAGAAGATCTTTTACATTCCTATCCTCCCAACAATAGACTCCGATCCTAGGATTATCCGTACTAAGCCGTTTCAAAGGCTTCAAATCAACTTGATCGTATCCCTCAAATTCTAAAGTTAGTGGTCCTTCTTTTGCGGCCATATCTGGAATTATGGTGTTTACTTCTAACCCCCATTTGTCTATCACGTCAGGGTTTTTGACTTGTAAATACTGAGTTCCGTTTCTATCCATGTACATTTTTCCTTGTTTGTATGCCTTGATTTCTTCTTCGAACTCAATACCATGGTCATCAATGCGAATAGCATACTCTTTGTTAGGATCCAGGTAAACCTAAGCTCCATGGCAATTAGTCTTATAAAATGAGAGTATATGCTTGTAGTGCATTGTCGTTCCGGTTTCTGAGTGATTCGAATAAGAAGACATTTCAGATGTCGAATCAGAAAAAGTGTATGAGACTTCTTCAAGGATAGTGTGCAAGGAATTACCTTGATTCATGCTTTTTTCGGTGGATACTCTACTAGAGGTTTCTCCAAATATGCCCTAATTTCCTAGTACACGACAAGATCTAAGGTTCATAAAGACTTTTGAAGCACTGGATAGAGTACTTACCTTTGGATTGACTTGCTGTCAATTTCTTTCAAAAAACTTGACTTGATTACAACTTCTGTGAAGCTACCAATTCCTTGGCTGCAACTTGATTCCTATATCAATTTTGATCAAGTTAGCTATTCTTTCACAAAGACTGTGTAATTTTTGCTAATTATTGTGATTGGTCTATGTGTATCACTTCAATTTGAGCTATGGGAGTCACCATTGAGATTTTCAGACTCGACTTTGGCAAAAATCAAAAGATTAATCTACAACCTGAAAACTGAGTGAACATGTACCAATTTGGATCTGATTGAATCCAAAATTGCCCGGTGGCTTTGTATTATGCTAGTCTAGCACTGTACAAGTTCAAAAGTCAAAATTGTTGTCTCTCTGTAGCAGTAGTAAATAATCGCGATTATTTACTTTTGTCAGTTTTTTGTACTTTTTGGCTTGGTTTACCAAGTATACAACCTGTTAAGGTCCATGGAAAAGTTTCAACAAGTTTGGACAAAATCTGTTCAAGGTTATCAACTGTTTCATGTCCGCAGACTCTGATTTCAAGAATCTGGCTTAAATCTCACTTTTGTGATCCAAATTTCACCAAAATTGATTTATGTGGTCTACTTGATATGTTCCACCTTGTGGTATACTCAAATGAACAAGATTGTTAGTTTTTGAAGCAAATGTAAATAACCGCGATTATTTACTTCAGCTAATTTTTTGCAAGTTTTTGTCCCAATCTTGACACAAATCTGTTAAGCACCTCAACTTAAGGTCTCTAGCCAAGTTTCATCAAGTTTGGACTATTTTGGTCAAATGGTCATTAGTTTTTTGTCCGCAGACTAACTTTGCAAATTTGGTCACAATTTTCAATCCAATGATCCAAATCTTACCAAATTTGGTTTGTGGGCTTATTACAACATGGTAAAACTAGTGGTATGCTAACTTAGTCAAAAAAGTTGTAAAAATGGGGGAGATGTAAATAATCGCGATTATTTACAACTGGCAACTTGTTGCATATTTTTGGTCAACTGAGCATGTACACATGTCTATCACATCAATATAAGCCTATGAATCAAATTTCATTGAGTTTGGACAATTTTTTTCCCAATTTACACTTAAGTTCATGAAAGTCAGTACAAACTTTAGTTTGCCCCCAGTTTTTTGCTAGTTTGGTAATCCAAATCCTATGTGCCTTTACAAAAGTTGTTTGTACTGTTAAGTGAGTCAACGTCAGTTAACAGAAGCTGCTAAAGATCAAAGACATACGAATGCACATCGAGGATGAATACAAAGAAGCAGTGAAGATTGGAGTTACACATTTTTCACGTTTTCCCAAAATGGTCACGTAGTATAAATTTCCGATTTATTTCAAGCCATTGTAATATTTTAATGTGTTACGGGCTCAATGGGAGTTCCAAGTTGTAAAGAACACGTCAGTTACTGTGCTTAGGTAGCATATTCAATAAGTGGTGGGGCCCTAAAGGCCTTGGACACCCGGACATTGCATATTTTTACCCTAGGTATATAAAGCAGTGTGTAAAAGAAATTAGGGTTCTTAAGCTCATTTGTTGAGAGCACTCTTTGGTGAGAGCTCTTGAGGTGTGTGGCTATGGAGTCCTTGAGCTTCTCCTTGCTCATGAGACTTGGTTAACACTAATCAATGATTCATTCTCTTTCACTATGCCTCTCTCATGCTTCTTATGATTGCCTATGATGATTAGATTAACTAGATCTTAACTAATTAGTGGTTAATCCCTCTCTAATCTTGTGTGCTTTCCCTCTCTTGCTTGTGTGTGCATGTAGGTTTGATTGAAGTGTGGTACTCGGTAGATCTATGTGTGTGTGCGTGCTTGCAATTAGTGTGTTGCATGATAGAATTAGTGTTGTGTGCGTCTTGCAATTATAGTGTGTATGATTGGATTGATTGGAGGTGACGAGAAGTGGATATGGAGATTGCCCTTCATTGTGGCTTAGATCCTCCATAGGCCGAGAAGCTCACCTCGTAGAGTTAACCATTCGTGTTGCCATGATTAGCTCACTAATCGTGTGATTGTTTCCATGCCCTAGCCGGGTAGCTCATCCCTCCGTATTGACAATTTTTTTGGTCATTGGAGCTATTGCAACGATGGAACCCCCAAAATTTGGCGCCATTGCCGGGGATGATGGCCTAAGCTAGTGTAATTGTGGCATAATCGAATGCGTTCCCTCACTAATTTCACTTGTATGTTTATGTTTTTGTGGATTTTGGATGTGTGTGCATGAAGCAATGTGTTCATAATTCTCTAATGTGTCACCGTATTTTGCCAATTGTGTGTTTACACACTAATTACCCCTTGCTGATTTGACTAATTTTTGCTAACTTACTAATTTTCTATGAAGGATTGGAGCATTTGACCGTTCAATTGATCTTCAATGGAAAGGTAATCAAGGTGGTATTCTCAACCTCCGTAGAATCTAAAGATGTGTAGAATTGTGTAGAGATCCCACCATGATGATGCAATGTAATGCTATGCTATGTTGATGCAATGCAATGTTAATGCTATGTTGGATTGAATTTTTTTTAATTGTTCGTTTTCATGCCGTCGTAATGCCGAAATTTTTAAGATTTTGTGGCGCATGAATTTGACAAGTTTCAATTGCTAATGGTGAATATGTGTTGCTAATTGGGTGCCTAATTGAGTTAATTGCATGCTTGGATGGTCAATTTCAAGTGTGTGTGCATTTTAATTGCGTGTGTGCGCCTAATTTTAGGTGTGTGCACTATTTTGCCCATGTTTGTGCACCTAGAAATCAATGTGTGCTTAATGATTTTTCAATTGTGATGATTGATTTGTGTTGTGCTCATGCCCAACTAATGATTTGTGAAGTCACATTGCAAATTTGACAAGTTTAACCCTTTTGTGTGCGCACCTAAAGATTGGTAAAAACTGCTAATTTTATTAATGTGTGTGCCTAAAAAAGTGTTTAATTTGCATGATTGATTCATGTTTTGATTGCATAATTGATATGTGTAATGGTTAATTGCTGCGTTTTTATGTTCAAAACAAGGATTTACACATTTCAATTGCATCAAATTTTGACTTAATTTTGTCGATTTAATTGTCTAGTCTTGATTTTATTGATGAAATTGTTTAGCAAACAAATGAATTGATGAGATTTTTGTGATTTTATTTGGCTGCACTATTCCGCAATGTGTGGAGAAATTTTAGAAAATTTTTGAGTATTTTTCGGATAAGTTTTGTAAAATTTTGGTAATTTTTGCATTAATAATCGCTTAATTCCATAAAAAATTGATATTTTGCGATCTTTACGAGCTATTTTGTGTGTGCATATTTAAGGCATCATTTTGTTCTCATTTGTGCCCTCCGTGGTCTAGATTTGAGCGTTTTACTATTTCCGGGGGCCCGATCGATGATTTTGTCGTAAATCATATTTTTGGTAAAATCTGCTATTTTTGGTGTGCTTTTGCGTGTGTAAAATGCTTGATTGTGAGTGACGATGATTTTCTAAGGTTTCCAGAATTTTCCATGATTTTTTTGGGATTTTTTGGTGATTTTTGAGATTTTCGGATGAATTTTAGCATTTTCGGCCTATTTTTGGCATTTTTGAACGTTCAAAAATTAAAAAATTAAAAAATAATAGAAATCCGATTTTGCTTTCAATGCCCGTGCCTTGAGGCGTATAAAACTCCTCGTCGTATAGATCTTTACGATCTCTTGGGACAGTTTTCTACGACGTTAAATAATCTTCCTCTGTCGTCAGTCTCGTTTCGTTCTGTGTGAACACACACTTCCCCTCACACACCCTCCCCTGTCGTGTAGTAGAGGTCTCTCTCTCCCGCTTTGTCCCGAGGTCTCTCTCTCTCCTCCTGCAAGCACTCCCCACGTGCGCACTCACTCTTAATCTCTCTCTACTCCTGCTCTCTCTCTCTCTCCCCCACTGCCCACACGTACCCACCCTCCCTTCTGTCCTATTAACACACTACACACACACACCCCCTAACCCTCCGGTTCCCGGCGCCCCCTTGTCAGTGCGTTAACTACTCACTCTCTCTCTACTCCCTCTCTCTCTCTCTCTCTCTCTCTCTTGCTGTCGAATCACTTCCCACGTGCACGCCTTAATCCTCTCTCTCTCTCTCTCTCTCTCTCTCTCTCTCTCTCTCTCTCTCTCTCTCTCTCTCTCTCTCTCTCTCTCTCTCTCTCTCTCTCTCTCTCTCTCTCTCTCTCTCTCTCTCTCTCTTCTCTTTCTCTGCGTCCCGCCAAGGCTGCCCCGCGTGCGCGCCGGCTGTCAACACCCACACACACACACCCTGCAGACTGCCCCGTCGTGTGCGCCAATCCGCTACACCATCACATCTTCTCACTCTCTCTCCCCTTGTGCCCTGCCTGCATCGTCGCACCATCCTCCGCAGTCAACGCTGACTCTATAGACTCTGCCTCTACCGGCGCTTGTGTGGGCCACATCAACTGACTGGTACCACGTCAGCGGCGCGTTCCCCTGTTTCGCTCGGCGTTTCTGCGGCCCAGTGGCATCAACGGTCTGCAATTCTACCTCCACGTGCCAGCCAAGTAAGCACTGAGCAGGTACACTGAAAAACAATTTTTTTAAAAAAAGGGATTAA
Organism: Adiantum capillus-veneris; assembly: GCF_014529385.1. Taxonomy (NCBI): domain Eukaryota; kingdom Viridiplantae; phylum Streptophyta; class Polypodiopsida; order Polypodiales; family Pteridaceae; genus Adiantum; species Adiantum capillus-veneris. The sequence continues at coordinate 106,549,949 of NC_140941.1, forward strand.
AAAAATTACTAAAAAAACAAAAAAAACACATAAAAATTCACATAAAAAACATTTAAATCACATTAAAACAATAAAAAATTTTAAAATGCAATAAAAAATCACAAAAACCCAAAATTTAAAATTACAAAAATCAAATAAAAATTCACAAAAAGAATAAAAAAGTAAAAAACTCATAAAAAAAAAGAGTCTAGAAATTTATAAAATCTCACCATCCAACTCGGCGCCATCGGATATTGCAAAGATAGGTTCTTTCTCCCTCTCTCTCTCTCTCTCTCTCTCTCTCTCCCCCCCCCCCCCCCCCCCCCCCCTTTGCTTCTGTGCTGTTAACTCTGTGCACACCGAAGCCACTGTGTTACGGGGTTAGAGCAGAAGGGGAATAACACTCCAAGAGCCAAGAGTGGTCATTAGGGTAAGATTAGAAGTCTCGCACCGCATGGTTGGAATAACTATTCCTTATGTGACCGTGCCTGAGTTGTTATTCAATGCTATATTTGGGCATAGTGAGTGAGTAGGCCTATATATAAAAAATAGGATAACATTAAAGGCTCTATTCCAATCCACCTGTTCCGAATGGACGTGGGTACAACGTAAATTCAACTTGGGTCAGAACCAAGCGAATAGGGCCCTTTAGAGATTCTTGTGGCCCCTATTCGCCTGATTCTGACTCAAGTGACGTCACCTATTATGACATTATCGCACGGGACAGAACCAAGCGAATAGAGACCTTGAGGGATACTCGAGGTTCAATATTTGCTTGGTGATGACACCAAATACATACCTACTTTGGATATTAGTTTTGGCTTGCTTTTTCTTTCAGTCATGGGGATCATAGTCCTAGAGACAGACGATGTGGGCGAGGATACAAAGCATTTACTGATAACATTAAATGCTCTGTTCCAATCCACTTGTTCCCAATGGATGTGGGTACAATGTAAATTCAACTTGGGTCAGAACCAAGCAAATAGGACCCTTTGAAGATTCTTGGGGCCCCTATTCGCCTGGTTTTGACTCAAGTGACGTCACCTATTATGACATTAGTGCATGGGACAGAACGAAGTAAATAGAGACCTTGAGGGATACTCAAGGCTCAATATTCGCTTGGTTATGACACCAAATACAGACCAATTTTGAATAGTAGTTTTGGCTTGCTTTTTCTTTCAGTCATGGGGATCATAGTCCTGGAGATAGACGACATGGGCGAGGATACATGTGAAGAAAAACTATTCACGTTCTTATACAACGCCCGTGCTCATCATCGTGCACCATAACTATCAGGAATGTTTAGTGCAGAGTTTTCTATACAGAGGATCATAGACTGCTCATTTACAAACCCATTTGCAATAATATGAGGCAATCATTTGTGACAATTCCATGACAATTGATGGCATGAGATATGTGCACCCAACCGACCTTGACCTTGACAAGAGTGCTCAAGGAGATTGAATTGCTGTCTAGAAAAGTGTCCCTCCAATGCACTGCTTGTACAAGAGAGGTGTATGAAGAATTAAAAAAAGTGTCGCTTAGTGGAATTCTACCACGGGTTTGTCTGTTACTTGTACTTGCAAATGGATGGTGAGTCAGAGACTTCCCAATCAACAACTTTCGATAGTTGTCCATTGGCGCCGGAGGAAGAGGTAGAGGATGTGGAGGTGTAGTTTGACCCAGAAAAAGAGTGGGTAGAGATATTAAAGGAAACATTGATGCGGGCTTAACTCTTACTTCTCTTGCGGATGCAGCATTAGGGTGCAAGCAAGAAAGCCCAAATAAGGAAGTGACTTTGCCTATGAATTGCACTCCCAGCTTTGCTATGGCGGGTGACACCCACTACGTTCTGCTCACAGATATCATGCATGAGCTGAATATATGGGAGGACTACTGCCTAGCTGCAATTGCAAATTTTTGTGAGGCAGACATGGGATTTGGGGATGATGATGAAGTGGACCAACATCTTATTGTTGACACAGCTGTCTACGACTCACAGTTTACTTCAGGGTGGCAACTGATCAAAGATACATTCAATGAAGCGAAGTCCAAAGAGGCCAATTTGCCAACAAATGAGCACTTTCAATCGACAACAAAACAACTCGGCTTGGACAACATGGGTAGGCCCATGGCACCCAGAGCTCAGGTAATGAATAGTCAGTCTATTCACTTGTGGGGAAGGTCGATGCTGGAAATGGATGAGAATCAGATGGTATTATTTAAAGGTATTCAGATGGTATTGGAGATGGCCCAATGATAAACTATCATGATCAATCTTTTTGTTGACAAGTGCTAGTGTATGACGATAGTTTCCTTAGAAGAGTGGGAGGCTCACGACAAGGGCTTGTCACTGGAGTATAAGGCAAGGATGCGGCATTGTCTCACTACATCGAGCATTTCAACCACAAAAAGGTTTGTAGAAACAATTCAAGTACTTGGAAATTGTACTCATCTCACGTACGGCCCATTAATGTTTTACTATTGTTTTGTAGATCATAATATACCACAAGGAATAATCCGAGGACAATGCAAGGTTTCCACTATTTGCAATGAAAGTTATTACAAGATTGTGTGGTGGGCACCCCCTCCCACTCAATGCAGAAAAGAATAATTTTGATTGAGAAACAATTTCTACGCGTCTTTGGCATTGGGTATGGGTGCCAAGCACTCAGAGCCCCCTATTTCATGTCCTACACAGCTCAGGCTTTGGCTGCAGGTGTTGAAGACCTGGGGAGCTTAGATCCATACAACAAGCAGCTGTTTTTGAGGGAAAGAAGATGCCTGATGCCCGTGGGGATACTGCCATCAACAGAGGAATGAGCTCGTCTACAGAGATTGCACATCAAATAGGTACAAAGTGAGGAAGAAGGAGGTGCATCGAAGAGGATGAAAACGACGGGCTCATCTTCTCCCTCAGGTCCATCTTCTCCTGCTCCTGACTCGTGACTGTCGCCACCTCACATGGCACTCCCCCGCATTTGAATGTCCCCAAGTCATCTGTTTTTTCTCTTTGTGAATGTGTTGTAAAGACTGTTGGGGTATAGGCGCCTGTGCCTTGCCCGGCCGCCCAGAGTCTGGGCGCCCACTGACTTGTATACCTATGCTCACTGACTTGTATACCTCTGCTCACTCTCTCTCTCTCTCTCTCTCTCTCTCTCTCTCTCTCTCTCTCTCTCTCTCTGTGGGCGCCCACTGACTTGTATACCTCTGCTCACTCTTGGAGTCTCCCCACCCATATCTGTGTCGTGTGTCTCCTTCTCTCTCGCTCACTCTCCGTCTATGGTGCTCCCCGATCCCCTTCAATTGGTATGAGAGCTATGGTGACCGCGGAGAGCACGACGGCTTTGAGAGCTTCGAGACGATAGCTCGCTCGCTCTCGACGGTGGAGTTCGATCGCGGAGTTTCACGGAGAGCGATTTTAGCTTGAGGAGCATTGTCTTTGGAGCTTAGGAGCTTGGTGTGGTTAAGCTTGGTCGAGGAGGGGGTTGTGGCTTCCTTGGTGAGAGGAGCTTTTGAGCTCAGTGGAGCTCGTTAGAGAAGTGCTCGGCGGAGGAGAGTTTGACATTCGAGTGCTTGGATGCTGTTGTGGCAGAGATCTTGTGTTGGAGCTTGCATTGAGAGGACATTGCATCACGCAGAGTGTAGCAGGAGCAGGTTCAAGACTGTGTGCAGCTCGTTTTTGCCATTTTCGGGATCTAAAACGCAGTTTTTTGCGTAGCTCTGTCATACAAAGTCAGATCTACATGATCCAGGAGTCTAGGTCAGGGTTTTGGCACGCTCTGGATGCGATGGTGATGTCTATTTTCTGAAATTATGCTTTGAATTACAGCAGGTACAACAGCAGGTTTATTTGTGCACTTTCGGATCCCAAAAACACTGTTTTTGGTATATCTCACACACACGGAGTATTTTCTGCAGCAACCAGCAAATTCATAGGTGTACACAGGTTTTTGGATATGCATTTGTCTAGAGAGCCACTCATGCGAGAGTGAGCTATGTTGCCATGGTCTTGGCGGTTTATGTATGCCATATATGGATTTGTGTATTTGTTTATGGCTGAGATTATTTGAGATTTGGCTCAATTTATAGAAGAAACTCTGTTGGATTTTATCCAGGTTCTCGCCATAGCTTCTACGTATCCGTAGGTTGCTCTTTGACAGTTTAGTGGTTGAGTTTACTCCCACTTTGACAGGTGATTTTCAGTCATCATTTGGTTGGAGTTTGGAGTCACTTGTGTATGCCCTTGTGTGCCGTATTTCGTATTGCGCATAGCGACAGATCTTGCAAGGTTTTGCGAAATGTTGCTATAGTTATCTGGCAAACATTTGGTCATCGATTGAAAGGTATTTTGGCAGCAATCATCACTCGCATGTATGTCATTTGAGGTGCCGTTGAGTGGTACTCCGGCAAGAGCGGGTATGCTCATATGTATGACTTTGTGAGGTGATTCCGGTCGAGTTTATTCCCGCATTGGCCATTGTGGCATATATTATTGTCTCTTTGAGGTTTACTGTTGAGATTTTGCTCCAGTTACAAAGGAGACTCTGCCAAAATTTTGTGAGATATTTATGCGCGATTGAGTCATATTGACTTGTGATTTTGTGCAAGGCTTTGCACGGTTATTGGTGCAACTTTGCATCAGATTTTACAGCCATATTTGCAGACTTTTGTTGATGCGATTCGAGCCAGTTTAGGGCTGATTTGGTTGACATTGCGGGAGCTCTATTTTGGAGTGTGTCTCACAGGTTTTACATTGTGTTTCTGGCCATATTTGTAGACAATTTCCAGGTGTTGTTGGTGAGGTGGTTTTGCTTTCTAGTTTGCTACATTGTGCTCATGGTAGAGACAGGTGATCGATCAGATTGTGACCTCTCACAGATGCGCGTGTTTGATGGGTCAGACTTTGCGGCATGGAGAGAGTGTATGCTTGATGCATTGACACAGCGAGGGTTGCATCAACCATTGAGTGGTGATGTAGGTAGACCTTCAAACATTTCTGACGATCAGTGGCAGGAGCTAGAGGAGATGGCACTATCTACGCTCTCTTTGCACCTTGCGAAATCTGTATATGCTCTTGTTATGTATGAGACTACTTCGAGAGCACTTTGGCGCAGATTACATGATATGTATGATAAATCTGAGTCATCACGGACTCGTGTGAGACATGTACATTCACGAGCACGCCGACATGTGACATGTTGGTATTGTGGTCATTCTGGACACGTTAGACGGTGCTGTTTTCGTCGTATGTGACATCGTAGGAGACATGGCAGTCTCAGAGATGTATGTAGTGATGCCATGGACTCAGTTGCTTTGACAATTGAGGCACATGTAGTGTCGGAGTATACTAGTGACAAGGATGTCACTTTTACCTCGAGCTATGCACGAGATGCTATACATGTGGATAGTGCACTCCCTTCGCAGTGGTTGTTAGACGCAGATGCTATGTTTCATGTCACGCCGCATCCTGCATGGTTTTGTAGCTATTCTAGCGGGATGCTTGGTAGTGTACGTTTGACCGATGGATCGGTGCATGCGATAGCAGGTGCAGGAGATGTGAGACTGTCATTACCGAGTGGTGCATCTTACTTGTTACGACATGTGCGCTATGTACCAGATTTGACAGTGAGTTTGACTCGATTGGTCAGCTTAGAGATTGTGGATGTCAGATTTCCCTACGAGAGCGAGATTTTGTGATGCATTTGGGTTCGCTAGTGATTGCGAGAGGTGCCAGGAGTGGTACAGGTTACCCATTGCATGTGGATCACGTGAGAGACGGTGTTGTCTTTGTGATCATGTAGCCAGGTAGACAACGAGAGAGCAGGCGAGTCTCTTTTGCTTGTGGGTTGCAGGATACTTTGCATGGAGTGCAGAGTAGTGAGCTGGTTGTACACACAGTTGGGGCACGACTTGAGCAGTCACACAGAGAGGTGACAGAGTCATACATGCATGCTTTGCTAGTGACTGAGCAAAGCAGAGAGTCAGTTGTGCGATATACTTCTATGCAGGATAGACAGGTAGAGCGGTCTTGCTCTAGTGAGTCACGACAGGAGGACGTTGTGCAAGAGTCTATGCATATGGAGTTAGAGCATGAGAGCTCTAGTGAGTCACAACAGATTGAGTGGTCATGTTTACAGTGGATGATTGCAGAGGAGGCTGAGATGTCAGCGATTATGCAGTCATTCCTTTCTATGCTCGTCAGTGAGCATGGGGATATATTTGTGCAGGATATGTCTTCCAGCAGACACCTAGAGCAGCTGGTTTGCTCTGAGGTTGCACGACAGGTTGATGCGTCTTTTGCGGACAGTCAGGAGATGCATGTGGCTGACACGCCTTGTCAGTCAGAGATGCCTATTGCCAGGGATATATATGTTGATGCATGCTCCGTAGAGCTAGCAGGGCCCGCTAGCATTGCATTGGCATTCGGTGGTCTCATGTATGAGATGCTGATCTTGAGACCGGATATCGCAGCTGCAGTGGGAGCATTTGCAGTTGGGGTTATCAGTCGTTTGTTGACTGATGATGACATAGTGCACGAGGGAGATATGCAGGTATTGCGTACATACTTGCAGTACGTGTGCGGTACGTCTGGTGGTGTATGGACTTACACGGGAGCAGGACAGCCGGATGCACACGATCACAGCCAGCCAGTGGGCATCGATTGAGAGCGGTTTTCTCTCGCCTTTTGTAGTCTTTAGACTAGGTTCTCTTGCTTAAAGACACAGTCGCCTTTAAGTGGGAGGTTGTTGGGGTATAGGCGCCTGTGCCTTGCCCGGCCGCCCAGAGTCTGGGCGCCCACTGACTTGTATACCTTATACATAGCATAAGTGTATAGGGGGCTGCTCACTCTTGGAGCCTCCCCACCCATATCTGTGTCATGTGTCTCCTTCTCTCTCGCTCACTCTCCGTCTATGGTGCTCCCCGATCCCTTTCAAAGACCGTGTAATTTCTGAACTCTTAAGAAGCTCCTTCTGCCTTCCTCTATGAACTAGTCGTCTATAAGTCCATTGGTGTAACTCTAATAGGCTATTGGCCTTATCCTTTCCTCCCCCATGTTTAGTGTGCTTAAAGTAACCTGTTCTTGCCATGTAGTGGGTTTTTTCCATGCCTTGTGTGGACCATATTGATAGTGAGCTGTATGTCTTGGCAAAATATGTGCTGCATTGAAATAAAACAAAATGGTCAATAGAGTACAATTTAAAATTTTATTTTGTATACGTAGAATGCTAACTCACCATGTAATGTTTGATATGTTGCCCACCCCATCCTCTAAGGTAAGCCTTCTTCCATTATAGCAAGGCTGCTTGAAATGATGTGAGCTTACTTTGGTCCCAAGAATGCTGCTCAACGTAGTGGAAAATTTTATCTAGTGATTTCCACACGTGCGCCTTGTGATTTTGGATTGCCCCACCACCAGCATTGACATTGTCTTCAACCACTTTATGTAACTGTTTCCATTTATTGTACATGTTTCTCCTCTCTTCTCTATCTAAATATTTGAGGCTAAACCCAAGAAACCTTCTGGACTTCACACTACCTATCGATGCTTTCCTAGGTACCTTGTAACGACTTTGAGACATCTTAGGGTCCTATTTGATTTTGACATTGCCTCCATGCAAACCAATGTCTGAGAGCACTCCCTCTAATGCTTTGATCACTCTTTCGACTCACTCTTTGGCTTTAATGTCCATGCAAAACATATGTACAAATGAACCACCTTTTCAATTATTCGACAGAGTGCATGAATTGTACTGATGTGAACTTTAATCAGAGGAATATCAAGCACTAGCCTAAACATTTTATCTTGAAGATGTCTGTTGGGAGCTCTATTGCATTGCACACTCTCAAGAGAATGTGCTTCAGCCATGTAATATAAGCATGGATTTGCCACAGCTGCTTTGTGTGTTATGTTGTACATACACTTAAGAGTCTTTAAGTCACCTGCCATGTTCCATTCCATTGTATAATCACCAAATCCTTCCACTAAAAGAACGACTCCGTTTCTTTGTTCACTGATGATAGAAGGAATTTGGGTTTGACTAAAAACCCAATCAAGGATTTCAAAATTTTCCTTATCAACCTGCAGTGAAAAAGGAAAACACAAAATCAACAACCAAATAATCAATATTTTTGTTATTATAGAGTGAACTAAGTATACGTGAAATGATCCTAGAGTTAGAATGTTGTTTTCGGATTGCACGCTGAAGTATCATGGATCCTCTTTCGTTATTGATGGATCCAGAGCTCTGTTCATGAGGGTAATGGTGACTCTCTCCAGCTTCTTGTTCTTCAGGACCTCGCACTCATCGAGCTTCAAAACAAACTTGAGAACCCCACCGCACTCCTCTCGACTGATGTCAAAGAAGTGAGTTGCATACCTTTGCAATGATTCAATATCAACGAAGAGTTGTTGTGCTCGTTAAACTGTACCTCTCTACCGTCCTTGCCTAAGAACGTTGCTTCAATATGGAATGATGACCCAAGTTTCTCAAACACCTCATCATTCACGTGCTAGAGTGAGCACCCTTTACATGTGATGGCTTTGGCAGCAATGATCCTCTTTGTACTTTATTTTGAGACTTTTTAGCTAATGCTTTGAAGAGTGCCCTGTATCCCATCTGCGAGATGCCACTCTCATCAAGTATTGCTTGCACTTCCATTGGTTCCAACTGATTCTCATTCATGAAGGAGATAAGGAGCCTCCCTTTCAACTTACGAATTTTTTTCTGAGTTATCATCTCTTTAACTACTTTTGGAACTAGGTGGCTGTAATGCACTCCGGCATTGAAGCCTACACCGTCCAAGTTTGGATGCAGTAAAGACCTGCCAAAAAAGCACCATGCATTATGATTATGTATAGGAAAGTGTATCCATTTATTAGTGAAGCACATTGAAGATACAAAAGCAGAAACAAACTTCGAGTTACCTTAAAGCTCGTATTCATTTTTTCGGGCCACCACTGCCAATCTTCATGTTCTCAATGTTGCACAGGTCTCCTTTTCTTTTCTGACTACCAAGCACATTATCTTTCTCTCGCAAACTTGTGATCTTCGTCTCAAGGCTTTGGATTGTCTCTTTGTTTAATGAAATCTTCTGAGAGCATGCTTCATTAAGTTTCTTCAACTGCATGTTCTCCATCACCAAAAAGTTTCTTTGCCTTTCCGCATTCAATCCTCTCATTTTCAAATGTTCGGTGTATTCCAATAGGCCATTCTTGCCATCGCCTGTGAAATGTAAGAGGTTAGTGATATTAGCAAAGGGAGGTAGCGCACTTGTCGTAGGATCCTTTGGATAAATACACCCATCGGTCCACAGATCCAAATGATGTTCCTTATTTGTCCTTCTAAGTTCTTTCTCCTGTTGAGATAAGAAAGACTCCCTCCTATGTTTCTGCAATGGTGCGTACTCTTGCAATACATCAACATGAAGATGATGTGTGTTCTTTCTTTGGGTAAGTGTTAAAGATGAATGGGTTGAGGATTGCAAGTTAAAATTGGTGTTTTCATAAAAAAAAGAAGTTCTCCATTCCTAGAGTTAATAGAGAAATAGACAAACACTCAAAACTCATGAAATATCTAAGGTTTTGGGAGGGAAGGCCATATTCTCATGTTTAGAGTTAATAGAGTTTGTGTGGCTTATGTTTCTGGAGGGAACTCTTGTAAGTTGGCATTTCAAATCATTAGTCATACGATTAGTTGGATTCTGACAAGAGAACGAAGGATAAGAATGATGAAGACGGCGGCTACCTACCAACGGCTACCTACCAAAGAATGTCATTTTGGATTTTTGTTGACCCAAAAAAGTATCACATAAAATGCACAATTTAACATTTTCATTTTCTCTCTCTAAGCCGACGTCGAACTTCTTACAAGGCCCAAAAGTGAGTCCAATTTTCTCCTAATTCGGACGTGTTTTACTTTTTTCTATGAATGACAAAAACAAACTTCCATGAGCTTCAAAAAGCTATGACAATGTACTAATAGATTAGGAGCTTTTTTATAGCCCATAGACATGATAGACTTGAATGTTTTATTAATATTGGTCACATAGTATTTAGGCTAGTAAGTGTATGAACTTGCATTAGCCTAGGGTCATATTTGATTGCTTGTGTTTCATGCATAAAACTGAAATCTCAAGTGGTTTAATCTTCACAATAGTATAGGTGTTTTTTTGTTTAATGTTGTCTAGTTTTTGACTATGATTCACCCATCTTTTAGAAGCAAAAAATTCACTTTGCATAATTGATCATTGTGCTTCATGTTTTACTCATTCTTGGTGGCCTTTGATGCTCATTACTTATTCTTATGTTTTGCAGCTCAACATTTCTTCCATAGACTTGCTTTCTACCATGGCACGGTGTTTGCTTCACAGGCACACAAGGATGTGCGCCAAATTAGGAAGGGGGGAATGTTAGCAGTGGCTAACACAGGCAACACCGGTTGTGCATCAAGCGGGAGATATGCTATGGTTGTGCATAACATTTCCAACACACTTTGTATAAGTCTTGGGCTCACTTGGAGTTCCAAAGTTGTATATGCTAGCCTAGAGGGATCAAGCTTAAACCCATAGTAGAAGGGATTGTGGCGAAAGCGTTTAAAAGGAAGTCTTTATGCAAGGAGGCTTCATTCTTGAGTATCCATTCTTGAGGATCCACTTTTGAGAGCTCTCTCTCTCTTGAATGTTCACTCTATGGCATAGCCTTAAGCTTAATGTCCATGCTTAAGAGGCTAAGATTAATCCATTGTAATTAGAGTAAGCTCTTCTTGATTAATCGAATTCCTATTTTCTCATTAGTTTACTTCTTCTCTACATTTCATTATGTCATGAACTAGTATTACACTCTCATTATTCTAAATTTGAGAGAGGTATGTACTTCTTGCTATTTACCACTCCTATTCTTCTACAAGCATTTGAGTTGTAATATTTAGCATTACTAATTAGGTTGATTAAGTTGGGTCTTAATCTTGTAATTAGCATGTGTGACATATTGTTTGCTTGTGCATAGATAGGTTTTATGAAACTCTAGCACCATTCACCTCGTGTGTGTAGCTATTGTTGAAGTGTTGTGATTGACATGTGGTGATTGGAGAGGCCAACACCAATGTGATTAGTGCGTGCTTATCAATAGTGTGCTTGGGGTTTCTAGTCTATGGTAAGTCAAACTTTGGTGGACTTGATGTGTGTAGGAGTTGATAGATTAGTAATTAGAGAATGATTAGAGTTAGTTTTGCCATGGCTAATCTCTACTTGCATTGGAGAGGTGATCTCTTGAATCCTCTATTTCTATTCATCCGATGCTCGTGCTTCCATGCCCTAGCCGGGTTGCCGATCCATGGATTTGATAATTTTGTGTGGGTTGTGATTAGGTCGGGCTACAATGCCTCCCAACATTTGGCGCCGCTGCCGAGGAGCAACCCATCACCTACCAATCAAAAACCTTCCACAGCCTCCACAGACACTTTTCAATAGTGCCCGAGGATCGGCACTAAAATCGGAAGGGGGAATGTTAACTGAGTCAACATTAGTTAAAACTGCTAAAGACTTAAGAAGTATGGATGCACATCGAGGATGAATACAAAAAAGCAGTGAAGATTGGAGTTACACATTTTTCACGTTTTTTCAAAATGGTCACGTATTGTAAATTCACAATTTATTTCAAGTCATTGTAATATTTTAATGTGTTACGAGCTCAATGAGAGTTCCAAGTTGTTAAGAGCATGCCAGTTATTGTGCCTTGGTAGCAGCTTCAGTAAGTGGTGGAGCCCTAAAGGCCTTGGGCGCCCGGACATTGCATATTTTCACCCTAAGTATATAAGGCAACGTTTAAAAGAAATTAGGATTCTTAAGCTCATTTGTTGAGAGCACTCTTTGGTGAGAGCTCTTGAGGTGTGTGGCTATGGAGTCCTTCAGCTTCTCCTTGCTCATGAGACTTGGTTAACACTAATCAATGATTCATTCTGTTTCACTATGCCTATCTCATGCTTCTTATGATTGCCTATGATGCTTATATTAACTAGATCTTAAATAATTAGTGGTTCATCCCTCTTTAATCTTGTGTGATTGCCCTCTCTTGCTTGTGTGTGCATGTAGGTTTGATTGGAGTGTGGTGCTTGATGATCTATGTGTGTGTGCTTGCCATTAGTGTGTTGCATGATAGGATTAGTGTTGTGTGCATCTTGCAATCTTAGTGTGTGTGATTGGATTGATTGGAGGTGAAGAGAAGTGGATATGGAGATTGCCCTTCATTGTAGCTTAGCTCCTCTATAGGCCGAGAATCTCACCTCGTAGAGTTAACCATTCGTGTTGCCATGAAGCTCACTAATCGTGTGAGTGTTTCCATGCCCTAGCCAGGTAGCTCATCCCTTCGTATTGACAATTTTGTTGGTCATTGGAGCTATTGCAACGATGGAACCCCCAACATGTACACATGCAATGAGTCATTGGCATTCGATCAATGTAAATAATCACAAGACACTTGTGTTTTTCTCTAGTTTAGGTCTCTTCGATCCCCGACAACAACGCCAAATATGGGACGGGTGTCTAACCTCACTCCTATCTTATGTAGATTTAGCGAGAACCACGATTAAATTGTCAATCCATGGGACGAAGCTGACTCGATTAGTGCATAGAGGCTACAAGAGGTTGTCAATCTCTCGGAAAACAACAAACAACTCATCTAACTCAAGCTACACTCAAGTGACTGAAATCACTAAAAGCCAATCGCTCATCGGCAAACAAATCACATCCGTTACAGCATCAAATGACATCCAAGCGTAATGAAACTTCTTGGACAAGTTTATAAGACCTAAGTGCACATGATTATGGTCTCAAATCCCACTTTAGGTCAAGTGAAAAAATCACGATTATTAATAGCAGTGGATTTTTGATCTAGTCGTTTTAACATGCACGTAAATGCTTAGCAATGATACCCCAATACCCCGCCTATGCTTAGTTTTTGATTTTGAAGTGTAAAAATTCCTACTTATGATGAGATTAGGCCATGGTTGGCAACACCAAAAGCTTCAAAATACCGTGAAGTGTTCATATCAATGCGTAGAGATCTTACTTGCGGGGGCTGCAATGCAACAAATACGACTGCAATGTGACAATTGGGGAGGGAGTAGGAAGCATCAGAAGGATAGAAGTGAGCGCCGTTAGCTCACGTTGTGTATTTCATTATCCAAAACTTTTTATTAACTTACAAAAATTGGCTTTTATACCTTAGCCAAGGTTTTTGGTGGTCAAAATCAATAATCTGGGAGCTCTAAGTAAAGATGGGTAATGACAGGTTGATACAATCTAGAAGCTTGTAGCCCCGGCTCATCAATTACAAGGTTTATCCAAAAAATAAGAGTTACAATATTCTCAATTTATCAAAATAATAAGTGTTTTTAATGAGAGCTCCAAAAAATGGTATCCAGATTATCTTGCTGCTAACAATGCTTACACTTAAATGAAAGAGCAAAGAGAGAGAAACACAATGCACATTTTAAAATTGAAAATGGATTACCAAATCATTAGAAAAGTCAATTATAAGTTGGAGCATCTTCGTAGCTTGAGCGTACGTACAACATAGTTCTTTTCTCCTTCTAAAGATAAGCCTCTCTTCACATTAAGGTTATTGACCTTTATACCTAGGGATTTCTAAATGGCCAGTGACCGGCTCACATGGACCTTTACAAATGTCATGACAACATTACAACTCATGGAATTGACCTGCTACTCTGGAATTAGGATTTACAGAGAGTATCACTACACTAGCTCGAAAAACTAATAGAGTATAAATGTGGTGTCCGGTTACGTGTCCGTCCAGGTGGGCGCCTGTTCAATCTGTCTCTTAACAAGTGGGCAAATTTCCTTTTGAAATTTCATTTTAATATTGCTCACATTGCTGGCAAGCATAATCAAGTGGCTGATGCACTCTCAAGACAACCAAGAGTGAATGCGGTATCCATAACAACTCACAATGATTTATTTTCTATGATAAATGAGTACGCTATCGATCCCGATTTTAGAAATGTGATTTCAGTCCTTGCACTAGGGAAGAAGGAAGAACCATTTAACCTACAAGATGGTTATCTTCTCTATGGAAATAGACTATGCGTTACTAACTCACTACGTGAGAAACTAATGTATGAATCTCATGCTCCTCCTTATGCGGGACATAGAGGGATTCAATCTACCCTAAAAGGGATAGAAACATACTTCTATTGGCCGGCCATGAAAGCAAACATACAAGAGTATGTTTCAAAATGTGTGGTATGCCAAAAGACAAATTTTGATAGAGGGAAGCAACCTGGATTGTTTCAACCTTTGCCAATCCCTAATTCACCGTGGGAGAGCATATCCATGGATTTATCTTTGGATTGCCCAAGTCTATCCATAGTAAAATAGGAATATGGATGATAGTAGATAGGTTTAGCAAACAAGCACATTTCATACCTGTCAAAAATATTATCAAGGCCCATCAAATGGAAACTCTCTTTATATCAAAAATCTTTAAGTACCACGGCTTGCCAATGTCCATAGTGTCGGATAGAGATCCAAGAATGACCAGTAATTTGTGGAAGGGTCTCCTTAAGAATTTAGGTACAAGGCTAAATTTCTCTTTGGCCTATCACCCGCAAACGGATGGACAAAGTGAAATAGCTAACCTAACAATCCTTGATCTACTAAAAGCTTATGTAACAAAAGTAGATCAAAAGTCCCAATGAGAGAAGTACTTACCTTTAGTGGAGTATGCTTACAATAACACTGTACATACTTCCATGGGAAAAGTACCCTTTGAGGTGATAGAGGGAAGATAAAAAAGTCCCCTACTACTCAAGGTACATGGGAAGATCTTCGCTGCAGATGAATATAGCCGAGACCTGCAAGAATCTTTTCAAAAGATTAAGGATGCTATATCCATCTCTCAGCAAAGGCAAAAGGTTGTTGTTGATAAGCACATAAGAGCCCTAGCCTTTAGCCTTTAGACAAAATGGTTGGGTCTTGCTTAAGTTTCCGAAGGCTCGATTAAGGCACACGACTATCAAGAATCCTACGGGACACCAAAAGTACTATGCTAAGTTAGAAAAAAGGTACTATGGCCCCTTTTAAATTCTTAGGCCAATTAATGAGATGACCTATCAACTCAAGTTGCCCAACTATTGGTTCATACACAATGATTTCCATGTGAGCCTACTAAAGCTTTACAAAGGAGAGACACCTCAAGAAGCAACCATTGAAGACCCACTAGAGATCGAGGACCAAGAAGAAGTGTTGCAGCTCGAGTCCATTCTCCGACACAAAGACAAGGTATTCCGAGGCGGTAAGACTATCCAACGATATCTTAACAATTTTGAAAATTATCCTTGTGAAGATGCTAGATGGATGCAAGGCATACATTTAAAGGATAACCTAAACCTTGTCAATGCTTACAATGATTCCCTAGAGTAAGCAAATGTAAATACGTATAAATAAACAAAGTTTTTGTCTTATAAGACTCTCTTTTGTTTATTGTGCACACATGCTAATGAGTATGCATGCTTAGGATCATGTTTGTGGAGACAACTTCTCCCAAACACCAAGTAGAGTTTGTCACTCTACTATGGAAGATTGATGCTACAGACTAATGTGTAGACATGCTTGCGACAGCTAAGGCTCTCAAGCACCAAATGGATTAGTCATCCATCTTGGAACAATGTCGTAGGGTAAAATAGGGATCCTCTACCCGTTAGCAAACGGACTAATGATTAGGCTTAATCTTCTCTACCTCATAGTCGAGGGCGACTATGATTTCAAGAGAGAGGTAATGTCATAAAAACTTATATCTAATTCTCCCAAATGATTTTTTCATGTTAAGCTGATCATTTAATATGGGGAAGTGCCAAGGGAGTAAAAGCTAGAATATTGGTAAGGCTGCCAGACCGGTCTCTGCAGGGATCCAAAGGAGAGAAGATAGGGATCTGTTGAGCCGAAGGACAACACAGCCACACTTTTGCAACTATTCATTGTAATAAATGTCTTGCCAAAATTATTTTTCATTGAGCCAATCATTTGTATTTAGCGGGACTCGATTGAGTTTCCAGATTGTATTCCATTCAAGTAGGCAAGATAGTTGTGCCCGCATTTGTAAGTAGAGATGATTTCACACCTCCAAGGCTGAGGTATAAAAGCCAACTTTTGTAAACCTAAGGACGGATCATTAATCAAAAGGTGAGTTTTTGAGCTTCGTGACTGTGTCTGAGAGAGAGTGAGTGAGAGAGAGAGTCTATCCTCTTGCTACGCGAGCTACGAAGCCGCCATTGGAGAAGCAACACCGCCATTGTGTTAGCAACGGCGAGAGATACACACCGATACCAAGCGTGCGCGCATTCGGCTTCTACGCGAGGTGAGCTCCCACGAGCTTCTATGTGAGTTTTCTCCCTACCTGTGTGTCGGAATTGAGCGTGCCATATATCTATAGAACTGCAGCGAGTAGAGCTACACATTAGTACCATAGGAGTCAAGATTCGGTCACCTGTATTTTTCTGCATGTCTTCATACGCGTTTATCGCACGGAGTGGTTATAGATTGAGATTGTATTGTAGATTCATAGGGTATTGTCCTTACCTAGTGTAGAGACCCCCCTTTGAGTTTGAGGCTGATTTGATGACTCTAGATCATGTTTCGGATAGCATTCGTTCGTAGTACGAATTTCAGTCACTTGCGTATTTGAGGACTTAGATTTGATTTCCTTGGTAGTGATTGTCGTTAGGAGGTCGAGTAGGTGATTGACACCCATCTATTTGTTTCCATGTGCCTGCGGGTCAAGCTCCGTCCTTGTCTGACATTCTTGTTTGTCGGTTGAGTTCTCGCTATCATAGCCACCGCTAGCGGCGTAACCGCCACAACATTTGGTGCCGCTGCCGGGGACGAGAGCCCTAAGTAGGTGACCTTAGACTAATCCTACGAGGCGATTCGTTCATTTACTTTGTATATCTTAGTTAGGAAGGATCGAGGAGTGGTGGACTCTTATGATCTTAGAGAGGTTCTAGGGAGCGTGTGGCTTGCCTAGGTCTTTCGTGATAGACAATTTAGTTTAGATTAGATTGGTTTTGTTGGAGTTTGAGTGGTTGTTGACATAAAAAGCATTTGCTCCTCCGTGTGTGGCATTAAATCTCTTTATATTTTCAATTGCAAAAAAACCCATTTTATGATTAGAAGTAGCTTAGGTAGGACCTGATTTGATCCTGATCTAGAGCTATCAATTGGTGTTCTATTTGCTTGATGTGTTTGATTGCATGTTAGATCACTAAAAAGAGGATTTGGTAGTGAAATATGCAACAAACAAAGTTTAGAGAAATTTTCTGTGAAACTGAGTGTTGCTGAGCACTAAAGAGAGCTCTTGGAAGAGTTCTGTGCCAAAAAACTGGAAATCTACAACAGAGACCAAAACAGAAAATTTGACATTACCAGAGTGTTTCAGAAGGGGGGTTTTACCCTAAGATCAACTAGAAACAAGGGCTTTAACAATCCTAGAAACCCAAAAGACCAAGTCAGAGTACAAAAAACACAAGGAATAGGAAAAATTGATTCAGAGCTTATTATTGCATTCAAACTTGATAAAAACACTTGAAACTCAAAGATAAACACTGGAAGAAGCTTAAAATTGAAAACTGGGGAAATCTGTGTCAGCAGACATCATACGCGTATGATGTCTTTTGGCACTTGCAAGGGTGATTTTTGAATTTTGACTTGACAACATTGTTGCAAATATAGTGAATAGCTGAAATATCAAGTTTGGACCAAAATTGGGCAAAAAGACATCATACGCGTATGATGTCTCCAGCCTAATTCTAGGCAAATTTTGAATTTTTGCTAACACAGATCCTTTTGACCTGTTGTTTAGAGCTTGTGTTTCAAATTTCATATCATTTGGAGCACATTTGACCCCAAAAAAAGTCAAAAGTCGGAGATTGACAAGAAAAGCCTAATCTGACCTTAGCTTGCACAAACAGTGGTCAAACTGATTTTTGTGAGTTGGTAGAGGGTTAGGGTGACACAGAGAATCAACAGAACAAAAATCTCCAAAATCTATGAAAAAAGACATTATATGCATATATAGTCTTTTTTGGAAAATCTGGAACAGATTTCTTAGTGAAGTTGACAGAAGTCTTCCATCTGATCAAACAATCCCATTAACCAAGTGTCATTCAGTTTGGATCACTTTTGACCACAGAAACTAGGAATAACAAACTGCCAAGACTGAAAAGTCAGACTCCTCGAGAAGGAGTAATGTATTCGAGATCTTGCAGATATCTCCAGAACAACCAACAAAGATTAAGGAAACACGTCTCGTTAGGAGATCATATGGAGATAAATCCATTAGCAACTCTTAGACAAGAAGCTACAAAAGGTCTTGGAGAACAAATGCTACCCTTAGGAGACCACATACATGAGGCCGACTCGTTCTCTCAGTACAGTGATTCATCACAGAGAACAGAGTCCACGACTAAGCCAACCACAGGATTTGTTCTAGATCAAGAAAAGTTAATAGAGGAGTTGGTTCAAAGACTTGCTCCTATTGTTAAGCCAGAATTTAGGGAATCCATGTGGTATGAGAAAGATCAGAATTGGACCAATCACACAACAGATCAGAATCCATGTGGTATGAGAAAGATCAGAATTGGACCAATCACACAACAGAGGAGTGCTACTACACAGGGTTCGTGCGAGATAGACCCTATGAACGACCACTAGCACCAATACAAGCACCAAGGTATGCACACGAGAAATTGCCAGTACCCCCAGGTTTTGAGAGAGTAACACCAATCGTCCGGGGACAACCACAACTTATGTCAGAGGTCAAACCTATAGGACTGAAAAACACAACAATGGTGGGCCGACCGAGGATGCAACCGCTAGTAATGACCCCAATGTATTACAATGAGCGTAGGAGATACTATCCTTTAGGAGCAGAAACGGGATATGGAGCACAGGGAATGGTAAGGCCAAAACAACCATTACCGCCTACGGCCCAAAACCAATAGAGGAAAGGTATAACATGGACAAAAAAATGTTGAGATTCATTGCCGAGAGAGGTATAGCACGGTGGCAACCTGCTTACAACCACCAAGAAAAGCTAGAAGCCCTACAAACGAGGTTAGGCTGTAATAAATGTGGTGGTAACCATTTGATAAACGATTGTCCACACATAGAAATTGTGCCAATCAATGTTTATTGCCTCAGTTGTGCCATAGATCATTTCATTTGTGATTGTCCACAGAACCCAAATAGGGTAGCAAAGGCTGCAAAAAATAATGAGCCTATCGTACAGTTACCAAGCAGCTCCGAACACGATAATGTTGTGCCTGTTAAAGCCATGACGAGATTAAAAACGCAAAAAGCTGTTGAAACCCCATCAAGTGAAGAGCCTAAAACGGATATTCCAAGCGCGACACGAAGACAACGTAATACATGGAAAGCTAGGAAGGCAAGGATGAAAGTGAGAAAAAAACATGAGGAAGCAATCCTAGCAGAAGAGTTAAGACAAACGAGAGAAAGATTAGAGAAATTAGAGAGTCAAAACAGAATTCAAGAAGATGACTCTGAAAAGGAGAAGACAAAAAACAACAAGGAAACAACAAGTGTGAGCTTGGAAGGGTCGGGGTTAGTTGAAAAGGTACACAAACCATTGGACGCACTGATGAGAGCTTACGAAGCAAGAGTAAAGAACACTCAAACCCAGGAACAACGTTGGTTGACATATCCGAATGCAGACTGGAAAAGCAGAGACTAGAGATGTGTCAGAAAATGATCGAGACGGCACAAGCTATTAGAACCGCCGAGAGAAAAACTAGAGAATGAGACCAGAAACCCAATTCAAACAAATGCTATCCCTTCACCACATGAACAGATAGCTGAAACCGCTAAAAGTGCGCAAAAAGCTGAGAAAACGAATAGGGATGAACACAACTGATCAGGAGATGGAAAGTTTTCATCCTGTGATACAGAGGTCTTATAAAAGAGACGAAGATTATGATGAGTTTTGGAAACAAGTGAGAGAGGCAAACTTAGCAAATGAGCTAAGTTTTCAAGCTAATCAGACAAATGGGGAAAAGGATATCAGGAACCCACTCATCGAGGAATTTGAGGCAGGATCTCAGATAGACCTAGATCTGCACTCATACTGGGGAGATAGAGGCTCTGTTAGATCAATAAAGAGTAAACCTCAATCGTTGGATACCTTACTCTCATACTTAGGAGAGTATGAAGCCAAATCCGAGATTCGAGCACTTCCCTCACGAGGAATCTCTTCAGAGAAATCCATGGACTCGCAAGGATTGATAGAGATATTGTCAACTCCAGTGACATGCACTATCACCCTAGCTGAGCTTCTAAGACTACGACCAAATATGTGGGCAATGGTAGGAAAATGCTTAGAAAAATTTGGCATAAAAGACCCAACTTCAAAGCTGCAAGAAGGGATACGAGAGCTGAATAAGCTGCAAAAAAATGCAAAATCGGTACCTTTGAACAAGGTCGGAGAGTATTGTGAAGGAGAGGATGGGAATACAACTTTACCAGTTGAATTCCAGGGAGTAAAAATGATGGCAATACTTGACAGCGGAGCAGGGGTGGCCATTGCCACAAAAGAAATATGGAAGAAATGGGGAAAATCGGCAATCAGGAAAACAAGGTTGAAACTCCAACTAGCTGACGGACATATGGAGAAACCTTTGGGACTCTTAGAGAAAGTCATAGTGACTTCTTGCGGGATTGAGTATGAGCATTTATTTGCTATTGTTGATTTTGGCAAGGAGAGCAACTATGATCTCATATTGAGAAGACCATTCATGAGACAACTGAAAATGGTCCAGGATTGGGGTTACGACCACATATACCTGAGACACAAGGAAACCACGACACGAGTAAACTTGAAAGACCATATTTACAAGGGTGTGAATCAAACACCTGTCAAGGATTTCAATTTAGCTACATTAGCAGGAACAGAACTTCTAGCTTGGCTAGGTAAACCCAAAGAGCTATGGATGTGTGGAGCTTCAAATTGTGGAAGCCTGAAACGCGAGGAATGTGTCTTAGAAAGGGCGATTGAGGATGAAACTTACATTGGTGAACCCTTTCCAGAGGAAGTTCTTGAACCATTAGAATGGACACACATTCTCACCACACTAGATGTCTGTGCGATTCCAGATGGTCCCACAACAAAGTTTTGCGACAAAGACAGATACGATGTAGTTCCGTATTTCATGATGGGAGTAGTGATTGATAAAGAATCATATCAGAGTGATACACAAGCGAAAAGGGATGAACGAGAAAAGATAAATGAAGAGGATATGTCTCACGACATTTGGGATCGTCTAGATTGGGGAAATGACGCAGACAAGGAGTCTTCAGACAACTCTAGTGCACAAGAGGAAACAATCAAGGTGTCAGTGATCGGAGCTATCGACGAAGTCAAGGACCAGTAAGAAGTTCAAGAAGTGATGCTTACACAAAGCTTTAGCAAGTGCGTAGAATCTGCTAAACCCAGTGAAATGGCAGAGAAGCTTAATTTACAAGAAGCTGACACAAGATTCAAGGCACAAGAATCAAAGATTACTAAAGCATGCAAGGAGGACATGAAAGACTTGGTAGTGAACAAGAAGATCAAATTCTTGATAAGTACGCATGAAGGAGTCGAGCTAAATTTCACAGCAGAGATTGATCACATTGCCATGACGAATGTTATGTCATATGGCATGTGGTTACTTTTAGGTAAACCAGAGTTTTATGAAATTCAAGTAAAGATTTTTATCTCACCGGGAATAGAAGTCATAAGTTTGGGGATTGCAGAGGCGACCCTTAAACTACAGTCCAAAGAAGTAAAAGACAAATTCCTAGTGGTGGACTCTGAAAAAATGAGTACACACTTGATTTTGTCCAAGCAATGGGCGAAAATGTTTGAAGAAGCACCTGAATCTTCAACAGTGGTTAAGCCTACGACAACTCAAAGATCTTCGGCCACTATCAACAAAGGAAAATCTAAAGCAAGTGAAATAGTGTTCTGCAACCAAAATCCTTCACTTCAGTCAAAGTCTTTAGCCCAACCAATTCACTTACACGAAGAAGCCTCTACATCAAAAGCCAAACCCTCGATGACACAATGGAAACCAAAGTGCAAAGTCTATCAACCAAAGTTTCCATCGCAACAAAGCCTCCACAAAAGAAAGAAATAGGTCAACCAAGTGTTAGTATCCAAGGAGTACATCAAGGACAAAGATCCAATTTGGGTACCAGCATCAAAAGAACCACGACAAGCAAAAGTCACAGGTTGGATAGCATCAAAAAATTCAATCACTGCTCAAGGCTACTATGACGAGAACATCAAAGTAGGGGTCAAAAAACCAAAGGTAACAGCTTGGACATACCCAGCATGTGGTATCTCTTCACAACAAGATCAACAGGGCATCAAGCGCAGGTCTAACTGTTCATACAGGAGTAAAACAGGTACATGAAGAAGAATCAAAGACCTTCCAAGCAACAAACATTGAAGCAGTTGTGGGTACCAAAGTCAGATCTCTGCGGTGAAAATACCCCACAAAGTCAAGCTAAGGTCACACAGCAAGTAGTGCAATGAATGATCCCAGTCAAGCTACTAGAAGCACAAGGATACTATACAGGTAACACCCAAATTTGGTTGCCAAAGATTAAAGCTTTCCCTGAGATCATGAAGAAAACTCATGTAGCACAACGTGCCCAACAACGACAACCCAACTACGCAATCATGAGTGCTACAACTCCAAGGTGGATCCCTCGTCATTTACTACAAGAGCAAGGCTTTTACAAAGGTAACAACAATATTTGGACACTAAAGCCAAAGGACCATAAGTCGAACAAGCAACAAGGCAAGTGGAAAAGCAGGTCACACAAGGACCAAGGATAACTTGGATTCCAAAACCTATAGCCGGAACTCAACAACAGAGGCCCACAACTAGTCTACAGCCTCTTATCAACAAGGTAAAGCAAGGATACAAGAAGAAGTCATAGTTTTAAAGAACACAGTCTGGAAGAAGACTTCATCAACCATTGCTTCAACCTCAAAACATGTCTCACCATGCAACATCAGTGTGCTACCAAAGCATGAAGAGCAGCTTGGTTGAGCATGTTGTAGATCACTTGCTGGATACCTCCTTTTGTGTGACTTTGATGAGTAGAAACGACTTGGGCTATGAAAAAGGTAGCCCTCCACAAGCAAATAGCTCACGCTTGTTAGCTGGACGTGTGATAGGGGCCTTACGTTTTGGTAAAAAATAATGGGAGGGCCAAGAGCACCTCCATCGTCTGAGCTCTTGGCCCTCCCATTTTTTTGGCTCTCAGAGACACCCTTGTTCTGCATCTGTCTAAAACAACTTGGTGTTGCCCAACTGGGCATATCCCATAGGCGACGGCTCATGAGAACGGCTACGCAAGTACCTTCGGGGAGGGTGAGACCTTTGCATCCTCTTGCTACGCAAAAATAAAATTGTCATCGCCACTCTCTGCTCATCAGGGCGGTCCCTTTGATGAGGTTTCACAAAGGGAGTTGGTGTACAAATTCAAAATTGCATTGCAAAGGTTTGTGGTGAAGACACAACTGAGTAGAGCAAGATTGCTAAGGAGATAAGGTAAATGGCTTTAGCAGATTCAAGATCTCAAAGGATGCAACCAAGCACAAGACAATTGGCACCTACACCTCGATAGAGATTGCAAGGGAGGTGGGCGGCCTTATGGCTGCTGTAGAAAAGGAATGCATTTCGGACATGCTGAGGGATGCACTAGGTTTATACATGTCCTATCAAGGCCATATAGAAATTCAGGGCATTTTCTCGGAAACCTTCTTACAACAGTCAGTGGGTCCGCTAGTCAGCCGATTGAACACTCTTCCATCCCACCAACCTCCGCCAGTACAAGGTATCATATCAACATGCGATTATTTGAGAATGCTGCTATTGTCTTGAGGGGGAAATATGGATGCCACTTATGTCAAGGATCTGAAGAGCAAGCTGAGGGACCTTGAGCTGGAGAGAGAAGGCCTACTTGCTCAAATAGCAAGTAAGAGCAATATTATTGGCACTGATCATGGGCGGACAAATTCATATGCAAATTTCTCTTCTTCTAATTTACAAACAGCTAGAGCAGGAGATGATGTCAAGCTCTCCTGGAGAAATGAATTTGGAGAGCAGGTAATTGGCGGTAAGGCAAGCAGAGGTGATTTTCCTACATGCCAACTCGTAGTGAAGGTGAAGTTTTTTCCTAACAAGGAGGGTCTTACTGATGTATATGGTTCCTTAGTATGCCATCCTATTGCTAAGGTCTAGATATTAGGATGGGTGCCATGTTTACACTCGGCCAAACATAGCAGACAATGGCCCTATAACTTCCTATCATCTTCATGATATTGCTTGACTTGGTCATAAAATCAAAAGTCACTTGAGCAAAAAAAAACAACTAGAAATATCATGACATGGAGAATGAACTTCTAAAATGCACGTCCTATGAGAACTTGACCAAAGGTTCTTTAGCATCCTAGCCTTTTTGGAACATGTCAAAGGAGAACCTAGTTGTCAAGGCAATGAGGTAGAGGAAGTCCTTTAGGCCCTAGTCGTTGGCTCAAACTATGGGGGATAAGCCAAGTGTAGCAGCTGTCAATCTTTAGATTCCAGTGTTCAAATGTTTTGTTTGATAGAAAGGTTATGGTGAATTATGTATATCAATGATGCTCAATGGAAACTGTTGAAAAAGGAAAATAATATAATTGTAGGTTGGTAACTACTACTCTATAGACAAAGTGGAACTCTAGCATGTGGCCACTTGAGTATTTTCAGTTGTTGCTGCCTCTAGTTACAATTGTGAACATTATTCATTTTCATTGATTTCATTCCCTCCAAGCATGGAAATCATTTTAATTCATGCTCCGCATCAAAGACAATGCATGACCACTTCCACCCACCACAGACCCATGAAATATTGTTCTTGGAGAGCCTCACCCTTGGCGAGCCCTTGTGTGCTCTTGCTCAGCCCCTTACTTGTTGAGATTGGGTGTTGACCTCAAAAAAGAGGCATTTTGGTAGCCTTGAGAGGATGCAAGCTTGTCTGCACTGAGAGCAAGCGAATGAGAGTCTTCACGAGCTTGGCCTACATCTTGCTCGGTTGCGTCAAGGAAGGCTTTGGTGTCGCCATCAACCACGTCTCATGGAAGGTTGGCAGTGCATGCAAGGGGCAGCTTGGATCGAGGCGGTAACTAGCAGCAAGGCTATGGTTGGCTGGGTGGGCACTACCTGTAACTGGCCATGCTTGAGCCCGTTGGACCTCAGGAGCAGGGTGGTTGGACAAGAGGGACTCATCAGGTAGAGACACCAAGGGTTTGAGTAGGGTTAAGAAGCTTCGATTCATCATGATGTGCTTGAAGGATGCAGACACCAAGCGGGTGTTCTCCAGTGCCTGCAAGTTGGAATTGGGCCCCAATGATAGCTGTGGCACTAGAAACATCAACGTCAAAGGGCTGGGTGGGAGCCTGCATGGGATCGCTTGGGTGGACACCGCAAGCTTTGTATTGAAATTGTAGTGGACCTAAACATTGATGGCTATTATATGAAAAAAAAAACTTGCCAATAATCATTAGCAATATGAATGCATGCCATGTATTGCTACATTTTCATAGTGGCGTGTGTTGTAACTACTTAGATGAAAATTTTAATAAAGAAGTTATACCCCATTTTGTTTGTAGAAATTACTTCTCTCCACCCTTAGAAGTCTTTTTTGAATACCTTCTTGTTGTAGAGGTATACTTCATGGTTCATATCTTGCCAGATATTCATGCTCAAAGTTAGGACTTTTGGAAATTTATACCTATCTTTTGGTGTGTATCGTATGAGTAGTGTCTAGTTTTTTGGTTAACCTTTTTGTGTTGCTAGAAAAGGATCCAATTTTATAGTCAAAAAGCTCGTAAAAGTGGTTTTCATTGCAAAAGCTCGAAATCAAAAGCTCACAAAAAAAGCACACTCCCTAAAGAGTAAATTGTGCCTATTATCTACATGACAAATTTGACCTAAATATTTTTTAGGCCCAAATGCACTCTATAGCTTAGCAATGCCATACTCACAGCCCCCCTATTCATACAATGTGATCTAGATGTGTAAAACTTGAGTTATGAGCAGGCTTAGAAGAGGACTAGCCACAACAAAATCATAATTTATTGAGAGAAAATTAAAATGCCACGTAGAGCTTTCACTTGCAAACGCAATGAAACAGATGAAGCTCCAAACACACCACTCAAGAGAGCTACAAGCTTAAGAAGAGAAAGGTGAATACATAGTGCTCAGTTCTTGCTTTGTACACTTATTATCCAAAAGATCGTCTTCTTGCTCCTTTACTATTGTTTCTTTGATGGAGAGCAGCTTGAACTTTATCAGCGGGTATGGAAGAGATTGTTGGTGCCACTCTTCATTAATCATCTTGGGAGTGATTAGGGTGACATTGAGAGAATACAAAACTCTCGCTTTCCATTGCGTGTCTTTCTTCCATATTTTCTTGGTCTCCTCCAACACCATATTCTTGAGCTTTAATTCTGCTAAACTGCTTGAGTTGGACACTGATCAGGTCCCCAACTCAACTTCTAGAGGAGTGATTTCTTGCAGTTGTGTAGAATCACCGCTTGCTTTGTCAAAGATTGTACAAATTGGAGTGTCTCTGAATCTCCCATGGGTAACTCTACTGCATCTTCATCTTTCTCTGCTTGCTTTCCTTAGTCTACCAGTGCATCTTTAAGAAAATTCTTAGAACTTTCTATCTCTTCTTTTGGTAGGCTTGATTTTTGTGTGTGCATAAAATTGATTTCCAACTCTCTTTCTTCCATTTACTCAATCTTTAACTCCATTTCCAAGTCTTGGTTCCTCTTTTCCAATTCTTGGTAGGCTAGTATGAGCCATGTAGTGTCAGAATTGTAAGATTTGTTTTTAAGTTGGTGAGAAGTTTATTTTGGTCCTTTATTTTGGCTTTTTCTCAAGCTACCTATAGGTTAGCCACTTCCAACTATGTCTGTAGCCATTGTGCATGCATGTTTGTATCCATAAGAGCTTTGTTTCTCTCTTGTAACTTCCTTTCTTGCTAGTTGGTCCATGATTGTGGCCATTGTCTGTACTTCTTTTGTGTGTTTCTAGTCCTTATCTTGCAGGTCCTTGATCAATGCTTGGGATTGGTCGTGCATATTGCTATAATCATCAAGGAATGCATCAATTATGTCAACTCTTGTGGCCCAATGGTGCTCTCTATCTGCCAGTTGATGTATTGGCCTCTCCTTGAGCTTCCATATGCTCAATTCTATTGTCCATGCTTTCTTCATCTTTGTCTAGAACCACCTCTTTGGACTCTGTACCTTTGGTGCTTCTCTGCATGCCCTCCTATTTTTGACTTTGTTATGGAGGTGTATAATCAAGCATGTCATCTTCTAGGGGGTCTTCTTATATAGGTGACGAGGTTGGTTGCATTGTTTGCTCCATATTGGTAGATGCAGGTGCACCTTTCTTTGTAGATTCTATAGATGCTAATCCAATTTCTTGTTCCTTTGAGGTTTCTAGGGTAGTGGGCTTCTCTGTTGCTACTTTTTCTTCATTTTGAGAGGTTGTCTATGCCCTTGTTCTTTCTACTAGACCAAAGAGATATTCTAACCCAGCTAATGGGTTGTCTGCATGTTGAAACATCGGGTTTTTTGTTTGGAGTTTTCAGAGATCAGGTTTCCAATATTCTTCGAAATACCCTTGAATTCCTCATTTCGACTTGCAAGCTTCTCTTTCCCTTTGCAAGATTGAACTACCTTTTGAGAGGCTTCTGTGCATTGGTGGTGGCACCCTTGCCCGTTTGCTTTTCTTCGCCTCCATATTTTACTTACCCTTTGCGGCTCTTTTCTTCTCTTCTTTTGTCTCTAAGGGGACCTTTTCTTCTCTTCTTATGTCTCTAAGGGGACCTGCTCTTCTTCCTTCTCATTTTGGTCTTCCTCTTTAAACTCCTGATCTTCATTTTCTTTGCCTTCTTCTTCCTTCAAGCTCTCTATCAAGAGCTCATAAGATCTCTACTAATCTACTCCACACGGCTCCATTCCATAGAATGATAGTAATCCTAACTCTGCGTGGGCTTTCCTTGTGCTTGGATCTTTGGACACATCAAATATCCCCTTTGAAAAGATTTGGTGCTTTATTGCCTTCTTGATTCTTCCATGGAAAATGGCAACACGATGCTGAAATGGCCAATTTCTATTATGATACTTAACGTATGTTACTAAAGCCAGTAAACATGCAGTGCAACTCAAAAATGCCAATTTGGACAAAAAATTTCAAGCAAGGAAACAAGTGTGCTTATTATCTAGGGCTGAATCTTTGCATAATTTTTTTGACTTTGATTTCATGCATAAGTTAAGGGTGTATATGAATTGTCAAATGATGCATTTGAACAAATCTCTAGAGTTTTACCAAACACTGAGCAAGATTTTTTGAGCAAAGAAAAAATTGAGCTATTTTCAAGCATAGTTCTTTAATGCATTCACAAATGTGAACTATGCTTGATAGATGCCAAGATAGATATAGAGGTAGAGAAAAGGTGCATAAGCTCCCCCCCCCCCCCCCCCTTCCCCTCTGTGTGTGTGTGTGTGTGTGTGTGTGTGTGTGCGCGCGCGCGATTAGATTTTGTGCACAAATAAAGATGAAAAAGGTATGAGGGCAAGAGGTTAAGACCTCCTTGGATATCTTCAACAAGACGATCACCACTAACTTTCTCTTGAACTTGTGAGGGAAGAGATTGGGAGAGGCAGAGCTGGAGACAAAGGAGCGGAGAAAGGCTGTGTTGGGCATATAATGGTGCAAGGTGGTGCTTGGATTTGAAGAGGGTTGCCAAACTAGAAGATGCTATGGAAAGACAATACTAAAAAAATGGTGCTATATTGGCGAATGTTGCATCCTTAGAAGTGGGAATCTCACAATGAAACAAAATGAATTTCATTATTCTAGTTATCCTAGGTGTGTTGAATACTTTTGAGTTGTATGATTAAGGGGAATCACTAGGAGATTCAATTTGGTGATAGTTTTTGAAGTGAAAATGGAAGGCGAACTTTGAAATAGAATGCACCACATGGAGGACGGTGAGAGCGACACAGAGAGATATAGAGAGAGATATGCTAAGTGCAAGGGTGGACATATAGGCAAGGAGAAGAATCTATGTTGAGCAATGGAATAGACGTATGCAACAACAAGCAGTGCTAAAAAGAAGCCTAATTTTTTTGACATGCGAAACCTATAATTATATAAGGAAGTAGGTTTCCTTGTAGTGTCTTAATTGAAAAAGGAAGGAAACTTCTAGACGTAAGTTAATTACGTTCATCCCAAACTCTTTCACTCCAAAAACCTCTTGCTCTAAAATTTTCAAAGCAAGAGAATATTCTCTCTCTCTCTCTCTCTCTCTCTCTCTCTCTCTCTCTCTCTCTCAAACACACACACACACACACACACACACACACACACACACACACTCATGGCACCTAATTTGGTAGTCCCTCTCTCTCACTTTCCCTTTGATGGGTTCCATGAGCCTTTGCAATGGAGCAATGGTAGAGATGTTGAGGTATCTTCTTTGACCTCCTCATGACCAACCTTTCATCTTTCTCCCCCCCACCCCCCCCCACCCCCCCCTATGGCCATCATTAGTACTCAGTCGTCCTTGCATTTTTAGCATTTCCACTATGTGGAAACTTCTCTCTCTCTCTCTCTCTCTCTCTCTCATCGTGATTGCATCAGTGAATGAGCCACCTATCAATAATCTCCATTACTACCAATAGGTGGTTGGGACATCTAATCTTGAAATGGAGGGTATTCCCTTCTCGGTCCTTCACTATGTCCACATCATCCTCGATCCTCCCCAGCATACCCTACCCCCCCCCCCCCCCCCCCCCCCCAATATTCGATGATGAGCTCCATATCCCTACAATACTACCTCACCCTTGCTTTGCGAAGGCGAGATGCATGCAATGGTAGGATGGATTGAGAGGGGCGTCTCTCTCTCTCTCTCTCTCTCTCTCTCTCTCTCTCTCTCTCTCTCTCTCTCTCTCTCTCTCTCTCTCTCTCTCTCTCTCTCTCTCAATCAATTTTCATAAACGAGTGTTTAAAAGTCCCTCAAAACACCATATGGTGCTATGTGCTGTTTTTTGGGGGTTTGTGTTCCCTTCAGCCTAGGTGATCAGTAACTAAAACTAGATTGATTTTGGCCGGTGGCAGTATGTTAGGCATTGTGCTCTCGAGCCTTGCATGCTCCAAAAATGAATCTTGTGGTGCCAGCTTGGTCACTTTTTATCATCACAGACTCACACCAGTTCTCATGTAAAATGCAACATCTCCTTGCACCATTTTTAGGAGCAGACATTGCCAATGTACAGTTCAGCAGAGCTGCCTTTATAGTTCTCCTTTTTTGCACAAATCAAGACCCATTTAATTCATGATTCCTTGTTGCCATCATGGCATGGTGGTAGGAGCATGGAGATTACACCTCGCCCTCCCTTCTTCATCTCCTGTGTCGTTACAGATGGGACTCTCGGGGGAGAATTAGTTTTAACCCCCCTCTCTCTCTCTCTCTCTCTCTCTCTCTCTCTCTCTCTCTCTCTCTCTCTCTCTCTCTCTCTCTCTCCCCGCACCTTTGCTAGGTCAAATAACGCTCTCTCTCATGGTTTCCATCCGAATCAAGTCACACCACCCAAGCCAAATATTACCACCTTTACGAGCTAGTTTCAGATTTCAGTGACATTACCTATATGTGGCACAATATATACATGGCATTACTGCCCGCATGTTGTTGTCCAGTGTGGTAGGACTAGCTAGTAGCTAGTCTTGCCACCCTAATATTATGGCAACCTTCATCGATTGAGTAAGGCTATTTTCAGATTTCAATGACATTATATTTGGCACAATATATCCATGGCATGCCCGCCCGTGTGTTGCTTCTTGGTGTGGCAACATGGAGCCCAATTGCATATTAAGTTTGCAATTTTATAGCTTAAGAGGGGTTGCTATGCAGAGTGCATTGGTTTTGAGGCCCTTGTATCTCTTTATGTGACAATAAATTTCTCTCTCTCCTCCCTTCCTATGTACATATGCAATAGGCTCCAAATTTAGGTGATCTTCTCTATCTTCACACTACTACTCATGGTGTAACTTTCCCTTCAATAGGATCCAATTGTTTTATGCCAAGTGGATCTATTCCCCTTCCAACATTTCAAAACCAGATATTGCACAATCAAGGTAAAGAGAATCCCAAAAAATGGCGCCTTCGTGCGCACTGCACTCTTTTTGCAAGAATTAGCTTCTTGGCTCTTCATGAGGAAGACAAGCCCTCCAAGAGCATCCTGACCATGTGACTTGGTGTTTTATCCCCCTTTTGAAGCCATCAAAAACTCCATCAGAGAAAAGTTGCAGAAGATACACTTTGCCCTCTTTTATGCTAATTTTCTCTCTTAATCATAACATACACTCTCGATTGCATAGCTTTTGCTCTCTTATCTTTCATATATTTATATTATTGTAATTCATGTTCCATGAGATGAATAAAGAGGGAAAGACAAATACTTGATCATTTTGACTGAGGGGGATGGTTGGTACCTAGTATGGTGTCTTGTGCTTTGATTCGTGTTTATGTTGCTCTCTTTATGTGTTGTGCTTATTCAATCAATCATTTTGCTGAATTTATTTTGGTTCAATCAAGCAAAGTTGTGTTTAAAGTTTTGGAAAGATTTCAAGAAGCCAACAGTGGTATCAACGCTTTAAAAACGCTCCAGACAGTGTGTAGAAGCAAAAAAGAGTGCTTCTTGTGAGCAAATCAAACAAATTTTGGCATGAATAATCTCAAGAAGATCGCTTTTGGAAGGCTATGTCTTTGCTAAAGATGCAAGAAAAACAAGCTTCCTCATCTCAATAGTTTCAATCACAATTACGAGCAACCTACTTTGAAGAAAACGATACAAACAATTGAGAAAAGCAACAAAGACAATTCATGCATCACTTACACTCTTAAGGAAAAATCACAAAGTATTGAAAATCAGCCTCAAAGTCAATCACAGTGCCTACAATCATCAACAAA
Organism: Adiantum capillus-veneris; assembly: GCF_014529385.1. NCBI lineage: Eukaryota > Viridiplantae > Streptophyta > Polypodiopsida > Polypodiales > Pteridaceae > Adiantum > Adiantum capillus-veneris. Next base: position 106,582,046 of record NC_140941.1, read on the forward strand.
ACAAGAAGACGCTCTCTCAACTCCTTCTATCCACCGTTTTGGATTGTTCAAAGGCTTTGCATATTCACTATAGATCTTCTAAAAAAAATTTTACTCGTTCAACATAAACAAAAGTCATCTTATTCGTTTTTTTATTCTCTTTTTCCTTTTTGAAATTTAACTCTTGCATATATTTTGGATTTACATCTTTTTTTTTTTTTGCTTGAGTTAACCAGCTATGACCACCCAAGATTCTCTTGTAAAGAATCAAAAGATTGATGTTCTTTTTAAAGAGCTTGAAAAAAAAAACATTGCATGTACTCTCCTTCAAGAAAAGCTTGAAGAAGTTACAAAAGCGGAGTTCCCAAAAGTGCAATCATGAAGATGACATCAAAGACAAGTGGCTAATCAAAGTGATTAAGCCAAGAGAAAACAAAACAAGATCTCTAAAAAGACATTTACTATTGTAAAGTATGATGGAATAAAGATGCTCGTGTGCCTCTCTCCTGGTTATCATCCTTGGATGACTACTTTCAAGAAAAAAATTTGAGCGAATGAGACAAAATCAAATGTGTAGCAAGTTAAATGACGAAACATGCTTCTCTTTGGTGGCATGTGACTTACAAATGACCACAAAATTGGAAGAAATTTCAAAGAATGGTAATGAAATAATTTCTCCCTTCTCAACACAAAGCAAAAGCTAGACATGCATGGGACACTCTTCAATCTAGGACATGGGAAATTGTTGCACATACACAGATAGATTTTGGCAAATTCTACTTGCTCTTCAAAATGTCATAAAAATTCTCTCTCTACATTCAAATACAAATATATTGTTGGCTTGGACTATACTTTACGTGCTTATGTCAACAAATTTTGTCCACATACATTGAAAAGATCTATTTCTTTATCTCATGATATTAAAGCTATGAAAGGTAAAGATCCAATTGTGAAAGGACAACCAATCAAAAACCCTTATTCTTCTCTTTCATCACCACAACATACAAATCCTACTATGCCTCAACCAAGGATCAATGGCACGAATGGATAATGATGGATGCAACATTACAATCAATATCGACCACAATCAAGCAATTCCAATCAAAACAATTTTGAACAAAGGAAGATAAATACCAATGGTTCAAGTGGTGCTTTTTAACCTTCATCGTTTCCTTTCTTGAAGTCACTGAACAAACCTCCACATAGTCAGAAAAACAATAATAACATCAACAAGAATAATAAAAAAGTCAATATGAAGACTTTTGTTTTCTACACTTGTCACAAGATGGAACATACAACTAACAAGTGTCCTAAAAGCAAGTCAGTACCTTCCTCACACTTTATTGAGGGGATTGAAAAAGGTAGTGACCATCAAGTGGGCAACATGGAGATGGATGTCAACATTTCCAACACTTTTGAAGATAACAATCAAGAATCTCAAGGTAACTTAGACTACCAAGATCACACAAATACTCTTACTTCTTAGCTACATAGTCTTTTACGTATGGAAGTTAAGATTCGTGATGATGCTTTTAAGTTATTACATGATGATGGAGGTACACATGATTTCATTTCTACATGCTATATGACGCTCATGAATTATAAAGTAAAAGAAAATTTCCAAGGAACCAAAATAAATTGTTTGTATATGGTAAAAAATTTGCAACACCAATAAGAGACTTCATTGAATCACGAGATTTCTTGGTAGCACCATTGAAAAACAAAGATTTAATTTTGGGTATGCCTTGGAGACATCATTCTAATCCAAAGATTGACTATGATAAGCATACAATCACTGTCACACATAATGAAAAATCTTTCACATTACAAGCTAACCAAAAGCTAGAACTAGAATCTTTTCTTAGTCACACTCATGCTAAAAGGTTAGCACCAAAAGATAACAAACAATTTTTTGTTCTAATCAATGAAATTAAACACACAAAGACCAATTGTCTCCTTCTTAAAAGAACTTTTTGATGCAATATAAAGAATTTTTTAATGAAGATCTACCTTTAGGTTTCCTCCTTCTAGAGTACAAGACCACACAATATAGCTGATTCCAGAGAGTGCATCGCCTTATCGAGCACCATATTGTCAAAATTGAATTGAACAAAGAGGATTTTATAAGGTTCCACATGCTAATAAAATTGCTTGATAGCACACCCAAATCTTAGAGCAAGCAAAACAAGAAATTCACAAAGCACAATGTGTATACATGAAACAAGCAAATAAGAAGAGACAATCCATGGAATTCAAAGAGAGAGATTTTGTGGTGTTTGCATTGAAAAGAGGCGTTTTAAGAGCGTGGAGACCAAAAGCTAGCACCAAGGTATTATGGTCCCTTTAAAATCACTCATTCTATTAATGTTAATTCCTTTCGATTAGCTCTTCTTGACTCGTGGAAAATTCACAACACGTTTCACATAAGTCTTCTGCGTCCTTTCACAGGTTCTACCATTACTCCCTATAATTGATGATTTACATTTTTTAAAAGAAGATTATGAAATCCTTGTACCTGAGACCATCATAGACCATCAAGACACTTTGACACACATTGGTATATTGCATCGCAAGTATTTTCTTAAGTACAAGAATCATGGCCTTGAAAGCGCCGAGTGGATGCCAGAGAGGTTTTTTTGCTCTCATCCTAGAATCCTGAAAGCATATCAAACTTCTAGAAGCTAAAAGTTTTTATTTTTTACTTAAGGTTTGCCTTTGGATGATGATTGTGGTATTTCATACCTGAGGTTCTCCCTTTGGCAATTCACTCAGTGGTAATTTGATGTTGAGGTTCACCCTTTGATTGTTAGTCTGTCATATTTCATACCTGAGATATTCCCTTTGGCAGCTATTAAGTGCATGAATTAGAGCAATACTTGATTGAGATTTTGCCCTTTGAATAGTGTAAAAGGTGATAGCATTTAACCCTTGTCATGCTCTTTTTGTCTTTGTTAGATCTCTATCAGTTTTATAGATATTGGATTGCGCTTACCTTTTTGGTTTCCTCTTTTCAAGATATTATGATGAGCAGCGAGAAGTTCCCTCTAAGAATCATGGCCTTGAAAGCACCAAGTGGATGCTAGAGATATTTTTTCACTATCATCCTAGTATCTTGGAAGCATATCAAACTTCTAGAAGCTAAAACTTTTTATTCTTTATCTAAGGTTCGCCCGTTGGCTGATGATTGTGGTATTTCATACCTAAGGTTCTCCCTTTGACTATTCACTCAATGGTAATTTGATGTTGAGGTTCGCCCTTTGATTGTTAGTCTATGGTATTTGATACCTGAGGTGTGCCCTTTGACAGCTATTCAATGCATCATTTAGAGAAATACTTGACTGAGGTTTTGCCCTTTGAACAGTGTAAAGGGTGACAACTTTTCATCCTTGTCATGATCTTTTTGTCTTTGTTAGAGGGCCCGCTAACAAAGATCTCTGACAATTACGTAGATATTGGATTTATGGATTGCACTTACCTTTTTGGTTTCCTCTTTTTAGGATATTATGATAAGTAGTGGGAAGTTTCCTCTTAGTACTTTACTTTATTCAACATATATCGTGTGGAGATGTGCCTCGCCTCCACACAAATTTTAAAGATTTCTAATTTTTTATATTTTCCACAATTGAGGGCAATTGCTTCCCTATCGGGGAGGAGTGTTATCACTATTACTACTTTTGGACATTTTATAAATTTTGCTTATGTTTTATTCCCAAAAACCATTCAAAGAAAGCAATGTAAATAGAACTCTCCTTTACCTACTATTCTTAGAGTTTAAGTAAAAAGCAACCACTTCTATTTCTAAGTGCATATGCATGAAGAGAGAAAGAGGTACCCAAAATTGCGTCTTCAAGTGTATCGCACTTTTTCAGCAAGAATCGCCTTCTTGGCTTGTCCCGAGGAGGATAAGCGCTCCAAGAGCATCCTGGCCAAGTTATTTGGTGTTTTATCCCCTCAAAACCAACTGAGCCATCAAAATCTCCATCATAGCAAAGTTGCAGGAGATACACTTTTGCCCCCTTTTATGCTAATTTTATCTCTTAATCATGACATACATTCTCAATTGCATACCTCTTGCTCTCTTATCTTTCATATATTTAGACTATTGTAATTCATGCTCTATGAGATAAATAAAGAAGCAGAAGGCAAATACTCAATCATCTTGATTGAGGGGGATGGTTTGTAGCCAGTATGGTATCTTGTGTTTTGATTCATGTTTATGTTGCTCTTTTTATGCTTGTGAATATTCAGTCAATCATTTTTCTATTTTTATTTTGATCTAATCAATGGAATTTGTGTTGAAATTGTTGGGAAGATTTTAGGAAGCCAACAAATCCCCTTGGGAGTGATGCAGTGAACTAGTGTATAGGGAAGTGACGTGCCCTAAACACATAATCAATCCACAAAGGAGAGTAAGCCCAAAACTTTGCAAAAAGCTTTGAACTTCTCATGAGGAAATTCCTTTGTGAACAGATCTACAAGGTTGTCATGTGTCAGCACATAAGCCAAGTTGATCTCCCTTGTTGAGAGTCTCTCTTTGACATAGTGATAATGCACCTCAATGTGCTTTGTGCAAGCATAAAAAATTGGGTTGCTCACAGCTATCAATGCACTCTGACTATCAATGTAGATAATATTCGCAGTGTCCTTTCCAATAGCCATAAGGAATTTGAGCCATACATACTCAATCGTAGCTATGAAGACTACCTTGTACTAAGCTTCATAACTAGAAGTGGCCACAATAGGTTGCTTCTTGCTCAACCATGATATGCATGAACTGTCGAGCATGAAACAAAAACCTTTTGTGGACACGCATGTGTCATAACAACCATCCCAATCTAAGTCCGAAAGGGCATGTAAATCTGGCGGCAATGATCTCCCCTTGGGATAAAACAAGCCAAGATGTAAAGTGCCACTGAAGTAGCAAAAAATCCTCTTGACAGCCTGCCAATGCTTAGATCATGGGCTATGGATAAATCTTCTCACCTATGAGACTGCAAATTGAATATATGGCCTCGTATTGCGTACATAAATAAGGCATCCAGCAACAGTTGAGAAAGAGTGACATCATTGGGATCACCAACATCATGAAGACTCAATTTCAAACCTGTTTTCGTGGGAGTAGCAATAGGTTTGCAGTCCTCAAGTCCAAACTTACATAGTAATGTCTCTATGTAGCTTGTTTGACATAAGTCAATACCTCCATTACACTGCTTAAATTGTACGCCCAAATAATGATGCAAAGCCCCAAGTCTTGAAAGTAGCATTCAAATCAGCCTTGAATTGAGCAATGTGTACCTCATTTAGACCAGTAACCAGCAAATCATCTACATATAGAACAACAATGAGAAGGACATCACCCTCACACTTGACATACAAAGTGCTTTCAGATGGATTGTTACAAAAGCCTCATGTAACCAAATGAGTGTTAGCTTTCTCACACCAAGCACGAGGAGACTGCTTTAACCCATACAAAGCTTTCTTATATTTGTGCACATTATCTTCTTGTCCTTTCTTGACAAAACCATGAGGTTGTGTTACATAAACTTTCTCAAAGATATCATCATTCAAGAAAGCAGTAACAATGTTTGATTGACGTATATCCCATCCAAAGTGAGTTGCCAATGCACATAGAAAACGAATAGTAGTCATACAGCAAGTGGGAGCAACCCCTCAAATTGATTAAACTCCCAGAAGAGCAATATCGCTTAAATTTTTATATAACATCTCTCAATACATAAAATATTAGAGCTTTTTATCAAAGCAATTGTATTTTAGTGATTTTTAATAACTCATGAGTTTTACACAAATGCCATATTTTTGTTCTATTATGTTTGAACCACAAAAAAAAATGAAAAATCAAGATTCTTGTGGTTGATTCTCTCTCTCTCTCTCTCTCTCTCTCTCTCTCTCTCTCTCTCTCTCTCTCTCTCTCTCTCTCTCTCTCTCTCTCTCTCTCTCTCTTGGTGAGTCTCTGAGTTGAGGCAGGCAATGAGGTTTTTGATGAGGGCCTGCAAGACGGAGTCCAGGGCTATTGCGAGGGGGCAAGGTGTGCAGCCACGCAGAGTGTAGAGAGGGGGGGGGGGGGGGGGGGGGGGGGGGGGGGGGGGGGGGGGGGGGGGTGCTTCACTGAGCCTCTATGTGGGACAGGGGGAATCGGGTTGATTAATGCGTCTTTTTATGCACAAGCTATTGTGTGAGTAAAAGAGACAACCCATGGAATTCAAATAGAGAGATTTTGCAATGTTTTTCATCGAAAAGAGACGTCTTAATAGCATAGAGATCAATACTGTTGTGAAGATAGCACCATGGTATTATGATCCCTTTAAAATCACTCGTTGTATTAATGTTAATTCCTTTTGATTAGCTTTTCCAGACTCTCAAAAAATCCACAACACGTTTCACATAAGCCTTCTTCGTCGTCCTTTCAAAGGTTCTACCATTACTCCCTATAATTGATGATTTACCTTTTTTAAAAGCAGATTCTGAAATCCTTGTACCTGAGACCGTCATAGACCATCAAGACACGTTAACACACATTTGCCTATTGCATCGCAAGTCTTTGCTTAAGTATAAAAATCATGGCCTTGAAAGCGCCAAGTGGATGCCAGAGAGATTTTTTCACTCTCATCCTAGTATCTTGGAAGCATATCAAACTTCTAGAAGCTGAAAGTTTTTATTCTTTACCTGAGCTTTGCCCTTTGGCTGGTGATTTGGGTATTTCATACATGAGGTTTGCCCTTTGGCTGGTGATTATTGTATTTCATACCTGAGGTTTTTCCTTTGAAAGTCACTTAGTGGTAATTTGATGTTGAGGTTCGCCCTTTAATTATTATTTTGTGGTATTTGATACCTGAGATTCGCCCTTTGATAGCTATTCGGTGCATCATTTAGAGCAATACTTGACTGAGTTTTTTCCCTTTGAACAGTGTGAACGGTGATAGCTTTTCATTGTTTTCATGCTCTTTTTGTCTTTGTTAGAGGGTCACTAACAAAGATCTCTATCAGTTTAGTAGATGTTAAATATATGGATTGCACTTATCTTTTTGGTTTCCTCTTTTCAGGATATTATGATGAGCAGTGGGAAGTTCCTTGTGAGTATTTTACTTGATTCAACATATATAGTGTGGAGATGTGCCTCACCTCCACACAAATTTTAAAAATTCCTAGTTTTTTCTATTTTTCGCAATTGAGGGCAGTTGCTTCCCTATCGAGGAGGATTGTTATCAATTTTGCTTACGTTTTATTCTTAAAAACCATTTAAAGGAAGCAATGTATTTAGAACTCTCCTTTACCTACTATTCTTAGAGTTTAAGGGAAAAGCAACCACTCCTATTTTTGGGTGCATGCATGAGGAGAGAAAGAGGTACCCAAAATTGCATCTTCGCATGTATCACAGTTTTTCAGTAGGAATCAGCTTCTTGGCTCATCACAAGGAGGATGATCGCTTCAAGAGCATCTTGGTCAGGTTACCTGCTGTTTTACCCCCCTTTCAAAACCACCAGAGCCATCAAAATCTCCATCATACCAAAGTTGCAAGAGATACACTTTTGTCCCCTTTTATGCTTAATCATGACATACATTCTCAATTGCATAGCTCTTGCTCTCTTATCTTCCATATATTTATACTATTGTAATTCATGCTCCATGAGATGAATAAAGAGCCGAAAGGAAAATAAATCATCTTCATTGTGGGGGATGGTTTGTATCCAGTATGGTATCTTGTGTTTTGATTCGTGTTTATGTTGCTCTCTTTATGTGTTGTGATTATTTATTCAATTGTTTTTTGGAATTTATTTTGGTATGATCAATTTAAATTGTTGGGAAGATTTCAGGAAGCCAACAAACCCCCATATGAGTGATGCGGTGATTGAGAGCTAGCACATAGTGTATAGAGACGTGTTCTGCCATGAAGACATAATCAATCCACTAAGGAGACTAAGCCCAAATATTCTTGAAAAGCTTTGAAATTCTCACGAGGAAATGCATTTGTGAGCAGATCTACAAGGTTGTCCTATGTCAGCACATAAGCCAAGTTGATCTCTCCTGTTCAGAGTCTCTCTCTGACATAGTGATAATACACCTCAATGTGCTTTGTGCAAGCATGCAAAATTGGGTAACTTGCAAATGTCAATGCGCTCTCACTGTCAGTGTAGATAATATTCGCACTGTCTTGTCCAACAAGAAAATCAACCATAAGGCATCTGAGCCATACATACTCAACCGTAGCTATAAACACTACCATGTACTAAGCTTCACAACTGGAAGTGGCCACGACCATGATATGTATGAACTGTGGACCATGAAACAAAAACCACTTGTGGACACTCACGTGACATAACAACCATCCCAATCGAAGTCCGAAAGGGCATGTAAATCTGGCAGCAATGATCTCCCCTTGGGATAAAACAAGCCAAGATGTAAAGTGCCACTGAAGTAGCCAAAAATCTTTTTGTGACAGTTTGCCAATGCTTAGACCCTGGGCTATGGATAAATATTCCAAATTGTGACACTACAAATTGAATATCAGGCCTTGTATTGCGTACATAAATAAGGCATCCAAAAACAGTTTGAGAAAGAAAGACATCAGCGGGATAACCAGCATCATGAAGACTCAATTTCAAACCTGTTTCCGTGGGAGTAGCAATAGGTTTGCAATCGTCAAGTCCAAACTTACATAGTAATGTCTCTATGTAGCTTGTTTGACATAAGGCAACACCTCCATTACACTGCTTAAACTGTACGCCCAAATAATGATGCAAAAGCCCCAAGTCTTTCATTTGAAAGTAGCATTCAAATTAGCCTTGAATTCAGCAATGTCTACCTCATTTAGACCAGTAATCAGTAAATCATCTACACATAGAACGACAATGAGAAGTACATCACCCTCACACTTGCCATACAAAGTGCTTTCAGTCAAATTATTACAGAAGCCTCAGTTAAACAAATGAGTGTTAACTTTCTCATACCAAGCACGAGGAGAGAGAGAGAGAGAGAGACCTGCTTCAA